>NC_046370.1:20038262-20638262 GCF_011125445.2 Fundulus heteroclitus
TACATCAGAAAATTTGATATTTTTAAAAGTTCTGGTGATCCAGGTGACAATTGTGAATGTTGTTTAGAAGTTAAAATGGTTAAAATAATTTCTTAATCATATATACAAAATATTGTGGTATGTCACATCTAATTACCCAAAACTTTAGAGGAATATACTTTTTAGTACAGAGCTGCCTACTCAATAAATCGCGTCAGTAGGTTCGTCTCTAGTGGGGGAAGTATGTACAAACATAATGTCCCACCCTCAACACCTCAGTATGAAACAATAGATGTGTACTCACGAGGAGAAATTCTAGTAATGTAAACTGTTTTGATCTGTAACACATTTTCTGACTCGTGATTGTGATTTTTTCCCCTTCGTTTCAATATTTTATTAATTGCAAGATTTTTACATTCTGACATATTTGTTTGTATAAATGTTGAATAGAGCTTCATTCCACCATCGCTCGAGCGAGCATCCTCAGAGAGCCACTCTGGTCCTTTTCGGTGAGCAGGAAGACAACCGGATGTGACGACACCAGCTGTGACGTTAGCTGGTTAGTTCCCGATAGAAAAACGGCTTAATTTTTTTTGCAAAAACAAGTCTTGGGTATAATTAACAGTCTTCGTGAGGATATCGACTCTACATGTTAATTTAGATCCGCCATGATTATTTAGATAATACAGTTAATCCTTTATTAGAAACAGGACTGGTCTGTTAGCCTCCGTGGAGCTAAAGCTGCTAACAGCAGAGACGTGCGTTTATTTACGTCGAAGCTTTAAAAGTACATGGTTTAGAGCTACGAGGCGAGTCCAGACTCCGAGTTGATCAGATTGTGCGGGACAGACTCCATCCTCTGTGGACACCTCCTATAACCTTGTTGTCCAGCTGAGGACCGAGAGACTGGGGACAGTTCCAGAGAGGACACAGAGCTGCTGACCAAGGTATCAGACTCTCTGCTCTGCAGCATCACTTCAGCTCTGCTGCTGTTTACATTTTCTGTTAATGCTCTTGATTTGCTCGGATGCTGATTTGTGTCTTGTTCCTGTTTGATGAATCATGCCTGAAACCTTGACGTGCAAGAACATGTGAAGGTTTCAGACCAGGGTTGTAAAAAGGAGAATCCCAGGTGTGCAGAAGATGTCTGAGATGATGAAGGTTGAAGCAGAGGAGCCTGGAGGACTCAGTCTGGTGTCCTCCATACCTGCAGCATCCTCATCAGACCTGGAGCTGACACAAGATGACAAGGATCTCAGTGAGTAATTCTCATTTGGTTGTGTAGAACCAAGCAAATAAAATCTGACGGGCGGTTCTAAAAGATGTAGTGGAGGAAGTATCAAAGTAATAAACTCAAGTTTTAAATATCCAAGCAGGCGTTTCAGCAGATACATATCTTGTTTACTCTTATTGTTTACTGCTTATGCATACTGGATATTTGTGTACTTCTTCTGGAAGTAAGATGGCTGCAGTAGCCTCTGAAATTGTTATAGGTAAGTCTGTGCTGCGAGTCTGCTGCAAATTACCGAAACTGTGTCTAACGAGGGCTAACCACAGTTCTACAAAAGCATAAGATATATATGTGGAAAATGTGTTATCTAAGCAAGTTATATCTAGCTTAAACAGAAAACTGCTCACTGTAAGTACCTGCCATCTTGAATAACCCAACCTCTTTTTCCAATAATTTACCAATGTCTTGAAATCTTATTAGTATTAATATTTTAAAATGTCCTTCAGTTCCTGTCGAAAGTATAAGAGCAGCATCCAAAACATAATCTTCGCTAATGAAGTAAGTTGGTACATGTTGCAATACAACTGCAGCTATTGAAATTATTATATTTTTATATTTCAATAGTGGTGTATTTTATAAGAAGAATCTATTGTCATTGCAACATGCATTCAAATTAAAAAAAATTAATTGACACTTCAATTGACACCAGAACTTAAATTATTGGAGTTTTTTTTTTTTTCATTTGCAAGTAATTGCTTATGTCATTTTTTGTGTTTCAATATTTCCAGTTCGTCAGATGTTGGTGATCAGAGAAGTTTCCCCTGACTGGAGCCCAAGCTCAGACCAAGAGAACCCAGAGCCCCCTCACGTAAAGGAGGAGGAGGAGGAACTGTGGGTATGTCAGGAGGAAGAGCAGCTTACTGTGAAGAAGGAAGATGAAGAGAAAAATCAAGATAAAGTAAAACCTCTGTTACCAGACCTTCATCAGATCAAAACTGAAGACAACGGAGAGACGGAAGCTTCAACCACCAGCTTAGCTGAACGGATGCAAACAGAACCTGATGGAGAGGACTGTGGAGGACCAGAGCCAAAGTGCAACCTAGATGAAGTCTGTTCTTTTCAACAAAGTGAAATAACCATTTGCAGAAATGATCAACCATATAAACCTTGTTCTGAAGTTACATCTCAGAATGAAGTCCAAGAACGAAAGAACGCCGATGACTGCAATCCTTGCGGTAACACAGTAAACCATAAGCCTAATGATGAATTAAACATGACAACTTACACTGGAAAGAGAGACCACAGCTGTGAAATCTGCGGCAAAGAATTTAAAGTAAAGCGTTATCTTCAGACACATATGAGGCTCCACACTAGTGAGAGACCCTTTGCTTGTGATGTTTGTTCTAAGAAGTTTCATAGAAAGACGAACCTTAAAATTCACATGTTGGCCCATTCTGGAGAAAAACCTTTTTCCTGTGCCATTTGTGGTAGAAGATTTAAGGTAAAGGAAAGTCTTAAAAATCACACGAGAATGCACGCCACAGAAAGACCATTTGTTTGTACTGTTTGTAGTAAAGGGTTCTTAAGACAGGAGAGTTTAAAAAGTCACATGTGTACTCACACAGGTGAGAAACCTTTCATTTGTAGCGTTTGTAGCAAAGGATTTTCACGACATTTGGAACTAAAGCGACACATGTGTGTTCACACAGGAGAAAAACCATTTATCTGCAGTGTTTGCGGAAAAAGATTCTCACTCAAAGATCATCTAAAGAAGCACATGCATGTTCACACAGGAGAGAAACCATTTATTTGTAGTGTTTGCAGCAAAGGATTTTCACAAAAGCAGAATCTAAAGAGTCACATGCATGTGCACACTGGAGAGAAAGCGTTTGCCTGCAGTGTTTGCAGTAAAGCATTTTCGCGACAAGAGAGTCTAAAGACTCACATGCTTGTTCACACAGGTGAGAAACCCTTTAGTTGTAGCATTTGTAGTAAACGATTTTCACAACAAAGGAAACTTAAGACGCACATGCGTGTTCACACGGGAGAAAAACCATTTGTTTGCAATGTTTGTAATCAAGGATTTTCACAACCCAGAGATTTGAAAAAACACATGGCTGTTCACAGCGCTCAGTTCAGCTGTAATGAGTGCGGTAAACGTTTTGTGAAGGAAATACATTTGGAGCAACACATGAGACTTCACTCAGAGGAGAGGCCGTTTGGTTGTGATGTCTGTAAAAGCAGGTTTAATCAAAAGTGCGTCCTTGAAAATCACATGCGAGTCCATTCAGGAGAGAAACCATTTGTTTGTAGTGTTTGCAAAAGAACATTTGCACGACAAGAAAACCTGAAGAAACACATGGGTGTTCATCAGGCTTGCAATTAATCAGTATTTGATATACGTTTCATCTGTCAGTGTAATATTTCAAATTGATTTTTACACATTCTTATCTTTAATCCAAAAAAGCTATTTCAATTATTTATATAATTTTATACCATCTTTTTCATCACACAAAATATAGTACAAATGTTTTTGCTCCTTAAAGCACAAATTCTTTGTAAGCAATGGCTCCTCCAGCCTGGTAAAAAAAATCAATTATCTGTTCACAAAATAAAAAGCCCTGCATTTTCAGAATGTCAGATGAAGTCTACTCCACCATACAATACACCGTTAAAAAATAATTACATGAAGAGGGCCCACACCTCTGCTTATGAGCTCTAAATTCTAAGTAGTTTGATAGTTTAGACTACCATTGCTTCTTTTCCTACCTCCTTACTTACTGACTGCTCTATTTGGACAGCACTTATCATGGTGACCGCTGACGCACTTGTGCTTTGGCTAAAGAGTCCTTACTCTATAAGGGTATTTGGATTGAGCCAGAGCCAGCTTGTGACTGAATCCCATCTATTGACTGAATTAAAGAGATAGGCGTGTGTACAGCCTGCAGAGAGGGGCCATGCTGCACACTTTGCACTTTTGAGGAAAATTGTAACTATTGTTAACATTAGGAAAAATAAATGCAAACCATGTTAACAAAAAATATTAACCTTTATGGATTTTTATTGTTGATGTAATCGATGATGTTGACTAACGATGGCAACCCTGTTGCTAGTTTTTCCAAAATACAGTTCGGAGAGTATTTTATTGTTAAGATTACACCATGAAATGGCTCAGTTACTAGAAGCACCATTGGTTTAGATGGATCTTAATAAAAAACTCAGATTCTAAAAATAAAAAGATTTCTAAGTTGTGCTGTAAAAAAAAGTTATACACACAGATATGTTTTCCACATTAAATGGTCTTTTAAAACTACTTTAACTTGAAAACATGCCAAATATGAATTATATTTGGGGATTTTAAACCTTTAAAGTTATATATTTGCAGTTTCACTACTTTCGTTTAACATTAATTGCTATAAAATCCTGCAAAATAATAATAATAAAATCCCCTAAGACACACTAAATTGCCATTTTTCATTGTTTTTCTTAAACTTACACAATTATGTAACATTATTATTTATTAAACTTCCATTTAGTTTTTTTTATTTAATGTCGGTGTAACATGGCAATAAAATCAAATCTGTATTACTTTATCAAAAGTGAAGCGGTAATTTTTTTTTTTTTTAACCTGTAACGACAGAACAATTGTTTTCAAACTGTTGCAGTTTTACAAAGGAAAGTCGCCGTGTTCATTCAACTAAAGTAATTATTTTCATTTCTATGTAGAAACAGAAATTACCATTGTTGTCCAAGTATTTAGAAGACCACTTTGGATTTGAAAACAAATGAAAACAGAAAAATACACAAAGATAAAACCTATAGTTGACACAGATCATAGGGTTTCTTAAGGTTTTGTGTTTTCAAATCGCTTACAGCCAGCTTGATTACACATTAAGTGATGTTAAGTACAGTGCCTTGCAAAATTACTTTTTAGGGAAATCATAGCAAAGCGAGTGAATACATACTAGGGCTGGACGATATGGACCAAAAATTATATGTTGATATTTTCAGGTTGAATGTGTATATACAATATTGATATGTTTTTCTTTTCATAAAGTTATAAATAATAAAAACACATCTCTGCATCAAAGCTTTACCCAAAATGTCTCACAGGCACATTTCTTAACAAACAGCTGTAGATAAATACGAGAAGCGGCTGAAATACTGGAATACATAAAAGTATAATTATAATTATAGACCATCTCGATATAAATGACATAGTCTCCTCTCAAATCTCTTTTTAAAAAATCTTGATATTTTAAAATCTCGATACATTGCCCAGCCCTAAAGCAGACACACATGCTGATATTCAGCATTTTTGTCATTTATGTCTTTTTCTCATTTCACTTCCCCAACTTACACTATTGTGTGCAGATCGTCACATCCAACAAGATTAAAAAAAACATTTAGAAGTTGCATAAACCATCCTCTGAAAATTTTAATTGTTTGTCGTACGCATTAAAATGTCTTGATGTGTTTTTTCACTCTACAGATTCACTGATGTTTTATGTCTGGTTAACTAATTAAATTGCCTAACCTCTGTGATTTTTGATCCTTTTATTCTTTTTTGCTACATTTTTTAATAAATATTATATACTAGTTTTTGGTGTGTTACTAGTTATGGTGACTTAAGTTTAATTGATGAACTCTTAAAATTGTTTCACTTCAGAATAAAATGTTTGCTGCTATATTTATGTTCTATTCTCTAACAGTTCGTATTACTCATGGTTTCATTTTATTTTTCGTTGATGATCTTTTATTTTGAAAAGCTAAATGTTGAAAGAGAAAGATCTTTACTTTTTCAAATCGAAGGAAGTAGCTGGAGTACAGGTATCTCTGAAAAACTGGGTTAATTTACAAGGCCATAGTGAAGATCATCCAATGGAAAACACTTTAAAACCTTGTTGGTAAAAGGAGAGAAAGAAGAGAAAAAGCTTTGGGTGAACAGCTATTCGAAAAGCAGCAGAGTTAGAGTTAAATGAATTAAAACTTAGTCCAACAGTGCAATTGTCAGCAGTACCACCTCGGGTACAACCTGAAGCAAAAGTAGATCTTTCAATACTTGAAAAGAAGAAAAAGAACATGGGGTTTGCTTCAAATTCACACGTTATCCAGGCATATATTAAGTTATCACAGTTACATCCAGATTTATACAGATGCATCAATGGATTTCTTTAATAAGATAGGAGCAGCTATTATAGTTCCAGAGTTTAATATTACAATAATGAAGACGATTAAAGATAATGTATCAGTATACACAGGATAAATAATTATTAATTTTGTTAGTGGTGCAGTGGGTGGAGGAAATAAGACCATTGAGGGTAATAATTTGTTCAGATTCAACATCATCATTAATTAGTTTACAGAGAAGTCACTCAGACAGCAGAGCAGACATGATAGAAATACAGCAAACTTTATATAGAATTCAAATGATGGGGATTGCAGTAATATTTTTTTTTTGTGGGTACGGGTACATATTGGAATCAGAGGAAACAAAATGGCAGATAAGGCTGCAAAAGAGGCCACAAAAAGTGAGGAAATCGATGTGGCAGTTAACTTCAGCAAGATGGAAATAAAGAGCGTCATTAAACAGAGATTGAAGAAAAGGTGGCAAAAGCAATGGGAAGAAGAGAGGAATAGACAGTGGTTTTATAAAATTCAGTGGGGAGAATGAGATATGCAGTAAGGAACAGGAGTGAAGAGACTATTTTATCAAGACTTAGATTTGGGCACAGAGGATAAAACAGCACTTTATTTAGAATAGGTAAACGTGACAATGGCGGGTGTGACTATATTGGTCAAGACAAGAGACAATAGAACATGTCATGTTACATTGTAAGAAGTATGAGGAAAGAAGGAGGGAAATTATGCAAACCATTAGAATGGAAAGAATGCATTTTTATTATTTAAAAATCTATTTTAATTCAAGGCATGTTATGATGATGATGATATAATGTTTTTCGTTGTCTTAGCAAAATCAATATGATCGAGAGGATCTGAGTCTTATGCTTGCTGTGTTGATTGTGTTTGGTTTGTTCTATTTTGTTGATTTGGTTTGTTTTAGCGTTAAGGAAGAAGTCATTTTTTTCCACACTCCATGCAAGTGGGTGGCGGTAATGCACCATTTGTTGTTTGCCAACCGCCCATAAAAATCCATGAAGAAGAAAAAGAAGAAGAAGAAGAAGTAGCCGGAGGTTAGCTTGGTCGCTGAGTTCCCAGAAAAAGGTCTTAGTCTATGGAAAACAGGAGACTAATGTTTCAGGCCTCACGTGACAGTCTCTATATTTTATCGATTAGACATATTCTTTTAACCTCCATGATTATTTATAGCAGACATTTGCAGCGTATCATGTTGTTAGCCTTCATTAGCAAAGTGAATGGATTGTTAGCCACCATGGAGCTGAAGCTGCTAACATCAGGGACTTAATCAGCGTTTCCGGTATTAAAGCCTTAAAAGTTCATGGCTTAGAGCTACGAGACGAGTCCAGACTCTGAGTTCATCAGACTGTGTGAGGAAGACTCCATCCTCTGTGGACACCTCCTCTAACCTTGTTGTCCAGCTGAGGACCGAGAGACTGGGGACAGTTCCAGAGAGGACACAGAGCTGCTGACCAAGGTACCAGACTCTCTGCTCTGCAGCATCACTGCAGCTCTGCTATGATTTACAGTTTCTATTGTTACTCTTTATCTGATCAGATGCTCATTTGTGTCTGATTCCAGTTTCAGGCAGCAGAAAAATAGAAGATTCAGGTTGTACAGCTGAATCCTTGATCTACTTGGACACATCAAATGTATCTTGGATGTCTGAGATGATGAAGGTTGAAGCAGAGGACCCTGGAGGACCCAGTTTGGTATCACCCAGACCTGCAGCATCCTCATCAGAACTGGAGGAGAAACAAGACAACAAAGATCTCCGTGAGTGACAAATTAGTTTGTCTGGATTGAGCAAATTAAGCAAATTCAGAAGTGTTGCTGCATTAAAACCTATAAAAATTAAGAGGGGTGATACATCAAGATGTGAAAATGGACAAATCTGACTAGAGTGACAATATAATTTTGAGGAACTTAGTTAAATGGGTATTTGTTTTTATGTGAATTTTAAAATAAGAAATTCTTTCAATGTCACACACTGGGGAAATCTGGGTGTGATAGTGGCAAAGACACAGACAGAGGTACACACATTAATTAGTAATGGGGAAAAAAAAACAAGCTAGTCTAACCTAAAGTTAGAAACGTTAAGAATAAAAAGTAAAAACCAGAGTAAATATTGCACAATTATTGATAATATGACTGGTAAAAAATATTAAATATTTAACAGTGGTGGGTTGGGGTGGCCTTTTTGCAGAACATGAGATAATATAATATGAAAATATGCATGAAAGTACAGTAGCGTCTCAAAGTAACTAAAATGTGTGCAACTTTACCTTAGTATCTGAGAGACGCAGTGTAAACAATTCATGATCAGATCAGAACCTGTGCAACCATTAGGAATGAATTATTGAGTCTGTTCAGGAGTCATGGTTGAAAAAAATAGATGCAGACCTAGGACAAAGAACACTTTTTTTTTTAATCCTCCAAAATGATCTTGCATGATATAAAACAGATTTATTGGTTGCTTTTATGACTAATGGGTGACTGGCTGAACCAGTGGTTAATGGTCTTTGCATTACTAACACTGAAAAACTGTATCTGTTCTTCACATTACTACAGGATTAAAATAAATAAATAAATATATATATATATATATATATATATATATATATATAATTTTTTTTTTTTTTTATTAAAAAAAAGACAATCCAACAGCATCATGCTTCTCAAACTGGCTGTTGATTGTTTGAAGAATTAAATTCAATAAGGGTTATCCTGATATTTTCCACTAGTACCCCCTTATTTGTCACTGTGGTGTGTCTTTCACGAGGTTAGATTTGTAGACTGGAATTTTAAAGGTGGACTCATTAGATATCAACAAGCTTATTGTAAAGTTTGTACCTGACAAAACGTATTTGGCTACCACCATTTTACTTAGCCTAACCATAACCTTTCCATTTTTTGATTTGAATTTTTCTTTTCCTATGTTTTATTGGAAGAGAACAACTTTCTCCTAACATTTTGTTTGTGCAGTAGCAAATGCCTTCATAGTTTCTTCAATGTCCATGTGTGTTTCAGTGTCCCATGACCAGCAGCTTTTGGTAATTAAAGAAGAGATTCCTCATTTGTGGGACTCCACTTTGGACCAAGAACCCACCCACATAAAAGAGGAAGAGGATGAACTCGGGAGATGTCAGGAGGAAGAGCACCTTCAAGAGACTGATGGCATTGCTGTTTGTGTGAAGAGCGAATACGATGAAGAGGAAGCTCAGTTATCAGAGCTTCATTGTATCAAAATTAAAAACAACAGAGACCCTGAATCTCTAACCAGCAGGTCAGTTGTACAGATGGAAGCAGAACCTGATGGAAAGGACTGTGGAGGCACTGAACCAGACTGGAACCTAGATCCATATACTCAAGCCCCACCAGAGATTTATGAAACTGCTTCTGATTCTTCTGAGACTGAAGCCAGTGAGGATGAGGAGGAGGGTGATTGGCAGGGACCTTTGTCAGATTCTGAATCTGGGAGTAAAGATAGCATGAACATCAAGGAGAGCAGAGCTCCTCACTCGGACCTAGGCACTGATGAGAAATGTAGCACTGCCAAAAAATTCTTCAGCTGCTCTGAGTGTGGTAAACAGTTTATCTCCAAGCAGTCTCTTCAGAGACACATGAAGAGTCAAACAGAAACAAAGTTCTTAAGCTCTTTGAATAATAAGAAATGTCTCAAAGTAAAAGAAAATATAGATTCACACGCAGGATTCATCAGTGAGGGAAGTCAGCTTAGCTGTGATGAAAGCAGAATAATCTTTAATTGTATAGACAGTTTTCAGTCGCATCTGTCGGTCCAAGGTGGCGACAAACGATTTAGCTGTGAGATTTGTGGCAAACGGTTCAAAAATAAGTACTATGCTAGAAGACATACTTTGTTACACTCTGGAACGAGAGCACATAGTTGTGGTCAGTGTGGTAAAGGGTTTATTAAAAAGAGTCAACTTCAGACACACATGAGACTCCACAGTGCAGAGAGACCGTTTGCCTGTGATGATTGTGGTAAAGGTTTTAATCAGAAGTCGCATCTGGAAGTTCACATGAGGTTCCATTCAGGGGAAAAACCAACAATTTGTGATCTTTGTGGCAAAACGTTTAGTGTAAAGTATTACCTTAAGGACCATATGAGAAGTCACACTGGAGAGCGACCATTTGCCTGCGACGTTTGCGGTAAAAGCTTCCGGAGAAAAACTAATCTTGACTTGCATACTAGGGTCCACGTCGGGGAGAAACCATTCGTTTGTAGTGTTTGTAATAAGGAATTTTCACGACAAGGAAACCTGAAACAGCACATGAGTGTCCACAGCAGTGACAAGCGGTTTGCTTGTAGTGTGTGTAGCAAAGGCTTTTCGCGAAAAGAACACCTCAAGCTACACATTGGCGTTCACACGGGAGAAAAAGCGTTCAGTTGTAGTGAGTGTGGGAAAAGTTTTTTGCAGAAGATCCATTTAAGGCGACACATGTTGATCCACACAGGAGAAAGACCATTTGTCTGTGATGTTTGTGATGGAAGATTTAGGCTAAAGCACCATCTTCTGGCCCATATGTTAAGCCATGCATGAGATAAAATGTTAAGTCTGATTAAGTTCTGTCTGGGAAATAAAAATCCACAAAACAGATCCAATTATTAATCTGATTTCATGGCATGCCTCCCTGTTACTCACAAGGACTAGCAGAAGATAACGCCGTGTGTGAATGCAGCGGACCAGCATTCCTTGACTTTTGGCTTTTTTCATCTCTGCTTGTGGCATGTGTGCAGTTACAGCAGGGCGGAACTGCTGTCCGTTGCGGTAAACGTCTTCTGTCCACAAAATAACTTAAATCTATGGAATAGTATTCCACCGGAGATTTGGCAGCCATCGAACGCAGCCGGCTTTATCATCCCCCCACTAAAGTAGCATAGGCGGCATAGACACAGGAAGCAGGAGTGAGGCAAAAGAGGGGGATTAGCAGCTAAGCTAAAGGCTAACCCTTACAAACCGGTGATCCCCAGTCTTTTTCTTACCAACGCCCGGTTGCTAAACAGCAAAATGGACGAACTACGACTGCAGATCAACTCTCACGCTCTGGAATACTGTGTACTGATTGTCACAGAGTCCCGGCTGGATCAAAACATCCCCGATGCGGCTATTGAGTTAGCGGGCCGTGATGTCTTCAGAGTTGACCAGACAATAGACTCTGGTAAGAGTAGAGGAGGAGGAGAACTTTGTGTTAACATTGACAACAGATGGTGCATTAACACACTCACTGCTCTCTAGACATTTAATTTATAATGCTGCAGTGCAAACCCTTTTTTCTAAGCAGGGAGTTCACATCAGTGGTAATAATTGATGTCTTTGTGCCTCCTGATGCTAATGCTAAAGTGTCAATCAACCAGCATTCAGCTGCACAGCCAGTCAGTGTAATCACAGTTGCAGGAGATTTCAGTCAAGTCAACCTGAAATACATTCTGCCTAAATACTACAAATACGTGAACTTCCCCATCAGGGAAAATTATATTCTAGACCAAGTCTACTGCAACATCTCTAATGGTTATAAAGCCAACCCTTTGCCTCATCTGGGTCTATCCGATCACCTGTCGGTCTCCCTTATTCCTGCTTACAGACCACTAATTTGTCAAAAAAACACAAGAACAATTAGTTTGGACTGAGGAAACCACCGCAGCCCTACAGGATTGTTTTTAGATCACAGACTGGGGGGTCTTTGCGGAGGGGACAGACCTGGACAGTCATACATCTGCATTATTGGACTACATCGATTTTTGCTCTGAGAATGTGACAGAGGCTAAAACCTTCAAAGTCCCCTAACCAGAAACCGTGTCTCAACACCGAAGTGAAGTTCCTACTAAAGGCACTGGATATTGCCTTTAAAGCAGGGGACCTGCTAAGCTACAAAGAAACTCAGACAAATCTGCGGAGGGGCGTTAAGAAGGCCAAGCACAGCTACCGGAAGGGCATCGAGGCCCACTTCTGCAACAACAACTCCAGAGGTATGTGGCAGGGGGTTTAAGGCCTTGACTGACTACAATAACAGCACCACAACCACAATACCATCTGACAGCAGCAACCTAGACACAATGAAGCAGTTCTTTGCTCACTCCGATCATCACAGCAGGGAAAACACCGTTCCTGCTCCACCAGAGGATGACAACCTGCTACAGCTGCAGCCACATCAGGTCAGAGACACCCTGCGCAGAGTCAGCGTGAGGAAGGCACCTGGCCTAGATGGAGTCATAGGGCGGGTACGCAAGGCCTGCGCAGACCAGCTAGCAGAGGTATTTACAACCATCTTCAACCTCTCGCTTCAACTGGTGACGGTTCCCAACCAGCATTAAATCAGCCATCATCATCCCTTTACCCAAAAAGATCCTAGTGAACTGCCTGAATGACTTTCGCCCAGTTGCTCTCACTCCCATCATTGCTAAGTGTTTCGAGAGACTCATCCTCCCCTGCATCAAGTCCGGCATTCCAGCTGACCTTGACCAATACCAATTTGCCTACTGGGCAAACAGGTCAACAGACGGATGCGGCCATGATGGCGCTCCACACAGCCCTCACTCATCCTGACCAGAGTAACACCCATGTGAGGATGCTATTTGTGGATTTTAGCTCAGCATTTAACACAGTCATCCCCGCTTTGGTCACAAAGCGGGGCAGCCTGGGCTTGAGCAGTTCACTCTGTGCATAGATTCGGGACTTAATCAGGAACAGGCCCCAGCATGTCAGGACGGGAGACCGCTCTTCCTCCACACTCATCCTGAACACTGGAACACCACAGGGCTGTGTCCTCAGCCCCCTTCTCTTCTCCCTCTTTACCCATGACTGCTCCCCTGTTCATCCCATAAACACCATTGTGAAGTTTGCTGACGACACCACCATTGTAGGACTAATTAAGGACAACGACTTTGTTGTGCTGTAAAAAACTTTGCCTGGTCTTATTTGCATGATAGCCAGAGAGAGTAATTTAAATCTGCAGACTCTCTGCGCTCATGTGCTCCGTCTCCTATCCATAATAAAAATAAGTAAATTAAAATTGTGCAATTTTATCCAATCTCAGCTTGCGTTAATCCTTGTTGGGCCTGCATCACCAGCTCACGTTAACTACACTGCAACATTGAAGGATTTAAAAAAGTGTGAGAAATATATCCTCATCGTGTTTTATAACCTTTTCACTCAGAAAGAAATACCATTAAAGTAAAAGATTTCAAACTTCTCACATCCATCTCACTGATTTTTTTTTTTTTTTTTTTGTAGACAAGGTGTGCCTAAGTCTGTCTGTTTAGAGCTACTGTCCTCTAACTTTTAAAAGCATTCCTGCTCCAACACACCTTATCAGATCAAATGGCTGTATTCTCTCATCAGCATGTCATCCAGCTCTACAGAGGCCTGGAGATGAGCCATTCATGTGATTTTGGTGTGTTGGAGAATGGGTGCGTATAAAGATTTCCAGACAGTAGCTCTCGCGACTTGGCTTCAGAATCAGAATCAAGTTTAATCGCCAAGTAGGTTTGCACTTACAAGGAATTTGACTTGGTGTTGATGGTGCAGACAAAAAATAAGAATACAGTAAAATAAGAAGTAAAAGGATATATACACGGAAGCTGTATACACTCAGCAGACTGTGCGTCAATGTAACGCAGAAGCTTGTAAGTCCTGAACGGGGGAGAACCCCTGAGCATTCCTGTTGTAGGCCAATGGGTTTGATTCACATATCCTACTGCAATCACTGTACTTTCTCATTGCCGTAAAACTCCTATGAATCTTTTATTACATTTTAGGAAGCTAGTATCTCATTAATTAATTTCTTTTTAATGTGATTACAAAGAAAGTACCACAGTGAACAAAGTTTTTTTCCAGCTCTATGAAACGTACCGTAACTTGCCCCTTTGGCACCAGTTGCTGCACACTTCTGGTTAGACAGCTAGGAGAAGACTGTATTTTAAGCAATCTGAAATATTTTCAAACTGCTGCAGACAATAATTCTGCTAAAACTGGGGAATGCCCCTCACTCTGCTGCTCAGACTGCAAGCTCTACCTGAGCAGACAGCCCAACTGACTAGGAAATATATACACATAGCTTTTTTGCTTAAATAGGTAATAATCAAAATAATACATCATACAAAAGACCAAAAACTTTTAATTTCCCAACAATTCTTTATATATATATATATATATTATTTTTAAAAGGTCTTTATTAAATCTTTAAACATGTTTAAAGACATCACCATTCCCTCCTTCAAATCTTTCATTTGGCTCTTTAAGAAGGTAAAATGCCACCAACATGGAAACAGGCTATATCTGTAATTCCCAGAAAGTTAAAGGATCGGCTTAGCTATAGTTCCTTCATGTCCGTTTCTGTTCTTAATGTTGATTACATTTTTTTTTTTATTTACATCAATTCTTCCAAAGAGAATTGAGAAGATACTTCTGCAGCTTGTTCTACTAACTAATCCATCAGATTTTATCCCACACAGACAAACTCATCATGATACAATAAGGATACATAGCAAATATTAACTTTATATTCAAAACTATCAATATCTATCTCTGTGGAGAATTCTCAAGAGATTTATGTCATTCAGATTCTATTGAGGCTCTATAAACCAAACTAACTGCACGGATAAAAATGGATATTTATTCAAATGGTATTGAATAAGACAAGAATGTGGACTCGTACCGTTACTCTTCCCTCTTTATATAGAGATATACACTCACCGGCCACTTTATTAGGTACCCCATGCTAGTAACGGGTTGGACCCCCTTTTGTCTTTAGAACTGCCTCAATTCTTCGTGGCATAGATTCAACAAGGTGCTGGAAGCATTCCTCAGGGAGTTTGGTCCATATTGACATGATGGCATCACACAGTTGCCGCAGATTTGTCGGCTGCACATCCATGATGCGAATCTCCCGTTCCACCACATCCCAAAGATGCTCTATTGGATTGAGATCTGGTAACTGTGGAGGCCATTTGAGTACAGCGAACTTATTGTCATGTTCAAGAAACCAGTCTGAGATGATTCCAGCTTTATGACATGGCGCATTATCCTGCTGAAAGTAGCCATCATGGGTTGGGTACATTGTGATCATAAAGGGATGGACATGGTCAGCAACAATACTCAGGCAGGAGTGGCGTTGCAACGATGCTCAATTGGTACCAAGGGGCCCAAAGAGTGCCAAGAAAATATTCCCCACACCATGACACCACCACCACCAGCCTGAACCGTTGATACAAGGCAGGATGGATCCATGCTTTCATGTTGTAGACGCCAAATTCTGACCCTACCATCCGACTGTCGCATCAGAAATCGAGACTCATCAGACCAGGCAACGTTTTTCCAATCTTCTATTGTCCAATTTCGATGAGCTTGTGCAAATTGTAGCCTCAGTTTCCTGTTCTTAGCTGAAAGGAGTGGCACCCGATGTGGTCTTCTGCTGCTGTAGCCCATCTGCCTCAAAGTTCGACGTACTGTGCGTTCAGAGATGCTCTTCTGTCCACCTTGGATGTAACAGGTGGTTATTTGAGTCACTGTTGCCCTTCTATCAGCTCGAACCAGTCTGGCCATTCTCCTCTGACCTCTGGCATCAACAAGGCATTTCCGCCCACAGAACTGCCGCTCACAGGATGTTTTTTCTTTTTCGGACCATTCTCTGTAAACCCTAGAGATGGTTGTGTGTGAAAATCCCAGTAGATTAGCAGTTTCTGAAATACTCAGACCAGCCCTTCTGGCACCAACAATCATGCCACGTTCAAAGTCACTCAAATCACCTTTCTTCCCCATACTGATGCTCGGTTTGAACTGCAGGAGATTCTCTTGACCATGTCTACATGCCTAAATGCACTGAGTTTCCGCCATGTGATTGGCTGCTTAGAAATTAAGTGTTAACGAGCAGTTGGACAGGTGTACCTAATAAAGTGGCCGGTGAGTGTATAAAGATATATTTGCCCAATTATTAAGGCAAACTGACTGCATAAAAGGTAAAGCAATTTCAGGTGATGTACATAACATGGCACTATACGCTATATGTTACTATGCAGTACATTATTATTGCAGCTACATTGCTGCACTTCTAAAACAGGTAAAACCGTGGTATGCATTTTTATTCGATTTAATTTGCGTCTCTATCATGATAAATATACTAAAGTTTAATATACAATGAGGAGCTTGTGTCAGTTAATGCCTATGTAACACTGTTAATTATTTCTGGTCAAATCCTAATTTATTTCTTCTACAAATTGCCTTTACTCAGGAGTTCTCTGGGATTTCCAAAGGTTTTTATTTAACTTTGGCGTCTCTGTCCATCATTTTCAGTTCAGTCTCGATGAAGAACATCTGAGCGACTTGTTGTTGTAGAAGCTGAGTAACTCCAGCAGATGGCAGCATTGAAGAAGATATGAGGCAAATGTAAAGTGTGTCTGTAATGGTGCCTGATCAAAATCCAGCAGGGAGCCATGGTTATGCAGAGACTGGCGCCCCTGACACTGTTATCACCTCACTGGATACAGACAGAAATGCACCTGGCTGCAACGTGAGCCTATCGGTTCGGTCGATGTGAAACAACCCTGCGGTGTGTTTTACAAACTGTGGACGCCATGAAGAAGGTGGATTATATCCCTCTGAGCCGCTCGGAAAGTCTCCCTTTAGAGGACTTTGTGCAGATGAAACAGCTCGGCGTCCATCAGCCGCAGGATGTTGGCAGAAGCCAAACAGGCGGTAAGAAGAATTTCCGTGAGGATACAACAAATTTAACTGATGGTGGGGTTTTCTCTCCTCTCTGCTTGACGCTTCGTAGTCAATTACAGTAACACGTTAATGTGTCCGCCATATTGGGAGGGGAAACACCTGCCCGCGATCACTCGAAATAAAGAGAAAAACCCGAACTCAACTGAATTAAAAACAGTTAAAGGCTTAAATTTTAGAAACTTGCTTTGTGAATCAATCAGAGCGATTGATTCACAAAGCATAGACGTGCTAATAATTCTGTAGCGTATTGTTAACTGTTGTGGTTTTATGTCTGTTAAGACGAAAATTGTTCCTCCATTGATACTTGAATAAAGAACAGGTTGTTTGTGAAATATGAATTCTAAATAGCGTTCGGTCCTACTTAACCTGCAGTTATGTTATTGATTTGAGTTATTAACTAGACTGTTGTTCCTCTCCCAATGTGGCTGACCAATTAACGTGTTTTTGTAACCATAGGCAACCCATTCACTTAGTTGCTTCACAAACTCCAGCATTTCGGCACTACCGCGAGAGTGTGATAGTGTGTTTCCCTCGGGAACTAGTGCAGTGTCTTTTTTATTTTCATTATTTACTGATGTATGCTGTGGCACATTCAGGATTGCTCTGAATAAGGAGCCATCAAGGGTGGCCAGGTATTTGGCCAATATCCTTTTACATAATCCCCGGTTTTGGTTAGGTGTGCATTTGACCAGTTTCACCATGTTCAAACACTTCAATGTAATTTAAAAAAAGACTTGCATTGTGAAATCTGCTTTCCAGTTTTACATGTATTTTCACTATAGACAACATGCATGCATTTTGTTTACCTTCTGAGTACAAATAGACTGTAGCATAAATATGTAACCACTTAGCCACGTATTCATCTTAGGCTGCCTCCTCTCAGTCGTTATCGAACACAAATCACACTTTACAGCCATTTCCTCCAACTATGTCAACACATCTTCACATGACGGCCTCACTCCTGTATTGCTGTACTGTGTCAAGTCACAAGACTGACCGTTGCACTGAGGTCCAGTGAGGGAGATTGCAGAAGGTCTGACAAAAACTTGGACTGACCCAGAAATTTCTTGAAAGTAACCAAAAGTCCAATAAAGCTCTGATCAGTTTGGGATAGTAAGCCACGACCTCCAAAACTTTCCAGCCCGTTTTCTTGCAGTAAATGGTACACTGTAAATCTATTAAGCCGGTCGGGACAGGCTGTATTCCTGCAAGCCCACCTAGCGTCACTTAGCTCAGCAACGCTGACCATCTTTTTCTTTATGAACGTCATGCCATTTTGTGTGCTCAAATGATCCAAACCAAAAACAATGTATTTTTTGAAGAAGTGAGCCCTGCTGTATCTGGGCTGTCTCCTTTCATGAAATCCAGAAGGCCCCCATATGACTAATCTGCTACAATTTCTGATGACCATTACCACTTGTTCTTTTTTCTGAAGTTCTTTGGTTTCATCAGCTATTACACTGAACACTTTTACACTTTTATTTCCTTATCCTGTCCTCTTGAACCATTTCTACCAGCAATTCCAACATTTTATTTTGATTGTTTTTTTGCTGGTGGGTTTGACATCACAATGAGCTTCGTCCTCTGGAAACAAATCCTGCTTAGTTATTTCCTCTGAAATAGCCAAAATGTTGTCTTGGTCATCTGAGCCCTCCGACTTTCTGTGACCTCTCTGGGAAAAGCAGGACTTCTGCAATAGTTTTAATGTATGCCTGGTTCTCCATCACTTTCTTTTCTCTCTCTTTGTTTAGAGAATCTATTGCCTAATCAACTGATTTAATGCACCGTTAGGCAGGAATGAAACTTAAAAAAAAGTTAAATCAATATCTTCTATTTGTTTGAAAAAAACAACTTACCTTTCAGTTTGATTGATAGGTAATTATTTTTTTTTTCATCTTGACGGACCGATTTTATTAACGTTTCTGGTGATATTTAGGGCTTTGCACTGTTTTCACAAACACACACACATCCATACGCCACTATGCAGGCCGCTTGGCAATTTGGGAATTTGGTTGCTGGAAACCCACAACTTTCTGAATGCAAGATGACTACCCTACTCTGAGCCATAGTCGTCCCTCTTAACTTATCCATCCTTTGACATACCACTTGTTTTTCAGGTTTTCAGAAAAACATAAAATAATACAGCAGTAAGTTATTTAGCTGAGTTTGGCAAGAAGATCACTTTTGACAAAAAATGACATGGGGAATTATTTTAGGAAGGCGACGATACACAACCTGTGCTGCAGTGTGTTAATGGTCACTTTTGTTCCGGCGTCGTCTTGTTGTTGCCGTCCCTTTTCAGGTCAACAATGAAATCCTTGTTGGTTTCACATCAGCAACACATTTTAATGGTGCTTTGCAAGACCTTTCCTTATTTTAGGAGGGTATATTCCTGTATGCTTTAACATAGGCGGCAGACCGTTGACTAGAAATACTGTAATTTCCGACATTTCCAGAAAATACAGCTTACCCCAAAATTAATTATAACCCTAGGAGTTAGTTTTTGATAGACAGGAGACACGCATTTCTCAAAACATAATTGAATGGGTGGTCCGTTAAGTCAAAGCACGCATGATTTGATGTTTCACCCTTCCTTTTAAACTTGCAAGTAATTGTTGATGTCCATGTACGTTTCAGTGGACCCAGTCCCTCAGATGCTGGATGTTAAACAAGAGGGTCTCCATGACGGGAGCTCCAGGTTGGACCAGCAGCCCCCAGAGCCCATCCACATAAAGGAAGAGGAGGAGGAACTCTGGACCAATCAGGACGAAGAGCAGTCTGATGAGCAGAAAGAGACTGATGTCAGTGGGTTCCCTTTCACGGTTGTGACAGTGAAGAATGAAGGCTATGAAGAGAAATCTCAGTTCTTAGAGCTTCATCAGATCAAAACTGAAGAAAGCGGAGAGACAGGAGCTCCAAGCAGCAGCTCAGCTGAGGAGATGAAAGCAGAACCCAGTAGAGAGGACAGTGGTGGGGGACCAGAACCAGAGAGAAAGCTGCATCCAGAATGTACCTTTGAGCAAAATCTGGATGAAAAGGCTTCAGACTCTTCTGAGACTGAAGTCAGTGATGATGATAATGATGCTGATTGGCAAGGACCGTTGTCAGATTCAGAATCTGAAACCAAAATCAGCCACAATGGTGGGAAGGAGGGCAGAGCGCCTCACTCGGGTGTAAACAGTGACGAGAAATGTAACTCAGTCACAGCAGGCGATGAAGGAGAAAAACTGTTTGCCTGCGGTAAATGTGATAAAAGATTCAAAAAGCGGGACAGCCTTACTGATCATGTCAGGGTGCACACCGGCGAGAAGCCGTTCGGTTGCGATGTTTGCGAGAAAAGGTTTAGACGGAAGGACTGTCTCCGAAAGCACAAGATGACTCACAGTGGAAAGATGGCGCACAGCTGCGGTTTCTGTGGGAAGGGATTCATAGAAAAGACCGACCTTCAGGCGCACATACGACTCCATACGGGAGAGCGGCCCTTTGCGTGTGACGAATGTGGCAGAAGGTTTCATAAAAAGTCAATTCTCACGGTGCACACGAGGGTCCACTCGGGGGAAAAGCAATTCAACTGCGCCGTGTGCGGGAAAAGATTTCGATTTCAGCACATCCTCAAAAAGCACCTGATTGTCCACACCGGAGAGAAGCCGTTCGTTTGTGCCGTTTGCAGCAAAGGATTCTCCCAGCAAGAAACTCTGAAGAGACACATGGGCGTGCACACCGGGGTGAGAACGTTTGTTTGCAGCGACTGCGGGAAAGACTTTCAGCAAAAGATCCACCTAAAGGAGCACATGCGGGTCCACACAGGAGAGAAGCCGTTTGGTTGTGACGTGTGTGGCAAGAAATTCAAAAAGAAGTCGTACGTCAAAACGCACATGATGTCCCACGCTGGGAAGAGGGCGCACAACTGTGAGCAGTGCGGTAAAGGCTTTCTGGTGAAGGGTGGCCTTCAGGAACACATGAGGATCCACAACGGAGAGCGACCTTTCAGCTGTGACGTGTGTAGCAAAAGCTTTCTGCAGAGGATCCATCTAAAGGAACACATGAGAGTCCACACGGGAGAGAAGCCGTTTGGGTGTGATATCTGTGGTAAGAAGTTCACAAAGAAGTCCTATGTTACCGCACACATGATGTCTCATGCTTGACGGGAGAGGAACTGTGGGGATCAGTGTGTTTAAAGAGGGCTCTGGCTGCAGAAACACGCAAAACTGCACACTGGTGGATGAACACTTGGCTTGAGCCGCAATAAAAGATGTCTTGGTGCCTGATAATTGTAAATAAGAATTTAAATTTTTGGGACACAAAATTTCCCGAGCACAGAAAACAAAAGGCTTTATGGTCCTGCAACATGTGCCTGTTAGAAGTAGCCGAACTGAACCTGGTATGTGTGCAGTAGGGCAAACTGAAGATCAGTGTTGTATAGTAACGAAGTAAAAATACTTCACTACTGTACTTAAGTATATTTTGGAGTACTTTATACTTTTCTCGAGTATAACATTTTATGATAACTTTTACTTTTACTTCACTATATTTCCGAACTTAGTTGCATACTTTTACTCCGATACATTTTCAATGTTTGGTTTAGTTACTCGTTACAAAAAAAAAAAAAAAACAGGCATGGGCGGACATTGGGGGGCCATGCCCGCCCGCTGAGCCAGCAGTGCCCGCCCTGGACTGGAGGCGGGGTTTGTTTTTTTTTACCTCGGAGTGGCCGTCGTTCTATCTTTGATTTGTCAATCATACTATTCAACCAATCAAATCAACGACTGAAGGCAACATGCTAGCCAATCACAGCTGGAGAGGGGCGGGTCGCTGGTTCAGACGTTCAGCCTTCAGAGAGACACTGTGGCTCGCTGTGGTCACCGTCGGTGTGGGTAGAGCGGGATGGATATTCGGTCTGATTACCAAACAATTACAAGAAATGACAACGAAGCAAACGAGAGAGAGCTGGAAGCAGCACTATTAATTTCTGTTTGAAACATCATCATTGAAGTCAAGACTGGAGTAAACATTCACGCTAGGAGGGTTAGCTAGACAGGAGCAGAAGGAGCAGAACCAGGCAGCAAAACTGCCAAACTGAAGAAACTCGGGTTCCTTGCAGGCAGAAGGGAACTCTGCTTTGTTCTGATCCTTGTTCTCCTAGCTGGTATAATTACAAAGCCTCTGAGTATGAATTTTTACTTCAGTGTTCAGCCTGACACCAGCGCTCATGTTTATCAGCCTGTCTGCTTATGCTGGACTTTTTGCAGACACAGCGCTACAGGTTGCCGTATCTCACTGATGGCTTCCAGCCCAAACAAGCATAAAACCTGCCCAACTTAAAGAAAAAAAAAGCCAAAATCTCAATCTCTCTCATGTTAAAAGCACAGAACTATTAAACACATAAGAAAATGCCATTAGCATGTTCTTACTGTGCTGAAGCAAAAAAAAAAAAAAAAACTTCACGCATACGGGCTCCGCACAAAACGTACAATCAGACAACCAAATAACACACAAGATCACTTTAACAATCATGATAAATAAACCGTAAAAGAAGCAAACGTTTATCAATAGCTTCCCAACATGAGTTGTAAATCTACCTTAATATAAACTTAATATCTCTTACAGAATATAGCTCAATCAAACATTTCTCTTTCACCGCCATGAAATATTTCTAAGTTGATCAGTAGAACTCAACCCCTCTTGGGCATTTACATTGATCAAACACTTGATTAATCATTATTCTTTTCTTGTTTTATTATAATAATCAGTATTATTCATTATAACTATTATTCATTGATGATGTCAGATTAGACTTATTTAAAACATAAATTGATCAGTAAAATTAACTCCCCCCACTCTAACATAATTTTTAAGTGTAGAGCACTGACCTTACTTGAAGAAGGAAAACTGAAAGCTTACAAAAAGGTTGTAGTTTCTGTCTAAACTTGGTCTAAATTTCTCCTGCACTTGGTTGTTTATATTATTTTAAGTGAATTTGACTTTCAAAGTTTACCAAAATCTAAAAAATGTAATTCAAACTGCATTTGCTTTGTTTTACTTTTTACTTATACTTTTTATTACATTACTTGAGTACGTCTATTTTTACAGTAATTTTCATACTTAAGTACAAGACATTTCAGATACTTTAAGACTTTAACTCAAGTAACATTTCAGTCAGTGACTTGGACTTTTACCAAAGTCATATTTTGGAGAGGTAACTATACTTTTACTTGACTCCGAGATTTCAGTACTTTATACAACACTGCTGAAGATTGCTCGCCGTTCTTTGTGTTAACTGGCTTCTTTCTATAAAAAGTATAAAATATTTAAAATGATGGTACTATAACTGTGATTGTTACAGGTTTTTTTTTTCATTTAAATGAAAAAGGGGTGGCTAGCCAGAGCTCTGTGGCAGCGCCATACATATGAAATTCATTCAGGCCATTTACAAACTTGAACTGAAATTATCTTTTCTATGTATTTTATGCATTTGTATTTTTTTGCTAATGCAGAACCCCATGTACAACAGAAGTTAAAGGCAAGTGAGAAATTAGTCTGTTAAATATAATTTGAGCAAAGCCGTTTTATCTAAGTTAATGTGTAAAATAATGTGCACCTCAGCTTTTTAGAAAATGCGATTTCTAGAAATGGTTAGTTGGATAAATCATTGCCTGCGTTTAGTAAAACGTGTTTCTCTCTGAAATTACAATTCAGCCTTTTCCTAAACTGTGGAACATATTGTTTAACATTAATAGAAACCAGCTTATTGTAAAGTCATATTTATCTATTGTGAATTGTAACTAGATGACATCCACAGATTACATGGGCTCTTTGTTTATTTTAATCTTTATGTAAAAATGCAGCTCCATTTCTGTGCTTTTACTGGAAGGAAAGCTCAGAATATAGATGCAGAAGAGTTTGCTTTTTAAAAGTTTGGAACTCAACATTCTGGGATTACTGTTGCTGATCTGACGTGGGCCCGTGTCGCTGAACAGTAAAGGAATGATGCCCAGGTGTCGTCTTTTAATGGAGCTTTTCATTTAAGGTGAACCTGTCATGAGCCACTTCATTTGAATTAAACTATTTTGATTTAACTGCATTTGTTTTTTATTTTTTTGTTTGGGTACACTTTATTTGAAGGGGTGTACATAAGACTGACATTACACTGTCATAAACATAACATAACACCTGTTATGAACATAAATGACTCTTTATGAATGTTTAGGACTGATGTCATTGTCATTCGGTAAATTATGACACTATTAAAGGAAAGTTGACATTGTTTAAAATGTCTTTGTTATGACAACTTGACATTAACAGAGACAAGGTTAAGTTTAGGGCTTGATTTGGGATTAGGTTAAATTAAGGGCTTGGTTTGGGATTAGGTTAAATTAAGGGCTTGGTTTGGGATTAGGTTAAATTTAGGGCTTGATTTGGGATTAGGTTAAATTAAGGGCTTGTTTTAGGATTAGGTTAAATTAAGGGCTTGATTTGGGATTAGGTTAAATTAAGGGCTTGATTTAGGATTAGGTTAAATTAAGGGCTTGATTTGGGATTAGGTTGAATTAGGGGCTTGGTTTGGGATTAGGTTAAATTTAAGGCTTGGTTTGGGATTAGGTTAAATTTAAGGCTTGGTTTGGGATTAGGTTAAATTTAGGGCTTGATTTGGGATTTGGTTAAATTAAGGGCTTGTCATAACAAAGACATTTTAAACAATGTCAACTTTGCTTTAATAGTGTCATAATTTACCGAATGACAATTAATGACAACAGTCCTAAACATTCATAATGAGTCATTTATGTTCATAACAGGTGTTATGTCATGTTTATGACGGTGTAATGTCCGTCCTATGTACACCCCTTCAAATAAAGTGTTACCTTTTGTTTTAGATATTTATCAAACGACCTAATGTGGATGTATAAATTTGTCTTTTTTTTGTGCTTTTATTAAATGAAAGTTATTTGGATGCAACAACTCATCATGGATTCGAATCTTGTGATTTTGGTCACTGATTTCATATATGCACATATCCATTAGCTGAAGTACACCAACCCTCCCACCCAGGAACTAGCGCTAAAACATATATATTTATATCAAAATCTATCAATCATACAGAATTACTCTAATTCAGTTAGAAATATTCAAATTTTATCGTTTGTTAAACAATGTAGTCAAGATCTGTTAATTATTTAATCCTTCCTGAACATCCAGGTAGCAATGCTGGACGGTTGAATGCATAGATAGACACATAAAGGTTTACTGTAATCCCTCATTCAGATCCTTCATGTAGCAACAGGGGAACGACACGACTCCCCTTTAACGGGAAGAAACCTCCAGTGGAACCAGCCTGTGAGCGGCCATCATCTGAAAACAACGAGATTGAAGAAGACGAAGCAGACGCATCAAAGACACAGAAGTACTCTGTGTCTTTACTTTAGCTTTGCCATTACTTTCCATGGCAAAGCTAAAGTAAAAAGAACTAAGAGCAGCAGTAGATCCATTGGTGGCCTGAACCGGGAGAGAAACACAACTGAATATGTAAGCACTGAGCCAGTGATAAAATATGCAGAATGGAAAATAGATTACACATGACGGCAGCAGAAGCTCTTTTAATGGCATTCTCCAGCAAAGAGGCAACACTACACAGAAAGACAGCACAAATTGTGTGCTGTATGGATGGGTAACATCAGTTACTGGTAGCCACAGCTTAGTGATAGCCCTACTACAGCTAGACCTAAAAATCCTGGGCGATTCCTCCAAGCAGTTCTCAGTTCCAGCTCTGAGGGCCATAATTTCACGTTAGACCAGGTTCTCCCAACCCTAGCTCAATCCATAGAAAACTGTCATTTGCAAACAGTTTAGTTCCTCTGATAACGTAGCTGAGCTGATAATTTTTTCTAAACTCTTGTTGTATCGCTCTGTTAGCCTAACACTACCGGCAAGTCACACATCACTCTCTGTGACTTCACAATGGACACTGTGGACTCTTTCCGCTTCCAGGGAACTATCATCTCCCAGGACCTAAAGTGGGAGCTGAACATCAACTCCCTCACCAAGAAAGCCCAGCAGAGGATTTACTTCCTACGGCAGCTGAATAAATTCAACCTGCCAAGGACAATAATGGTGCAGTTCTACTCCTCCATCATTGAGTCCATCCTCACCTCCTTCATCACCATCTGGTATGCTGGTGCCACCGCTAAGGACAAGCGCAGACTGCAGCGTGTCATCCGGTCTGCAGAGAACGTGATTGGCTGCAATCTTCCATCTCTCCAGGACTCTGAGGCGTGCAGGGAAGATTGTGGCTGATCCCTCGCACCCCAGTCACAAACTATTTCAGACACTTCCCTCTGGCAGGAGGCTGCAGTCCATCAGGACCAAAACCTCACGCCACAAGAACAGTTTTTTCCCTTCCCCTGTTCAGGCCTACAAGCTACACCAACGTAGCATCTCCAGACCTTCTGTGTTACATTAACGCACAGTCTACTGTGTACATAGATAGATTCTGTATTTATATCTGTTTTGTCTGCACCATAAACACAAAGTCAAATTCCTTGTAAGTGCAAACCTACTTGGCAATAAACTTGATTCTGATTCTAAAGTCGACTGGGCTCTGATAAGATTGTGAAGGTCAGTCTCTTCATTCACTTTTAATTAGAAGAATCCAACACCGTTAATCATAATGTCGTTTATCGTTCCAAAAATCCTTAATGTAACAATGCTTTTATTTTGTGAATTGGCTGTGTTTAAAATGGTTTTAATGTGCAGGAAGATATATAGCATGCAGGACATCGGCCCTTGAGGACTGAAGTTGGACATCCAGGTTTGTCCTGCTAGAGGGTAAATCTATGCTAGAGCTTGAGTCTTTTAAAGCCTTTAAAACGTTTGCATCTGCCTTCTCATCAATTCTGACAAACTTTATAGTCCTGTTGAAAAAAAAACCTTCTTCAGTATAGGGATGGTGATGTGCAGTGTTAGTTTTAATCCACAGTGTTTTGTATGTAGGACACAAAGTAACACTTTAGTCTCATCTGACCACAGAATGGTCTTTTACATGTTTGCAATATCGGCATAAATGAGTGAAACTGCAGAGACACTTTTTCAAGAATGGTTGCTGATGAGATTTTCATAAGTAGAAGAAAATTTCCTAGACATTTATCAGGTCCTTGCCACTTTTACATTAATTACAAACATGAACATTGTCTACAAAAACCCATCAACAGATCAATTGTTTTGACATGAATCGGGTGTTCTTTTGTGTTTTATTGTGAAAAGTCAGTGGTTAAAAGAGGAATTTGACCTTTTTACCTTCAAACAGTTAAACATGCCACTTCTTAAAAAAATCCAGACATGAAAACCTCATTTGGACCTCTTGGTTTTAGCTAATTTTAGGCCTATTTCTCATTAGCTTTGCTTTCCAATGTTTTAGACATAATTGTTTTTGCACAACTAGAGTAATTTTTAGAAGGTAATTGTATTTTTGTTTTTTTCAGCATGGCTTCAGACTGTGACTGAGCACAAGGTCTACCTTACTAAAATAACAGAATGACAGTGCTATGTGTGTTGATGGTAGGTGCCCTGTTGTGGTGCTGCTGGTCCTCACAGCAGCCTTTGACACTGTTAATCATTTTGTCCTGTCTCGCTTAAGCCACGTTGGAATTTTTGGCTCAGTGCTTTAACGGTTTAGATCCTATCAGACAGACAGGTATTTCACAGCTATGAATAATAACTTATCTTCCTCCAGCAATCCTCTGTCACGTGGGGAGCTGTTTGTTTGCAGTGTTCATAATAAAGTTTTTTTTACACCACAAACTTTAAACCAGCACCCAGCTATTCAGGCAGGAGGGTAAGCATATGTTTATAGTATTTATAGGCAAGCATTTTATAAGCCAGGGTTTCTAGTGAAGAGTCATCTTCAGGCACTCAACAAGATTCGCAAGGATAGGGATTGTTTGTGATGATTGAGATATTGTATTTTAGATCAACAGACAAATTATATAACTTTTGAGACAGAGAAAAACCAAAGGTTCTGATACAACTGAACGGTAAAAACTATCCCAACTTTACTTAATACCCATTACCTTAACCCAAGAGGTGGGCTGCCAGGTTCCTACACCTACATTTGTTTTAGTATTTTGCATTGTCCAGGTCTGAATAATAATAGAAAAAAGACTGAGTATGGGGGAAAAAAGCTACATTTCCAGATTTTATTCGCTAATTTTCTGACTTTCATTCCACATGAAATGAAATCAACCAATGAATCTTAAAAAAAAAAAAAAGTTTATTTAGACAGGTTTTGAATTACAGACACACCATCAGTGCTTCATTGACTTCCCCTTGACACATGGAGTCCTCCAATGAGTTGAATGTATCAAATCTATATTTCAGACATGTAAACAACAAATGTCTGCACAAAACAATGGAATGAAATAAAATTAGAATAACAATCACATATCATGTAAATACCTTCCACGTGATAGACATTTAAACATTATATATAAAACATGCCGCCCATGTCACAATTATCAAGTCCACAACATTTTATTTATCCTTTATTTAACCAGGTTATACCCATTGAGATTAAAAATCTCTTTTGCAAGGGAGACCTGGCCAACATCAACAAATGTATCTATAGAATCAATTAATTGTTACACAGCCTAGCTGTAGGATCTACATATATTACTGCACACATATAAGATACCCATTCTACTGCACTGAGCTTCAATCAAACATTTTGTTTTATATATATATATATATATATATATATATATATATATATATATATATATATATATATATATATATATATATATATATATATTATATTATATATATATATATATATATATATATATATATATATATATATATATATATATATATATAGCGATATATTTTATGTATTTTCTTATATTTGTGTTCTATGATGAATGTTCAGCACTTTAGTTCAGTTCAGTTGTGCTTGAGTGCATTTGCCTGCAGTTTTCTGACTTGTCCACCAGATGGCAGTACGTGTATTTGAATGAGAAACTGACACCGTTTTGAAATTTCGACTACTCGTCTATGTCCGAACAATCAGCATGTTAAAAAAGAAAATTACTGAAAAAGTATAGCATTTGAATGTGAATATAATATCTTGTTTTCAGAATTTGATTCCACGTGAGTGTCTCTTTTAGAAGCTGTCTCCGCCCAGCCTCGGCTCTTCCGGGTGTGGGTGTGGACTCGGATGACTTCAGCAATAATGGAGGAGAATCTGCCCTGCTTTTAGAAAACTGTTTGCTTTTCGACTCCTGTTTTTAATTTCCCTGGTCCTGGAGCTGGAATGCTGTGTCAGGATGGGAAACCTGTTTGGAAAAAAGAAACAGTCGCGGGTGACGGAGCAAGATAAAGCCATCCTGGTAGGAAGAAGGTGTCCAGATTAGCAGCGGGCTAACTTCACTTACTGTCCCCACAAACTCCGCGTAGGAATCAGAATTATTCAACACCTTTCCGCTTTAGGAATGGCCCACAGATATATGTAACAATCAAACCCGCGTTTTATTAACTTTTTTTCCACCTGTTGGCAATTCGGCCTATTTGGAAAAATAACTAAAATTAACACAGATTTTGCTTTTATATGTTTCTCTCAGACAGGACGAATATTAGCTTTTCTTTACTGGATAGTTTCTTGCGTTTCTTACAGTATCATATAAGATCTGAGCCCGATCAGCCAAACGCCGAAACTTTGACGTGTGTCCGTGAAACGTGTTTGTTTCGTTTCCGCAGCAACTGAAGCAGCAGAGAGACAAGCTGAGGCAGTACCAGAAGAAGATCACCCTGCAGCTGGAGAAGGAGAGACAGCTGGCCAGACAGCTGCTCAAAGATGGCAGGAAGGAGTGAGTGACATGAAAATCACTGGTGTACTGACGAGAAAAGGTCGGGTAGCAATCATTAGAACCTCGTTTGACAGGAAGAACTTAAAGACCAAACTCACTTTCATTTTAAATTTGCAGCAATAGGCCCAGTTTAAGATGTGAGTTCTGGTTTTGGCAGCTTTCTTGGAGGTTGTAGAAGCAGTTCCCGTGGAATCAGTTCCTTGGAGACATGGTCGAGACAGCAGCAGAGTCTCTTAGACTAGTGTTTTTTAATGCCTGACAAACCGTCCGGTAGGTTTGATCATGTTTGTAACTCAGAGTCTTTAAAGGGAGCTGTGCAACTGAATGGCTTCTGTGTAAATGAGTTGACGGACGTTAAACGCATTTATTACCTCTACAAGAAGTAGTACGTAAAGCAGAGAGAGGATCGATCCTAAAAAAAAAAAGAACCCTTGTGAACTCATAGACGTTGATATGACCCGCTTGGAAAAACAGGAAAAGAACTACAAGCCGTTTTAAAACGCGACAAGAAATCCAGATCACACAGCCTATTTGTTCAGGTTTTGTCTAAAAAGGTGTCAGATTCGGAGGTATAATCTGACAAAATCTGACTCTGGGAGCTTGATTTCCAAAGGAAATGCTTTCAGAAGGTCTAATCCGAAGTGTGCCGCCCTGAAAACAGCACTTCAACCCCAGCCCCCCCTGCAGAGCTGTTTTAGTGATGTGCGTTCTAACGTGTTTGGACTCCAGCGTTTTCACAGGCGATTAAAAACGAGCTGCCCTCTATTGACAGAGGTTGCAGTACGGTCCACAGCATCTCTATATGTTCATGTGTTTTCAAACAATTCCCAAGTTACTTTGCGTACGGCGTGATCGTCGCAGATCATTAAGCATGTGCTGCATGAACACAAGTTCTCAGCCTAGAGGAATAAAAATCTTTTACTGCAAATTAAGTATTTTTTTTTCTTTCTGAGCGGACTGAAAGAAAACTGTCCTATAAAAGCACCAGAGCTGAAGCTTCTGCTCTCTGTGCTGTGGCTCTGTTTTACACACACTCAGTGTTAGGTTGTGTTGCATCACTGACTCTGGTTTATACCGAACAGGAAAGCCCTCCTCCTGCTGAAGAAGAAGCGATACCAGGAGCAGCTCCTGGACAAGACGGAGAACCAGATCAGCAATCTGGAGCGAATGGTGAGTGACGCCGGCGACGCTCCGCTGCCCGCCCAAACATCTCTGACTCCTGCGCTTCCTGCTCCTTTCAGGTCCAGGACCTGGAGTTTGTTCAGATTGAGAGGAAAGTCATTGACGGGCTGAAAGTTGGAAACGAGTGTCTGAAGAAAATGCATGAGGTGGGAGATTTTTTTTGCTGTGTTTAGAAGATGTGGGCCCAGCGTTATGTCGGAGACCTGATGTCCTGTGATTTCTCCCCCACGACAGGCGATGTCGATTGAAGATGTAGAGAGGATCATGGATGAAACACAAGATGCCATCGAGTACCAGAGGGTAAGTGTTTTTGCCAAGGTGACCTTCACACATCTGGAGCACCATGGATTTAGTCGATTTCACCCCCCAACACACGTTCGTCTCTGTGCAGCAAATCGACGACATGCTGGCCGGTTCCTTGTCGCAGGAGGATGAGGATGCTGTTCTGGCTGAGCTGGAAGCCATCACTCAGGTCTGTTAGAAATCAAACTCGCAGAGAGCTGAAGGGAGATCGATGCTCATCAGGACGCTTTCTGATCTTATTCCTTCAGGAAGACGTCAAGCTTCCCGAGGTTCCTTCAGAGCCGCTGCCAGACGTCCCTAAGGCTGCCGAGAAGACACCAGGTCTGTTGTTGCTCCTGGGTTCCTTTAGCAGAATCCTACATTTTAATCTCCCTGATGTTCCCGAGAGCACCTTCTATGAGCTGAGCTGTCGTGTATCCGAGGATTGATGCCTGCACAACGTGATTCCTGCATCCAGAAGCACTGTGGAGAGATTTTACATAACAATTACCATAATATTTGCAGCGCTCCTGACTTGAAAGCAAGAGATTTAGTAGTTTGCTTGTTGGTGGAGTGTTAACATTACCCAACTATACAAAGACATCAACAATGACCTTAGAATGTGAAATATAGCTGCCAATGAATCTGGAAACGGTTGTGAGACAATTTGAGGAGCAAACCGTGAGAAAGAAATCGTTATATTTGTGTTGTGTTGGTCAGCGGTGTGTTTACACAATGCCAGGGTGGGAAGACAACAGCAGTGACATTAAAGGAGGAACTGTTGCTGCCAACTCATCTGTGAAGGGTGATAAGATCTTCTCATTACCCATAAACACCTGTGGTGGAATTTCTGTCAGTTTTCTGCTCAATCAAATATGAAAAGACTATAGCGACTACCTTAGAGAAGCAGCTGCTGGTTCCCACCGATCTTAGAAGGGTTATAGGACCATGTCAGACACAAACCCATGGTGGTGCCTTTATACGTGGATGCTGAAACTTTTACACTACCTTAACACTCTGTGCTCTGTGTTATAAAACCTTCAGGGGGTTCAGTCAGTTTAAATCCGACAGCCTCTCTCCTCTCATCGCAGCGTCCATCCTCACTGAACGTGTGGTTGTGTTTCAGTTTCAGAGAACGATCGTCCCAGGAAGAAGCCGGAGCGCGAGCTGCTTGCCTTGTAGGAACAGAGCCGACCTCCGTCGCAAACCAACAACCCCGCACACGTTTAGCGGCCGATGTTTTTTCTACCTTACAGGCCTGTGGCGGCTCGCAGGCAACCCGTCTGACGGGCCGGTTGTCTTCGTCTGCTGCAGGTCAGTTCTGATAGGCTGGACCGGTTCACCTGCAGCGCCTTGTGAGCCTCGAAGACCCGTGAGATCACGTAATTGTGCCTAACCTGTTTAAGCCGTGCATCATGTTTACTACGAAGTCATTTTAATCAATGCAATGCATGTACACCATATGTAACTACTTTATTCTGTTTAAGTGATCTGTGGATGAGAGTCCAGCGCTGACAGGATCACTTCATCCAAATTGCTGAAGAAAACACGTGAACTCTCAGTCATCCTTGTTTTATCCTGCCACGCTCTGGTTTTATCTGAATTTTCAGGTTGTTTGAAGATTTAATCCATGGACAGCTTAACGCCTGACAGCTTGTTGTTTTGTCTGCTGCAAGAAAAATATGTTTTTTTGTGATTATTGAGTGTGCATCAGGACTGCGTGAGAACATGTTTTCTTTCTAATTTGGGTGAAGTGAACCTTTAATCCCGGGATAATAAAACAGAAACTCTGCTCTCGCTTTGTGGCGAGTTTCTTCCCTCATCTTAAAAGTATTTTCTGAAATTTAGCGTTTCTCACTCTGACGCTCCTCAAGAAGATTACCTAATCTACCATGTGTTCCCCTCGTAGATCAGCTCAGCCTCATAGGGAAAAGGCTCGGCATATCTCATGCTGATTAACCTTAAATACAGAGTATTTTCAACACTGTGGTTATTTTTCCCTGTCTATGACACATGCTTTTGATCTGCAGCGGGAAGTGTTGTCTGTATCCACAAGGCTTAAGGTTGAACATCGCTGAAGATCAGTGGGACTAAACTGTAAATCAATTAACCACTCGTGACGACTAATCCTGTCAGACGGCATCATCAAAGCGATTGTCTTAAAGTTGGGTTGGGAATTTCTGTAAATTTTTTGCCAATAAAAAGTGTTTTTATTGTTAAATATTGCATCAGATATAATTGTTATTCCGCGAATGAACAGTAGGTGGCAGCAGTTAACAAATGTGGAATGAGATAGCAGGTGAATATCTTTCTCTTCCTCATGGTTCCTCAGATAACCACAAACTTCTGTTTAATTTATGTCATGTCCCGAGGTCCGAGATAAAGTTGTGGTGAGGTTATAAAACAACATCTCAGGTTTCAAACATCCCACATAGATCTCTGGTAAGTCCATGATCTGAAAATGTAAAGAGCATAGCACAACTGTAAACCTAACAAGACATGACAGTCCACCTAAACTGATGGGCTGAGTGAAGAGAGCATTAATAGGTCAGTGGTAACTCTGGAGGAGCTGCAGAGATCCACAGGTCAGGTGGAGAATCTGTTGACAGGAGAACTACTAATTTCACACCTCAGACTATGTCATTGTTATTAAATTGTTACAAGTAAGCTAAAGAATGTCCTCTTAGCAGTTTACCAAATGTCCAGTAGGCGACACAAAGTTTGTGAAAGAGCATGGTCTGGTCATATGGGTACAAAATGAAACTTTTGGTAACTGTGTGGTGAAAAAAATAACTAGAAATCACCCTAAACACATCATCCCCATAGAGAAACACACTCCTGAGTCGTGGCATAGATGCTGGTCAGAGCTGATCGAAAGCTTCAGGTAAATACAGGAAAATCCTGGAAGAAACCTGCTAGCAGTCACAACTTTCAACCATAACTATAGCTGAATGGTTTACATCAAAACATCCATTTGTTAGGACGACCTAGTGCATAACTAGATCCAACTGAGATGCTGTGGATAGATCTGTGTTTATGTTCACAGACTCTTCTGTTCAATTGACCCGCAGATGCAACGTCAACACAGGAGACAACAGCGTATGTAGCAACAATGCATGGAGCCTCTTAGCCAAAGAAAAATAAATAACTTTTTAGGCGGACAGCTGGCTCCCGCGCCTATCACTGCCATTCTGCACAATTCTGGATAATAAAGTTCTACACAATTTATGGAAAATATTTAGATGTTTTTATTTAGAGCTTTAATTGTAATATTTACATTAAGCAGAGCTGGTCCTTCAGATATTATTTTAGGTAAAAGTTTGTTTACCTGCATTGGAAAGATGTCGCCTCACCTTGAACTTGTTGAAGATTAAATAAGTCCTCAGAGTTATGAAGGCTTATAGCTAAGATGTACACTGCCTGTTTTACTCAAAATGAAAATGTTCTCATAATTCGGATAAAACGCCATGTTATTAGACATTAGCAGTCTACAACTTCACAGCAGACTGTTGATTGGTGCTGTTTTTCCAGCTGAACAATCTCCCTGGTTCTGTGTGATGTTACCCTGGTTTAAGCTTGTCGACTATATCAATCTGCCAGGTCAGCCGTGACTCGCTATGCGCTCTTCCAGAGCAGAATGAACATTTTGATTTTGTGCAACTTGTGTTGAAGACGGTACGCTCCCGTGCTTTAAATGAACCCAGCGGACTCAAAATCAGCTGCTTTGCATAATAAGCAGATGAAGTGGATTGACACAGCTCACATCTGATGAACCCGTTCGCTTTCCATCACCTGCAAGAATTTTCCGACAAGCCTACGTTGATATGATCTTTTTCAGCCACAGGTAAAGGAACAATTACCACTGTTAGTAAGTGAACAGAGCCTCCCTTCAAAAATCCCTTAAACTAAAAAGAGACAATTGTTCACGCTTGGTGAAAACGATAGCCGTGTTTGCAGCAACATGTCATTAGTGCTATTTGTTTTGTGAATGAGATGCTGAGTTGAATTATACAGTAATGTTCTGTTATTAAAAAGTTAATTTATTTCAGTAACTCAGTTCTCTAAAAGGAAGCACATTATATGAATTAACACAGACTGATAATGTTTTAAGGGGGCGACTGTGGCTTGATGGGTTGAGTAGTCGTCTGGCAACCAGAAGGTTGTGGGTTCGATTCCAGCTTCCCCTTGCTACATGTCGCTGTGCCCTTGGGCAAGGCACTTAACCCCAAGTTGCCTACCGAGCTGCGTCTCGGTGTATAAATGTGTGAGCGTTAGTGAGAGCGACTGGGTGAATGTGGCTATAGTGTACAGCGCTTTGGGTGGTCAGCATGACTGGAAAAGCGCTATATAAGTTCAGTCCATTTACCATTTAAAGCCTTTATTTCTGTTAATTTGGATCCACTCCCAGCTCCAGCAGATATAAACACAGCATTTAAGAATGGAATAGTGCATCAGACCATGTTTAATGCAGAAATGGGGGCTTAATGAAAAGTATGTTTAATACCGACTTAAAGGTTGGTTGTTGCTTTTTTTCAAAGGGCATTTTTAATATGACAAATAAGACCTCTTAGATATGCATATTCTGATTTATTGAATATGACTGTACACCGGGATTACAGCTGGATAAAATAGAGCTGACACCACGTGTGGTACAATCTTAGAAGATCTGGGTTTAGGGCTTAAATACAGATTTAATTGGCCTGGGATCACTAAAGATAAATGTTAAAATGTTTTATTCCATCAGAATAAATTGAATTCCTCCCACCTTGTTACAACCCTTTTGCATTTGTACTTTTATTAAGCTTCACAAAGCTAACCTCTCCTCCCAGCTTGATTCGAAACAAGACTAAACTTCACACAGCTTGTCTGAGGATGGACTATCGTGACCTTTTATGTCTCCTAATAAGAGAGGATGTACCTCTAGCTGCCATAACTTCATGTTTTTACATCTGTACACATAGACATTTTATGTCGCCGTGTTTCTCCTCCCTGTATAAATCCAGATGTGCTCCAAAAGCGTCGGCCTAATAAAAGAAACAGAAGAACAGCACGTTGTTCTGTAACCTCGCACCTTTTAATTTCAACAGAGCCTGCGTAATAACGCCGCCCCGCTCAGGCCTGAAATAGGCTGATCTGTGTTTGCCGGGGTTACTGAGATCCACTTTAGTGCCGTCCTTGTTCTGAATGGGCTGCTGGATCCACTCCACGGCTGACTGCGCTCTACAAGCCTGCGTGGCTCTGCGTGGGAGTGGGCGGCTCACAGACTGAGACCTGAATGCCGGGGCGCCGCGCTGATGAATCACAGACGCAGGGAGAAAGGGCCGGAGGGAGCGATGAGGAGGAGTAGGCTGGAGACGAAGGCTAAATCAGAGAGATGGTTCAGATATGTAGGCGTGTGAGTGTGTGGCCTGCCCACCCGCTGTCCACCCCTACTGAGTCCTGATTGTACACCTATGAGAAGGGATGAAATAATATACTGGAGGTATCTGATTCAGGATTAATTACTGGACTCTGTACGGCAGCATCTCAGCAGCGCCCGATGACAAAGCAAAAAGGAGCTAAGTTTTGGAGAACTAAACTGTGTTTGCTGCTTTGCTCCTCTAGAACTGGTCCATAGTTATGAGTTAACTCCTTAATCTGCGGACCTAACGCTAAACAAGACCATTTCCAGCTTAATTTCCAGAGCTGTTACTCGGTTTGATTAGTAAATAAGCTTTTTTTTCACATATGAACCTCAACATCCTGCATGGATGGTGTTAAACTGACCTATAATCCAATCAGCACAGCTTTCTACAACAATCCAGCGAGTTTTTAATGTTGTTTTTTATTTACTTGGACTGAAGGTGTGACCTAGCCGGACTCTGACAGACAGGGCAGATGCTTCCATGTGTGATTGGTCCCAGCTGAGGAATAAAATGTCTGATAAACCTTTTTTTGGAAAAAGAAGTGTGTTCTGCTGGTGCAGAAGCCTTTGGAAACACCAAAGGAAGCAACAGTTATTTTATTTCTGTCACCAGGATTAGTATAAGAACCAGTGTTTCTTGCATGCAGCACCCCAATGCAGATAGTGGAATCCCTGATAATGATGTGTACAAAGGGTTTAAATTAAATTGTGGTAACACTTTACAATAAGGTACACAAAATTTGATTAACTACTGGGGAACGCCCTGGGAACTAATCCAGCACTTACTGGGGAACACACGTTGCTATATCATAGAAATTGCATCTAACGGATCAGTTAAGGATATCTTTTATTTTTAAGAGATGAAAATTGTATTGGTTTATATTTAATTATTAGTCAGACTGATTGAGTAATGACTGGTTTCTTAGTAAGTATTTGGTATGATGTTTCACTACATTAAGTTCACAAAATAATAGCAAGGCAAGGATTTGGTAATCAGTGATAGTCAGATATAGTAAAGATGACAGCACTACAAGAAAATACAATTGCTAATGTCTTTCATCAACAGGTTTACAAAAGAGAGAATCCAATAAAATCAGTAACCACTAGGAAACAGGTTTTTGATAATCACTGGTGCAGGGTTTATTCAGAACCCACATTCTTTGGTAGTAAACCAGTAGTCCCTCAATAAGGCTTGGCTGTGTGTTCACCACTCAGTACAGGTTAACTACCCATTAGTTCCTGATATATTCCTCTTTGATTCCCTAATACATAACTAGTAGTCCCCTAATAAGGGTGTGTGTTCTGTGTGTTCCCCAGTAAGAACTGGTTAACTACCCATCAGTACATGATTAGTTCCCAGGGTGTTCCCCAGTAGTTAATCAATATTAATGTATCATATTGTAAACTGTTTTAATGGAGATGTAGTGAACTTGACATGCTGCTCTTTGCTGCAGTTCTCCAGCACTGAGCTTCGGAGCGGTTTTCACTTCCCTTCCATTCCTCAGCGTGTGCGATGGAAGTTAAACTAGGGTCCTCGTCCAGCTTTGCTTGTCCCAGCTCTAGTTTTAAGTGTTTTAACAGGACTGAATAATACCAGCGGCTGTTTTCTTGCAGAGACTTTCTGACTTCAACATACACTCATGCTCTACTTGACTGGCACGCTGTATTGTCTTTCCCATTTTGAACCTGGACCAAGAGAAACTTGCCTCTGTGTCATATTATAATGAAACAATTATAACATTAAGTCTTAGTAGAATAACTGAGTGAAACATAGAGTCACAGATCACTGATTTAAGGTTTTATTTAAACTCGGGTTAATTTGTATAGTTCATCTAAAGCATGAACTATAAAAATTCTTTAATGAGTTGTGTTGTTCTTTAGATGTTTCCTGTGTTTAATGTGGACATTTTACCGAAATAAAGTAATTGATTGATTGATTGATTGATTGATTGATTGGTTGATTGATTAATTGATTGAAAGGTATTGTTCAATGAACTTGTTGGTATGCCAATACTTATAGCGCTACTGGTTTACTAAACAACGTCTTAATGGGGAACTTTTTACCCTGCTGAATAAACGTACTGAAATTAGAAGTTGTATTTTTTTTAAAAGTTCCTCCTGAAACTCATTGAATTAATAATTTTCAAAACCCTCACGATGTTCTATCCATTATTCTACTCCCAGCAGCGAATGGGCAAGCGTTAAGGTACGCATTGGGCACCCACAGTGACAAATTTCCATGTACAGACATATATTGAGGGCATTATAAATCTTTAAATATCCTAAACATGCATGTTGTTTTGACAGTGGAAGGAAAACTGAGATCTCTTTTTCTTTTTTTTTAGATAGATAAAACTCACGCATGGATATGGAGATCATGCAGACTCCACACAATAATACCTCTGGCTAACATTTCTCCCTAGGACCTTCATACTGCGAGACGCCGGTACTAACCACTGTACAAACATTACGTTGCAAAAATAAATGGAAAGGTGAGTAGTTTGAAAATAAAACGCAACAATCTTATTTCTGGGAGATTTGAACATGCAAGGTCTGGAAATTAATCTACAGCCATATATTAAATATATTTAAATGTGTAAAATACCTTTTAAAATAATAACCTTTAGACAGATATTAAATATACTTTTCATTCAGTCCACGTTTCTTTAGTTAACAGAAATGAAGGCTTGAAAACACCAGTCTGCCCTTGCTCTATATAAATGTTTCACTCAGTGAGTTGGGTTACTGAAATAAATTAACTTTTCAGTAATTACTTGAATATAACCGCATCCATCGTAGACATGGATGTCATGTCAATTCTGCAAGGATTTTGTACACAAGTTAGAATTTATTTTGTATTTTACTTGATTCACACATGGTTTAAATCATACAAACTGTAATATTTGTATTCAGTTTAACTTAGAGGAACCACACACTCCAAGTATCATTGATGTATGACCACTCATTTGATCTAAAATAGTAATAAAAATTAGCTTCCTGCCGCAGATAAGTATGGTTAATTTCCATCAGTGTTGGGATCGGACCCATTCCAGAAGCTTATTGACATCCTGCTACAACCTTTATCCTGTTTAGATGTGTGTTTGGGACCACTGTCCTGTTGGAACACCCAGCTGTTGATTTTAGATGGAGCTGAAGCATTTAAAGGCACTTTGTGCAATGCACTAGTGCCACTGGTGGCAAAACAGAGCCTCACCTTGATGGGACCACCACCATGGTTCACTGTTTTGTTTGTTTACCTGCAATGAATCACTTTCTCTTTTCCGAGATGACGATCCAAAATCTCAACCACTGGTATGTACACATTTCTTTTGAGAGGACTAAATGTTTAAAGGGATGTTCTAATTTTTGTCACATGACTGTGTGATTATAAGGGTGACATGAGTCTCAGAATAATTATCAGTCAACATACTGACTCATTTCCTCATAATCGCACTTCACAGTGTGCTGTCAGACAGAGACATGGATGTATGTTTTAGGCCAATTATAGGAGCTAATTGCTGGGATTGAATCCTGACAGAGGAGTGAATCGATTGGCCCGCTGACAGTGGGAATGTTTCTGTTGCTCCAGCTGAGACCAAACACGCCTCATTGATTTTCACTAACCGTCTGCCGTCTACTGGAACTATCTGATGTGACAATCAGAACAGAAACGAGTGCGCTTTCCGCAGCGAGTTGCCGCTCCACTTTATTATTTAACCTTCACCTGCGGCCTCGGAGTATCTGTTTTATCTCAGAGAAGCAAAGTGTTGCCCAAAATAAGAGCCTCTTCCCATTCACAGAGCTGCGCATCATGATGAGCTGAGCTGTGTGGGATTCCCTGCCCACCAGAAACGGATCTGAAATCCAAGAGAAAAGTGGCTCCAGCCCACTCATATCCACCAGAGCCCACTCAGCAGTGAGCCACACAGATTTAGCAGGCGATGAAATGTGAGTAAGTTAAAAGAAATGTTCAAAAACTCCACCACGCCATGATCCCAGAGGAGAGTAATTTCACTCTGGGATCCATTCGCCCTACTGTGGTGCAGTGTGGAGCATCATCCACCCAACTCCTCCCCACGTTAGAAAGGACAAACTCAGCTGCGGGATCTGCTGTAGAGGCGCGTTGATTTATAAACACACATGGGGAACTCACAGTGGATATTTCCACAGTGAATGGGCTTGTGTGGCCTGTTCCAGTGGCTGTGCAGTGATGCTGGACAGTTCTTCTCAATGGTTGGGGGCAGAGGAGGCGTGGGCAGCCCATGCCAGCAGAGCTGCAGGAGCCTTTCTTTCAATAATGTGCTGCATTTCTGGACTCTGTGGAAATATCAGCGCTATAACTTGTGAGGCCGGAGTCCCGTCAGTCTGTTTTAGTTTCAAAATGAAACAAAAAAAAGGGTGAAATAAAAATGGTTTAATTTCACTGTAGCTGCAAAGTCAAGAGCAACACTCACTTCCCTTCTTTAACTGGGATAAAACAAAATGAAAAATAAAAATAAAGGACAGAAGACAGACATATGATGCGGATATTGGTATACCTTCTGTGTGAACCACCCGCCTTTTTGTAATCTGCCTCGATAAAGAAGTAAAAATATACTCTACCCTGATATTTGGTTAAATGTTGTTGGACACCGTTTACAGACCAGTTTTCCCGACCTCATAGTAAACGCTTGGCCAAGGAACAGCCCTTAGACAGGAAGAACATTTCAGTCAAAAGTGAGCAAAATTAGGATTTATTAATTTATAAAGGATTTTCATTTGTCCATTAATCGATTTGATAAAAAATATGTTCGCTATAGGTTATGTGATGTTGAATGACGGTAGGCCACTACAAATTAACTGATCTGACTTCGAGTTCAAAATGCACTTAAATGTAGAAAATAAACTATTAAAAACAGTTTAGTACGTTTCGAAACGTCAGATTAATATCTTGTTACCCGAAACCCCTTACTCCAAACCTTATTTCGGCCCTTCATCCTCGGCTGTCGTCTCCGGTGTTCATTTTTCCCACCGGCCCTGAAGGCGGCGCCTCTGAGTCCGCCTCTGCGCTCCGGCAGGGAGGCTCGGAGCGGCCGCTGACTGGCTGCGTGGGGAGCCGGCGTGGGCGCAGCGGAGGACTCTCCTATAAAACCCGGGATCCCACGGACGGACGCGCTCGTCTCTCCCTGACAAGAGTCGTGTTTCCCCGCTCGGCAGCTGCCTCGTCACCCCGCTCCAGATCGGGAAAAAGAACCGAGAATCCCCCTCCCGTCTTCGTATATGGTCGTGACTGACGCTCCAGCAAGGATGTCCCGGACCGACGAAGTGCACCGCATCACGGAGAACGTTTACAAGGTGAGCCCCGGCCCGGTTGGTGCTGTTCGGGACACCTGCTGCACCTGGGCGGATGATTACAGCAGGAGAAGTCCGGGTCAGGACACCTCCTCCGCGTTGTCCACGTTTCTGTGGCGGTAGCCTACTTTGGTAATAGAAAAAAATGTGTTTAATAAGCAAACAGGTGATATTGGAATTAAAAAAAAAGGGGAAAGATAAAAGGTTTGGTATTTAAATGTGGCTAAAATGTGTAAATAATTCAAGTTATCTGATTTAAACGAATCAGACCACAGTGTTAAATCAAATTCCAGCAGTAGGCTGTAAAACAGGAGGAATGCTGCAGATGTGGGGAATATTTTAACAGTGATGTGTTTCTGACTTTGGAAGATTTTTGTTTTTAAAAAAAAAAAAAAAAAAAGACACATCCACAGTGACAGGTTTGCTGCTTCAGGGCAGCGCAGTTCAACATATTTCAGCTCAGAAGCTTGTCAGCAGCACAGAAAACTCCCGATTTTCTGATTTTCTTTGTGCATTCCTGAACAGGAACCCTGCCAGTTACTGTTTTCATTTCGCTCTCCTGTCCTGCTGTTTGTAATGCTGGAGGAGCAGGCAGGGATTTAGGGTTGAGTGACCTCTCCCTTTTTGGATAAGAGCTGTTTGTTTAGTCCGTCATGTCTGGATGTGGTGTTTGTAGAAACATCAGATCTAACCGAATCAGCCCTCCTGGACCTGAAGGGGCATCCGCTCCTCCACTGGTGAGTCTAACACAGAGCTCACATTCAGGCGGGGAACGGTGCTTGTGATGGCGAGGCATTTCTCCTGAGTCTCACTTTACTCTGCTCTCCGTATGATGCAGATGGAAACGTGACAAGTTTCGCTTGGGATGTGAGGAAAGCTGTCACTGTTCCGCCCGCCTCCACAGACTGGCTCCTGGTACAGCGGCGGGAGAAAAGGGTGGTCTCTGGGTTCTCCTCCTCGGTTTGCCGGGGCATGGTTACGTAACGTGAAATGAGAAGTGATGCTGCCGAGGTCATCAACGGAGTCCTTTCAGAGTGCGTGTGATTGTAAAGGGCCGGTTCAGCAAGGTCCCATAAAGTGTTGACACCTGCAGGGTTTGTTTGGTTCATGAAGTCTAGGGAGGAATGTAAGATGCTGCTATTGTGATAAAGATGGAGAACCAGTTTATTGTAGCAATGGACCAAGTACAACACTTTATTGCCATTTTTGCTTTGGAGCATCTGTTCCTCATATTGATTTAGACTTGTGGGGTTGATCACTAGCAATATGGCAGTATTTTAAAACTGCCTGCATTGGGGGGGTATAAAGGACATTTTGCCATGCAGCCATTGGTTTGTGAACTGACGTAAGCAAGAGAAATGGAAATCATAACTTTCCCATAAACTACAGTTTGTAGGAAACACCTCCGTGCGTATGCAGCAGACGCAGCGCCGGGGGTTTCTTCCTGTCATGAAGTGATGAGCGGCAGAGTCTGACCCCCTGTCGGCGCCGGGTTGCATCAGCTCACTGGTGTGGCATTTGGTGCTGCTGTGCCGAGAACCCCTCACCCCCCCCCTTCCTCTTCCCAGGGGTGTTTTTGAACCGTGTTTGCAGGAACTAACTGGTCTTCATTAATTCATTGAAAGCGTGGAGGATGGAGAGGCGCAGAGGTGCCAGCTCCCATTAGGTAACCCTCATGTCTGTTTCTCCTTGGAGGGAGGTGGGACATGGCAAATATCAGCAATTAAATCAGCCACCATTAAGAGAGAGAGAGAGAGAGAGGGGGGGGGGGGTCAGAGACTTGAGCTGCACGGCATGATTCTGCTGAATATTGAGCACACTCTGGACTCATGGGACGGTTGTATAACCTGGCCTTTACAGGCCCGGTTTCCAGTATAATAGAATAAAAACGGATACAATATTTGACGGTTTCAAAAAGTGAGTTTTATTTTTGTTTCCTATAGCAGTGATCTTAATAATCATTTAGTATCTGCAGAATATTGAGCCACTTCTGCAACAACAGCAAGTTTTCATACCAACATTTTTCATTTGAGTGTAAAAAAAACTGACCCATTCCCAACCTCGCAAGAGGCCAAAGTGACAGCAGAGCTCCCTGCTCCCTGTTGTGTAGCCTTTTTAGCCAAACACGAGTCTGTTGGGGGAAATAAACAACCCCGTACGGCCGAGAATTAAAATCTGTTCGTCTTCTGCGGGTCCAGATCTCGATAGACCCTGGCAGCCACGCGGAGAAGGTTCAGCTGTCACCTTGACCGTGTCCAGCATCCCTATTCAACTTGCTCCTGCTTATTCAGAGGTCATCCAACGACCCTGCGTGAGGAGGGCTCTACCTCCTGTCCTCGGTTCGCCTCCTGCCTGTTGGACCGTTTGTGACAGAAGAAGAAGAAACGGCATCAGAGGACTGAAGCCCGAACCACCACCTCCTCCTCCTCTGCTGCTGAAACAGAAGCTGAATGTAAATTACCGGATGACTCACGCTGGCGAATGTGTTTGACTGTGGGGGCAGCCGTATCTGCGCGCCCGCCCATGCTGTGGTGTGGAGCGGCTTGCACTGGATAGTCTCCGCTGCGACCCGCCTGGTTTCAGAAAGTGCCGACTCCAGAGTGCGTTTTGGAGGTCGGCCCGGGGCGGGGGGAGCAGCCCCTGTGGGTTTGGTTTGTGATGCCGAGTGCCACGAGTGGGGCGAACGCGTTGAAGTGGCGTCTCCTCAGGTCTGTTGTGGCTGCTGAGCAAACACCATCTGTGTGTTTGCTCAGGAGTGTGTTCAGCTCGGCTGCTGTAATCCACAGCAGTGCTGCGACTCAGGTTGGAGAATAAAGCTCGGGGTGACGTTGCCCTCATTGTTCGACTGTAGCAGCGGATTATGCACACATCAGCAGGTCGGCTCATTGATTTCAGAGCTTTCGTTGGGTGTGCTTTCATCCAGTTTTCCCCCACCTTGCTTGGATAAGTGTTTATCCATCATTGCACTGGGCAGTTCTGGTATAAATGACAGAATCCACCACCATGATGCAGCTAGACTGTCAGTAGGCTCTTTGTCTTTAATCGTCCGGCACTTCAGGTAATCAAAGACAGGCTGGGTATATTGAATTATATTTGTTTGCCCTTTGGGTTCAACCCTTCTTGACGTTTCATCAGGTTATTAGGAGAAACGGATCTGTTTTTGACTGCTGTAGAGGACTCCCAAATGATTTGATGTGTTGACTTCTCCTCCTGAGCAACAAACTTCCTGTTTGGGTTTCAAAGCGACCGTCTAGATATTGAGAACCTGGATCGATCATCTTATTTAGCCTACGACGGTTCCCTCCAAGCTGTCCGGACCTCTCGCTCCTCAGCCACCTTCTCCAGCTCTTCCTGTGAGATGCCGAGACGTTCCGAACTCCACCAGCCGAGAGACACGACCTCCCGACTGTGCCGTGACTCAGCCTCCTCCTGATCAAACGCGCTTCCAACAATCTCTCGTGGGAGGTGACCAGACGGCTTCCGGACCAGATGACCCAGCCGCTTCGAAATGGGCTCCTTGTGAAGGAGCAGATAACTCTCTCTATGGAGAGAGTTACGAGTAACTGAACTCAGTCCAACCTTCTGAAGAGGTTTCCTTCACCTGCCAGGATCTGAAGGTGGAGATTTATTGCCTGGATTACGTCCTATTTCCTGTTTTCTTGACAGAACCTCAGTTCACCACGTTCTGTCAGCGTACCCATACAGGGTCACAGGCTCAGTGGGTGAGAGGCGGGTCTCGGACAGATGGCTGGTCTGTGTCTATCTCTGAAACAAACGATGTCTCTCTTTGGTTGGGGACTTCTACGGCTACTTTGAGGACCTCGATACTGGAGAAGTAAACATCAGTGGTTGTTTGACGTAGCTGTTAGTGGGGCTTTTCCTGAAGACGGCTCCTAGACTTTCTATTGGCTCCTAACTAATACTGCCCAGTTTGGAAACCATGCATGACTTTTAAACCTCATGGTGAGTTTTAGTTGTGATAAATGTAGCTCACTCCTCTCATTCTCATCGTTGCTGTGCAGCCCTGCTCAGAAGAACCGTAGCCTAGGGCTGATGTTTAGATTGAGCCGTAGAGGTTTATTGTTTTTTTGCTTCCGGGCTTATTCCTGTCTTTGTCGATTGGGCCCTTTTCCAATGTAGAGTCTACATTAAGTGTGCAGGTGTACTTGATGAATCTCTCTCAAAGCCGCTCGTGTGTCTGTGTCGCCCAGCTGTCCCTGGTGAGCATCCCCGAGGGATCCCAGTCATGAATTCCTGCGCAAATATTGTCGTGTGATGACGTCTTTCTCTGCAAAGGGCAGTTTTCCTCTGAAGCCAAAGCTGTTTGTTTTCCCACAGAGGGACTTCTCTCCAGTCTGTTTGTGTGTTTGTGAGTAATGCTACCGAACACTTTATCCCCGCAGTCATACAAGCGCAATCTGCTCGGTTCTCAAGCCCCTTTCTTCTCGTACCCCAGTAGGCCTCGCAAGCACGCCGTCGCTCCCAATAAAAAAAACTGTTTTCCTTCGCTACAGAACAGGACTCCTGACGGGGTGGGGGGGCTGCAGCTGCGTGCTGCGCCGCCGCAACGCTTCATTCCCCGATATTGTTGTGGAGCTCAGGAGCACTCAGACAGCTGTCGGAGGCAGAGCGCCGCAGGTGAACGCTGTGGCGTCTGTTGGGGGGCCGGCGCTGCGGCACGTTGACGGAGGGCTCCATCATCCTTTCCTTGCTCTTCTACACTCCATCGCTCTGCCGAGAGATTTTTGCCGTCACCAACTTGCAGAGAGAGCCTCTCGTTTCTGAGGTTAAGTGAGGTGAAGGCTGCAGCCTCTGCGCTCATCTGCAGAGAAGCATCTAATCTTTCTCCTGTTCAATGGTTTGAAACCAGGGATTTTTTTTCCACCCCTCCTCTTCTGATTAGTTAAAGGGCTTTTCACCTCAGTTGTCTGTGCCTACTCAGGCTCCAGGGTCTGTTTCCCTCGCCGTTGATCACAGGATGGCAGCAGTGCGTGAGCACCGCACTGACGCTCTGTGATGCTCTGTGATGTGGGGAATATGTTTGGGTTATGCAAGCAGATGAAACGTCAAGTATTGCACTTTTTAAACCAATGGAATTAAAGGAAATTGTTAAACCATATTCATGAAAAAAAAAAGCCTTAAAGGCTTTCAGGAGAGAAATGAGTAGCGGGCGAGTGAGGGACATGTCAAAGAAAAATATGAAAGTTTGGTATTAAGCATCTGGAAAAGATTGAAATCACAAACTTAAACCATTGTTTTTCATACTGGATTGAAATTTTGGTTATAGTTGCGATACCTTTTACAGGTCGATGTCAGGACATCCTCTCTGCGCCTGCATGTTCTGACTGTGTGCCTTTTTTTGATATTTGAATGTATTTTTTGTGCCTTCCCCTCTCCCCCAATGACTTGTAGCACACAAACACGTGAGACTCTAATGTATCGACCCCCTTTCACTGTATAAAGCTAAAAACACAAGTCTGTTGGCTTTGACTGTGATGGAGCTGAAGATGACTGATGCAATGTTTTTGCTGAGAAACGTCTCACCTGAAAATTCACACAAGGGACACACTAAGACTTTGTTCTTTTTTTTTTTTTTTTTTGCTCTGCTGAGCGACTTCCTTTTCTCTGAAAAAGCTTTCTCCCCCATCTACAACCCTCAGTGCTGGCTTGCACTTTGAGCACAAAACCAAGCTGAGCTGTCCTTAAATATGTGTATTAAGTATCGTCTGAATTTTATTTTTTTCGTACTAAAATTCAAGTTCCTAGAAGAGTTTTTACAGCCAGTCGGCTTCCTCTCTGGCTGCCCTTTGCCAAGACCGCGGTACCTGCAAAATGTTGCTCATTCCTCAAGGGCAACTATGGTTTTAATGGATTTTATGGGAGTTCCTGCAGAAAGATCATTTTGACAAATGGATGCATTTTGTCTTATTCATATATTTATAAAGAGGCAGTGTTTTTTAAGTAAGCAAGGCGAAAGCGTAGTAGACTTCCTTCAGCCAGCTAAGCAGCGGTGAGCAGTAACAGGTGGTGGAGGGTCAGCAATGTGCTGCTCTATCCTCTGTACAGCTCAAAGAGGAAGAAAAAAAAAAAACACCTGGTCGCTTTCTCCTGTGTTTGATTAAAAATATTTTCCTAACTGATTAATCCTCCCTGGCTCAGAAAAGTCGCATTAGGATGCTGTTGGATAAAAGGTTGGTTCTGTTAATCTACCCCAGAGCCATTTGCTAAGAGTATCTTTCATGTGGAGGATTTTTGGACCGTGGTCACTGGGACTATCCTGACATTTCTCAGCCCGCCTCTTAAACCGAAGCTAACCATTGATTACATGTCACCAGACACGAGTTTCTTTGTGATTATCAAGGTATGACGAGCTAGAGTGAAACTACCGGGTTTACACAGAAAAGAATGCAACTGCTTATCTTTCACACAAAACCAATTATGTAAACTATAACGTTCCTCATTAATTTGATTATAACGTTCTAAATATTCTATGTGAATTTGTCTTAGGAAGTGAAAGTCTTATAGCCCTCTCTCAGCCAGCTGACTGGCAGTGTGCAGCGATGCTGGGGACGAGCAGTAAAGCGTTTTGTTCCAGACAGCTGGAGGAAAAACAAACTAGTCACTCTGGCATCTCATTTAAAATGATTTGTAAACCGAACACTATGATGGAAGATCACAGCAGTTTTTCAGTCGGTAACTTTTGGAAACTTTTGGATCCCTTTAATGCTAGGGGTGTAAATCACCAGCTTAATCACGATGTTCTATCGCTTTGTTTGGATGACGATATGATTTTTGATCGATATGATGCAATATCACCTAATCTTCTATTGTAATTTATATTGATACCAACTCACAACCCCCCCCCCCCCAAATATGATTAGACCATTTTATTTCTAAGCTGTTACATGTAACAGCACTCGTCTCATTTTAAAATGATAATGACAGATCACCTGTTCCCTATAGTCTCATGAATTTCAAAAAAACATTTCTTAAAAATTGTGTGAATCGATATTTTAATTTTACGTCTCTATAATTGGATTGTTGCTCTTTTAATCGATATATCGATGTGGCTCTATGTATTGTTACACCCCTACTTTAATACCAGTAACGCCATCATTGTCACATGTAACCTGTGTTCACATGTGGAGTTTTACCCTTTCTTTCTAAATTTATTCAAAGTTGTGCATCTGTCTGATACCAGCTCTTTCAATTCCAGTACAGTGTGTCTTTAACGGGGCTCCAGCTGCGAAGTAATGTTCGTTTTGGTCCATCATTTGCCAGAACGAGGCCCCAAGAACAAAATGTACCAACACAGCTGCTTTGTGTGCGATCCAGAGGCGTCGGCTCTTCAGATGTGCTGCGATTAAGTTTTCCCTAACCAACAACAGCCTTCATGTGTCACACAGACTAACTGCTCACATCTGCAGCGTTTGTGCAGCACGTCGGCAGCCTTTAGCAAAGTGCTTATCAAAACTTGAGCTGGTGGGAGGTTGAGAGGGAGAGGTGGATGCTGCTGGGTTTGCAGGAGGTTGGCAGAGGATGAAAGGGAAGTCTCTCGGACGGCTCTCCAAGCTGAATGGAAGCAGAACGGGGAGGGGGGGGAAGGTGCGGCGCTCGGCTCTTTTTTTAGGTTGGCATTACGAAGGAAAGCCCTGACAGGCAAAATAACGGCGCGGCTTTCCAGCTGCAGCGTTTGTGTGAGCACGGGGCTTCACTGTGGCGCTAAACCCAGAGGCTGAGACAATTGAGCCGCTCCGGGAATTAAAAGCAGAAAGGCAGCCCTGTCTCTGCACAATGGGGCTGCATCCAGAATTTTCAGATAAATGCTCTGCCAGCCGCACTCTACATGGCTCATCCTGGCATTACACACGTGCAGAGGTATGCGTACGTCGTCTCCGCGCAAGGAAATGCTCTGCGTGAACATGCGTTTTTTTTTTTTTTTTTTTTTTTTGGTGCGGAAAGAAAACGCCTTCGTTCACGTGTACGTGTGTGAAATGAAGATGAGGCTGGAGTGAATGGGATGCGTCGCTCTGTGGCGATGACGTCGATGGGGAGACTCCCACCCGCCTCGTTCTCGCCTCTCTCCCTCCGCCCCTGCCAGCCTTCCTGTGGCATGAACGGAGCGTGAGGTGAATAAAAATGGGTTGCCCTGTCACGGCACAGGTGGGTGGGGGTGGGGGGGGGGGGGATTCCATCACATCCATATATGGTGTCGGAAGTGCCCCCTCCTTCCTGTCTCCTACAGAGGCTGCATCTGCGGAATAGGGGGTGCTGACTATTCCCCTGCTCGCTGATAGGGACTCATCTGAAAGGGAAATTGGCTATACACACACACACACACACACACACACACACACACACACACACACACACACACACACACACACACACACACACACACACAGTGTAACTTCAGCACACTGATTGTCACAGTGACTAGGCAGAGGCGAATGATGTCCATTTCCTGAAACACAAAAAAATGAGCGACAGCAGTTTCACATCAGTGGACATTATTCCATCATCTCATCTCACACTGGTATTCAAAATCTGTGGTGCCTGAATAGCCTTAGTTTACTTTCATAAAGGAAACATATATTCTCACAGTGCAGTCCATGCGGATGTACTGTGCGTATCAAGAGGGTTCTTGTTTATTAAATGACATTTGGGCCGTGTTTCTCTGTACCAACGTTTGTAATTTGTTGTATGGAGACTGTCCATACCAGTGACAGCAGGAGTTAATAAAAAAAAAAACAATTAACTAATGAGCAAAATTTCCATTTTGGTTCTTTCTGTATTGTTTCAGACGATTTAAAATGACAAATATGATTCTTTAGGATCCACAGGAGGTTGTCTGAAACTCATCTAAAGCATCAATCTGTAGCTACGTTGTTGACGAAAAGAAAAATCCTTTTTTGGTTGAGACTGGTCGCTGTCAAAGTTTCTATCCTCTCTGTATCGGTTCAACACACGCACGCAAACAGCAGTACAGCGAACACTGGTGCGTTTATCTGATTTCACAGCAGAGGTGGTCTTTTAATCTGTCGGCATCAGGAACCTGTTAGTTTTTGCTCAAAGTTTTCATCTTGGGATGCGATGGACGGGTTGCAGTGGTATGCCTCAACCTCCGCTCACAGCTGCTTGACGCTTCCTCATGCAGAGGCGCCTTTTTGTTAAAATACTGTTAAATGTACTGCAGAAATACTGAAGCTTGTTTTGGGATTTGTAGTCAAAGATTATCCTGAGAATCACTTCCTCTGTAGTAAATGAAGGATGTAAAACTCAGCAAATGGATGACTTGTTTTTGTTCAATATTGGCACCAGTCGTAATTCCATATTAAGTTTCTCCAAAGTACCTGATGGTTTCTAAACAGCCCCACCCTCATTTTTCTGGTGTAAAGGAATGTGAAATTTTTTTGAAAGCTTACGCATCATGAAAACGTGATTGTATGCCAGGCAGCTGGATGCAGAGGGGGATGGAAACACACACAGATAGAAAAGGTCAGTTTTTTTTTTCTGTCACTGTGGCAGCAAGGGGTGTCATGCAGTGCTTGGTTGTGTTTGTCCACAGCTCAAAAGTCAAGGTGACCTGCTGCTGCCATCAACTTTCTGTATTTTATGGGTGTTTTTAATCTGGGTTACCTTTTTTCATCCACAAAAACAACCAGCTGCAGATCAGAGGAGTACCCTTTACCTATTGGTATAGAAGATTTCCGTCTTGTGGTGATTGTATCAACGTTGTTAAGTCGGTGAAAGTCTTTTTTTTGTTCTCTGTAAAATATGTTTTTACTCTATATGAAAGCTAAAAGTAGGAACTTAAAGAAAACCATACTCATGTTGGTATTACAGACATAGGCCGGTATGAGATTCTCTCTGGATAATTATTTTCTAAAAATACGACTGAGCTTATTTTAAGATGGAAAACCATAAATTTCTTCTACTGCTTCTGAAATAATGCATATCATTTAGTATTCCTTTTAATAACCTACATCGATCATCATTTTGAGATTGAGCAATTTAGAAACAACCAAGACAGTTATTAGTAGATTTTAGATAAACATGGCTTCCTGAAATGTTTTTTTTTTTTTTTTTTAACTGTTCTGCTTTTTAAAGAGTAATGAAAGTGTTAAAAAAATAAAAGCCAGTATTAGATGCTTAGTTGGCCTTTTTCAGCTTTTGGAGGGCCTGTAGTCGGCTGCTGAACAAACACGCTGCTTGTAGCAAATTCAAATGTAGCATTGAAACAACTTGTCTGCGTGGCGCTTCTCTAGTTCTTCTTTTGTTCTTTAGAAACCTTAAAACCGGTAACCCAAAGGCTTACATAGTATGCCTCCCTTTTTTTTTCTTTCAGGGTGGCAGATGTTTTATTAATATCTTTCTCATTGCAGTTCTTGGCTACAATGACCACCCCCCCCCCAAAAAAATAAATAAAAAACAACCTGTCCAAGATGGAGGTTTAAACTTTAAGTTTTCATTTTCACTGTTTTTGGAAGGCTTTTAAGGTTAGGTTTAAAGCAAGTTAAGTTCATTAGCTCCCTTTTTTTTCACCTCCAATGTTTTATTTTGGTCACATTTAAACCTCAGTGTAAAACTAAACCTTTCTACTTTTATTTTACCAAATGCAAGTCTCCTAAAAGACCCAAGTCTCACAGATGGATTTTTGCTCTTTATTCAAACAAACTGTTAGCATTTCAACCATTTTCTGCTAGAATTAAAGGCTACAAATAGATGAAAACCCAACACCCTTTACTTTGAGCTACAGAAATGCAATTTCTTCTTTCATACAAACGTTTGATCAGTCAGAGGTTTAAACTCTGGTCCTCAGGGGCCTCTGTTATGCAAGTCTTGTGTTTGTGTGTGTGTGCCCTTGTCATTACACCTCCATATGAATGAAATGAAACCACATCTGAGGAGATTGATGACGTGCTAAGAAGGTAATTCATTTGAATCAGATGTTCTGGAACAGAGAAGCACTTTAAATTGCAGTTCACTGGCCTCCAAGGACTGGAGACTGGCACTCTTTGTAACGGTGATCATTGATAAAACTGGATTTTGGTGTCCTGGTACAGACACCTCTGTTGATATTGTCTCATAGTTTGAAAAAAGGTTTAAATTAAGTTATATTGTAATGAGCATACCAAATAAACCTGGGAACAGAGGGGTGAAACATGGCAGGTAACTTGTTTTTCTGTAAAACAAAACGACCTTTTTAGAGCCGACACATAAGGATTTATGAAAAATAGGCAGGATAAAAACAATACAATCTTCTTAATGGTTTTCTAATGCTGTGAAAGGTTATTATTTTATGGTTTTACTTAGTTTGTTTGCTATATATAATTTTTTTTGTCTCCACCTGGGCCACCCTCTCCCTCCCACCTCAGTGGGGTTGCCAGCTCTCCACTCGCTGGGTAATCTGTTTGGCGGCGAGCGGCGCAGCGGGTCCTAATGGTGCCACATGGCTGCCTTGGCGTTATAGCAATTTACGCCCGACATGATACGAGCCTGCTGCTCTTTCTGTAGGTTCTGACTCAGCCCACGCACGAGTCTCCTGCCTCCGACCGGCACGTGCTCATACGCGCGCACACACAAACTGCCTTTCCCGGAGCCAGCTAGGTCACGACGTTTTCAACGCTGTTGGGTTTTTTTTTTTATCCCTTATGTCTGAAGTGTTTGGATGCGGTTCGGCTCACCTGCATGTTTCTAATGCCTGTAGAGTTGACATTAGTTATTTTCTGTCTCCTTTCCTCTTTGTCCTTCTCCCGTTTATCAGTCATTGTCTTATTTCTATAGATCTTTGTTGATATTTCACTCTTTATCCACTTTCTCCACCCTTCTTCACTCAAAATCTATTTTCCAAACAGATCCTTCAACAGTTTGTATGACTATTAGGGTTGGGATTCTTCATAATTTTTAGTTCTTTCATCTCAGAAAATGTTCTTCCTTTTTTTGCACTCTTTTCTGACTTGGCTGGGTAACACGAATCAGTAATTGGAGCACATTCCTGCTCTTTATTCACTTGAAAGAGATGTCTGTTCAGTCCTGCTCTTGTCATGCTCTTAATGGCTTGTATAACCTCTCACTGCTCCACGTCTTTCATGGGACGTGGTGTCCAAGCGCTGCCATGCTGTCCTGATAGATCTGTTAACCTTGAAGCTGAGGGCTTGTTCTTCTTCTCCACACCTTCACGGTCGCTGCATGGGGCAATTGAAGCAATTTAGATTTTTATTATTAGGGAGGTTATGGAGAACATTACCATCCGCATGGTAATTTTACACCAGGATATGACTTTAAAAGTTCTTTCAGACACTGAAGAACTGCTTTACATGCGGCCCCCGAAAAGCCACATTCAGACAAAAATAGCCAGTTTCTTTGAACATAAAGGACTATAATCTGATTTTTGTAGGCTGCTGTTGCACATGGAGGAAAAAGCTACAAAGCTACAACCAAACCAAACATGCCATGTCCATGACACCTAATTCACTGACATTAATTATATTGTGGCTAACATCAGGAAATGCAATGCAGCTTTTGTTGTTTTCCCATTAAATTACTGAGGTGTAAAATAAATCTGCAGATTTTGTGCTGCAGATCTGGCCTTTCTGTGGATGGAAATAAAAATTATCAACAGGTCACCTTTTTTTACAGGGTTATGTAGAAGTGTGGAATAATTACAAATCCCACTCAGTACAGAGAAATAAATAAAAGGAAACACATTTTTCTAAGTAAGAAAGATGTTCTGCTTATCAGCTGGTGAACACAATGGAAATTAGAAAAAAAGCTTTTGAAGTAGAATAAAGGTCCAGAGCTGTGCTTGTCAGCACACCCCGCATATTTTGTACTCCGAAGCTTCCAGAACAAACTTCTCTTTTTTTTCCTAGTGAAGATAAATACTTAATGAAAATGAGATTGATCATCTGCAGACGTGCGTGAAGCTATATCATTACAGTGCCTCGACAAACACATAGAAAGCAATCCAAATTAATTAACGGTAAAATGAAAGATTACATCTATTAATGAGATCCCTTCTATTACATGATTTATGGAAACCTGCTGAACAGATGCTGTTGACCCATTCAAGTCTAACTCCTTTTTTTTTTGTCATTACAAATTCCCGGTTCCTCATTGAAAATGTTTAAATGTCAATATTTGTCATCATCTCTCATAATTTCCTCTGCGAAAGGTTGCTTCCATTTAAAAAACAAAGTTATTTTTTTTTTCCCAGAGTAAACTAATCAGTCGTGTGAAACGGTTCTTTTTGGTGGTGGCAATATTCGCTTCATGGTTAATTTTCCAAATTTTCCATCATTAGCTTCATTGCAGCATTTAACCTGCTCCTGATTAGGTTCAAGAGCATTTAAAAATAATGCCCTGTTGAATCTGAAACTGCTAAACTGTGTCCATATCATAACCTGTCTGAGAAATCATATCTTTGCATTTGCTTTGCAACAGAAAACTAATTTATTACTTAATATTCTGTTGATTTTATAAAAAATGTTTTGCTTCCAGATTGCATTAATTTGAGAATTTCATCACTGTAACGTGAAAACCTGTTTTCAGCTTTAGTATTTATTTACCAGACACATGACCTGAAGCTAATAGCTGAAGAAAGGCGAGCTGCTCTGTAATCCTTCTTATTTCCCCTCCACTCAGTAAAATATGGTCTTTTATTCAGAGGAATGCCAATCAGCTCTCGTCTCTGCTGCTTAACGAACAACGACTGATTCATTGTGGATTAAATAAGCACCAAACACAGTAATGAACTCATTAAACCCAGCCCTAAATTAAAAAAGTTTAATGACGAGATGGTGGGAACTCAGTTTAATACGGGCATGTTTATGAGAAGGCAGACATTCATGTTGGGCAAAGACTTTGTTTACTGCTGTTAAATTTCTTAAATGTCTTTATTTTTTTGTGTAGATATCCAAACAAGCAAGCCACATTGTCAATTTTTAGTTGGTTTCATTAAATTACTACCATCACTTCAGCTTCTTGCCAGCTCTTCCAATAAAATGAAGCTGAGAAAAGAAATGTCTTTTGTTACATCAGTTGAAAAAAGTTAAATAATGAAATTAACAGGATTCCTAGTTTCTTCCTGGTATCACCCATCCCCCCCCCTTCTGCAATTAAAAGGCTAGTTCATGCATTTTGAAGTGAAGATCTTAGAACTGATTTTGTGTAGGCTGTGTCATACTGCACTAGACGGCCCTCTGAACATCTTCCCTGTGAATTAATAAAAGGTTTGGACCATGCAGAGAAAGTCTTTTGTTTAGAAAAAAGTGCATGATGTAGAAAATGATCATTAAATTGCATTATTAAGGGTCAATATTGCAATGATCACATGGTTCACAGTAAATATGTTTTTCCCACTCTAATCAGTGGTTCCATCTCTCTCTGAACTTTAAGATAAAACAGAGAACGGTTCAAATCAACTGCATGACATGACTGAAGTACAACGTATATAAGCTCCTTTAAAAGATTAAAAACTGGGTTACATTTTTTGGGATTCTAAGTGCAACATTAAAGGTGCAGTCATGATTTTTCCCTTTTTTTTTTGTAATAAAGAACTAAGTTAATGCTGAATCGAAATGCATTCTGAAACCTTTTGTATTTTCACATACGCAGATGTGTGCATGCATGAAGACTATGTTTAGCTGTTTACTGAGAAATCTGGTGCCGCACGTTTTCCAGGGCTTATCGCATGTCTCCTAGTTTTAAACATAGGACATGATGGTCTGGGGTAAAGTTTTCCCTCTGAAGAATCCTCTACTGGGGATTTTTTTTCTTTAACTTCTTTTTTTTTTTTTTTTTTACCTCAGCTGACTGACAGACTAATGGTCCTAAAAATGCACTTCCACTTCTGCGGCTCAACAACAATGTGACGCATAAAGGTGGACCTGTTTTGACCGTGAACACATGACTCGGCCATCACTGAATCACACCACTCACATGAACACAAATAAACTCAGCCATAGAAGCGTCTGATGGCTACTGGACTCCTTTCCATCTTCTGTCTCTTTTATAGAGCATCTCTGTGTCTCTGCGTGCGTTCCAGGCGGTGGTGCATCAGGGTGATGCTCACCGGAGCTGATGCACACCAACAGAACCTCTCTGTTCTAGAGCTGCCGCCTTATGTAACACGAGTTGGGAAAGAAGGGAAGTGGAAGGGGATTTGGGGTATAAATAGTTTGTTTATTTGTCCATCTTTCTCTTTAGTGGGTTTTTGTGACTTGACTTCAAAATGTTAGAAATTGGATCTCATGGATTCCTAGTAGATCTGATGGGTTGCAGTGAAGACGCATCAAGCTTCAGCTCGTTTCACTTGACGTCCCGCTCCACTTCGCCGTTTTGAAACTAAACTGCTTCTCTCCTTTTTTCTGCACTCCTGTGTCACGCTATCCTACTTCTTGCTTCCTTTTTTTTTTTTGGAGTGGATGGCGGTGGTGCGCCAAGGTGACTGTTGTGCGTCAGCCGTCGGGCATTAGCAGGCATCCCGAGCTGCGAGCGGCCATGAACAAATGTCCCTCCGCCTCAGATGTGCCCTTCCCTCCATCTGCCTCATTATGCCATCCTTCTTGTCCGGTTTTGTACGTCTTCTCCTTCACAACTGTGTTAATGGTTTTCAGGTGGAAAAACTTTTACCAAAATAACAAGGTGCTGAATAATAGTTGTTCAAAACTTTACTGGAAACTCTACGGCAGGTGTTTAAAATCCTGCTTAATGGCTTAACCCTTATGTGGTGTTCGGGTCTGTGGGACCCGTTTTCATTTTTTATTGAACGAAAAATTATACAATCAATTAATTTTTCAAACCCAGATTCACTGGCCTTGGCTCATTTTGTGTGAAGAACATATATCAGAAAACAATTTTAATGACTACATGCCGTACACCCCCCCTACACATTTGTATTACATATAAGGTGTCCGGGTCCACTGGACCCGGGGCTAATTGAAGTGTGGAAACCAATGTTCTGTGTACACAACACTCTTTCCTCCTCCTGTCTGGGCACATTTGACTCTCTGTTTTGTGATAATCTTTAGTTTATTGCACTCTTTCTGCTACAAATGGAGTAGATAGAGTATAAATATAGCGTTGCCAGTGTGGTTTCTTATAACAACCGATCAAGGTGGCCAAACGATACTATGCGCAGAAGGCCCTGTAATTGATTTTGGAAGAGAGAGAAGTTTTTGATGATAATGTTGAGGGATAGTATTCAAAAAAAGAGGTTTCAGAATTTGAGGATCCCATTTCTGAAAATTCAGAGTCTGACAGTGACTCTGAAGCAGGACAAGATTGAGCATCAGCCAGTTCCAAAACGAAGACAGGTCTCCAGACCAAGCCGTCAGCAGCCAGCCACAGGGCCAAGAACAAGAAAGAACAAGAACAAGACAGTCAGCATGGAGCAAGAGAGGAAATATGGAAGTCAAAAATGTTGAAATTGAATGTTCTCGCCCAAGAAAAGAGTCACCCCGCAGGCTACCAATGTGATAAGGATGCAACCAGGACCAACACAAGTGGCAGTTACTTACATACAGGACATCAAGTCTTCTGTTCAGCTTTTCATCCCAGATTCCATCCAGAAAATTATTCTTGTTTTTGGAGAGAGGTGGAAGGAAATGGGCCAAACCCATTTACATGCCTACTTCAGGGTTCTTATCCTTGCTGGAGTTTCCAGGTCTAAAGTCAAGCCTTACAAGTTTGCATACATGGGTGACACAACCCTGGTATCCTATGTGCCAAATGAAGAGGATTCCGGAGGAGAATGCTGCCCTATCCTACAGAATCTACAGATCCAGAATCTGCAGAGCCTGAAGTAAATGTGTGATGCTGTTCCAGTACATGTTTGGCAACAAGAAGAAGCAGTGTGAAGTGTGGAAGAACGACAGAAAAAACAATATAGATGCATCAAGTGCAAAAAGTATATCTGCAACACACACAGTAAAACTCTGCCCCTCGTGTGTTGTACAGGCCATTGGCTAAAGGTCATGGGGCTGATGTGTGTTCTTGACTGATAGATTTACTCTGTGTTCATATAGCTTGTGTTGTGCACCTGAATGGGTTAAATTTCTGAGTTCAAAAAACTAAAAGTCACTAGTTTTGGAAAAACCGTGCTTCACGTGTGAATTTGTTTCCATTCATATCATGATTTTATTATAATTAATTTGCTTTATTATGTTCTAAATAACCAAATATTTTGTTTATACAACTTGAAATTGGGATGAAGTAACATTTGTTGAGTATTTTTACATAAAAGTGTTTGATTGTGAGGCATTAAAAAGCACAAAATGCAACGGGTCCACCAGACCCACAAACACTGGCTGAGTAACAATAATATGAACACCACACAAGGGTTAAAGGAACAGCCTTTAGAGGTCTGAATGATTTCATCTGCTAATGGCTGACTCCCTTTTACATTTTCACATGTTGTAAACCAATGCAGCTTCCCTTAAAAAAACAAAGGCTGGTAGGGAAAAAAAAGCTTTCTCTCCCCATCAGACTTTTTACTAACTGCTTGGTTTAGTTGGAAATGCAACTGAAGTGAAAGGGTAGCTTGAGAAGAAAGGTCTTATGAGTCTTACTGTTCATCCCTCGTCTTCTGAGTGCTAGCCATGCTTTCTAACGAGCCGTGAGCCCCCCTGTGCCAGATGTTTGTTCTCATGGTGCAGATGGACGGCTCTGGAAGTGTGCTGGCAGAACATACCGTCTGACACAAAGCCGAGATTCTGAGATGTATGTCGGTATAAATACGTGTGGATCAATCAAAATACTTTTTGGACTTCAAGAAGGAAAGTCGCATCTTGGCTTTTTTTTCTGCCCCTCTCAAAGTTTTTTTTCTTTTTCCTTGGCTTTGTTGTTTACACATACCTGTTTTAAATTACACCACTTAACACACAGTTTGTTTACTTCTCTTTAGCTTAATCTATCGAGCATCCCACTGATGACTCAGTTTGAGAGATTCGGCACACAAAGGATGCCGAAGGCGGTCCTCCAGGGCCCCAATTCTAAATGTTTCAGGTGTCGCGCTGATTCCACAGATCTTAATGAAGGGAAAGTTTCATTACCAGGCTTCTGCAGAGTATGATGCCATGCTGAGAAAGTAATTCAGCCATTGCAATCAGCTGTGCTGAAGCCCTTGAGGGGCTGGTGGTGGAAACCCCTGAACTGAAAGATGATGCATCTCTCAGGTTCTTGTCTTGCCTATTTTACTGGTGCAGTAAGAAGTTGTTGGTTGAACAAACGCTTCTTCTTTACTCTACATGTATGCTCTCCTCAGACAGAAAATGATGTGGAAAATGCAGCTAAAGTCCAAAGAAAAACTTTGTAAAACCTGCTGAAGGTCCGGAGAACTAATGATCAAAAAGAAAAGCAGTCCGGCTGCTTGGAAGGAAATTTTAGGGAAACTTTTTTAGCAGAAGAGTAACAAACCGTCAGAGGTAGCGACCTTCAGCAAAAGGTGACACGTTTTTTCATTTTGGTCAATTTTCTCCTCCTTTTATAAATAGTTCTTGGCCGCTGGGTTTGTGCCAGAGCTGAGAGACGGTGGGAAGCTGCTGCAGGTCCAAATCCGCTGCTGAGTTCAGAGTCTGTAGTCAGGTTTTATTTAAAATGGATGCAGCAGGGGAGGTGTGAGGGACACACCTATTGATATTCACACAGACTCATGAACCTCTTAGCCACTCATGCTCTCATTCTGTCCTCTACTCAGTCTTGCCAGTTTTGGGCTGCTTCAGATGAGTTCTTCCTGCTCTCCTCTCCCTGTTGGTTGGCTCAGCTGATTTGTGTGTGTGTGTGTGTGTGTGTGTGTGTGTGTGTGTGTGTGTGTGTGTGTTCGTGCCCCAGAAAAGCAGGCAGAGTGTTGCTGGGTCACTGTAGCTCATATTCAGTAGTGTACCGGCTCCTTTCCTGCTTCCAGTCTAACCAGATCTTTTCTATTGCTTCCCTCCTCCTCTTCACAGAACATCATGGAGCAGTTCAACCCGTGCTTAAGGAACTTCATAGCCATGGCAAAGAGCTACGAGAAGGCTCTCACCAGTGAGTACACCAGCCGTCTTCTGTCTACTGTCTGTGGTGGCGTCTCTTTCGTCGATCAGCCGTCCAGGCAGAGGGCCAGCTGACCTAACGCCTGGTGCTGATTTAGGTCTGCCTGACTCCTCTTGACTTGGCGGTGTAACGTTTTTGCTATCTGAATCCAGACTGAGAGATTAAAGCCACTGAAGATTTTCTGTTCAACTGTTTTTTGAATCTGAGTTCACGACTGTCAGATGAATCTCATGGGTTTCCGGACCGTTTCTTGTCTCGTCTCCGTGATTGCTTTCCCATGACTTCAGTTCCTAAATGTCTGCTTCGTCTGTGCATCCTCTGTCATCGCTTCTAGTTGCTTCTGCTTATGTGTCTGCATGGTCATGAGTGCGAGAGGACATAAGGGAGAGGCGCGCGCCGCCGACGGCAGCGGCTCAAGGTGAAAGGCGAAGCGACCGAAACATCTTGTGGGATCTAAGTGGAGCGTAAGCCGATGGGAAGTGGAGCGGCGGGTGTTGCTAGAGTAATGGTACCCCCCCCCCCCCACCCATGGGGCCAAGGAAACGGGAACGGGCTCAGAGAGAATCCAGGACAAGACTGAGTAAAATGAAATCCAAGAGAAGGAAAATATCTGCCGTTTTCATGCGAAACAATCAGAACCGAAGGACGTTCTACAGCTTTTCAGTGCTTTGGTAAAATGTTATCAGCGGTCCAACAATGATATTAAATTTGATGCTTTTGTAAAGAACATTTCACTCTGTTCTTGGTTGCAGCGGGAGGGGGAGACTGCGCCTGGTGTGCCAAGCACAGTGTGCGGAGCAGGGCTCTCCTATGTGTGTAGAGAGGAGATGCAGGCAAGACTTTCGCTGCCTGCAGGAAACAAAAAAGGAGGCCTCACTCCTGTCTGATAGATAAAGCTAAAAATAACCCTGCAACTCCCTGAGTAGGGGATTGCACTTCATCAATGCCAAGCAGCAACACAGGGGTAGAGTTTAGACCAAAGTGAAGCGGGGAAGGGCTCGGTACCCAGCAATCATCTTATTGTGACGGGGGGGAAAGATTGCCAGTCTGCTTTTATTTACTGGTTCTTAAAGTAGAAACAGGGTGTGGGCCTTCATGCCAGAGGAGGGTTAAAGGCAGCGTGATTCATGAGGGGGAGGCTGACTTGGACGGTCTTGTTTTTGGAGTCTTGAAACGTCTCTGGTGAGTAAAGTTGGTGAGCACGTGCTAAATCAGCCGAGCTTAATGTACGAAGATGCAGGAGATTGAAGCTGGACGATGCTGCAGGTTGAGCAAGAAGAAAAGCAGGCTGTACGTGAGGAAAGGAACGGGTAAACGGTGGATAACCTGGTGAGAAACATCTCGCCAGGGTCTGTTCGGCAAAAAGCTAGAGATCTATACAACATTTTGGTTTGCTTTAAAAACTCTACTTCCGCCTAAACTCAACTGTTGCTGTTTGTCAGGGATACTTAAAATGTGGTCTTTACATCTCTAAAGGTTTCTCATCCACAGCCACACAGTGCTAAGTTGTAAAGGCTCAACTCTTGAATCAACGACCTTGTACACCGGCTGCAGCGGATGATGCCAGTAACTTGTACTTGGGGAGTGCGGGCTTTCCCAAAATGACAAGGTCTTCAACGACCAAAGGAGATCTAGAGCATACTTGAATGAATTTAACTCAAATTGCTTTAAAGATGGTGTCATACGTTTATTAGAAACTCCCCTTTTCCGGGGAATAAAATAAAAACACTGCACCAGACCTCCATCCTGCTGAGCTTTAGCCGTGTATCGATGAGGTTAGCCCTACGCATCGCCATGCACTCACCCATATCCCACCACGGTCAAAACCAGACTTCCATAGCTCCCCAGGAAAGGTTGGACCCTTGCATAAAGATTTACAGACGAAGATGAGAAGGCAGAGCGCATCTTTATTTTCAGAACAATAACTCGCATAGCAGTGGGCCTAAGAAAGACCCACTGTTCTGCTGTGTCGCTCTGGACCGAGCTCAGAATAGATTTCTATTGTTTTTTCCGTCTGAATGCTTTGTCATTTTCCCTTCTCTTTGGGATTCAGAGGGCGCTCGGTGACAGCTTAGAGCACAAACACTCATCTGGCTGACAGCTCTGTAATAAACCCAGCCCTCTTCCACATGCAGCTCCCGAGCGGGCCCGTGTCTGCTGTCAGTCCTCGTGTGGTGAGCCCCTGACCCGCTTTCTGTCTTTGCTTCTTGAGACCAGCTTGTCCCCGCTCCCACGGCCTGACTTACTGCTCTGTCTCAGCTGGCGCAGCTTGCAGGTGTAATGATGAAAACCCATGAAATCAGGGCTGGTCGACAGAATTTGAGCTGAAGACGGCTTTCAAGAATTTGAAGTAGACACTTGTTGACAGGAAGGATACAAAGAATGCAATTATGAATTCTCCAGCAAATAGTTTACCATTGAGAACAAGTTGGATTTCAGTCCAGATCAGCTAAATATGTTTTATGCACTGAAATATTAACCAGCAACAGCATCTAGGCCTACTTTTCAAATTTTTTGGGGTTTATCTCATAACACGACCTAAACCACAAAATAATGTTCAGTCTCTGAACAGCTGGTCCACGCATATTTTACATTATCTATTGGAGAGGATTAACTCGTAGTAGTTTGTAGAGAAAGTGGGTTTTGCTTTAGCCGAGGCTTTGAGACACATCTCTGCAGCTTTCTGCTTCTTGTAGTCGTTTCATAGAGCTTTTCCCTTTCCTGCCTGGTCACCATTTTCGCCTATCGCTCTTTTTTACTTCCCATGCCCAAGCTTGCCTCTCTGTGGGAGCGGAGGGTTGTAGGGGACGGTTGCAGAGCTGAAGAAGACTTTTCAACTCGGCACCCTTGATCTGATGCCCAATGCTTCCATGTTTCCAGGTGTCACATTTGCTGCAAAGGGCTACTTCGACGCTCTGGTGCGGATGGGCGAGATGGCCAGCGAAAGTCAAGGCTCTAAGGATATTGGTGAGTCCTGGTTCCCCTGGTGAGGTGGAGGGGGGCGGGGCTTGGACGAGCAGATGGCAGATGGGATGTCTTGTACTGTGGAGCAGAAGCAGCTGATGACCAACCTCCAACTAGATAAACCCACAAAACCTCCCCACAAAAAAAGTCATCAGGTTGAAACACATCCCATCTTGACTGTCCCCTTCACCACACTCGCACACGGCCAAACATGACTGTTAGCCAAAGCATCAGATTTCTGAGGAGCAATCTTTCACAGGCGTGTTGTCTGGTTTGGGTTGGGTCAGGCCTGGTTCTGCTCAGTACGGGCATCGTTTTGGTGTTGAGTGGTGTTGACGGGAGCTGAGGCAACAATTAGCAGAGCAGTAGCGACAGGCCGGAACATCTTTTTGGAGACGGATGCGTCGTAGTTGCAGAAATGCAGTGAGTCTTAGTCCTGGACTGATGGATTTCTTGTTTTTTTTTTTTAACTCTGACGTAGCCTGGCTGTGGAGGAGTGAAGGCTACGATTTAGAATGAAATATCTACAAGAGGATCTAACGACTGGATTCAATATTTATACTACAAACCTTTTATACCGTGCTCTCGAGCTCTTTCTTTGGAGCTTCATTTCATTTTAATACACCACCTATTTTAGAGTGGAGGCTCAGTGGAGGTTTTTCATCCCATGTAAACGACTATTAAAAGCTTTTTCACTCTATTCAGATTGAACCTTATCATGCAGTGATCTTCTTTTTTATCACTACTGTATTCGAGGCAAAATGCGTCAGGGATCGCTTGATTACAAAAAACCTCACATAAAACATAGTGAAAAGGGGAAAGGTGTTTTTTTTTTTTTTTTCTTTTTCTCACCATGTATAAACAGAATATATAGTTTTTTTTGGGGGGGTTTCTGCAACACAGTAAATATTTTAAAAACCTGCATGTGCCTTTTGGGTCCAAACTCTCCATCAACCCATTCATGAGTCCCCATTTCCATCCGCTTTGCTTTGCCTCCATGTTTTTCCGCATTGCATGACTGTATGTTGATGTAGAGGGTTGCTCGACGTTGCCTTCTTGACTTCTTTGTTTGTTTTTTTTTTCTGGCAGCTTAAACGTGACTCAGTCGCTCCAGAAACTCTGCAGAACCTCCCTCTGCCTTCAGTGAAAAGAGTGAGCAGAATGGTTTGACGCTGTCCTCGCGTGTCGGCATTGCTCAGAGCGGTTGCTGGCTCTGCATACTGAGGGGATTGACGTTTTGGCACGCTCCGTCACTGGTGCACAGTCATTTCTAGGAGTTCAGGTTGGATGTGTGTTGGCTGGATGCAAATGAAGTTTTTTTTTTTTTTTTTTTTTAATCGATCTACACACAATATGTCCTATAGACAGGTCTTCTTGAATAAAGATGAATAGATTGTTATGGATCTTAAGAGGGCATCGACATATGCAGTGAAACATCAGGGGAGTTATTGGTAGGTAAGGAGAGGCGACTAAATATAATTCCTCGCGTTTTGCCTGATTTGTTGAGTTCAGTGATTTTTAAGAAGTAATCCGCATCCCTCAGTCTCTTCCATCACAAAGAGACACTGTGCTGGTGGCTTCGTAAACTCCAGGATTTGGCTCTGCGTGGCTGTAGGTCAGGAAACACTGAACGCTTTGTTCTTGGATTATGTGAAAACGTTCTCAAGCCTGGCAGGCCATTAATTAGCAGATAACAAGGGTTGTGGATTTGTGTGTATCGAGACGTGGGTGTGAGCTAAAGTTTGTTGACCAGCACGTTCTGGTCCTGGTGATCAGAGCTGTGAGTGTGTTGGTTAAGGGATAATCACCTTTTTACAGAGTTTTATCTCGTATAATTGACGTGGACTGAATGCAGATATTTTATAATCGGCTGTTTTTGTAACGTTTTTCTTGATTTAACTGGAACTACTGTCATGACTTGCTGCTTAGAAATAACTTGACTGGATCGTAAACTGCCTGAATTACCAGAAATGCTGACTAATTTCATTGTCTTGGTGCGAGGTGGCAGAGTAACATGATGATGATGATGATGAACAACTAATGTCATTTGCACTTGGACAGAGGACAATTAAGTCTGATTTTTAAAAAGGAAGTCTATGGTGCTATGGAGAAATTGTGTTTTTTAGAGCAGCACAGACCAGAGTTCCAGTATATAATGATTATTATTCAGTCGTTAGGCTAATATAATGACTCAACATGCTTAGGCAGAAGCAAAATGCTGCACCAGCAGCTACTGTAAACTGGAGTTTGCCTGTTTTCCTCAGTCTGCAGACCCTTAGCTTAACTCTGAGAGTTCCTTAATGCCTCCAGCTTTCCCACATCCAACATGTTTAATGACAGCAGAGGTTGAGAGAGAGCGCAGAAGGACAAATGGACCGTGTACGTTCAGCCTTCAGGTCACATGCAGCCCTCTGCTCCGGATCAACTCTGCCTTTGTTCAGTTCTATGAAACATCTCTAAGACCGGCACGAATTGATGTCCTGTGGCAGAATGCTACTTTTTGTTCTGAGTAATACCAGGATTGAAATGATCAAAACTGCTAAAAACAAACAAACTTTACGTAAATTACCAGTGCCCACCAGCTTTTAGCTCTTTGAAGTAATCTGAATGAACAGCTCTGTAGAAAATACAAGCTTTGTGCATAATCTCACTTGTGGTGTGCAAATGGCTGACCTAATTAGTCGTATTTCTTCAGTAGCAACCTCCACGCTGAAGAGGGTTGTGATAGGGCTTAGGCGTTTTTTCCAATTAGTGTATATTAACCAGAATGTGGCTTCTTTAACAATTTGACACTTATTTTCAATTTTAAAACGGTTGAGAAAATGGAAAAGCAAAACAATGAAGGTAAGATGTCTAACAAATGCTTTCTCAACAACGTGCATAAGACAAACTTGACCATTCAGGAATCTCTCATGCCAGACTAGAATGATTGAATTAAAAAAAAAAAAAAAAAAAAGTCAAAAATGAATTTCTTAAGTAAACTGACTTGCATCTCCTTAATGGGGATGCTGGTTCATCGAGGGTTGAGTTTACTGAACCGATGCCGCACCGGCAGGAGAAGCTGGAAGAGGATGTGACGCCTCACGGTTTCATCTGCTTGTTCTTAATTTACACAGTGCTGTCATAGCTCGACCAACTGCGGTGCTTTCACGAGACGCTATGCAGAGAAACGAGCGATTCCGTTACTGCAGAGTGGAGTGTCATCCCACTCATCTGCTCCTCTTTCACTACTGCACTCTGTCTGCAGACGCCCCCGCATTGATGTGGGAGAGCTCGTGAAGCTCTGGGAGAACATGCCGACTCGGCACACGTTTCCAAAAATAGATTCAATAAAACGCCGGAGCTGCTCCGACGGAGGAGGAGAGACGGAATACGACGCCTGATCCGCAGCCCAAAAATGGCTTGTTGGTGATGTCATCATGACTGAAAACGACATTGTCTGTCTTCCGTATGCTATATATGGGCATGGTGATGAGGAAATCTAGGAAGCTCCTGCAGTTCCGGTTCCCCTCGCGGACCATAAAAGGGCTCCACCATTCAGATGCAGTTTTAGGCAGAGATGCGACTTGAATCAGGTCTTTTCTTTTGCAAAGGAATGAAAGCGGCTTTTCTTTGAAGGGAATATTGAGTGGTTGTCATTTAAACCTGCTTTTCTTTCAGTTGTCATATCCAAATCTCTCGTGTTTGTTTTCTGGGCAGTATTTTATTTATTTTTTTCTTTCTATTCCCCCATTTTCACTTCATTAAAGGGAAAACAGATTTTGTTAAAATGAATGAACAGTGTTTGGAAAAGGTTTTTGTTTATGAAACGAATTTTCAAAATTGTAGTCAATGAAAAGAGGTTATAAATCAAGGACTACTGTCACCTAAGAATTCTGCTGAGATTTATTGTCTCCTGGTCTAAATGGACAAGTTGAATGTAAATTATACAAAATTAACCATGGAAATTAAGTAAAAACTGCACTCTATGCTTAAATTGACTCTATTGGCGACCTGTGTATCACCACCTTTGAAAGGTGGCAATGAGGGCTTTGTGAATGCGAATTTTAACAAGATCAGGAGGCAGTGATTAGGCAGCAGCATGTTTGACTGTCAGCTTTTCTGACTTGGACCAATAAAATATTCCCTTAAATCTGTCTTATGATTTAAAAAAAAAAAAGTCTAAGCAGGAGGTTTTTATTTAATCAACATGCTGATGTCTAACACGTTATGACTTTACAGTTAAGACAGCAACAGACATTCAAACTTCCCAATCACATTTTAAAAAATGCCAAAATAAAATCTTTAAATTCGCGATTGAAATCCCTTCTAAAATGACAAGCTTGCTCCAAGCTGATGCTGTGCTAATGACCCAGAGATGGGTAGCTATTGTTCAGATTAGTCGCATTATCTAAATTGATGAAACCGTTTTCAATTCAAAACTCAATGTTGGCAATTGTCACAATCTTTTCTTTTTTTATTAACCACCCAAAGCCAATTGTCTTGCTGCTTAAATCTATAAACAAAAAAATAAAATGTTTTTTATTGAAATAGTTTTATATTTAAAGTGAATGAACCTATAATGCCTTAAACGATGAATTTCAACTCACACAAACTTAGTGCCATGCAATATAGAAATTATTTTGGTTCAAAGAGCAATTAGACGAATAGTGCAAGTGTTGTACAGTATTTGTTCCCCATTGCGCTTTCTAAGTTCAGCTTTATGCAAAATATGTTGTTAGGACCTTCTGTTTTTAAATATTACAGTTAAATTCCTCAAATTGAAGAAGCTCTCTGTTCTTTTTCATCCATCTTTCCCATTGCTCAGGGCAAAACACAGGGCTCGTTTACATCCAATTAAATCAATGCAATGTTAGTTGATGGCCGTATTAGGAGTAGAAGAAAGGTTTATCGTTTTTATTAATTCACTTCATCCCAATTTAAAGTAGCATGTCAGCCCGAGGCACTTTAGATTTCTCCATTTCATCTGATCTGTTCTAATACAAGAGGCTCTGTCACAGATCAGTCATGTTACAGAGTATATTGGGGAGAAACACAATGGAAGATAAACCGTCCCATTCTGGGGTATTGGATAAGGAATATTTTACTGCATCAATGTCTTTTTCTTTGTTTCTTAGGAAAAGGTAGAAACAAAATGTACCTCCTGAGAGAGGTTGTTTAATCACCACATGGTGGGAGCAACAGAAATATGAGCGCTGGCTCTAAAGCAAAGGTAAACAGAGCTGGAGATGAAAGGAAGGATGTGGAGACTAACCAATGGGGGCAACAAAACATACAATTATGTTTGGTTGAGTCACTAAGCTTTTCTGAAGGAAATTCTTCACAATATCTGCCACTGCCGTCCCTCCTTCATCGTCTCGCTTGACATCTCATTTGGAGAAATCAAAGGGAAAACTGGTGACCTCAACCCGACCCTAATTTTCCTGAGAACGATCCGGCTGAATTTCCCCTGAGCTCGGAAGCCAATCTGGTTTCTGTCGGTGTTTGCTCTGTATGTGGGGGGGGGGGGCAAATCAAGAGCACTCTTGGAAAGTTTTTTTATTTTATTTTATTTCATTCATCTCAATTTCTTCCATATTCAGTCCTATGTATTTGTCATAGTCTCAAGTCTTAGTTAAACCGTTCCAGTTTGTACTAAAACCATTCGACTGCCACAACATGAACTTGTAGCCGATGACAGACCTGAAGAGACTGAGCTCAGGGATGTAACATGAGTTTCAAGTTGACTAAATGGTAAAGTAAATATTTAGATGGCAAAATTTCAACTGCTGGACTAAAACTAAGCATTCGTAATTAAATTGAATTGAGTATAAATGTTTTTCCTAAATTTAGGGGTAGCTCTAACTAAAGTTGACCAATAAGCATTTGTATATTTAAATGTACAGTAAACAGAAGTAAAAATCTAGATCCTTATTTACTGTAAGATTCAGGTTTTGTGTTTTTTAGTCGGTCCAGTCATCATTTCCCCAACAACCCGTTGAGCCGCTGATGAAGACCTCAGGAGAGAACGAGCTGCACCGAGTCATTTCTTTGCGTCTCTTATTGTGTCACCAAGAGCTGAGAAGGTGCTTTATTTTCTTCTTGTTTTTATCAAATGGATGTACATGATTATCTGCCAATGCTAACGCTTGATTAGCAGCGCGGTTACGCAGCTAAAGCACAATAGAGAGGGAGGGCGGGAGGTGGCAGCTGCATTTGTTTCAGATTTCAAGAAAAGTCCCACTTTGTCTCAGGATCAAAGTTTTTAAATCGGCTTATAAGTGGTTGGAGACCTTAAGGGTGCAATTGAACTTTTTTATTTCTTTTTTTAGTTGAAAGATTATTTTTCATTTTCAAATGCCTCTTTCGGTTTTTGAGTTTGGAGTTTTGGTTTCTTTGTTCTTGTAGAACAAATTGTCCTGTTGTGGGTTTGGTTTAGCCTCTTCACAGCTTCCTAATGTTTGTGTGACGTTGGAAACCTCGGACCGCTGGGTTGATCCAAGGGTTCTTTCTCAGGACGTCTTTGGCACGAAGGACAGATTTTCTCTCGTCTTCCACCTTTCATGGAAGTCTATGTACTTTAATGTGCCTCGACAGGTCGCTATTTAATCACTAAAGCCCAAGTGGCAACTGAGCGATGAAGACAGAGCTATCTTTTGTCTGTCTGCATGTCATCCGAACGTCTCCACACCACTAATTTAGCTTTCCCTGACGGTCTTGGGCTATTAGAAAGTCCTTGTCCTTGAGTCACCCCGGGTGGTTACCGGGGACTTGGAGGAACAGAGAGAGAAATGAGACACATAATGAGAAGATTGACACTGGAGATGGAGGAAGGCGAGACGGAAAGCGATGCGTTCCTGGCTCATTAGCAGCTGTCAGACGGCCTCTGCTGAAATCAAAAGCTAAAAGCCAACAAAGCTCACAGATGGGAGCCCTCTCACCCGTCATTCATCCCTTCATCTCGCCTCACCTGTTTTCTCGGCGTCATGTTCCTCGGCGTTTAAAGCAACCGCCTTTTGTCTTTACTGCCAGGTGGGAAGCAGTGGGCGTCGGTAGGGGACCGTGCGTGTTTGATTTAGCAAGTAATGGTAATGGGCTGGTAATGTGGCTTCAGTAATGAGCTGGACTAAAAGGACCTTGAGGTGTCGCATTGTTCTTGAACCAAATGGTAAGTTAATGATGCTGATAATGATGTGAAATGCGCCAACTCCGGACGAAAGGTTCTGCAGAAATAAATTAGTGGACAAGCACTACGTTGGTACATCTGTGCCAGAAAAGCCCCCCTTGGATCAGGTTTTTAGGGTTTCCTGTCACATGGACGGACAACCAGGGACAGCTGCAGGTCCTGGTTTATTGTGAACTTGTCGTCTCTGAGCAGTGAAGCTGTCAGAATCCATCGTGACTGAGAAGTTTGTGGGGGATTCTACCTACTTCATCTCAGAGCTGACTCCGCAGAGACAAACGATGACGGGGACAGACCAGCTGATGGATCACAGTCTTAAAAAATCTTTAGTTACTGATTTATTTATTTAAAATTGTGCACCCCCCACCGTGTTGCACAATTAGTAGTGAGACATGATGGGTCGGGTGCCAGGAATTGCATTGACCATGTGTCAAAACGTGAAAAGCCATCAGGTTTTATATCTCATTCTCCACATGCTGCCCCCCCAGTGCCCGGCTCGCAGGCGTGTCCTCTGCCCCAGATGATCACTCTTCATTCATCACCACATCAGCCGCCATGTAAGGTCTTCGCTACGTCGGTCAAATGGATCTGCTGTAGCCCGATTCCCTCATTTTTCTCCCCTCTCTTGTTTAAGACGTAGTTGTCAAACGCGGGCCATATGTGACATGACGCGCACTCTGAGTCAATAGCAATTTAAAAGAAGCGTGATGGCACTATTGTTTGCTCAACCCACTGAGCTTCTGGATTAGATCAGCAAGACTTTTGTTAAAGCAACAGCGGCGGCAAAGACGTCGCAGTCTGTGAGGTGCCTCACATTTCAACACTAACACTGCATTGTGTGTTTATCTGTGGAGAGTTTGGCCCCATACCCTCCAGGCTGTTTTTTTTTTTTTTTTTTTTTGCGTGCACGCAAACGCAGGCGGTGTTTAACAAAATGAAAGACCCAGATGAGCACAACAGTAATGGTGTCAATCATGCGGCTTTGATGAGGGCAAATCTCCCTGCAGCACCTTGTACTCCCCTCCACTGCAGCTTTCTGGGGATTAGAGCTGCTTGTTTGCTCTCAGGCGCCTATAATACAGTCCCTGTAGGGACGCACGGCGCATAAAACACCCTCCTTCACACGGCCATTAACCGCGGCCCGTTCCCCCTCTCTGGCTCTCTGCTGAGCAAGGGAGCTGCATGGCAAGTAGATGGGAGGGGGGTAATAAACCCAGATGTTAGCACTGTCCTTGGGTGAGACCTGATGAATAATGGGCTTGTTTTGCCCCTGCAGTCAGATCTCTGCAAACGCACACAAACAATCAAAGAACAGCAGCTGGATGGAGTTCGATGGGAAAGCTGGAGGTTTTACCCTGTATAAATACATAACAGAGGCCTAAACCCTCCGCTGGGAGCTTGTTTATGCTAAAAAAAAAATAATAAAAAAAAAAATGATGGGTTTAATTCTTGAGATGTAAAAGTTTGAAATTCTGTAAAAGGCTAGTTTTATTAGATACGGCAATAAAGTTTATAGATGGGGAAAACACCAGCATGAAATTGAAAACCAGCCAATGGTTAATTTGTTGCGTATTGAGAACAATTTGCAAACAAAAGCAGCCATTGTGCGTCCCTTAATTGAGCCACCTGTGCACTTTGGGAGTGGACCGCAATGTGCTTTACTTCCCCTTTAAGCCTCAGATGTTGTGATCTGCTCTGATTAACAGTAAGCCGCTTACTTCTGGTGAATAGAAGTCCCATATTTCACAACGCAAGGTGGGGAGACCTTTGGATTAGGTCGTTGCAACAAAACAAGAACATTCAGGAAGTTGGGGGGGGTCTTCCCAAGGATGAATCCCCACAGTATAAAGTCAGAATGTCCTAACATGTGTTCAGCAGGGCCAGTTGAACACGAATGTGATTTTTAAAATGATTATTTCCTTTTATTCTAACTCGGGTTTGGCCTTTTCTGTCAGTCGGTAATGCCAGTTCTATAATTTTTGGGGTCTATTTATCAAGGTTAAGATGCATTTATAGATTACAGGTAACAACGTGGAACTTTTCAAGGTAAATTGTCATAAAACATTCCTAGGAACGTTAATATTTCCAAAATTTATATACCAGATGAAAATGTAACTGTTTTTACAATTACAGGCAGAAGAGGCAATAAACCTTTGAAATTAGCACATGTTGTCTTATTGATACTAACTGCTCCGTAGATGATGGTCTAATTGAACAAAATACCTTTTCCTTGTTTATATAAAGATTGAATTTCTTTGGGTTTTTTTTTTTTTTTTTTTTTCCCCCCGATTTTAATTCTGAATCAGAAAATGTCTATTTTAATGTGTAGAAACTAGTTCTTTTCTTAGGTGATCTCAAGCTTCCTTACTAATGTTTGGCCATTATGCACGGTAAAGGCTAATTCAGTTTGGCGGCTTAACTATGGAAGCGATGCATAATAAGTGAGTGGTGGATATTGTCTGCCTTTCAGTTTAAAAAAAAAAATAAAAAAAAATGGCTTATTAGTAAAGTTGTCCGTCAGAAGAATGTTAATGGGGTTTAATGGATAGATGGTTTAGATCCACAAAGACGTTTATGGTTAAAAACAAAATGTATTTTTTTCTTTTATTGCAATATTACATACTTTACTCTGTGCATATGTAATTTTAAGCATCATATGTTTTGTCTGGCACAGTGGGGGTTTCGCTGATATTCTGTGGCTAAGCGTCCGGCCATCTTTCTGGGTGGAGCTTGGATGTATCCAGTTCCCTCCTCGGGCTGAAGTCAACATTAGTGTAATTGTGTGTGTGATCGAGCCGCTCATGTTCAGTCGGCCTGATGCAGCCCATCGATGGCCGCTGGCTGTTTGTTAATGGATGGGATGCGAGTGTGTGTTGGGTGCCCTCCAAGAACCAAAGCAGAGTTTGAACGTGCACCTCAGTGCATTTATCTACCTCAGTGCCCCCCGGTGCCCCATCCACAGCCTGTCGATGTGTTTTCTTAAAGGTGGAGGAGGGGAGGGCGAATGTTGTGTACGACGGTCGGTTGGGTAAACGATTACACCATTTAAAAAAAAAAAAAACTTTGACAAACTGCTTTGCATTTCTGTCTTCTGCGTGTCCATGTTTTCCAGCCATATGTATCTGTTACACCTGTGTTTTTGTACAGGGATCATTAAGCAGCTTTGATTGAGAAAATCTTTCTAAATACAGAAATATTTGAATATACTGAAAAAAAGGTAAAGGACTTCTAGAAGGAAAAAGGATTAAACGCCGTTTTGAGTTGCTCCAGAAGAAATGATCTGGTCCAGCCTGGATGATGTTTCTTAAGCAGAGATGTTGTGGCTAACGCTCCACCGCTTCCCCCACTTCTTGCTCCGACCTTTCCTAAATCCCTTCCACTGCAACTGAGTCTCGTCTGCATGACCGCAGCACTTCCATTAAGCCCGTTAATCCCATCCAGGCAGACCACTCTGCGTCCCCTCGGTCCGACGGTCCAGAGTCTTCATGTCCGCACGCTGGCTCTCCTCCCAGCAGAGCTGGAGGAGGAAAACTGGCCGACGTGCATTGAGTTGTGTCAGCGCGCGTTATGCAGGAGAAAGATGACGGTCATTAGCGTATCTCGGAGCCCTTGTTTAAAATAAATTGGATCTGCCATGCTGTGGCGCTGCCGCACGTACAGAATCTGTCAGTTTCAGCAAAGCCTGCCGGTGCATTAGCTGTTCATAAAATAAGGTGCTGATGCGTTTTAAAGAGATTTATTCTGCATTATGCCATTGTTATTGCACTGAATGTCCCATAAAATGTGTTATTCAAAAAGTCTTATTTCATAAATTAAGAGTTGCAAAAAAAAAGTTGTAAATCACCACCAAAGATACATTGAAGTTGGAGATTGTAGTGTGGAAAAGTTTAGGGGGTATAAAAATGTTTCCGAGGCACAGAATGTGAAGTAGCCTAAATTGTACAGCTAAATGATGATTCAGATCGCATCTTACAAACTTCTGTAATGAATCGTAATGACGTGGTGCGTTACCTTTTTATCCAAGGAATGGTTATTTTTGTATAGTGCAATGATCTAGTTAGTACTCATGCGCTTCAGCATCGCATGTGATTCTGTGTAAATTAGCAGATTGTGTCTTAAGTGTTTTTTTTCTGTGTTCAAAACATGTCGTTTGCCTCATTTTTCTTTTCTCAGGTTAGTTTGATCTGTCTCTTCAGGTCTGTGTTTTTTTTTGCTTAAACTAGATCTTTTTTTTTTTTTCCTTTTTTTTAACAATGCATTGCACATACAGAAGAGGCAGCATGTAGGTATCTTAAACACCTAAATGGCTGCATGAACCATGTTTGAGTTTCTTCTCTTGTTTTCTTTGTTAATTTTTTCTATCTGGGTTCCGCTTTTTGTTGTTTTCCCCTGTTATTTTGTAGCGAACATGCATCTTAATGCGTAGATTTAAAAATAATAATTTGAGGGTTTCTTTAAAAGTTCTGTTTTTTGTGAGTTTTTATTTTTATTTATTTTTTTGTCCTCTATAGAATTGATTAAATCTCATAATTTAGCAGCTTGGTTTCAGCGCTCTCTGCAGGTTTCTTGGTCAGCTCTTTGATTTGTCACTCATTACATCTGTGGAGCATATTTCTTTAGCTTTCTGTCACTGTTTTGAGTTCTGTCTGCCAGTCGGTATCACTTCAGATGTTAAAGCTCGTCCATCACCCCCCCCCCCCCCCCCCCCCCTTCCTTCGACACCCGTCTCTCATGTGTTCAGTTTGGCTGCATGGTTGTTGTCTCTTTTTTTCTTTTTGCACGCTTTCTCTCTGAAGTTGGAACGATTTAATATCACACTATCTTCTACCCCTTCCCCTCCCTCTGTTTGTTAATCATCTCTTTGTTCTTTGTTTTCTCTCTGCAGGGGATGTGCTCTTTCAGATGGCTGAAGTGCACAGACAGATCCAGATCCAGCTTGAGGAGATGGTGAGCATGTGGCGATGGTGTTGCTAAAATCAGCTTGGGACTGGGAGCCGAACAGATTGTGGCCTTTTTGTTTAATGACGTGAAGTATTGGACGATCTGAAAAGCAGCCTTTTTTTATGAGGGCGAGCAGCTTCTGATGGCTGCAACTCCACTTTAGTGGGATTTGGAGATTGGTACCGATTATATGTCATTTACGAAGATCTTAGACCGAAACAGTTTTCATGTTGGATCTTTATCCAAATCAGAGAGAAATGGAGCAGTTGTGGGAACATTTGCAGTAAACATTCAGCTGATTTAGAGATGTTAGAAACAGCTACCCTTCAATTTGTTTTCTGGAATAATTTGGAAGTCTGTTTGCAAATGTTCTCATTCTTTTGGATAATTGACTGTAGATGTAATGATGTTTATCTTTACATCACCACAATATACAAAGCAGCCAGTTTGTATAATATCCTTAAAGAGGCTGTTTTAAGCAAAAATGTAACTTTAGTTATAGATTCACAAACTAAATAAAACCTTACTTCTTGCAAGTCGAAGAATTATTTATTTTTTGACATCCATACAGAGACTTGTCTTGATTTGCAAATTTATTCACACAAGTGAAAAGACAATTATTCAGGGTGTCCATAGTTCAATTCAATTAAATTTTATTTATATAGCGCCAATTCATGAAACATTTAATCTCAAGGCACTTTCCAAAGTAAAATTCAATCAGATTATACAGATTGGTCAAAAAATTTCCTATATAAGGGAACCAGTTGACTGCATCAAAGTCCCGACAAGCAGCATTTACTCCTGGGGAACCGTAGAGCCACAGGGAGAGTGGTCTGCATTGTACATGGCTTTGCAGCAATCCCTCATACTGAGCAAGCATGAAGCGACAGTGGAAAGAAAAACTCCGCATTAACGGGAAGGAAAACCTCCAGCAGAACCGGGCTCAGTATGAACGGTCATCTGCCTCGACCCTAATAAGGATATGAATATCACATCCTTCCCAATGTGAAAACATAATAGTGGCAGGATCATGCTGTGGGGAAACTTTCTTTAGCCAACCCACCCCTCCCAGTAATTATATAAAGTAAAAATTTTTCTCCTATGTATATACTACTTTGCTGCAGTCTATCACAAATTCCTGACAAAGAAGTTCAAGGGGTTCAGATTGATTGCACCTAAACTCATCACCCTAGACATCCCTCTGGGATAGTAGTTTACCCAGCACAGATTCACAGATTCAATCATTCAATCATTCCTGCACCGCAGCTCTGAGGCGGACAACCCCTCCTACTTTTAAAAATGCCTCCTCTGCGGGTGGACATGAAACTGCTTGAGGTTAGTTTTATTGTCTCTGTGGGTTATTGTTGAGGTTTCTGTGTTTTTGTTTTGCAGCTGAAGTCTTTCCACAATGAGCTCCTCACAGAGCTGGAGAAGAAGGTGGAGCTGGACGCGCGCTACCTGAATGTGAGTCCCTTTCTTTTTATCATAAGGTGCTGGTGTAGGCCATGGCAGCCTGTTCCCATTAACACGGAGTCACATGACCTTGATTCTGTCAAAGCTCTGACCGTCGGAGAAACAAAACCTGGGTATATTTTGGGATATGAGGCAAAATGTGCACAGATGGGAGGTTTGAGATCATGTCAGCTTTAATGTTTGACTATGTGCAAGAGCATCTCTGTCAATATGAAGGAGTCAAAATCTTCTTCCATCATTCACTTGTTTGTTGTGGTTCTAGGGCGCTGTAGCTGCTTATTTTAGGCTCAGCATTATCATCACTCTCATTCCACCTCCTGCTGCTAAGCTCTGATAAACCTGCTGCACACAACCTTTCAGTACCCAGCAGTAGACGGGGGAAACATTTGGAAAGCAGCTAGAAAACAAGGGCGGTGCGGGTCAGAGAAATAACGGAGCTTAAGAAATGGATAAAAAGGGTTTTTGACTAATGAGAAACAAAATGCCTCATTGTATATTTTACCCAACAAACTTTTTTTCTGTCTCAAATTTTTTTTTTTTTTTTAAGCTGGTGGTTGGACACTGTATGCAGTCCACAACCATACAAAACCTGACAAACGGTAAAATATTTCTTTCTGCAGTGCATGCTGGGAAAGACTAGTCTCTGATCAATTTTCAGTTCAGTTTATATATCTAGCGCTAATTCACAGCGCGTCGTCTCAAGACTCTTTACCTAAAAATTGGTCTCTACACATCTAAATGTGCAAAGACGAACATTTATCTGTGCTGAAATATTATCGATATTGATATTTTCTTGCCGTTGACTGTTCAATCCAGAATAACTATTTTTACGCCCTCCCCTCATTCCGCTTAAATGATCAACTGAGGAGTTACACATTTTCTTTTCCCTCATTGGAGCTTTTAGATGGTGTAGAGCCAAGTCCTCTGACATAAACACACTGTTGATGTGGGACTGATATATCCACTGTGCCAGCACTGCTGTGCCCCTGCTGACTTTGTGCTGCCCCCCTCAGGCGGCGCTGAAGAAGTACCAGATGGAGCACAAGAGCAAAGGCGAGAGTCTGGAGAAATGCCAGGCGGAGCTGAAGAAGCTGCGCAGGAAGAGCCAGGGCAGCAAGAACCCTTCCAAGTACGGAGACAAGGAGATGCAGGTCAGTGCGTGTGTCCATCTCCATCCTGCCGTAGAACGACTGGTGCAGCGCATGAAACGCTGCTGATGCAACTCTTGGCTTCAGGTTAATCTGTGGTGCAGACCAGCTGTCCGCATAATCAGAAAACCTTCTTTAATTCACACTCATACTCTCTCAGCTGCAAACTCATACAGACTTTTGGTGGAGTCGCGCCGACTTTGCCGTCGGGGAAAAAACTTTAGCTCCTCTTAGAGATGCTTCCTGGTCGGATTTCAGCTTCTTTGTGTTGCAGGTGAGAGGTGGCTCTCAAATCAACAGAATGGTGCCTTTTAATTTAACCCAGATCGGAGCACATCGTTCAATTCATCAACACACTTACAGTGAAGTTTTCAGTCTGTGGCTCCAGGTAGAATTCATTAATTCGTCAAATTAATCCTGAGGACCTGCTTCCCTAAAACTGCTGTTTGCTTGCATATTTAAAAGTTATGGAAAAGAAGAAGTTCAGCAAAACTGCAAAGTTCTGAGGATCTCTTGCTGTTCTGTACCTGGAACCCGACTCGGTTAATGAACTTTCGCTCTCCTGAGCGTGATGGATAAGAGGTGAAGGGGAACGGCCAGAGCAAATGTTTCTCTGATGCTCTGGTAGCTGTTTGAGCAGAAGCGTTATTACATGGATGTCTCTGTGCTCCTGTCTGCCGGTGCTGTGGTGACACACGGTGGGCTGGCTCTTATTACACAACCTGCTCACCAGAGGCTGCTGTCATGCGTTTCCTTTCTGTCCCATCACCTAGTTCAGCAACAGGCGAGCTGACTCCATCAAAGCCACAGTTAGGTGAGTTTGGGTGGGTAGATTTTATGTTTATTCAATGATTAACTACAACAGATGGGAAAACCAGTAGATGTGACAAACGGCTAAAGTGAGTTTAATTGATTTTTTTTTTTTTTTAAGAAAATTGTGGCTTTAAGCTGTAGAAGATTACACACTGAGGCTAAAACAGGGAATGTAAAAAGCTAGAATGAGGCAAAGACTGGGAGTAAATCAACACAAAACGCACACAGACTGAATTTAAAACAGGCAACACTAACTAGAACTCATGTTCCAAAACTAACCTGATTACAGCTGCTCTATGATCACAACCTGAATGCAAGACTTTAAGCTGTGAAATGATTTGATCCCCTCCACGGTTTGCTCTCTACTCAGACATGAGCGTCGGATGTTTTCTTCTTTATCTCACCAGCTCCAGTTATTGGGCTTCTATAAATGTACACAGCAGCGCACGTCTGCCTCCTCTGAACTGCGTCCTCTGTGGCGGCGCGACACAAATAATTAAACTCGGAATGAAACGGGGAATGTGGGACTTCGTCTGCCGACGGGCTGCCCGCACCTCGGCAACAAAACAATTCACCTGCAGCTCTGCGAGATGCCAGGCGGCTGCACGGAGCTGTTTCTTTACAGCTAATTATTCTGACATCGGCTTTCATTTCCCTTTTTATTTGAATCCAAATGGTTTCCTGCACAATGCACGGAGCAAATGCACGAATCCTAGCTGACCTGTTATTTGTAACAAATTTGTTTAAAGCACAAGTGCCTCTACAGTTCCATAATTTTCTTTAATCTGCACAAAGCATCGCAGCAAACTGGGATTTTCCGTATCACAGGACTTGCAGATAATTAAAACGTTGAGACCGGTGATGAAAACTGACGCGTCTGAACTGATGCAGAGGGCTTCCAGAGGCTGGAAAAGTGTGTGTGTGTGTGTGTGTGTGTGTGTGTGTGTGTGTGGGGGGGGTCACGCTGTGCTGTCGGAGCAGCAGGGGTGGCAATTATTGTCTAATTGTTAGTGTTTCTGCAGCGGATGGTTGGTTGAGCACGAAGGGGTCGGGCCTGGTGCCTGTTCCAGAAAATCGATGGCTGGAGCTACAGCATGAAGAGCTGCGGCGCGGAAACATTTAGGTCTAAAGTCCATCGGTCCCTCTGGGCTCCAGCGGCTTATTGAGTGTGAAAGCTGTTGGTCTCGGCTGAGACTTCGATCCTTTCCATCTCTGTTGTTGCAGAGGTTATAGTTGTGGCTGTAGAAGAAGTGAACCTTCAGAATATAAAACCTCTCTTATTTAGATTTGGTTTGTTGCCTCCAACAAAACACGGAGTTTGTAAGGGGGGGGGGGGGTGCATTATAAATATCTTCCTATTAAAACAGTCTAGATGGAGCAGAGTGTGTTCTAAAGGATCCGGCGCCATGTATTGCATGCGGCCCATACCTGGCAGTAACCTGTAACTGAGCTGACCTTTTAGAAAGAGCAGAACGCGACATGGAGTCTTTGTATGTTGTTTTTTTTTTTATGTGCAAAGCTTCCATCCTTTCCCTTAACCTCCAAATAATCAGGCTATGTGCTCCTCGCTTCAAGCATTTTCACTGTGTCCAACTTTTAATTGGTGGCTGCATAGCAACAAAACTTGCAGCAGTTTTTTTTTTTTTTTTTTATTTATTTATAAATTTGTTTCCAAGCAATTTTTCTTTTTTAGCTCTTGGTTCTTCAAAAAGTAGCAAAAGTAAATAAATGAAACTCTTAGATCCAGTTAGAATGGAGGATTTTTTTTTCTGGGTAAATCCTGCTGATCTCCAGTCGGTGATTAAGTTAGAATCAATCGCTGGATTGATGTGAATCAGCAGCTGATGATTTGTATAACACAAAACTACAACAAACAGCACCTCAAGGTTCACCTCAAAGTAAAGCAGGTCCAATTCATTTACAAGTATGCAATTTATACCAATTTGGTTTAGATGAACCAATCAAAATAAGATTTAAATGGATTTATAGTCCGGTTCAACCACGCAGAGCCGATCTTGGCTCCTTAAGTCTTCCAGTTTCAGCTCAAACTGATGAACTCAAGAGTCCAAACTTAGCTTTTCTTTAATCTTCCAGCCAGCTCATCACAGTGAATTTGCATTTGGCTGCACAGTGTTTTGACATCTCCCTGATGAGGTGGGTTCAACCTGAAGAAAACATCGCGCGCGCCTTAAAAATATCTTCAGCGGGCCTAATTACGATGATCTGTTTCCTCGCTGACATGATTCACACTCAGACCGTCCTCGGCGTGTTTCTCTGTAAGCAGAAGTTAGAAATGCTGATTGTCGTCTCTGTCAGCAGGATCTGGCTGCAGAGTCAGATTTTTATTTTTTTCAGAGAAGAAGCTGATTGGAAGCAGCTCTGAAGGCCAGTCGGTATCTAAATAAACTTCATGGAGGACTTCCATTTTGCACCACCTATCGATTTTTCTCCCCGTGAGTCCTGTGCGTCTTCATTAAACGTTCCCGCCTGTTCTCAGCCTCCTGCTGAGAGGTGATTGAATGAACGCTCATTTCTTCAGGACCCACGGCGCCCTCTGTGGTTGCCGGGAACACGCGCGCGCGCTTACCTGCTGGTCTGAACCTGGAACCTGAACGCAGCCCGGCCTCTTCACTCGCTGTGATTCATTAGCTGCCTCCATCTTCCTCTGTAATGGCCACTTTACAGCAGCTTGGCTTCAATTTGCTGCTTCCGTGTGGGTGACTGCTGGATGTGCCCACATGAGGAGCACCTCCAAGCTCTCACATTAATGAGCACATCCGGGCGGCCGGGTGACATTTCGCTTATAATCACATTAAAATGATGCTCTATTGCTCCTAAGAATCACAGCTGTTCATCCTTAGCCTGCTGCTCTGAGCGATTATCAATCTGTACACGTTGATTGCGAAAAGGAAAAAACAAAAGTTTTGTCTTACAAAAAAAAAAAAACGTACAACTGTGAATGTGACTACGTGGTTTTAGTCGCAAAATAAAAAGCATCTGTTTGTTCGTTTTATTTGTGAATCCTACTGAGCTACTCTTTGTGAAGTTCAATCAAAGAGAAGCGTGTTTGGATTTCATTAATAGAATAAAAAGGCATGTGGATTTTTTTTTTTTTCAGTGCTTTGGGTAAATAGTCTATTTATTCACAGTGAATTTCTGACAACAAAGCTGAGCTGAAAGCGTCTTTAAAAAGGCTCCAGCAAATTGTTTTGTTTTCCATCTAAATCAACTTGGCTTCCAATGGGTCCCCAGTGGCTCTAGTATTTTCCGTCTGCCAGTTATTTTATAATTGTCTCCCATCTAACGAGGTCTGAGATGCTGCAGATTGCACGGTGGCTGGAGGATGCCTCCTGCACCTCATCAGCTCTCAATAATTTCTTTTCTCTTTCCAAACGTGTGGCAAAGAGGGTACATTTTTATTTTGAAATGATCTTTTTAAGCCCTACCAAACACCTGAATCAGCTGGAAGAGGCAGAGTAGAAGTAGACTGAAGGGTTTGTGATGCAGGGAAGCTAAAGTCTGCTCTGGACTTTATACAATTTTGGCCCAGACGGCTGCATATGGTGATGGTGATGCACTTAAGTAACTACTGGGTTTAACAAATAAGTTTTGCATTTATAAATAAAGCAAGGTTGTGTATGATGGAGGGGAGGGGAGGAAAAAAAAAACATCCAGAGCTTTAAATACAATATTGTTCTGAGTACCTTAGTGTGGAGGGAAAGCTACGAGAAAGGTTAGAATGATAAGTTTTTACATAACTGATTGTAAAATGGACATGTAGCAAAATTTTGGTTAAAATTCATTAACTGACCTCAGTTTCTTTGTATAGATACAAATTTACTAAATGAGGCAGTAAAAATATGAATGTCTGCTCTGCTTTATTAATTCCATAATTAGCACCTCTGGTGTTGCTCAAAGTGTGATGGTGATTATGGAGCATCGCCGGATGACTCCCGTCGCTCTATAGAGCCGCTTCCTGCCACCAGCAGTTTATTCCTGAACGTCCAGCCCGCTCTCAGCTGTCGGCCGGAGCAGCCAGACGTGCGGCTCGCCGTGTGGGCTGCAGAGTCTCTGTGCTTGGGGGCGCTGCCGTTAATTCCTCACACTGCTTCTCGCAGCTCCCCAACAAGCCGACGATGCCGTTTCACTTTGTTGAAAACCTCCAGATTACCTTGTACAGCTGAAACTGTGGATGAAGCATGTTAACGACATGCTGTGGTTTGTCTCAAGGTGTCGGCTGCTGTTTCACTGCAGAATCAGTCATTGGGGGGGGGGGGGGGGGGGGGAACTTTGATTACCGACTGCCTCTTTTTTTTCTTGAGTTCCTGGTTTAAAGTGCGATGACATTTCCCGGCACCCCAGAACGACATAGTTTGCTTCAAAAGTGTCATCGTTTTAAGGCACTTAAACCGTTTTCTCAAGTGGTTTGTAATAGTCTTCTGACTAATTTGTCTCTTTTTTTTTCTTTTTGAACTTAACTTCCGTGAGTTCCATGTCACGGAAAACCTTCTGATCTTTTCCCTTTTCTTCCCAGTATGTGGAGGCCATCAGCAACAAGCAGAGCGAGCTGGACAACTACATCGCCAAGGGCTACAAGAACGCTCTGTCAGAGGAGAGGAGGAGGTACTGCTTCCTGGTGGACCGTCAGTGTGCCGTGGCCACAAACAGCAGTGCCTACCACAGCAAGGTGAGAACGGGGACGGGGTGCAGGGACAACCATGGTGAGAAGAACGCTGGAAATGTTTCTGTTCAACCTCTATGAAGGTAGAAGTCCAGGATTATTGTTTATAATTTCAGCATAAATTGAAGCAACAAGATAAATGTATAAAATCAGCTTTGCTCAGCCTGCATTTTCCCCTCTTTGGGATAAATGTTCAATATAACGGGGAGCTCCTCAAACTGCAGATGAAGCATAAATTTGAGGAATGAGAGGTGGAGGATACAACAAGTAGAGCAGAAACAAATGAGTTATTCAGTGAGGAAAATATTTCAGTGTTGCTACATGGATAGTTCAACGCAACTTGTTTCACCAATCCCAAGTGTTTAAAGCTTGTCCCTCCATAAATTCTGGTTTGCAGATTTGGCCGATCGTAAAACAAGATGGCTTGCTGCTTTGTTCTTGTCTTTCGTTCCCCTGTTTATTTATTGATCATCAAAAAAATTAAGCCCAAATTACATGTCCAGATGCTGCTCAGTCAGCCAATCAGAAGCCCAGTATCATCAGAAACGCAAGTAGCTCCCATCACCACCCCCCGATTGGCTACATCCTCTCTTCACGTGTCGAGGCTGAGGAGGAGGGTGAGGGCGGCAGGGAGGATGACCTACTTCTGCAGGAACACTTGGTTCCGACTCGCTGCGTGTGGGTGTGAAAGTGTCTGAATGAGTGATTGATAGACAGAAGGAGGAAGTGGAGAACACAAACTGCTGATGGGATGATTAAACATCAAAAAAAAGGGTTTAAATTAGACTCGGAATGACTGCCAGCTGTCCTCGCGCCAATTAAACGGGGAGTTTTCTCTTTTCTTAGCAAAGGATGCTAAAAATTCTGTCAGTTTCTTCGGGTTTGTGATGTTTTTGTTTTTAGAAGTCGTCTGTCGGGGGCGTGGGGGAGTTTCTGCCTCAAGCGGAGTAGTCCAAGTATCCTGATGTTCCTGAGTGGTGGCAGGAAGGAGCAGGAGATGGTTAGATGAGCCTCTTCTAATGGTGTTGTGATATATGATTAAAACTAAAGTGTTTCTCAGATTTAAAAGCTGAAGATTTCAGGAAATGTTTCCAGGGGATGTGCGGGAATTTCTGCTCTGGATTAAATCAGAAATAACAGATCTGGATGTGTAACCAAACCAACCGCAGGTCCCCGGCACGTTAAACCTCTGGAGCATTTTTAGGGTACTTTAAATGAACGCATGGGAAGGTGGTCATTGAAAGTCAGAAAGATAACTGGCAAAAAAAAAGGCTTTAAAAGTTTTAGTGAACACTGAAAATGGTGCATCAGGGCAACAAGATGCAGAGAAAAGAACTTCAAAAGCACGCTGGCCAGTGGAGAAAGTTGCTGCTTTTGAACGAGGGTCTGGGCGTTGGTTGGTGGGTGGGTGGAGTCTTTGTCCACAGAGAGACCTTCTCTGTAAAAAAACTAGATGTTGACCAGGTGATGGGTCAGTTTCTGTTCTCCGCTCTGTCCTCCGAGAGCAGGAGCAACAGAACACGGCAGCCACCGTCTGCGCCTGTCGATTATGTTCACGCCGGTAAAGGCAGCGACCACCTACGCTCCATCTTTGCTATCTGACAGACTAACAGGGGTCGCGGTGACTCATCGCTTCCACCGGCAGCAAAGATGTTCTCCGGATAAGTTTGCAGAACACAAAGAAACAGAGTTTCTCATTCTTCTCTTTCAGTGATGGGTTTTCAGAACCTCTGCCAGGTTCAAACCAGCAGAGATTCCCTTAAATTACAGATCCAGGGCTCTTTTTTCCCTGATGATGAATGCAGATGATGCCTTTACGTAACCGGCCTGCTGTATAATGCATGGACAAACGGGAGTCCTGCCGCAGCTGAGAGCTTCGTTCAGAGACGATTCATCTCTGGCTGCACGCCGCCTCTGAGCTGCAGCTGCTTCAACAGAGCAGGATGTTCCTCCTCCTCCTCCTCCTGCCTCTTCACTTTATTACCTGCGTTACACTGTGGTGGTTTTCTACGGATCACTGTTTTATCAGCCATTTCTACAAATCACCGGTTGTTATGGATTCTTCTTATACATTTGTTTTATTTCTTTGTTTTTAAGCACCTCCAGAACCATATTTAGTGACAGAGTGCCACTGAAGCCTCAAATGAATGCATGAATGCTTGCATTGCAGTCTATGAAGTAAAGATGATATCATGTTTTGGTTCCTGACTGTAGAGGTCGCCACTGCGGATCATCTTTACTCCCAGCATCCTCCTCTGTTATACCAGCCCTCTGCATTTTCTCCTCCACTACATCCATAAACCTGATCTTTGGTCTTCCTCTTTTTTCCCTCCCTGGCAGCTTCTACATCCTTTGTCAAATGTATTCAAATAATCTCAGCCCTAAACATCTCCTCCAAACGGAGCAAGACCCTTTGCTCTATAGAACAGGCACATGTGTTTGATAAAAGGGTGAAATGGTAAAAAAAAAATGCATCGCATACCACTTTGAGACTGCTTTTATGGAAGAAATCACCAACATGACAGTTTTTCTTTTTTCCCCTGAATATGAAAAAGGCTAATTCACATTGATCTTCACATAATAACCCACCCTGACCCTCTTTTATCCCTCTGTGTTTCCAGGGTAAGGAGCTTTTATCCCAGAAGATCCCAGTGTGGCAGCAGGCGTGCGCTGAACCGACCAAACTGCCAGATCGGGCCATGTACCTGGCCCAGCAGATGAGCGGTGCAGCGGGAGGCACCATGCCTCCCGGCGGCCTCCATCCCGGCATCTCCGAGCCCATGTCTGGCGCTAAACCTTTGCCGGTGCCTCCGGAGCTGGCAGCCTTCCGGGCCGGCGGCGGCATGGGACAGCAGGTCGGTTCCTCCTGCGGATGACATATAGTAGGGCCTTATGGCTGCAGGCAAACATGTTGGCCACCTTATACAAACTGGAAAAGAAATGGTCTGTGTTCAGGTGGTTTAAATCTGCAGTCAAAGATGATTCTGAACAGATAAACGGTTAAGACAAAGTTGTGTAGTTTCAGAAAGGGCAATCTAGAGACGTCCGTTTGTTTCAGCCTAAAACGACACATTTAAAGGAGCTGCTGGTGGTGATTCCTGCTGCTGTAGCTCCAGCTGTGGATTCAGAGAGGCGAATGGGTTTCTAAATCATCGTTTAGTTCACGCCAGAACTGGGAATGCATATGTGGAGAGAGATCTGATGGCAGGAGGAGGCACACTGAGTGCATTTCATTTTGGTGCCGCTTCTCATTGAATTCAGAGCTGTGAAGTGCATCACCTACACCACTAAAGGCTCCCTTAATGTAAACTTATAGAGGAGAAGGTATAAACCTAAATTATTTCAAATACAGCCCAAAATAACTTCAGAACAAAAAAGAAATTAAACTGTAATTGATCCAAGTTAACTATCTTAAATGTTGCGTTTAGGGAGCTTGAATATCTTCTATCATGGAAGTGGATTTGCCTCAGTGCTGTTCTCCTCCTGCAGGGCTGGTGCCTGGAAAAACAAGTCCAGATGTGCATCAACATATTTGCCTTTTTTTGGTCTGAAATCACAGTTAAAACGCTGTTCAGATGCGTTTCTATTCGTAGAGTCAACAACAATGCCTCGACGTTCTTCCACGGCATCTCAGATGTTGGTTTTTGAATCTGTAAATAAATGATTTTAATTAATGAGGCGTTTCTGACCAACAGCCACTCTCTGCCTTCATTATCACTAATGAGTCGCAGGAAGTTATGCAACCGCTTCGGCTGATGTAAATGTGGAGGAACAGGGGGGGGGGCTTAGGTTTTAATCGGCTGAATGGGCTCTTTCGCAGCGGCTGATGGACGGAGCGATGCCAGCGATGAACGGCGCAGCCGGTGGAGAGGACTACCAGCAGTGGGTGGAGAGCAAGGTGGCGCAGGGCAAGGCCTCCCCACAGCCCCAGCGGCACGGAGCGGAGGTCTACTCCAACACCCTGCCTGTGCGCAAGGCCGCCCCCGCTAAGAGCAAGAGCCCCCTACGTAAGGACACACACACACACACACACACACACACACACACACACACACACCAGCTGTGCCTTACCTCTAGCAGGTGTAGTCCCATCAGCCAGCAAACAAAAATATAACAAGCTTCACGAGTGAAGATTTCTGCAGAAATCCTTTCTGTTACCGGGATTTTGTAGTTGCAAATTCATTTAGCGTCCCCGGGTAGTTAATTTGACTGAGAATCAAGTTAAGGCTCTGATTACCTTATTAATCCTGAGTGCAAACTGTGCTCAGTGTGAAGCAGCAAAAAAAAAAAAAGAAACACAACCGTTCACCCAATCAGCTGCAAAAACTGATTCTGAAACAAACCGAGAAGCCAATGGTGTTTCAGGACCGTTGGTTCTGCAGCTTCTTGTGGGATTTCTTTGCGTGGGGGAAAAAAAAAAAAAAAGATTAAAGCTTACTCTTCTCCTAACAAGTCAGTGAAATCATTTTTTTTCTCTCCATGTGGCACCTGAAGCACAGCCTGCAGGTTTAAAACCAGGCCGAAACGAGAGGGAATAGAACATGTGATTCTTGAAATGAGAAAGAGCCTCGGTGCAAATAAACGTGGAGCGTTGCATAACTATGTTTCGCTGCTTGTGAATCACAGTAGAATATAACGGAGGACAATAACGCATCCTGCAGGCAGTGAGCACTGCAGGAGTGAGACATCAGGGGTTGAAGAGAACCAGATTAAAATCAAAGACTGAAACGTTTTTTTGATTTAACCTTTGCCAGTGGAGACCCGCACGCTTCCCCGCTCCAGCTCCATGGCCGCCGGTCTGGAGAAGAACGGAAGAACTCGAGTCCAAGCCGTCTTCTCCCACGCTGCAGGAGACAACAGCACGCTGCTGAGCTTCGCCGAGGGCGACGTGATCACCCTGCTGGTGCCCGAGGCCCGCGACGGCTGGCACTACGGCGAGAACGAGAAGACGAGGATGTGAGTTCAGTCCCACTTTAAGCTGTTGTTCCTGTTTCAGTCCTCTGGTCCCTCTTTCATATCTTTAAAGCAACCAATTTCACCTGGAATTGGTGAACAAACGACGGATGATTTTTGTGGTTGACCCGCTGTCTCTTTCCACCAGGCGGGGCTGGTTTCCCTTCTCCTACACCCGGCTGATCTCCGAGAGCAACGGCGACACCATGAGGCAGCTTCGAGTTCACAAGTACGTGAAGTTTAATGCGTTCCCGTTGTGCTCTATGCAAATTTCACACGTTGGACCTCATTTTGAAGTGCCTCAAAAGGTGCAGAGGCTAACGAGATGTGACACCTGCAGCAGAAAAACCTAGGAAACCACTCATCATGGAGGCTACTCCTAATTTCCTCCCTGCAGATGTTCTCACTCCGATATTTGTCACCAACTTGGCCCAGTAGGATGCAGGAGCGTCGTCTTTCCACTTTTCTAATTTTCCACTTCCTGTTGTGTCCCCAGCCTCCACCACGGGAAAAGCAGCAGCACAGGGAACCTTCTGGAGAGAGAGGACATGCCTCTGCCCGTCCCCGATTACGGCACCCACTCCCGAATGTCTGCACAGAGCTCGGCCACGCTGCACAGACAACAGCGTCCCTACAGCGTAGCGGTGCCAGGCTTCCCACAGGTACCGGCGCTGCAGAACAGCCACACGCAAACCCACAGAAACACCAGCTTAGTCATCACGCAGATCCTGGCAAATATCTGGGCCCGTCTATCTGAGGCTGGCAGGCGAAGAGTCGCCGTGGCGCAGGAAGCGACGCCGGCCGGCATCGGCTTACAGCAGCGGCTCGGCTCCCGTTGTCATCAACTCTGAGCTGCTGATGAGATGGAGACAGATTTTTCATAAGTCAAAAAACGTCTTATGAAACGGTGAACCCCCCCCCCTCCCTCCCCATCAGCCCAGTTCCCCTCCTACGCCTCACCTAGAAAATAACATGTGGGCGATGCTTAATTGCACTGCAGTCATGTAACAACTTAAACTGCTCTTTCTGCCTCGCTGCAGCTGAGGATTGTCATTTTGTTCGCCGTGAATTCAGAAAACTCCTGCTTCTCCATTTATCGCCTTCATTTATCAGACCTTTGAGTCGATGACTCATCTCACATTCTTGATGTTTAGTTTGTGTTTGTTATATTTTATCTTCAATACATTATATTTCTTCTATTTTACGATGCTGGATTAAAACAAAAAAAAAACACTGTCAGACCTGGAGTGGAGCCCAGTGCCTTGAAGTATTCACACCTCTTGAACTTTTTCACTTTACATCATAATAAAAGGTTTGTGGTTTTAACGTGATAAAATTGTTGTTTTTTTTGCATTACTATAAAGGGAAAGAAAAATGATACATAATTTTAAATGTGCTTTACAAATAAAAGTCTAAAAATTGTGCCATGCGTCTGTGAATAAACAACATAATGAGGGTCAAGGTCATAACAGACGGCTCAAGGAGAAAGTTGTCAAAGTTAAAAACAGGGTTGGGTCATAAAACACCCCAAGCTCTGAACATCTCTTGGCGTACTGTGGAAGGCATCATCATCTGGAAATGGAAAGATAACGGCCAACTTGCCAAGATCTAGCTGTCCAGCTACCCTGCATGGTTACCTGTGGAGCATTAATTGGACAAAAGGCCCAAAGTAACTCTGGAGGAGCTGCAGAGAAACACAACTTGGCATTCCACAACTCTAGCCTTTTGGAAGATTGCAAGGAGAAAAGCGTTTGTTGGAAAACATACAAGTCCTTGGTCTACATGCAAAATGCTATGTGGAATAAAACCCTGAACTCACTTGTATATATGTAAGTGACACATTGTGGCGGCTGTGCATTGCGTTGTCTTGTCACAGTTTATAGGATACTGGATAGATGCAGCAAAATGCAGAATATAGTCATAGAGGAAAACCTGTTAGAGGCTGAAAAAGTCTTGATTCTGGGATGGAGGTTCACCTTTCAGCAGGACAACAACCCTAAACATGCTGGCTAGACCTAGACCTAACTCCAACTAACATCGATATGCTTTGGTCTAGACTCTCACTAGGCCATTTTGACAATCTGCTGCAAAACTTTCAATTTGATGATCACAAATACTCTCCAATCTGACACTATTTTTGCAAAGACAAGTGGGTAGAATTTATTTACTTACTGTTTGGGTCTATCATATATTATAACCACAATAAAATACATTGATGTCTGTGACAAAATGTGGGAAAGTTGAAGATGTGAATACTTCTTTAAGATGCTGCAAATATCTTTCCCTGCTTAACACACGCTAGTGTTTTTATTCTTTATCTTTTCTTCTCAGTTTCATGTAAGTTCAGAAGCTACACAAACATGTCATTCACACAGATTTCTGTCAGCAGTTTAGTTTTTCTGTCTGCATTTACAAAGGGACATTAGCTCCAGTTTAAAGTTTGTACAGCGATGGGTTTATGCTGCTAAGATCCGTTTGTATGCAGAAATGCTAACTTGTAAGTTGGAGTTAAAATGCTGCTGCTATGTTGCAGAAGCTTTGTCACCATCTGCTGGCTGTTGACATTATTGCAGCAGTCCCCTTCATAAGTGAATGTATCTAATTGTGGGATAAACCTCCTGACTTAATTACTGTTCTCTCCTTTTTGTTGTTTCCAGCAGGGAGTCGAAGAGTACGAGCCGCGCTTCCCCACCAGGTAAGAGCCGATGGTTTAAGTTCTTATGTTAGTTTGATGTGGAAATCTGTGGGAGGGGGGAACCAAAGATAACGAGCCGTCCTGTTGGACGAGATAACGGGGAGTTCTGCCATAATCTGTTTTAAGTGAAAATCCAGTTAGATCAGCTCTCCGTTTCTACACGGCCGGGGGATTGGGACGATGCACGCAGCCAACCAGAGCGCAGCACACTTTGATTTGGTGTTTCTTCATTTTTTCTGTTTGTGTTTCCATCCTGTCCTGTCAACATTTGTCTGAGATGAAACCAGAAATGAGTAGCTCCTGTCACGTTGACTGGTTGTCACGCCAAGGTCGGGATCGGTGCTCTGATCCGATTGGCTGCAGGCTGTAAATCCTGCTTGGAATGTCTTGTTTATATTCTGAAACTAATGAGCCGGTTTCATTTTAAATCGGATAAAACTGGGTGCTGCAGGCACTCTGACTTTATTTTATTTATTTCTAATGTCTGTCACCGCATATTCCTGCTTTTTGTGCAGCTACTTCAGGCTGCAGCCGACAGTAAATAGTCAGACTTATTGCTGAAAAGTGTAGGTATCAATAAGAATCCCTGGAGGTCTGAAGCAATAGTCTTGGCGCTGAATCCTGGTGGTATGCTAGCTGGAATTGGACCCAAACTAGACGTTTAAAAACGCTTTATGTGGATGTTCACGCCAGCATTAAGCCAAAGACTGTTGTATATGTTCACCATATTGCCATGAACACTATTCCTCCTGCAGCACTGTAACAGATCATGTTTATAGTATTTATTTAGCAAAACTAAACCCCATTCTTTGTATTTAGCTGTGCTGGAGTAGTAAAGAAAGTCTCCATCGCATCTTACCATTTTAAAATTTAAAAACAAGGGATGATCGGTTAAGAATGTGATAAATAAAAAAAATAAAATAAAGTAACAAACAAAAACAAAAGCGTTCGACTTTGAGGTGCAGTTGATGCATTTCTGAAATGGTCTCATATTTTTAGGAGTGGCCAGTTTATTGGTGAGGGCTGGTTTCATGTTTAAAGTCTCCAGATGTGTTGGGTGTCTGTCTGTCTGAAGCTCATTTAACCTTCCTTGGTTCATTCATTTTCTGACTCCATCACCTCACAGCTGCTACGCCGCTTTATTTCCCAGCTCCACTCACCCAGTCCCCGAATGTCCTGCTGCAACTCTTTGCCTCAGTCAAAGCACTCGTCATGCCAAAGTTCAGGCTTAGATCAGGTCCAGCTTGCAGATTTAAGTCGTGTGTTCTGCTTATTTGCTGCTGCAGTTTTTTTTGTTTTTTTTTTACCCCGTTTGTTTTCCTGCCAGCCCACCTCGAATCCTCTCCCTCTCTCTGTCCACAGTTCCACAGAGGTCAAATTGATTTCCACAGTGTGAGACGATGCGATAAGACCGGCTCGCCCTCGGCCGTTCCTTCCTCTTTCTCCCCCCCCCCCCCGTTTTTCCTGCCTCCTGCTTACGGCAATAAACTCCTCTTGAGCCGATCAGTCCGAGGAAGAGACTTGGGTGTGTCTGTCACCCTCCTTTCATCTCTTCCTCCGTCGCCGTGCCGTCCGTCTGTCTGACCTGTAGCTCCGCCGAGCTGCAGGCGACGACCAAACCAGAACAGACTGCGCCGCAGATATTTCCAATTCATGTGACGGAGGTTTTTTTTTCTGAGGAAAATGGGTCTTTTTGATCGTCTTTCATGCATGCACATGTCTTTTCTATAATTGAGGGGATTAAACTTCCCCGCCCTATTTCCACCAATGTCAGTGCTCTCCAACAGAACGACGGCGTGAAGGAAATGTAAATGAAAGCTGGTTGATCCCAAAGAGGATTTTCATACTGTAAAAGCGTAACGGTTTTTAATTTTACTGGATTTTTCAGTACTGAATTATTTCTGCCTTTTTTCATGCTGTGAAGTTTTGTATTCCTCTTTTGACACGAGAGGTCCTGTAAATGTTTTAACAGAGAAAACTGAATGTTAACTGTACATACATGTGCCATGAAAAAGTGCTCGTCACGCAATATCTATTATGTGTCAATGGGGTGGGGTGGGGAAAACGCACTTTATGAAACTAATAATCTCTGTTTGTGACTTTATGTATGAAAACAACCTGGAAGAGTTTGGGTATCAGTCTGTGAGCTCGGACACTGCTCCGACAGGTGCTTCTATTCATGCTGTGCTGTGGTACTGTCCTGCTGAGCTGTTTCAGTGCTGATGCTGCTTCATCATCAAGCAATCAGGAAAGGAGAGAGAAAAAAAAAAGAGCAGTAACAATGATCTCCTTTTTGGTTACATTTTCTGTACGAACTCAAGAAAAAAAGCAGTACATGTGTTTGGAAGTGGGCAATATGTTCCATTCACAATGAGGCGATGGGTAATTTAAATCAATTGAGCTTAAAATATTATATTAAAACTTTAATTGTGTTTAAAACATTTTTATTTTTCGTATCATCTGCTGATAAGGCGCTTCAGTCCCCATTCTGCATCCTTCCTGCCTAAAGGTGTTAGCCAACAAACACCTTTTCAATCCCAACATGCTGCAGTCTCCCATTTAAAGCTTTGCACAGTGTTAGCTGCTGGTTGGGATTCTTTAAAGCATTGGGATGTTTAGATGAGAACGTTTGCTCCATCATCCCCAAAAACAAATTAATCAATTAATAAATTAAAGGCTTCTCTACATCTAATTTATATTTGGTATGCATTTAAAAAATCCATTACCTAGACAAATTCCTCATTGGTTATTCATCGATTCATTGTGGATGCTTTTCACTATAGAGAAAAAAACTTGACAATTTCAGTGTATTTTATTAGGATTTTATTTGACTGACCAACCCAAATAGTACATGATTTAGAAAAGGAAGGAAAATTAGACATGGATTTATAAAAAAAAACATTTTGTAAGGTGTGGTATTTCCGTCTGAATCGGTATATTTCATCTTTGTCATCCCAGCTGCAGGGCTTCTTGGGTATGCCTCTACCAGCTTTTACATCTAAAGACTCAAATTTGTGCTTAAACCTAGACGCTTTCGCCGGAGAATGTCTATTAACAGAGATTTTTAAGTCAGGCAACAGATTGTCTGTTGGATTTAGGTCTGGACTTTGACTAGGCCATTCTAACATGAATAGGCTTTGATCTAAACTGATGCACTGTAGCTCTGGCTGCATGTTAAGACTTACTGGAAAATGAACCTACACACCGTTTCAAGACCTTTGCAGCCTCTCTTGCAAGCTACACATTTCTGGTTTTCATTGTAAAGATAATTTTGAAAAGCCTTTTTTTTTTTTTTTAATAGACATTACAATTATCCACTACTTTGTGTTGGTCTGTCACAATAAAATAAATTGAAATGTCTGGGTTTAATATGACCAAACGTGGGAAACGTCCAAGGAATGTAAAAACCTTTGCACTGTAAAATCAAACTTGGGATAGACGGGGGGAAATTATAAAGAACATTTATTTTATAACAAACATAAGACAACAAATCCAGACTTGGTATGCAGAGGTTTTACAGCTTATGATGAGTCAAATTTGAAAAAATAAATAAACTGGAGAAAGTGTTGAGCTACTTAAAATAAAAACGAGAAAAGAAATGTACAATACTAGCTAAACACTTTTTATTTTTTGCATATTTATACGTGGTGCCTATACTGTGGATTATTTAACTTTATAATGTAGTTTTTAGAGGAAAACTTTTAACGTAACGTTATCGACGACGATATATGCAGATGAGATGTTGGATTCTACTGAATCCACAGAAAGTGAGAGGTCAAAACACTGCTTGGTGACTAAAAAAGTGAAGCATGGGCTCTCCGCTGCCCGAAAGGCAACCAGATTTCCTGCTGGAACCTCATTCCTCCTTTTGTGCTGCTTTAACTCCAACTAAAACCTCAGCGAGTCAAAAAGCGTCACATTTCAAGGATAAAACTGTTGTTTGTGCTGAATGAAGATTTGTTTTTCTGTACGTCGGCCCAATTGGTCCCCGTCTGACCATCAGCTGTCCCTCCGTCCACCTCTGGTGTTTCTGACTAGTCCATCAGGAAAAGGGCGACTTTTAAAATTCACGATGGCTGTGTCGTTTATCTGCAGAGTGAGACGGTGAAGGGGAAGCTTGCCTGTCCAAGATTCACCGCTCTGCAAAAAAATGTAATCGCTTCAGATGATTAAATATTTCCTTCTCCAAACAAGTGGATCATTCATTTGGATGTTTAAACTCTACAGATCTGTATCAGATCTGGTTCAGATTGACATTTTTATTTTTATTTTTTACTGCTCAGTACAGCAGAAGCTTTGTTCCCCGACGTCTCCCCTCAACTTTGCCAACCTACCTTCTTTCTTTTCGGCATCTGTTCTGAGGAGATTGGGTTGTGGCCGCACAACTCCCACACCCACTTTACATGTGTGTGCCGACTGCGAGGGGTCTGGGGTAGAAAAGAACGATCACTATTTTGTACAGAGAATTTCTGAATATGCATGCTTTGAGGCGGCAAAAAAAAAAGTACAATGATTGATGACTTCAAATGTTTGGTGAATTTCTACTATACACAAATGATCAAATAAATTTCTTCAGATGGACATTTTTTCCCGCCTCCGTTCCTTATTTCTTTTCAGAAGGGCTTTCTGTTATGAAAGCTCGACCAGACACGGGCAGCTTTTGGTTTCTACCCTGCAGAGCGTTGTTTTGCAGCCGTCTGACTTCGGCTGAATAAGAGTCTAGCGGAGAACGTTTTTGACCTTGTGCTAAGAGCATTTCTATTTGGACTCCTCTGATCCTTCATCACATCCTAACAGCAGAACAATTTTTTTTTTGTTCCCCTCTGAAACATTAAACTGGTGTTCGTCCTTTAAACGCATTAAAGAGCGAACTGAGACCCGTCCTGCTCCCTCCCCCTCCCTCCCCCGCCCTTATCTGCTCAGCGTGTGTGTTTCCTGCACGGTAGCGTTTGCTCTGCATCCTGCACACCTTGACCTGCCAACCACCCACCAGCCTCCTCCTCCTCCTCTTCCTCCTGCTGCTGCTTGAAAAGGTACAGCACAGCTGTGTGTTGGTGTTTGTTTTTTGTGTGGGTTTGTCCTAATCGCTTCATCTTCATTCATGTAGAGCAGTCTGTCAGCTTCCTGCGTTTCTCTTGATTTTTACAGGACAAGACAGATTTTTGTTTTGGTTCATATTCATCATTTGTAAACAGTTGGTTAAAATGTACATGTTGGGAACACTAGTATCAATGTGTTAGCTTAGTTTATCCATCACAAGAATCCAGTCAAAACGGTCAGAAAACGCCTCATCACTGAGTTTGACTGAGTTTGCTTCTTCAGATCTGATTCCCAGAGGACGATAAAGGTATTCCTATTTATTTTCCTAGGCCTGATCAGTAATATAAAAATGTCTCTACTTCCTGTCTTATTTGTAGACTTGAAATGTACCTTATTCTAAAAGTCATTTGATCCAACCAGTGCAGAGCAGTATTTAAAACTGTTAGCTTTTTCTTCATCTGTCACATCAAGGACAATATTCGGCATGTTTTTACCAGAGTTGTGCATTCAGCATCATTAACCAGCAATACTGACGTTTTGAATAATTCACTGAGAAGACACTCCGGCACATGCTCTTAGTGGTTTGGACTGATTTTACTCAAGCAATGTAAAAGGCAAGTGGAAGCGTTTCTTTACTCATCAGAAAAACAGAAGTGTTTTTATTATGGAGCGCTCCCTGTGTAACGCAGCACGGTTATAATGAAACCAGCGGAGAGGCTGACGGAGAACAGATTCTGTATGATGATGGACTGAAACCAAAAAGTTCCTGCTTGATGGGAAAATTCATCAGATGTTGACCTGGAAGTATAAAAGTACCGCTTTGAGGGGTTTTCAGTTAAATTTGTCACGAGGTGCTTTTAAAGCCCAGCTCTTCCAAATGGCACAAGTTCAAAATGTTGCCTTTTTAGAAAAACAAAACAAAAAAAAACCTCAGGATAGTTATTTTAGTTTGTTGGGTTACAGGAGGGCCATATTTTGGCAGGAAAATGTAAGGAATCCAGAGGCAAATTGGCAGCTAGGGTGCACTGCATATCAAATGCACTGATTCTCTGATCTTCAACGGCTCTAAAAAAAAAAAAAAAAAAAAAAAAAACAGAAGAAAAAAAAGTTCAGTTTAAACAGTTTCCTGCCTTGGAGCATACAGGCATGTTTAACACAATGCATCATCTTAGAGATGTAATTGCTGCTACACTGCAAAAAAGAACTAGAAATAAGTAAAATATTCTTTAAAATGAATGTATTTGTCCTTGATTTGAGCAGGTAAATAAGATGATTTGCCAATGGAATAAGATGTTTGCACTTAAAATAGGAACAATTCATCTCCATCTTATTTCAAGTGCAGGGTGTCTAATTATCTTATTTTGGGGTCAAAATACTTATTCCATTGGCAAATAATATTATTTACCTGCTTAAATCAAGGATAAATACACTAATTTTAAGAACATTTTACTTATTTTTAGATCCGTTTTTGCAGTGTGCCAATCAGCCTGGGAAGAATTATAGGGTCATTACCCGGCAAATTCATCCCAAGGTCACACCACACAATACTCAGAGATGGAGGGGAACAAAGGACCTCAGGTGTGTGTGTGTGTGTGTGTGTGTGTGTGTGTGTGTGTGTGTCACAGTTAACATATTCGATGCTAAAGTTTGACAACAGTTGATCAAACACTAGAAAAATATGGCTTGTTTGAAAAGGTTGGAGAAATGTTGAGAATCTTAGGTCATTACAATTTGAGAAACTTCCATGTTACGAATAACTATATGATTTTATAACTTTAAACTAATGAATCAATTATGTGTACAGTTGAAACTAGGAATTTTTCTTGCCGTCTGACCATTAAACCAAACTGTTTCCTGTTTTCAGTCAGTTAGAGTCGAGAAGATTATTGCAATTTGCTCAATGGCAGAATAACAAGAGGATTTTATTTTTTATAATTTTGAAAAAACCAGATGGTGATGCCTTGTGAGGTTTTGATGAGTTAATTCACGACACAACAGTGAAACCTATTCTGCACTAGCATGAGAGTGAAAGGCCACTCAACAAAGAAGAAACCAATACTCTCTGCTTTAGCAAACTGTAATCTGACTCAGAGACCAACGGTTCTTTTTTATAGACGTATCCATTGGTCTGATAAAATTCAACGTGCAGTATTGGATAATAATGATCATTACATTTGGAGGGAAAAGGGAAACTCTTGCAAACCTGGGGAAAACGTCTGAGGAGGGTAGGAGTATCATGTTGCTGTTATTTAAATAAATGTGGAAGGATTGAAGCATCATCTCAAAACATCAGCAGGAAGATAAGGCCTGGCCAAAAATGGGTCAAGTTAGCAACAATATGGGTTAAGGACAAGATTACGCCGGTTCTGTCGGGAGAATTGAGACCAAACTGCAGCAAACTTGTGAGAAACTTGCAGAAAAACGCCTAAACTGTTTGGACCATTTAATTTAGATTCAACTTTATTGTCATTACACAGGTACAGGTACAAGGCAACAAAATGCAGTTTAGGTCTAACCAGAAGTGCAATAGTAGCAAATGCAGGATAAACAATGGTTCTATAAGTACAGGATATGGGTTTTTACTGAATAAATATAGAGATGGATACTATTGTAAACAGAATTTTACTGATAGATTTGTCCTATGAGTATAATATATAGATAACTAGTATTGTGAACTAAATTTACAGCTGGATATGTACCAAATATAATATACAGGTGGATATTCCTATGAATAGAATTTTACAAATATGTACAATAGCATAATATACAGATGATTATTATAACTGAGTTTACATGTACTATGAATATATGTACAGATGGCTATTACTATAGGCAGAATTGTGAGCATGATATACAGGTAGCTATTACTATAAAATAAAGTTTGGACAGCAGCTATTTAAATTAAAGTGCAGTGGAAGGTAATTGCATATTACAGTTAAAGTACGGTATTGCAAATGTAAATGTAAACAATTGGTACTGTGAATAAACAGTCAGCAGTGCAAATCAATATTCAGTCATAGTTAGTAGTGCAGGATGCATGTGACTAGTTGTTACAATAGTAACAGTCAGGAGTTATTTACAGTCTTGTAAATAACAGAATAACAAAATGGAGGTAGGTGTGAGGAGGGAGAGGAGAGTCTATCAGTGAGGATTAGAGTTCAATAAAGAGACAGAACATTCTTCCTGTTATCCTGTTTAAAAGGCAATTCCACCAAGAAATACAGAAATGTATCCAAACATCCTTCCTTTAAACATGAAAAACAAATCTCGTTATTTTAGCAATAAACAGACTTACTGACCTAAAACAAGAAATGTGTATCTGGTTTAATGTCCGGCAGAAACAAAAAGTTGTCTTTCTGTGTAGTTTGTCAACATTCAGTTTCAACTCTGTTTTCAACCACATAAAAAAATAAATTTAGCATTTTACATTTTATGATCCAGTCTTTTCCTGCATAATGCACTCCAGCCTAGAGAATAGGCTTCTTGTTGCACAGATTTGCGAGTGCTCACCTTTTTTTTTTTTTTTACAATTTTTTTTATTTATATAAATTCTTTTATTGCAAGCGTTACATTATCTGGACTGGAGGTGTGAAAATAGTTGGAGGGGCGACTAAATCAACCAGAAGAAGTTGTAAAGCTCCAGTAAAGAAATGTTTAGGCTACTCCAAATCTGGATTCTGTTGAATCTCCTGAAATTGTTGATAGTTTTGAAACTACATTGGAGGCAGTAAATTTTAGCTTCGCGTGATTTAGGGTCTGCTTGAGTAAAAAGTCGAACATTTGAAGCCAAGAGTTGAAACGGGATGAAGGAAGTGTTTTCTCTCTGTGGGTCAGGAGCTTCAGTGGGTGTATAACTTTAGATCAGAGTGAACTGGAGGAGACAAACAAAAGGGCTCTAATCTGAAGCCCCCAGTCACCTCAGGCATGAGTCTTTTGTGTGATTTCTTTTTATTATTTTTTTCAGAAGATGAATACAAACTTTGACAGATACATTAATTCCTAATAAAAAAGTTGTGCTTCTTTGAGTCTGACACATGAGGACTGTCTCTGCTTTCAGCGTGCGGCCCGGTTACGCCCGGTTTTGAGCGACATCTCCTCCCCCCCCAAAAAAACAAAAAATTCCTCGTAAGTCAAAGTGAAGGTTGGACCTCCTGCATGTTTTGTGCACCCCCCCCCCCCCCTCCCTCTTTTGTTTCGTCATTGTTTCTCTGGCAAATTGATTCTGGGAGTTGTGCTGTGGCTTTTGGTTTATTTCTGTCTCTGATTGTTTGTTTTCCTTTTGTCTCTATGATGTAAAAGCTGCTGAATATGGGCTGCATTACTTGTCCTGGAAATGCGTGGTGTGTTCAGAAGCATGCTCTGCTTGCTCCGCATTGTTGTTTCCGCATGACTCACCAGAGATGTTTTATTTTTACCTGCAGTGTTTATCTGAAAACAGATGCTCCAGCTCTTTTGTTAACGTTTGGGAAGTTGTACGTTATTTTAGGCAACTGAAGTTTGTTCCTTATTTTTTTTTTTTTTCTTTCTCACCCCCCTCCAACGACAGGAGAGTCCCGCCCAGCAATCCGACTGTGGAGGCGCCACCTAAACCCCCGCTTCCTGATGAGGCTGAGGAGCAGCTTGATGAAGCTCACTATGACTCCTTGGAGAAAACCTCGACCGCCACAGAGAGCCCCTGAGTGCTCCCTCAGACAGAAGCAGACGCACATTTTACTAGATTCTTCTCAACGAACCGATCAGTAACACGTTACATTAGCAGAGAAGCGAGGATGTGATGTAAACGACCACTACATACACATTGATGTTTAGGAGGGAAGCACCAGACGAGCTTCTGGATTCCTGTTTAGAAGCCTGTGTGCAGATGCTTTGGGTATAAAGTGGACACCAGGAATGTTTGGCACTTGCACTCAGAGATTTCTAACTGAGCCGCGTTGTTTGAAGACGTGCCCAATCATTTATGATAAAAAAAGAATGGGCTTTAATGCCGTTTACAGGTTGTTTTGCCTTGTAGTCTCACCTGTCATTACCTGCCTTCATCCAGGGCAATGGCACCATCTGTCGTTGGTGCTGCAACGGTGCAACTTTTCTGAAGTACAATTATACAATTAAAGGTTATACTGAAACCCAACAGATAATTTAAGCAAACTGATGCGACCGTGTGTTTAACACAGTGAAATTGTGCTGCGTAAAAAAAGAGCTGCTCCTTGCTGCTGGTCCTCCTTCAGTTAAAGGTGTCCTCACACAAAATGTCATGTTTACAGATTTGTGGCCAAAGATTTGACCTTAAGAACTATAATTAGTAATGCTCAAACGTTTTCCTTCCAGCCTTTCTGCCCTGAGACATCATTTATTATTTGAATTTGAAACCAGATGTTTACATCCATTGATAACCCCCCCCCCCCACCCCCTACTGTCTGATGGTTACACTAAACCTGAAAAGTGTAGTATAATGGAAAGTTCGAGTATCCTGAAGTATTTCCATTTGCTGAATGGCAGAATATAATATAGAAGATAAACAGTGTTTATATGCAATTTCGTTTTTAACCTGTAGGACATAAGTGGAAGGTTTCTTCCACAAGCTTCTCACCATGGCTTGCTGAAATTTTGGCCCATTTCTCCCAACGGAACTGCTGTAACCGAGTCAGGTTTGTAGGCTACCTCTCTCTGCCTACAGTTGTTATTGTCACTGAAAAATATACTTTAATAATCCCAGAGTGAAATGATTGTTTCAGTACAACCGCCATAACATACATCACAAACATTTCAGGGGGAGACGATTTACTGAGGCCATGCTGCCAAGGACACCGCCTTACACAGTGCCCACAGGGCGCTCCCATTGACTCTGTGGAAAGATAGGGGCCACAATAGGAAGGGAGAGAGGAAAACGCATATTTCACACTTTATCCTAATAACTTGGTTATTGGTAAATATCTTTAAATGCTTCAATAGTTTTGCCATCTATTTGTAAAGTGCACCAGTTCCTCAAGCAGCAAAGCACTCCTTTCACCCCAGAACTTTAGTTAGGCTGGTACTCTCACTGCAAGCCTCCCCTCCCCTCAACTTCCTCAGAGTATAATTATGGTTATTATAGCCAAATGATGCTCTTGGTAGACTACATTTTCGTTCCAGGACACCACAAGACACATTTTCCAACACGAAGGTGTTTATCCCTGATTATATTTGCAAACTGTATCCAGGCTTTTTAGGTTGCTTTTGAAGTAATGACATCTCCAGCCTTTCAGCCCAAGTCATCATAGAACTAGTTTCACGTTTGCACAATAAAACTAACCAGCTTCAGCCGGTATCTTCACAAGTTATTTTGCTTTTGTAATGGGTTTGTTAGGCGGTTCCACCAAAATTATCTCTGCCACACAGAACCTTCTGGAGTCGTGGAGGTGTACAGTTAGGACTTTATCATCCCATATAAATATCTGGTTAGAGCACATAGGCGATGTCACTGTGTGAAGAAAGGCGCTCCTTTTTAAACAGTATTATAATCATTTAAAACAAAGAAAATGATGTGAAAATGGAATCTAATAATCCTTTAGCTTCTTTTAGTAGCACAGTGCTCTTATGATTGCTAACTGTAAGCCTGATACACGGTGTGTGCTTCGCTGAGCAGTGATGTCTATCTAGTGTCAGTCTTCAAGGGTCCTGTGTGTTCAAGGTGTTTCTCTACTTAACACACGTTAATCAAACGGGTCATTATCAGGCTTCTGCACTTCACACACACACTGCAGATGTATTTTTGCCGTTTGACTCAGCTGTGCTGAAGCACGGATGTGTCAAAACGATTCAGAACGCTGCCCCCCAATGGGCCAGAAATGGATACATCTGCTCTAGAGAACACTGACACTTAACTCTGAGACTCTGAAAAAAGGTTGGCAAACTCCAGCCTGTTCCACAACAGTTTAAAAGTTCAAAAGAATAAAACAGGGCATCTTTGTGGTAAGAGTGCTTCCCCATGTGAAGAGGTTTGTGCTCCAGTAGCTTCTTTACATTTGCAACCAGATATTAGCTTTCCTGTCATAAGTTCCTGCTAAAGTCAGCTCCAGGCTTATGGTTCAGCTCTAAGTATATTCTGTAATAATTAGTCCTGCAGCTGAATAAGATTGGAAAAATCAAATTAAATGATTTTACTTCAGTGTATTTACACAATATATTTTTGTCTGATTAACAATATTTAATATAAACGAATTTGTATATTTGAGTCTTAGAAAACTTCTCAAAATTGAAACCGGCTCTTGATTATACCACTTTGTAATGTTTTCATTTCTCAACACTTCTCAAAACATTTGAATATTGTGAATTGATGCAATATTTTGTCATTTCAGAAAGTGAAGTATTTCATAAATTCATTACACACAGAGTGGAATATGTCGAGCCTTTATTGTACTTTAGATGATTATGGCTTACAGGTAATGAAAAAAACAAAACCCAGTGTCTCTGAAAATTTGAATCTTACATAAGAATTGTAAAGGAATGTAAAAACTATGCTTTTTTTTCCTATGCACTCAATTCTTAGTAGGGCCTCCTTTTGCATGAATTGCTGCATAAATACAACGTGGCATGGGAGTGATCAGCCTGTGGTTCTGCTCAGGTGTGATGAAAGCCCAGATTGGTTTGATAGTGGCCTTCAGATGAACTGCATTGTTGGGTCTGGTGTCTCTACACAACACTCCAGAGATTTTCTATGGGTTTCGGGTCAGACCAGTTCTCAGACCAATCGAGAACAGGAACACTACGGTCATTAGATCAGCTTTTGGTACCTTTTGGCAGGGTCGGCGGGTGCCAAGTCCTTCTGGAAAATTAAATCAGCATCTCCATCCAGCTTGTCAGCATAAGAAAGCTTGGAGCGATCTAAAATTGGTAGATGGCGCTGTCGCCTATAGACTTTAGAAACCGCAGTGAACAGACACCAGTAGACGACATCACTGACTGTGGAAACTTCACATTGGACTTCAAGCAGTGCAGATTCATTTGTAGCCCCTGTGTAGGATTCGTCTGTGTGTGGCGGCTGCTGAGGCACTGACTCCAGCCCCAGTCCACTCCTACTGAAGCTCCTCCAAATTCTTGAATAGATTTTGCTTGACACTTCCAATCAGCTTCCTATGAATATGCTTGGGTACAGCACGCCACACAACCACCTTGTTTAGCGATGACATTTTGTGGCTTTCTGTCCCTGTGACCGTCTACTGGACGTCTGTCCAATCGAGACAGATTGTGGTCGTGTAGCCTTCTGACCTAGACTGAGAGACCGGTTAGAGGATTGGGAAAACTTTGCAGGTGTTTTGAGTTGACTAGGTGACACCAGGAATTTTCTAATTTCTTTTTATTTATTTTTTTAACAATATTCTAATTTTCTAAGATGTAATTTTAATGGTTGTGGCTTACAGATAACAAAAAACCCAAAGTCTCAAGGGACAAAGGCTTAAAATGTTTCACTGTGTGTTTAACGAATTGATATACAAGTTTTCTGAAATAAGAAAGGAAAACCATTAAACATTTTTAGGATGTTCTAATTTTATATTATTTACATGCGAAGCCTTTCTGCTACTTAGGATAGAAAACCGTGAAAAGTTTCAGGGCTTATTTTGGTCCATCTTTCCAGCAGACATATCTCTAGGTATAAGGAGGTCTTTGAACCATTTCTCTACTGGGGCCAGGTCAGGGGCCTTTCTTGGCCGTAGCCTGGAGCGAGCTTTATTCCCTGGTTTATCGTTGTCATACTAATGATGTGTAAGGGTCTCTTGAAAAGATGTGGTCTCGAAAGCAGGATATGCTGCTCTAAAAATATCCGCTGGATTTTTATGCATTAATACTGCCATCAGAGAAATGGAAAGAGCTTTACCGAGGGAACCGATTCAACCCGTAAGGTTACAGAACCGTAATGCAGAAATGGACAGCATGCTCTGGACGAGGTTACCACCGCTCTCCTTTTCTTCACAGTAAAATGTGTGAATGTAACTTTTGCTGTGAGAAACCTTTGTCAAGGTTTAAGATACAATCTGTTGCCCATGTGGTTCTTCCAGGTGCTGTTAGGGAGGAAGCCTAACCTGGTCATCTGACATTCCTTCAGATTTCCTTTAATCAAGTTGACAAAACGTATTATGTGTCCATATTGTCTGAAAGGAAAAAGGTTTGACATTTTTACCCCACATAAACATATTTCATACTTCTTCGGTTTTCCACATTACAAATCTGTGGCACATTGCTGAGTGAGTTTTATTTAAAGAAGCAGTAAGGTCTGGGAGGAAAACTTTCAGGAGAAATTAAATGTAAACCCTACACAATAGACATAAATCATTTTTGTACTTTTAATTTTGAGTTTGCTGTGGTCTGTGTTGCTGAGACGCGAGCAGTCAAAGTTTTACTGAAAGGTAAAACACATTTACTCGGTCTTAATGTCAACTGCTGAGGCTCTTGTTTCGTTAGTTATGCATGCTGTAAAGCATATTTGTTTCTTTTGCACCTGCTCTAGGCTCAGTTTAAATGATCAAAGAGAACTAGAATATTGTATTATTTTAATTGGTTTCGCATTGAGGGCCTGATCTTCAAAAGCTTAACACATTAAAACACACGCAAACTAATTGGCGTGTGCAAAGCTGATCTTACCAGGTGTAAAGTCAATGGAACAGTAGGTGCAAACATGTTTTTTGCGTGTTGGCCTTCTTGAATATGCAGATCATATGCTGATGACCAATAGAACATATAAATGTAAATACCACCCGCAAAGCGACTTATAAAACCTGAACCTGACTGCTGCTGCTTTTGTTGCGTCTGTATTTAGCACATTTGAAAGTCTGGTGCAAACTTGCACACAAAAACTTCTGCATCATTGTGGCCAGAAAACAGGCTCTGGTTATTACGAGGCTTCCTTTGAGTTGGTGGAGGTAAATCCAGCTGTTTAGACATGAATTTTGCTGTCAGTCTGACCGTACAGCTCCTTCCCAGACTAAGCTCTGCCAGAGGGGGCGTCAGCCTTTCCAAGTTTTAGAGTTGATATTTAATCCTTTTTAAAAAAAGAAAAAGAAAAAAAAAGATAAAAACAACAGTTACATTTATTCATTATCAATGTTATTTTGAGAAATTATTAGCATTATTACCTCCAACTCCATTGCTTGGACCTTCATCTTTCTTTACAGTCACTCTCAAGCAATTAGCTCATTTAAATTAGACAGACTGAGTTGGTTTTGCGCATCTTATCCATTGCGGACATGGATGACTTGCAACACACCCACTTAAGGCACACATAATTTTTCTTGCCCACGCAGATCACTGCTTCTTTTCTGGAGTCTTTAAAGAACCGGTCCTTAGTCTTCAAGAAGTGAAATTTTGGATTCATGTTTCTTTTTTTTTTTTCTTTTTTTGTCCTTGAGCACTAATGTGCCTATAAAAATGTATATTATGTTGTCCCACATTGAACCCTGTGTCGTTTTTCTGTATCTTACTCTTTTTATTTATATTCGAAGATGTGACCTGTAGCAGTTGTAGAGAGTAATTTAATGTGACGTGCCAAATGGTGTCCGTAAACATTTTTATTGCACAAATAACTTCAAACCTGACCATTTAAAAAAAGACCTATATTTCCAGCTCACCGGCCTATTACATTTTCACATCCTAAACAAAAGGCTTTTTTTGATCGGCTGGGCAAAATCAGTAAATGACGAGAATCTTGACGTATTGTTTACAAAAAATGAACCACAGGACTGCTATAAGGCATCACAGTGTATATGTGCCAGTGTTGTTTTCCGCAGTTAAAGGCGCTGTACATGTGCAGCCCTCACCAAGGGTGGTGTGGCTTGTTGAAATGCTGGTTGTGAATCCTCTGATATAACACTTCTCTGCAGCTTGTTACTGGAATGGAAAATGTGGACTATTTTAAAATTAATTGCTAGAAAAGCTAACTGAACCAGACTACATGGAAAAAAAATAAAATCAGCCACTAAAATTTTTGTCCTAAATCATGCATTCATAAAAAAGGAGTAAATAAACCAAACCAATAAAACCCAGGTGAAAACCTTCATATACAGTAGATCAATAAATGCAATTAATATTAAAGCTGCCTTCCAAATAGATTAGTGAAAAATTCGCACTTTTAAAATTTCTGTGACTCCGCATTATACTGAAATTATCTCTTAAAATATTTAAACAAAATATGGGAGAGACTCTTGTTAGTTTATCAAACTTGAAGTTTTGGTTATTATTTTAGAAAACTCAGATGCTGTCAGTTGTTTACTTTTTTTTGTAATCATGCAGATAAATTATATTTTAACTCAATAAATATGAGACCTTGTAGAAGAGAGCATACACATGACTGTTAAAGCATCAGTGTTAACATGATGGTTACTTCAGAATAAAAAGCATTTCATATGTGTGGATTAATGCCAATGTCTGTTTTGTGATTTTAATATATAAGAATAAATCTAATCTACCCAGTTTGTGGTGTTTGTCTTCTTGTTACCATGACAAAACAATATTACCAAAGTATGTAACAATAGGTATTCCTGGTGTTTTTTTTTTTTTTTTTTACAAATCCTTTTCAACAGAACATCCTGTGTGAATTCAGCGAACTTAAAGGAAAGACAGCTTGTACTTTACCAGACTTCATCTGCATATTTTACCATCATCATTTATTTTACCAATAAGTTCTAAGCTAAAAATGCAGAAGTGGTGTGTTAAAACCTGCCCCATGATCCAGCAGCTTGTAGGACCACCTTCAACAATGATAGCTTTTATTTTTATGTGGACATCACCATCATGTCCGGCGTTGCTTGAATTCATTGAGGTTTTCAGACTTTTCTCCACTGGGTTTCATCAAGTGTGCTGGTCTGCTGTGTGTGCTTCTCTCCAAGCGTGGTGCTGTGCATGATGGTCAAAAATCTCTAGTCTTATCTGTCTGAAGCACATTGTTCCAGGGGTTTTCTGGTTCCAGTGAAATTTTACCTTAATCTTGTTCTTAACAAAGAACAAGATTTTAATTTAACCCATTTCAACCTAGCCATGGTATCAAGCTTTCGAGTTGTCATGTAATGATCTTTGACATCCTCATTTAAAGCTCTAGTTTGAGCATTTTTGTGTGTGTTTTATTGTTCGTACTCTCTTTAAAACTCCAGGTAATCACAGGATAATTTTTTACTCAAATGATATAAAAAAAAAAGCCAAGGAAAGCTTCAAGCTGTGTAAACCCCGAGTTTATTTATATCTAATAGAAAGTACAGAAAGTAATGATTGGAACAAGTCAGAGTGTGGGGGCACATGTTACAGACGGCATCCCAGTCCTTCGGCACATTTCTACATCCGCTTCAGGCCAAAGCGGCTGTCTTGTTCTGCTCCTCTGTCTTTGTTTTGGGGTAAAAAAACAACAGCAGTTGTACTTGACCCTGAAACACAACACGTCTTTGGCAACAGTAAACATAGAGATATTCCTTTTATTTCTTCCATTCCCTGCCTCACAGGTTAATCAATACTCCAAAGTATTTTTCTCTCAATACAAAAATATTACAGACAGCCATCGAGATGTTTTCTATGCTAAACTGTTACAGAATATTAAAGCCTTGGAAGGCAAACGTATAGAAGACACTACATGTTGGTTTAGGAGCAGAAACCTGCGTTTTCATGGCTCTGAGAACTCCCCAGTGTCTTTTTTTAGTTTTATTTTTTAGGTTCCACACAAAAATCACAGCATTGTCCCACTTTGAGATCGGCCCTCGGCCCGTCAGCTTAGCCAACAAAATCAGACTACGCTGTTATCAGCCCAACCCAGAAACAATATGGCTCTGGTTGTGAATATGAAGTTTAAACAGTTCAGCTAATCCCAGAGTCATAAAACAAATCTGTAGCCAATAAACTGCAGGTTACAGTAACGGTAGAGTCAAGGACTGACAAACCATTGACAGACGACAAACACTGGATGCTTAAAAACGAACCCGGTAACTGTGAAGTCTGGACTTTTAGGTCACAGCAGGAACATCTGGATCTCTCTCTGCTGTGCTTCAGCTCTGCGTCCGAACCACCCTTTATTGCGGAAGTCCAACCCGGTTAGGCTCTTCCTGATTGTTTCATTTTACTCACAATGGACCAGCTGACCAGCACTGGACTATTAGGTGTGAAAACAACCTAGGGAACCAGGAGGACAGAAGTCCACCATGGAGTTTAGTTCTAAAAATAAAATCAAAAAGGATTTATAAAGCTCCTCAAAGGCAGGAAAATCTTGATGTTTCAGGGGCACTGAATTCAGACATTTCTCGTAGCATCTGGACCAGGGCTCTGCGACCTTTGCCATCCAGAAGATGTTTTTTACCCTCAGTCCGGCTTAATAAAACCAGTTTAGAGCCAAAAATGTTACATGACCTTTTGAGAAAATACATTGTTTGATAACTATCTAATATAGGGAATTTATAATTTTTAAGGAATTACATTTTATTTCTATTTATATGATTTTAAAATGCATAAACACATTTATTTTTTTCAAAAAGAAAATAGAATGTTGATATTTGTGGAAAATCAAGTTGAAAAAAGCATTATTTCCAATCTAATGACAAGAAAACAATATCTCACAGGCACTTTTAATGTCATGTGTAGGAAATTGGAGACAATTCAATTAAACAACTAAAAATTGCATTGGTGTGTGTGTGTATATATATATATATATATATATATATATATATATATATATATATATATATATATATATATATATATATATATATATATATATATATAATTGGTACTATATCCTATATCAGTGGGTGACAGTGGTGCAGGACCTAGGGGTTTATCCTGTGTTGCCGGTTCAAATCTCTGCTCCAACTTTCTCAGTTGTTGTGTCCTTGGGCAAGATAAATCACCCACTTTGCCCGCTGTCGGTGGTCGGAGAACCCAGTGGTGCCGATTGTCTGGCAACCTTGCTTCTGCCGGTCTGCCCCAGGGCAGCTGTGGCTACCATGAAGCTGACCACCACCAGGATGTGAGTGAATGGGTGACTGACCGACTGTAGTGGAAAAACACTTTGGGGTCTTCAGGACTTAATATAACCCTCCCCAAGTACAGGACATTTAACATATTGTTTCATTTTTAGCCAAAGTTATGAAGAGCCATTGTGTGATAATGGGCAAAGTTTGCGACTTTGATACCAGGGACCCGGGTTTAAATCCTGATTGCATTAGGAAGGGCATCCGGCTTCAGAACCGCCATTTCTAAAAACGACTTACTGTAACAGCCCCTGAATAAGAGTGCAGCCGAATGGACTCACCCACTTTAAGAGCCACTTGTTGCAGACCCCTGAAGCAGCCAGTGGGGGCGAATAAATGACGATCTAGTCAAGAGTCTTCAGAAAACTCTAAGATTATGAAAACATGGGTTTCCTCTGTGTTTTGTTAATGTTTCTGTAGGTTAACATGGGAAATGTATTCATCTTGGACCATTATCAAACTTGTTGACAGCTTGCATGTTTAACCAACTGTGGGACAGTAATGGTGTTTCTGGGCTCATTAAATTAATGTGGTGCTACTGAAGTCTGTCTGGAAATCCTTCGTCCTGCGGTCGCACCTAGATGTTCTGTCCTTAGAAGCTGTGAGCAGAATCGGTGACAAAGTGGGGGTAGAACAAAGCCAGAGCTGCACTACTGCAGGGTGTGCATGAAGGTGTGACGATCAGTACCTGTGAAAACGTCTTCAATCACAACAACCGAAGTCCAGTCACTTTTGTTTACCCTTTTTTTGTCAGTACCTGTGGATGTTGTAGACCAGAGAACGTTGGAGCTTTCCATCTGCTCTGAACTTACAAGACCTTTTGCATCAATGTGATGAAGTACCTTTATGTGTTTAGATTAACCAAAAACAAACCCATCCTGTAGTTGAATCATTGCTCAACCAAATGCAGAAAATGAGCAAACGTTCACCGTCTGATGTAGGATATAACCAGCGTCGCTCTTTTCCTTTTGGTCTGAATCATTCTTCCAGCAGTTTCTAGGAGCGTTGGTAAAGACGAGGCCTGCGTGAGTTAAAGCTGTGAGACTTCCAGTTGTTGCCTGTGGTGGACTCTGTTTGCTGGCGAGGATTTCATGTGTGTGTTAAACGGATGCAACTATAAAGTCTCAAACAGTTTGGTGATTCAGATGTGACAGACAGTTCAGTCTATAACCGGACAGCGTCTGACGCTCCCATCACTTCCTTTCACACCACATTGTCCGTTCTCTCTGCACGAACCCAATACGAACATTATATTACTTGTGATACCTCAAGCATTTCTGATATTTATTAGTACAAGTAAAACATTTGCTAAAAAGTAGAAAGGCTGAAGCTGCTCAGTCTTGTTCAAAGTGCTCGTCCTTTGTTGAAAAGCCATGAAGTGGATGTGTTTTACTAAGCAACAATCTGGCAGCAGGTTTTTTTTTTTTTTTTTTTTTTTTTCTGTCCTGTATCTTTAAGTTGAGACTGGCTCCACATCGTTATGAATGATTCCAGTTCTGGATGAAAAGAATGAAAAAGGTGGAAAATGTGTCCTTTTTTTTCCCCTCCGTCATGTCTGTGATCCAAAAATACGCAGGGCCAAACTCTGCGCTCTTTCATAAGTCCGTCTTTCATTCTGCCTTCTCAAAATGTAATATTTTTTATCATTGTCTTTTCAGTATTCTAAACTACTCGGGCCATTGTTACATATCGGTGGGAGGGCTTTGTTTTCAAAGTGTCCGCAGGCGGTAAGAGGCACTGTCTCGTGTTTGGAAAACCTGACATTACAATGATAATGATTAAAAAAACCAGGAGTCATGCTAAAATAGGACAAGCTGCTGTCACAGAGGCAGTGAATATCCACAGCTGTTTATTCTTTATCTCCGTCTTCACTGCTTCCTAGAAAGAAAGACAGAAAGCAGAAAACGATGAATGCACGACTGAATTTTACCACCAGTTTTGTGTTTTGTTTTTGTTTGTTTTTTTGCTCAAAATGTCCAGACTAAAAGCTGCTGCCTAAATCCCTAGGTTTTAGTGTGCTGCTCCCAAAGTTCAGAGCTGCTTCAGTACTTCTGAACGGGGATGTGGGAAATGTACAAGAACAGTGAGACAGCGGTGAGGTGTGTGGTAGGGCTGAAAGATCGAGAGATGGGTTGATGAAATTTGTTTAGTTCAGAATTGCCTAATTTCGTTAATAAACACTTAGTATTGGTAATTTAGAGTGAAATTGCTAAAGTCTGTATGTTTTTGTTTATTCCTGATGGAGCTTTATTTTACTAGGAATAATACCACTAAGATTTACAATCTCTTTTAAGAGGAAATCCTTATTTTTTTCTATTTCTTTAATTGACCTCTTTAAACTTTCTTTCTCCCTTCAACGTGTTGGCGGCTTTTATTGTGTAATGCGAGCATTGTTTGGCTAAATAAACTGGACTTAGCTTTATTTGTGTTTCTTTGAATATTCAGTCGTAACAATCCTCATAATGAGGAAAAGGGAGTTGTTTGCAGGTGGCGATGCGACCCACCTCCTGCAGAGTCCATGTCGGAGTCAGAAATGTGAGTGATGGAGAACCGGGACACGCTGGCTGGGGAGACGGTGAAGCGGGACAGCTGGACGGCCGGCTTGGACTCCGGAGCTTTGGTGACGGAGGGAGGCGGCGGAGAGTCAGCTGCTGTCGAGGATGTCGGCAGAGGCAGGAGGGGAAAGTCGTCCTCCCACTCGAAGCCTGCGCCTGGGAGGAGACGGTGAGGAAAAGTTTTTAGGCTTCAGAAAACTTTCTTTTTTTTTTTAAAGAAAAACAAACACGAGCGGAAAGATGAAAACACTCACTCTCCTCTGAAACGTTCCCATCGGAAGAATCATCTGAGACGTTAGGCCTTTCCTGGGATTTCCTTCCAGAGCTTGAACCCTCGGAGGCTAACGGGAAGCCATGCTCAACCAGCTCTTTAGTAGGACTCTCCTGGTGATGTAAAGTTAGTGAATAGTCAATTAAGACCACGATAACTGATCCAGAACTAGCAGAAAAATATCAAAGGAAGCAGTCTGAATGCAGAACATCTGACATGTTGTGCTGTGAAAAAAATATTCACCCTTTTCCAGATGTCTTCTAATTTTGGTTGTCTCAGATCATCGCATGAATTTTAAAGTTTTATAAAGATAAGCTGAGCAAATACAAAAAGCAGTTTTCAAATAATTATTTCACTCATTAAGGCAATAAAGCTAGCCAAACCAACCTGGACCTATGTGAAAAATTAAACGCCCACCGAACTTAATAACTATCAGTGCCACCAGTAGCAGGAGCAACAGACATGAAGAGTATTTGTAACTGGAGTCTTTAGCATCGACACTGAGGACCCCACCACCTTTACAAAAACATTTAATTCAGCCACATCGGAGGGTTTTCAAGTATGAACAGCATGTTTAAGGTCGTACTATAGTCTATGAATTGCATTTGAATCCAGACTTTGACTAGGGCACTCCTAAACTTCATATTGTTTCTTCTATTATGATTCACTCTTTAATATGAATTATTTCTGGCTGTTCAGAGCAGGAAGGCTGTAAAAATACTTTGAAGTCCACTTAATGTAACAAATCTGAACCTGCTGCTAAAATTAGCATTTTAGGACCTGTTAGAAAGTATCAGGATTTTAGCATTAGCTAAACTTCTTAAATGCCTTTAGTTTAGGTCAAAGGTTTCTTAAACTGAAAATCGACCACACGACTCTTAAATAATTTGAATGTTCGCCCTGTCACCCCTCACCTGATCGAACAGATAGACGGTAACATCGTCAAAGAAAGAAACGGTCTTCTTCCTGTGTTCCTGCTCCAGATTCTCTGCAGGCATGGTTGGGACCTTGAGGAGGCTTCGCAGTTTGTGAGCCTCGCTGTTGTCGCTCACCACTATGGGCACGGGGTGGCACTCTTCCTCACTTTCCTCCTCCTCCTGCACGCTGTAGCTTCGCAGCTCCTCGTCCGACTCGTCGCTGTCGTCGGTATCGGCATCCTCCTCGCCGTCGGCCTCCGCGCCGTCGGCGGGAGATGATCGGCCCTCTGCGGGAAGTGGAGGTGTTTGGGTAGACGGAGAGACCGGAGAGGAAGAGGAGAACCGCCTGCTGTTGGCAGTGTGCTGCAGCGCCACCTCATCTTTGGGTAAGACATGCGGGATTTCACCAAATGCTCCTAGCGGCCTTTTGTGAATCGTTTTCATCTGAGCGTCCTCCATCTCGCATGCCTCAACAGAATCTTTTCGGTTCTTCATTCCTCTCCCGTCCTCCAAGCTAGATGGACAGTCTCCGTTGAGGGCACCTAGAGCTTCCTCCATGGCCCCCACCACCTCAGCTGCCCAGTCCCCTAAGGCTGAACTCTCTTCATGGGTTGGCCAGTCATCCAGCATCCCCTCTGCTACGAAGATGGAATCCGTAGGTCCTTCATCCTGGCATTGCTCCTCTATCAAGCATGTGTCTGAAGGTGGAGACTCTGATTGGTCTTTTGGATCATGGTCCACTTCAAGCTTTAAGTCTTTGCTCACCACGACATCTTTGAGCTGTTCTTCGTCTTCACTTTTCCTTTTCTCTGCCTTTTTCCCTTCCGCGTGCTGTTTCCCTTCCTCATTGTGACCATCTGTTGCTTTCTGCTGGTGTTCTTGGCTCTCCTCATCTCGACTTTGCTTTTCATTCTCGTAATCTGAAAAGTAGGCCGAGTCCCTGTATGGAGTCTGTTCACTCAGTGGTAAAAGAATGTGGTCGTCTGTCTGCGAGCTTTCCAGAATCAAATCCTGACCCAACGATGCTTGAACCTCTGAGGGGGGTGCTTTATCCTCTTCCTCGTGGTTGTCCTCAGCTTCCTCTGGACTGGCATCCAGGGTAATCTTTCCTTGTGGCTGTGATCGGGTTTCATGGGATTCCTTGGGGACAAACTCGGGGCTCTCGTTATTCTCAGTATCATAGCCGCTGTCCATTGCTTTAGGTGAGCTGGAAGGGTAGGAGGACGCGGGGCTGAGACCTTCACAAGATCCAGCGGCAGATGGAAGATCCATCGAGTCCATGGAGTCTGGAGTTCCTACCTGCTTCTGCAAAGATTTAAAAGCAGGAGATACGCTCAGCTCGCTGCGCTCATCGGCGAAGATGCCTGAGGTGATGTCCGTGATGTCGTCTGTCATGTCATCATCTTCGTCGCTGCAGTCGAGGATGTCAGCCAGGCTGACGGTGGAGCCACCCTGATCCAGACCGCTGTCAGCTGTGTGGCTTAGCTCGGACTGTGGATCTGTGATGGGGACCATCACGTGTCTGTTGTCAGGAGGAGGTGGGGTGTTTTTAGTCATCGTCAGAGTTACCTCTTCTTTTTTAGGCTCTGGGGGGTTCTTCATGATCAGATTTTCTTTGATTACTTCCTCTCGCTCCTCTTTGACTAGTGTTTCTTCAGCTGTAAGATTTACATACTGCCCTTTACAGTCGGCGGATTTTATCAAGGCCTGTTTGGAAACAATGGGACCCCCTGGAGCCGGTGATAGATTAATCATCTCCTCGCTGCTGAGAACATCATTGGCCTTATCTGTGATGTAGTTGTGACAGTAGTTGTTGTTTCTCACCAACAAACCAGTGAGTGGGTCAACAAAGTGGGTGTGGCAGCACTCTCCAGATGCTGGCACCTGAGTATCCGCTTCGTGGCACAGGTAGATGTAGGCATTGCAGTTGTCTGAGGGCACCATGCTGTGATGTTTGCTCAGACTAAGGCAGGCACTGTTATCTTTGGCCTGGTGTGGCTCTAGATAGTCGATGGGTTTGGGCAGAGAGTGAAAAGCCAGGCTGTGCTGATCCGGCCAGGTGTCTTCAATGTCCGTACTTGGCATCGTGTAGTTAAAGTCGGTGTAGGAGTCCTGCCTGCAGCTGTGGCTCGCCCGCCTGTGGTGGCCTGCACTGCTGTGCCGGTGTTTCGAAGGCCATGTGTTGCAAGTGTGTCTCTCAATAAATATGTCCTCCTCTTCGTCCTCTGTATCGCTGTCTCTGTGTCCAATGAAGAGCGCCCCTCCGGTGTTCATGTCGATACTGACAGAGTGGCTATTGTGCCTCGTGTGGCTGGGCATGGTCTTCCTTAGAGAGCCCATCATGTCGTAGTAGCCTCCTGTCACATTCTTCCCTAAGAGAGAGGTCTGACCCGTGTCCAGGTATGACTCTCTGTAAGCCTCTTCAGGGGGACTGTTTAGAGATGGGGATATACCCAGAGGGTTCTCCAGTTCTCCTAAAGCCTGACGAAGGCTTCTGGACCCCCAGCTTTCTTGATGATGCTCACTGGAGTGCTCACTTCCAATTAGATATGGGTCTATTTCTAAAGGAGGTGAGTGCTCATAGTAGTAGCCCCCGTCTCTATCTTTATAGGAGACATAATGACTTGATTCCCAGGGTCGAAGGGGGCTGCTCTCTGACACTTGACCTAAAAGAGGCTCCATTGTCAAGGAGATGGCTGGACTCGAGTCATTGGAGTCATACGGATCGGACTTATGGATGTCTGCAGACCAGTAGGGACCCATGGTTTTGGTCTGTGATGGGCAGGCCATGCATTCGCCGGAGTCCGCGCTGCCTGTCAGGAAGCTGCCACTGCTGCCTTGATAGTCTGGGCTGTAGGAGCAGATGTTGTAATCTGGATCTATGTTACAGTCCACAGGCTCCTCGATGCGGATGTAATATTCACTGCTTACTGAGGGGCTGTGGGCACTGAGGACGGGGAGCACACTGGGAGGATGCAAGTGTTTTGGTTGATAGTAAGAAGGAGAAACTCCATGGCTCAGGCTCTCCATGGGGCATCCTCCAACAATGCCCCCTGGTGGGTAAAACACGTCTGGGCAATGATGGCTGGCCTGAGCACAGGTACTCGAGGACTCCTGGTCTATGTAGGATGGGTCCGCTCTGGCTTGGTCCCACTTGTACTCAAAGTTCAGGCCGTGGCTGGTCTCTGTGACTGTCAGAACGTCATCTCCAGACTCTGAATGGTAGCCATCACCAGATGAAAACCGCTCTAGCAGAGGGAAAGAAGAGGAGTTGGATGACGGCGGCTCTCTGGATTTCGTCGAGGCGGTGTGGTGGCTGTTGAATCCAGCATTGGGACGCAGGGAGTTCCAGCGCCTCTCAAAGTCCTCTTCAGCTTCGCTGGCCCCTTTTGCGCACAGATAGCTGAGCAATAGGTGCACTTCCTCCGCATTGGGTCTCTGGTTGGGTTTGAGCCAGCAGAATTGCATCACTTCATACCTGAGGAGCCCAAAAGGGAAAAGAGAAGGTGTTTACAGACTTTAAAGTTAACCATTAAAACTGAAGTTGGAATAGCAGGACTAAAAACAAGCACCGGTAGGATTTATGTGATAATCTGTGCAGGAAACTAGAATCTTCTAATCCTGGAAGGAGTTTTACTGAGCTGCTCTTGGCTCTGTGTTTTGCTGCATTTGTCTTCCTCCCCCATGGGTATGCCTGTATACTCACCAGCGCTCAGCCAGGGGGACTTTGAGGAGCGGCTTGGGCAATCGCAGTTGCTGCTCTCTCACAGCGTACGTCAGGACCTGTCTGTCCGAGTAGTGTCCGTAGGGCTGGCTTCCCAGCTCAAACAGCTCCCAGATGGTCACACCAAGAGACCTGGGAGGGCGAGACGGCGTGGACCTTTAGGCAACCATTGCTCACAATCTAACACAACACCCACACTTTCATTTCATGATATAATATTAGAAGTGTGAGTGCTATTGATCCTACCAGATGTTGCTCTGCTGGGTCTGGTCGGCTATCAGCAGGTTTCCGTGAACCTCGTCCACCAGTTCGGGAGCAATCCAGCGCAGCGGCACGTACGCCTGGTCCGAGGTCACGTAGAAATCGTCCTGGTCAATTAGGAGTGAAGGAAAATAATTAAAATCCACTCAGTTTTCTTCGTTATATTTGTCTGATTCTGAACAAATCAGCTGAGTTTTTTTTACTACAAAGAGTGGCTGGCTAGTTGTTATTTCCCTGCAGGTTCCCTAACTGAACACCCTTTCACTCTGTTCCTGTGTATTTTCATCTTCATGTTCTTGTTGTCTTTTTACCTGTTTGCCTTCTCCTTCTGCATTAAATAGCAATGCTTTTTTTGTTTTTCTCCACCACTGTGTTTACATTGTTTTGGGTGTTGTTTTTTTTCTTATAATTCCCAATAGGATTTTCACCATGTAAAAATGGATGAAAAACAATTTAAACTCATTAAAGCCGGAATGGCAGCAATTTCAGCTCAGGCTTTCCCGTTGAATGGAGCTCTGCTTATGAGAGTGAGCAGTGTGTCTTTAGTAATTTTAGTCTGCTGACGTGTAAAGCATGGATTTAAGAACCTAGTAATATTATTGGCTGGTGTCTGAAGCAAATGCAGTATGTGCTGGTGTGAATAGAACCACTCGGAATGGGCATGAAATCCAATCTTTCTATGATATTATGAGTTTATTGAATGAAAACTATATAAGTCAAATACCAACATTCATGCACAAATTGTGCTGTTTGTTTGGATTTCCCAGAAATCTACCTTATACTTTGCGTGTGCCAGACCGTAATCTCCGATCTTCACTGAGATGTCAGCAGTCAGTAGGCAGTTCCTCAGAGCCAGGTCGCTGATGACAGACACGGATAAACAGCTGTTACACTTTCTTTTTTTCTAAAAATGTTTCATCGCTGAACGGTGATGGGATAATACGCCTTTTCTCTTTGTTTTACCTGCTGTGCCTCAGATAGATAGGGCTGATCTGGAGAGGAACGGTCACTGCCTGCAACAAAATCACTGATGCTGGAGTCGATACGCAGCACTCAGGCAGCACCAGGATATTGTTTCAGGAAGCAACCGGAATCACGGTTGATGCAGCAGCTGGATTTCCTATTATTCATGCAAACGATAATGTTTCATCAACAGCAGCTACCTGTGAGTGAAGTTGTGTTTGTGCAGGTGCAGCAGTCCTGATGCAATGTCACAGGCCATCCTCTGCAGGATCAGGGGCTCAGGAGCGATCGCCTCGTTGGACCTGCAGCTTCGGAGGTAACCCTTCACATCACCCTGGACACAGCAGAGGAAAATCAACCATCAACAAATTACAAGCTTTGACCACCTGAGGGCAGTGTTTGGCAGGGAACTGCTCTTTATGGCCCTCAGTTCCTGTCCACCTATAGAGGTTTGCATGAAAGAACAGCTGATCCTTGGATGTAAGCCTAGATCTGTGGAAAAATACAGCTTTTAAAAGTTTAAAAAAGTATTTTGTTCATTTGTCGTCATCCAGTTTGAGAAAATATTTCGAATCATATAATTTCACTATATTGCTAGATTTTGGTCTAGCAAAATGGGAACAGTATTTGGGTCAGTTGTTCTTTGGAAATACTTGCTGTAATTAGTAAATTTTAATAACTGAATTCAAAGCAGATTTTAATGCACCAAAGTCTTCATTCGAGTAATTAAATGTCATAGGGTAGTTGTGGTCCTATTTACTACCATGAAATTAAAGAGAATGTCAAAAGTGTGTTTATTAAAAGATGAATCCTTTGTGTTGTAACATTTAACTTTTCTGTAATAATGCATATTTTGCATTTTTAGTTGTTTTTTTGTAAAATATGCATGAATGTTTGTGTATAAACAACATTTATAGTATTTACAACGCTGCAAAAAATGGCGCAAAAGTAAACTATTACCTATTAAGTCTGAGTTTGTTGGGAACAGCTAGTGGGAGGAAGGACCTGCGATACCGATTATTTAGTTTACAGCAGAGGTTAAAAAAATTACAATTACAAGAATCAAATTGACCTACAGAAGTGCTCACAAAATATTGAGAAAATGTCTAATCAGTTAACTTTGTAAAATTATTCATTGCTACTTAAAATGGTTTGGCTGATTGATTAAAATGATTTATTGTCTCAGAACAAAGAAGAATGTTAATTTATTGGCCTGTGTCCCAGGTAGCCTGCAAGCCTGATTAGATGGGAGAAAAATTAAGTCTTCCAGGCTAAAAATGTCAGAAAACCTTGTTTTGGATAAATTTTGTGGTTTCTCATTTCTTTACTTGACAATAACATATATGGTTAAATTATCTGTCAGACGTGGCTGAGAATTACATTAGCTTGACTTCATAATTTCTAGTATTCCTTAGCTGCCAGCCTCAGCGGAACAAGAGGGTTTTTTGGCTTTGAGTATTGTGGTATTAATTTACAACTAATATAAAAGTATAAAAGATCTGGTGGTCAAATGTTTATACCGTGTTACAGTGAATTCATCAGTAACTCTGCATTGAGAAGGGGAGGACATGGACTGTTTTTAAATGTCAAAACAGCCCGGATTGGTGTTGCAGTGACTAAAAGTAGTGTGATTGGAGCGATCTGGAGTAATTACATAGATGGAGACTCACCAGAGGACAGAACTCCATGACCAGCAGGTAGGGAGTGACCTCTATGCACTGGGCCAGGCACTGCAGCAGAGCTGGGTGCTGGAGTTTGCTGGAGAGCAGAAAGGAGGAAGAGCAGAAAGGCTTAAAGCTTGTTTCATTTTGACAGAATTAACAGAGAGAATCCATCTGCCTGGGTGTTATTCTGGACAGGTACATGCTTCATTTATTGCTCCTAAGGTCTAAACACAGATCTTCCAGCCTGGGTTTCGTGAAGCTGGGAGAACAATGTCTGCAGGAACAACCTACTCAATCATTTCAAAACTCTAGGAAAGGGATTTGTAGCAAACCAACAGAATGTTTACTCCGACTGCAGTCATTTTTTCAAATTGTTCAGCATTTTCACTTACAGATGCATTGGTTCTTTTCCGGCTTTATCTGTATTTTAGGAACAAGTTGTAGGCAACATTTCTGTCATAGAGCCTTGGTGACCATCCTGCTCATCGTATGTGTTTGCCACAGTTGGTTTAAACTCTAACTTTTACTCTGATTGTAAATCTGGACAGGTTGCTTTCATCCATCTGTTGACATTTCTTGGTTAATGGACTGAATTTATATAAATCGCTTTACCCTATATCCAGTCATACACCGATGCACACCCACAACCCTCCGATTGCAAGATGACCACTCTACCCACTGAGCCACAGTCGCCCTATATGTGTGTACATGAAAACTCTTTTCCTGACCATTCCCATCTTAAAGAGTGGTTAAAAAACATGGGTCCCTGTGTCTCGTCACATTTATACCCCAGGGAAAATGATGAGGAGAAATTAGTGTCGCCAGAGATAATGTTGAAAAGAATCTTAGAGAGTTCTTGTACTCAAATTAAAGGCTGGATTTTTCTAAATCTCCCTGTTGGAAATTATTCTAAATTTAACATTGATTCAAATTTTCTTGGCATCTCTGCTAGGAGTGCCAGTAAATTGTCTGTGTCTACGCATTGATCAGATTCTGGTCCGACGTGAAAACATGCTGGAGAAGCAAACAGAGACTAGAGGGGATGTGGAGGTGGGGTGCGTGTGCTCAAAGTGTACCGGTAAGGTTGTGCTTCTTCCAGGAAATGCATCTGGTCTTGCACGCTGGCGCTGGCTTTGAGCTCCTTCACCACCACCTGGGTGGTTTTCAGGCCCGTGTTCACCTCCCCCAGCAGAACCTGGAACAACGCAGGCAGACAAAATGCATACAGGGGGAACAACACGCACACGCAGACAGACACCAGTAAACCCATCCACGCAAAGACATGAAGCAGACGTACAGATGGACATACCCAGTAAAGGTACACAGGGATGGAAAGGGCGGATGTGTTTGCATGAGAGAGCAGGGCGAGTCAGAGACAGACAAAAGACAGAGAGAAGGGTAGAAGGGAAAGAAATTATCTGGTTGCAGAAACACAGGGCTTGCCTACGGGCAGGGGCGGCTTGAAAGCAGTTTGGCAGCGTAACATTTGCACTCAGAGCTGCGAGCGTCACCCCTGGATCAAAGCAGTGGCAATTTATCTCACGTTATAGGCAACACGTCAAATCGGCTGCAAATGTGATCCTTGGTGCATCTGAAAACACAACCAAAGCGCTACAGGTGGTCATACCTTGCCGAACCATCCATGTCCGATCTCCTTCAGGTAGAGCAGACTGTGGCGGCTCAGTTCAGAGGACTTCAGCAGCTGAGCTGAAAGAGAAGGGGGAGAAAAAAAAACATCCTGATTCAGCTGTTCAGCGTCCTTTAACAGATTTCCTGCAAACTGCATCATGCAAAAGTAAAATTGATGATTTTCCAGGTTGATGTGGTGCTGAAATACAGGATTGCTCATATGACTCCATCTGGCTGAACATTGTGTGCATTCATTTAAATGCATTGGGGGGTCATAATCATAAAAGCTAAAACGCCAAACAAGTCTGAATTTATGCTGCATTGTCACACAGCGCAGCGCAACATGAATGCTAATCACGCTGATGGATTCCATTGCACAGACGAGCTGAACCCTTGCAATCTGAGGTATTTAAAACCGCAGCAGAACACAATGGGCAATGACAACAATAGTTCCTCAACAAAAGTAATTTTCAAGTAACAACGCATTTCTGTTGGTCAGATATGAAAAATAAGGGTTGAAGTTAATGGACAAAAGCTGCAAAAATGTGAAGAAAAACCTCTCAGGGAGCGGTTGAAAGCTAATTAAAGAGAACGACGATAGCTCGAGGCTACTTGTGTACGTTGTTAAAAGCAGGACAACAGAACGCACCACGTCTGAGCTGTACGGTATCCGATCTCAAATCGATTGCTATCAGCCATCTCTGAAGTGAATTATCCCAACATGCCAGTCGATGCCACGTAAACACAACATTCTCTGTTGTGTTTGTTCTCCACTAAGCTTTCTTCAGCACCGCGCTGCCTGATAGTCGTCCGGTTATCCGACACAATGCCGTCAGGAGCCCCCGGTGACCTGCATCCATCCTGGCTGCAGAAAGCGTCCCGCTGTCCCATCCTGCCCCAACTCAGCCAAGCACACCGACTGCCAGATCCCCTTCCTTGTCACGCCTTTCGTTTCCATCCGCATCACCCTCGATGACACTTCGATTCTGGTAGTAAAAGCTACCAACAAGCGGAGCTTTGTGGAGCCATCGTGCCCCCACGGCAGACTGCCGCACAGTCCAGTCCCTGTGTTGGAGGCCTTATTGGACCCCCACGTCCCCTTCTCCAGATTGGTCATTCCTTACACCCATTTACACCCCGGCCCAACAGCAGAATAGTCGCCATTGTCTGGCTGCGTGGGACAGCATGGTACCAGTTAGGACCAGTTAGAAAGCAAACACTGGGACTATTATCTCCCAGCCCCATGACAAAGGAATAAACAGCGCCAGGAGGAGGGTTCCACCTACACCAACATGCTTTCCTCAAATATTCATAAATCTAGCAGAACAATGGGGGAAACATGAGGCGTTCTCTACCAGACTGTTCCTGCTCCAAACCTGTGGTGGTATTTTATAAAAAACTACTTATACCTCTGTTGCAGCAGACCTTCCTGCCATACTTCGTTTCTCACAATGCAATACAGTCTCTCTACTGGGGATGACGTCGTTGGCGTCGTTATTAACCTCGCTCCCATGATCGAGTCATCAATTTGAGGATCAGGCAGGGTTGTGTAAGACGATTCTACCCAAGAACTAGTTGGAAGTTCAGCTTGTACAGTTTGAACGGGGATTAACCGTTTGTTCACATTTTCCCCGACTGTAAAATCAACGGGTTCCCTTCTTTTCCTCACTTTGTCACAACATAAAAAGGCTGACGGATGTTGACACACACCAGGTAGGGTATGTTGATGTGTAATATTTACAGTCGGCTCTCTGTGCAAAGCTAAATCCTACTATCCTTCAATTCATAAGGCTCCAGTTCATTGATGCTAATTTCCACGCCTGTTCTGCACCCATTTCCATTTCACTCTGTCCTTTTTCCATTTTGTAACTCTGTAAACACATCATTTTCCATCCAAACTAGCTTATTTTTCTTTGGTATTTTAAAAACCTGTGGAGATAAATAATAGTAAAACCCATATTTTAATTGTCCATCGTTTTCTAAAGACTTTGTGTTGCAATTGGTTCACATTTTTTGGTTCTGCTTGCCATTTTGCCGATTAATTTTGATGAAATATGACAAGTTCTGGTCACTTCTCAAACCCAAACAACTATAAGCAACCTCTGGCTGATTTATATGATTTAAGGGACTTAAATAACAATAGGTTTTGCATTACACAATGATTAAATGTGAGAAGACTACTCTGGGGCCTTTGTTGTCAAAGCTGTTATGAGCATCTCCTTGGTGGGTGCCAATTAAAGTACTGATGGTATTAATTGTCCTGTGGTGGATCACTCCATTGGGACCTGAGAAGGTTGGGTAAAAAATAACCAAAACTACAAAAGTACCCAATGACCAGCACCTATTATCATTAAAGCTGTTCTCATTTTACTCGTATTGCTGTCTTTGTTGCCTGAAACCTATAAACTGAGATTATTACTGAAAACTAGGTGCATCCAAAATCCAGTTTGGATTGTTAGGTTAGGTTAAAGCAGTGGTTCTCAAATGGTTTCTGTTGCGCCCCCCCCCCCCCACACACTTTTATCGTTTTCTGTTTTAATGTATTAAAGCTGTTGTTCTGAAGATTTACCCAGAATCCTGCAGTCAACTTTAATATCAAGCCATTTATATTAAAGACAATCTTCAGTTTTGTACTTTTTTAAAGGGGATTATTAATATTATATTCATCATACTACTGACTGCAGGTACAGACCAAACAGCAGGGGGTGCTGTTGTCACATTTAGAATGACTTAGAAGGCCTAAAGCCTCAAACCGGATGAATCCTGCCCTCCATGGGAATCATGGTCACTTTCTTCTAGATCTAACAAATATTCATAGTAAAACTCAGATCTTTTGCATCACCACAGTTACGCCTTGTGTTCGTGCTACGTTCAGCTCAAGTTACCCAGGTAAAAAACGGTCCTAGTTTTGGTTTTTAGATCCTTTATTTATACAGATTAGTCCCTTGAGACTCAGTGTCTCATTCACAAGAGAGACCTGTTTAAACACATTACTTCAATATCTTTACAAAACATCAAATCCCTCTTGAACATACAGATTTGATTGATTTCATTCACAGAACTGGCCTCCAGCCTCGCCAGTGACTGCTAAGTGCATTCCACATGTTCAAAAAGCACAGCAGCATCAATATGTAGAAATGGTGAGATGGCAAAATTATCCTGTAGGCTGGGTTGTGTGTGTGACATCATAAAAACTGCAAACCACACGGAAATATTTAACACAAAGACATTTACTGGGGGTTCGTTAACCCATAATACATATCGAAGGTCCACTGTGTAGTTTTAAATAACTCTGGGACAGAAATCCGCTCGCCAATTTGTGGACATGCAGACTCCACCACTTCTTCTTGCATCTGATAGCCAATGTCTACAGTGTACCAGGCCTTTTTGTCCCTATATAAATAATTAATAGACTCAGCCCCCACTGCAGAAAATATTCGGGCAAAACAGCAGGTGTGTCAAACAAAAAAAGAAAAAAAAGAAGAAGTCGATATAAAAAGTCAAACCTGACTGCAAAATTCTCTTTATAAAAAGTCTTTATGCGCTGACTCCAACTCCATTGGACTGCACTGTCTGAATATCTCCAGGCAGATTGCTGCTGAGTACCAACACAGAGAACCTCTCTGTCACATAATGGCTGCAGAAGCTGAGATGTTTGTAACTAAATGCATTTAAACCACTCAGAGCCAAATGGGATTCCCAGCATTCCCACTCAGGTCCAGCACATCCCCGTGCTCCAACCTTGAATGATCATTTAAAGGCACAGTTAACCCCTCTCTTCAGACAACCGACTTATAGGCTGATCAATTTAAACATTTGGAAAGCTCTAAGCATGTATCGTCTCCCTGCGTGTATCAGGAACATTAGGAACTTGTTTTTGTGCTTGTATGGATCTGTGCTCTCATGTCTCCACTGAATGGGTGTTCGTTTCATTACATTTGAACAGCAGCCTGCAGCACTCGACAGCTGCATCAGGGCGGGTCCTTTAAGCCGAGCCTCCATCTGAGCCAAGCTCCTGCAGCACTGATGGCTTATTAAGACCTCCACCTACTGAACACTGTCTGAGAGCAGACCGTTAACGCAGAGCAGCAAAAACACTTTCAGGGCTCATGAAAAATCTGAGATCCAAGTCTGCATCGCTTGAATGTTGCTATCGCGTGTGTCTCAGTTGCTTTCAGTCTCACATTTAGCGCTATTACCCTTCGTTTTTCTTCCTTTCTTATTTTATTCACAGTTTTAACATTTAAAAGTAGAACAGTACTTTGTAAAAGTATACCGCGCTCCACCAATCTTTCTCACATTTTGTCACATTACTTCAAGCTTTTATAAAAAAAAAAAAAAAGTGGGATTGCATGTGACAGACCAACACAAAGTAGGAGGAAAAAAGAAGCAGGTAAAAGGTCCCCAGCAAACCTGAAGGAGCTTCAGAGATCCACAGCTCAGTTGGGAGAATCCCATCTACCCTGCAACTATTAGTTCTGTAGATCCAAGAATATCCACATGTGAGAAAGGCCGAATCATTCTCACGCAAGGACCTCAAGCTGAGAATCCATGGAAAGACTTGGAAATGGAAATCAATAGGTGTTCTCCGCCCAATTTTATTAAGTTTGAGCTGTGTCTTGAAACAGCGTGAGCAAACATTTCAGACTAGAAATGCAAAGCTGGGACACAAGCAAAAGACTTGCAGCTGCAACTGCAACAAAATGTTGTCCTGAGTATCAAATCCGTTTTTCAGGCTTCTCACGCATTAAAAATGGGAAAACCATGCATCGTTTTCCTCCCACTGCACAGTTTTGCATCGCAGTGTGTGTTGGTCTGTCACACAGAACTCTCTAAATCATACTGAGGTTTGTGGCTGCTGCAAGACAACACGTTAAAAGGTTCAGTGGGTAAAAATGCCTTTGGCAAGTATTCATAATCCTGTAAGGAAAACATAAACTGCATTTTTGTGCAGATAAACCAGAACACTGAACAGCACAGAAAAAGCACACAACATTGTGTCAGACGGACATGAGGTTCCCGAAAATTGTTTAAAACCTAAAACGGAAAGCGGCACCGCACATCTGATCTAGTTACGCTATATAAAAAAAACACACACACACACACAACTAAAATCAATTTCTGAAAATGATGTCAGAGGGTGAGGTTGTCCCGAAGGTGCAGTAATAAATCTCCCACTGCTGCGGCTGCTTCAGCATATGGTTTCTATCATTTGTGGAGGACAAAGCATGTGTTCAGCAGTCAGTCTGCTTGACAAAATGTTTTCTCGTCCTGGGGATCTTGTGCAGAAACATTTGTTTTTCCAACTTTCCTGTGAAACCTCTTCATTCGGCATGACAAAATGATCAATTCTCGCGGGAGGGACCTGATTTCAGAAAGATGCTGAAGACGTCACGTTCTTAACGCCACGGATCGGCTGAGAAATGAGGAAGAGAATGTATTCTTTCAGGATTCTTTTTGCTTGCATGAGTTCGGCTCCATGAGGTTTATCAGGCTGGATCAACCCCGTAATGCACAACAACTCACATTGTTCCTCAGTGGCAGGAGGACTGAGGGAGCACTACTCTCACTGGGGTTTTGTGCTCCCACATGCCACACATACCAGCAAACAGCAGCGTAGGCCGGCTGCCTGGACCTTATTATGCAACTTGCAGATGTTTGTGGGAGAAAGTTAAAGAGTTCATTCTGCAGTTGCCTGCAGCGGTGGATTCTGGGATAGGTGGAGGCCCAACTGACCAGCATCAGGGTGGAGCTCACTCCAGGGAAACACGGTTCTCCTCAGGCTCCACTTACTCTCACACCCGTCAATTGTGTGCGTGTGTAACCATCTGGCATCCCTGCAAAGCTGCTGCAAGGCTTGCATCAACAAAAAGACTGGAGACACAAACCGGGAGGGGCAGGGAGAGCCGGCTTCCATGATATCAAGAGTGGATATTCGTCAACAACACATTCATCTTCTGATTTAACAACAGAAGGAAGGCAAATAAATCATTGTATTTTATATGTTTTAAGCCAGAACCTGAAAAGGAAAAAGTTTAGTCCTTTCCTTTTTTACCCCCTTCACACATCACTGGATCATCAAGTTAAATATGCAGAATATCATATATGAAGTTCTAACATTGTGTGGCAGACAGGGAGCCGTGTTGGTAAAGTTCAGGAGAGCAAAAGAAGAGTGAGATAAACTTTGACCTACCGGATCGGGCCGGCTGCTTAGCGGTTGGCAGGGACACCTCTGTGAGTGGCAGGATGTAGACGTCCGGAGTACCCTGGGAGGCCGGGGAGGCCAAGGTGGACATGTCGGCGTGGTACTCGTCACAGTCCGCATTCTCGAATTCCTGTAGCACACAGATAGACAAACACTTTAAGAGGTATACAGATGAGCCAGCTGCTTGAGTCAGATGAGGAAATAATGTTTTTTTTTCTCTCTGTTATTTTAGAAAATCTGAATGTTTTTGTTATTTTCTAACTGAAGTTAGAAAGGCTGAAGTTAGCGTCCATGTAAACAGAAGATTGAGTTTCAGACTCCTACATAACCTCAGGGAGCAACAGACCTGATTTCAGTGTTGACTTCAACGTCAACTTGAGCTAGAATTGAGTCAATGTTAAGGGTTTATATAACCAGCTTTTAGACCACCGTTAGATCCATCAGGTTTTTATTTCTTCATGCATCCAATACAAATCATTCACAAATGCTGTGATTAAATATTAGTGCATGGGTAATTTTGTTTTGTTGGGGTTTTTTTTGCTGAAAAAAAAGAGTTTAACGTTAAATATAAACTCAAAGTTGAGTATTTGTGCTGTGCTGGCAGCTGGAAACAACCCACACTTCAATCATTTGCACAGGAACGATTCTTTAATGATAGCATCTAAGATGAAGTAGAGTTTGATTTCACAAAGTGCTTTTTGTTGAACTCTTCAGTAATGAAAAACTGTAATGCAATTTGCTGCCCGCACGCCCCGAAATAACCACTTGTAGACTATTTAAGCGAATTCACCAGTAGTGTATTCCTTCCTGCCGCTAATGCCTGTTGTTGCATATCTGACGCAATCCCAACCATGCTTGTTTTAGTTAATTTCCATAAACAAAACCAAAAAAATGTTGTCTTGTGTTTGCTAAGTACAAATTAAAAATATCAACTTAATGTAAAATCTGCTCAAAAGCAAAGTCATTTTTGGCATTAAAGGTTCAGGGAGAAATCTGACACTGAAAAAAACAGCAGTAAAGTTGCCAGAAAAGATTTGTATGGCTGAAGAAGTATAAATATACTTTCTTTAAAAAGACATTGTTGACTGATAGTTTCACTGTTTTAAGTAGAGTGCAGGTTAAAGTAGACCTTGAAAAACAGAGGCTCAAGTGGTAAACCAGTCACTGTAAGAAGGGTTTGTGAACAGGCTCCCACAATGGCAGAATAAATGATATATATATATCTATATATCTATCTATCTATCTATCTATCTATCTATCTATCTATCTATCTATCTATATATATATATATATATATATATATATATATATATATATATATATATATATATATATATATATATATATATATATATATATATGGTGAGGGTTTGTTTTCCCAGTGTGTGCTGGAGCAAGCTCCATTCTGTAGTTTATAAGTGCATTGGTGTTTATTATGGATGGATGGATGATGTTTATTATTAAGATTTTTTTCTGTTGCTCACCTAATGTAAAAGAGCTATAAACTAGCATATATATTCAGAAAAAAGATTCAAACAGAGATATTATTAGTATTTGAATGTTTTTGCAACAGCAAACGAGAAACAAGAAAATAATGGATTGCAGACAATGCAGGGACCAGATTGTTTGGATTTTTCAGTGATATAAATTATAGACTGATTCTGGTTTTTTGGCCCAAAAGTCGAAGCAGAGCTGTGATAAACTCCAGCAAGCTGTGCTGGGCCGGTTCTCTGTTTCCCTTTGAGGCTGTTGGAGAGTCACAGTGTAAACAAAGCCAGTCCGTTAAATCCCGGGATTATTAGCTCTGAGAGTACATGTAACTCAGTCTTCCACTTCACAAATCAGACTGAAGATATCGATCCTCAGAAGCCATTTGGAAACAGGCAGGAATCAGACTCCAGGGGAGAGTCTCTCTTCCTCCAATTTACTGAAAAAGATGTTTTGCAGAAAATCAAACAGCAATATACAATACACACACACACACACACACACACACACGTGTATATATATATATATATATATATATATATATATATATATATATATATATATATATATATATATATATTCATTCTGCCATTGTGAGAGCCTGTTCACAAACCCTTCTTACAGTGACTGGTTTACCACTTGAGCCTCTGTTTTTCAAGGTCTACTTTAACCTGCACTCTACTTAAAACTGTGAAAAAGGTTTAATTAGAACGACTGAATTATGCTGGTTTTATGGAGCATAATGTAACACAGTGCAGTCCCTCCCCAACTTATGGCTGCAAACTGCTCAACAGCTGTCTGACAAAAGGTTTTTAAACTTTTTCCTCGCTTCCAAGAAAATCAAATCAGACTTTTCATTATGAGAACACAAGACATGTGAAACTAGAACGCTGTTGTTTCAGATATGAATCTTGAATGAAAGAACGAAATCCCCGAAACAAGCGGCCAGGGGTCAGCTGATGTGGTTCAGGAATTTGATCAGAATGCCTCCAGAATGCTTCTTTGGAGGTTCTCCAGCCAGGCCCAACTGGGAGGAGACCCTGGGGCTGACTAAGCTCCTTGGAGGGACCATACATCCATTTTGGCCAAGGATAGTCCTGGGACTCCCCATCAAGAGGAGAGTGTGGCTGGAGAGAGGGATATATTGAGTTTTATTGCATTACCTGTTCACTGCAAAAAAATGGATCTAAAAATACGTAAAATGTTCTTAAAATTTGTGTTTTTTGTCCTAGATTTGAGCAGGTAAATAAGACTATCTGCCAATGGAATAAGTATTTTGACGCCTAAAATAAGATAATTAGACATCCTGCACTTGAAATAAGATGATGGAGATAAATTGTTCCTATTTTAAGTGCAAAAATATTATTCTATTGGCAGATCATCTTATTTACCTACTCAAATCAAGGAAAAATACACAAATTTTAAGACCATTTTACTTATTTTTAGTTCCGCTTTTGCAGTGTTGTCCACACGGCTTGATCTTAAACGATGGGAACACTGGATGGATGGATGGATGGATGGATGGATGGATGGATGGATGGATGGATGGATGTTTTAAGCTTCAATTGGGTAGCTACAGGCAGCAGTTCTCTTAAAGCAGCAGGCTGCCCGACTTATTGGTATTTTCACTTCGAGTTATGATACTTGGCCCTTTGACTCGTCCTCAGAACTGTTCACATGCGACGACATGATTGAAGATGTTCTATAAGATCAGAATTAAAATATCCCGTCGAGCCTTTTGTTACAGAGCTTACATCTTCTGAAAGACTCCTTTTGTCTGTCGTGGACAACAGCACAGCTGAGGAGGAGGAGGAGGAGGGAGGGAGTTGGCTGCATCCACGGGCCGGATGTAGAATAAAAGTCTCTCAGATGGGATCTGGAGGGCTGTGGGGTCCCTTTGCTGGAAAAATGTGACCCGCCGCAGCCCTATGCAACACCCACACACAAACACATGCGCACATAAACACCTCCATCTCCCGCTTCCTTCTGTCCCCCAGGAATGTGAGCTCGCACGCGCACACACACACACACACACACACACACACACACACACACACACACACACACACACACACACACACACACACACACACACACACACACACAGCTGGTGGACGCTGCGGACCCCTCCTTATGCCTCCACTCCAAACCTTCACACGGCCCCGCTCACCCCCTCTTACGTTCAACATGTGGTTTCAGTCTCTGCCATGACACACTGTCACATAAGCCCACAAAAAACTCAATATGACACTCAGTTTACTTTGCTGTTTTCTAAAAGACGGCTCAATTTAGAGATTTGTTTTAATTCCAGTCAGAAACAAATCAAGAAGTGCATTATTGCTAAACACCACTGTGACATTTATTAAACATGGATGGACCGTTTCTCTACACATCTTTTAATTTAATTCCCTACTTTTCTAAGATTTTGCAGTAAAAAAAAAAAAAATCAAATCAATCTTTCTGTACGAGCTTACCTTCCACAAAAGAAGCTGAGAATCACCCCCAAACTCTTCACTTCAGCCTTTTTCTTGGTTTCCCACAAACACACACACACACACACACACGCACACAGTGAGGTGATGCGTTGGGGGCGGCGGGAGGACGGATGGCAGAGGGAGCCATAGGTTTCATCATTCTGCTGAGAGAAGAGGAGGACGAGGCTCTGCAGCTGACCACAGATGTCCTCAAGACTGCCAGGATGGAGGGATGAAGGGGGAGAAAAAAGCTAAGAGAGGAAGGGAGAAAGGAAGAGGGAGGAGCACAGAGTCTCCCAGTTCACAGCCTGGAGCGGACCTCTGGTCATCTGGTGAGGGAGAGGAGAGACGCCGAGGCCTCCCAAAAAATGTGAGAAAACATATAAATGGGAAGTGGAGGAGGAGGAGGACGAAGAGGAGGGGTTCACATACTGCACATGTGACATCACTAGCTGTCTTCCTGTCTGTCCTAGAAACTGAAGAACATCTGTATGACAGTCACCCCCGAATACAGGGAGAAAAACACAAACTTGGGGCCAAAAATCCGCCTAACATTTAGTCCGTATGCAGCTAATGACAACCAGAGGGGATTTTCCTGCTCATCTCTGTAGCTGCACAACTTTTACTGTAATGGCTCTTAAATGTTTTATGTTGACATTTTTCACTATTTATGAACATAGGCATAACTACGCCGCTAAGAAACAAACAAACAAACAGGTCATTTTGCGAACATGGGCGGTGTTTTACATGGAAACTTGATTTTCAAAAGTTTTTCAAAGATTTTTAAGTCTCACAGATCAGAAATCTATATGCAGTCATCAATTACATGAATCACAGTAAAGTTGAGGCGACCAAATTACACTGCAAAAAGGGAACAAGAAGTAAATAAAATATTATTGAAGTTAGTGTATTTATCCCTGATCTGAGCAGGTAAATAAGATTATTTGCCAGTGGAATGAGTATTTTGTCTCCTAATGATAGGAGATGCACTTGAAATAAGATGATGGAGATGAGTAGTTCCTGTTTGGTATGTTTACTTTTAAGTCAGGATAGGTCTATAGGTTATGTAGACCTATCCTGACGTGTTAATTAAATTTTTTTTTGCACAAATTGTTCTCAGATAATGAGATTTCACCTCTTCAGTTCTGCCCATGTTGAGCTCCTCTCAGAATGAGCTGTTTTTAGGGCTCTCTCAATTTCATGCAAATGAGCTGTGGCTGGAACTGATGAGCTCTTGTTTTTTTTTTTTTTCGCTGTACACCAGCTAAACTCATTTGGAAAAAACTGTACATTTCAGATCTGCTTCTTTTCTTTTAAATGGGGGGAGAAAACAGGACCAGTCCTCGTCAGGTTTCTACATCATCTCCCTTAAAGTTGTTTTTTTCCCCCTTCATCTCTTTGAAATTCCCTCCTCCTCCTCTGTTCCAGGGAGATGGGGCCTCGGGGCCGGATGCAGTGTGAGCTCATGAGAATGCCCTTCCTCACACCCTCTCATCCCTCCTCTGTTCCCACAGCCTCATCACCACACCCTGGACACACCCGGACAGGTTTCAGACGACTGCAGCGGCCACCATGGAGACAAACGGAGTAGGAAGCACCAGACGATTCTGTGACGGAAACATGTTCAGCACTTCTCCTACTTTTATTTTATTAAAGAGCCTCCTCTGCCTTTTCTGTACAGGGTGAGGGGAGCCAGTTCCAGTGATTAAAAAAAAAAAAAAAACAGCCTAATTTTTTAAATTCTTATAATATGATGTCAGAGAATGTGCAGGAGGAACCAGAGGTTTGTCCAGCTGCATGGAGCGAAGTAATGCAGCGCTGCCCCTGACCGTCTTTTCAGTGGGCTTCTCGTCAGCTGGCTGAATGAAGGCAGCTACACTTTTGCCTGTCTTAAAAAGAATACATTTGCTCAGAGGACCATCGGCCTAACAACCAATCACTGGCCTCTCTTCCCTCTTTCGTTAAACTTGTCGATCCACGTCCCACCAAGGCACTGCTCATAAATCAGAGTTAAGCTTTAACTCCTCAGATTGAAGAAGTCTCCTGGAGAAAAGGCGAAATGTTTCAACAAAGAAGAACCCATCCAGAAGACCTACTCAACTTTTTTTTTCTACCTGGATTATTCAGATGCATCAGTATAAATGTGCAGGAGAGTTATTTCACAGCAGAATAGCTGACTACCCTGACTGAAAGCTGCTCATCAGAGACACAGCCTGGGGGGTAGAAACTGGTTCTGTGCCAGCTCGGTTTAGCCGTCGGCGCTCTGTAGCACCGATCTGAGGTTAAAAGTCTGAACATCCTGTGGCCGCGTGTGTTGGGTCGACCGCCATGTTTGTTGCCCTTTTACAAGCCTTGAACCATTACCGGTCATGCACAGAGGGAGGGACATTCCTGACGATCCTCTGCAGCTCGAATTGTTCGGTGCAGTTTGGACCTGTCAAGTTTTGTGGATGAACTGAACCACACAGAGGTGGGTGAGCACAAGACAGACCGAATGATGGCAGCGTATGGAGATGATCAGCAGCTCCTGAGGAAGGTTGTACTTCTTGAGTTGCAGCAGGACGTACAGTTTCTGCTGGGCGAGGACCATCTCAGGTCAGGAGAGAGGGTGGTCCCTAGGAACTGGACGGGATCAACAGTAGACACTGTGTTGTTGAGTAGGGGAGGAGTGGTTGGGATTCCCATGAAGTAGGGCTGGGCGATATGGATTAAAAAATAAATCTCCGATTTTATCATACCAAATCCGATTAATCAATTTTTTCCTCCTTTTTGTTTGATAAAAAGAAATTAAAGAAATTATTTTAAAACCTTGCTTTTATGTCAAGCATTTCGTAAGGGAGTTGACCTGAATTCAAAGTGCAACTAAAAACAAGCTGTGAAACATGCTTGTAAAACAAGATGGCAGCCGTGCCATTATAAACAATGAAAATATAACAAAACATTTGATGCTAGTGGTATTACACATTGAGCTAAGAACAGGCTTCACTGCACTTGTGAACTTCAAAAAGTACGGTAAATAAGTAAATGAAGTACCTCGTATTATGGTAAAATAAAGTTTCCACTTAACAATATTTTGACAATATATTTGCCTAAACATATATTCAGCATCACATGCTGTTCTCTTCATGGAAACCCAATGAGTGTATTGGCAAAATAAAATCCAGATTTTCCAAAAATGAAATCTTAAACAATTGTAAATTTGAATTAATCGATTAAATCGATTTATCGCCCAACTCTACCATGAAGTCTACCGTCATCTCCACTGTCTTTAGCAGGTTTAGCTCCAGGTGGTTCTCAGCGCACCGGCCAGTTTAGCTCCAGTCAGTGTGTAGACTCATGGCTGTGACAGTGAGGAGTCAGGAGTTTCACAGGCGGGTCTGCAGACGTGCAGGAGCCACTGGGGTGCAGCTACTATCTGAGGGATCAGAGCCCCACCCGGACGTGACGATACTGCCGCCTGTCTTGGATAGCCGGCCTCAGCCAGTATGGAGACCCATCGGCTGTGACTGGGCGTCGGCTGCCTCTCGCCGATCTTGTGCTGCACGTTTGCGGAGAACGAAGTGCTAAATGACAGACAGACAACCTGATCCTGGGTTCAACCTTCGTGCTTAGCAGAACGTCTCCTTTGCTGTGGTAACTGAAAGTGAGCCTTCAATAGAAAACAATAAAGCAATCCTAGTGAGGATTACAAAGAGTGTTCACAGATACAGATTGTCGCTTTACACAACTTGCATAAACCCTGTCAGCGATTGGTTTGGAGCGGTGGATTGATGGTTAGGTCCTGAGTTTAATTTCCAGGGGGGGCCTTGCATATAGGGCTGTTTTCTAGAGGTCCTCTGGTTTCCTCTTACAGTCCAAAATAACGCATATTGGGTTAATCAGAAATCTTAACTGCTCTTAGGTGTGAGTTTAGGTTCTTTTGCTCTTTTTTTCCCAAATAACCAGTTAGGTCAGGTGTAAACAAGGACTGGTTTGGACCTGGATCTGCTTTGGTGAAAAAGATCCTTTCTGTCACATCATCCATCTCGTCCAATAAATCGCTTGATCTTCCTGTCTGGGTGTTATGATTGTTGCAGCTGATTGCAGGCTAGGCAGACAGTTAATTTAATCACTGCAGATTACAATTTGCCTTGGATTTCTGCAAATGTGTTTAATCTGTCAAACCTAACCCGATAAAAACACTTTTAAGGAACAACCAGTCTTTGTGAACCTTCTATGCGTGATTGTGAATGTATTGCATCATAAAACAATTTATTGGACAGGATTCATAAAGCGACCTTCTAAAATAGAAAACAACAACATGCGTCTCCCTTATACCAGCGCTGATTTGGATTGTTTTTTTTTTTTTTTGTCCTTTTTGATTTTTTTGTTCTAAATTTAAAACACGGTGCTGATAGTTTTAGCTTAGTTCTGTCCACCCATTTGTATTTTTAAATCGGTGTGAACCAGTAGAGAGGTGGTAATCCTGTAGCACTTAAAGTTGTCCTTCTGTGTTTGAAAAAGAAGAAGAACTGGTGCTCACTTAAAAATTGGATCCAAACCACAGGAGCTGCAGAAAAAAAGAAAAAGAAAACAACAACCAGGAGCATCCTCTCTTTCAGTCAGACACACCTGACTAAGAGCACGAAATGCAAAGAAAGGAAAATAATTGAAAGTGTGAAGATGCACCAAGAGGCTAGGCTCCCAATTCTTCATCTCTCAAACTCTTCGGAGGAAAATCATCTGAGAGACTTTATCTTTTGTGTTCCACAAAGTTAAATTAAAAGAGAATTGTGCTAATTTCCAACATTATCATGTAAAACAAAGTGTGGAATAACTCATGCTCTTCTGCTGAATCCCAGCAGAGAAGCTTGTTTTGGAGCAATTGTCAGAAGCTCCAATCAGCTGCATTAAAGATGCAGAGAAACACATTTTTTGTGGATGCAAAGAAAACACATCTTCATCTTTTATTCTCATGCGGACATCTTCAGATGTTCTGTTCTCACAACAGGAGCCTGAAAGTAGCTGCAGCTATTCTCATACAAGGTTCATTTAGGCTTCCCTTATCAAAACACTGTGGAAGCATTGCACAGAGCTGCAGAAAGCTGGCTCCAGTGTGTATGGGTGTAAATAATGAATGAATGCTAATTCAGGATTTAAGCAAAAAAAGCTGTACTTTTATCAAAGCCAATATCTCCCAGATGAACTCTACAGTGTGGGAAAGAATATAAAAGCAATGATGGCACCATCTTTTTTTCTCCCCTGCCCTATTTTTGTTTTGTGCCGTGACCCATTTCATTACTCTGTTGGATCCACAAGATGGTCATGCAGCGCTGCAGGGCCCCCGTCGCTCCACAAACACAAACTCACCCCGCCCGTTTGCCGTTCTTCCTGCTTCACATCTGCATACCTCTGCATAAACAACAGCGGATGGTTTTCACTCGGTGGAACAGACGTCTGACGCAGGGAACGTCTCCGTCCAGTCAACTTTCAGTGACACTTACGGCTCGGAAGGCTTCATGAGAACTTTGTTACTGTTTATCACAGTAACTGTGGCTGCACAGTGGCAAAGTAGGTAGCACTGTTGCCTTGCAGCAAGACAGTTCTGGGTTTAAATCCCAATCTGAGGCTTCCTCCCACAGACTGTTGGGCTCTCCAATGTGACTGTGTTGCTGTAATCAACTAGTGCTCTGTCCAGGGTCTACCCCCTTCAAAAAAAAAAAAAAAACAGCAACAAAAACCCAAATCCATCAGGCCTTTGTTAGTATTTTTATTTCTGTTCTATTTTTACATTTGCCTTTGTTTAATATTTAATGAGTAGCATTTTTGATAGTAAATGTCGAATGACAGTTTCACTGATTCAATTTAATTGATTTTATATATATATATTTTTTAGTTTTCAGCTTTTCTTTTACACAAGGCTCATATGTTTACCCACCTTGAAGCCCATTTTCCCCTTCTTGCAGCAGAGGCAGGCCAGCATGAGGAAGACGAAGGTGAAGAGACCAGAGAAGGAGATGGCCACCACAGCCAGGGAGGACGACCAGGAGAGCTCACTCAGCGGAGCGCCATCTGCAGGACACAGAGAGCATTATAACACTATAAGGTACATGGAGCCAGTGTGATTTATAACACCAAACTATAAGCATAAAAAACATGTTTAGTGTTGCCCTTTGATTTAGTGTGTGATCATGAGATCTTATGTTTTGCTGTAGAAACATTTGCATGTTTAATTTATAGCCCAGAATCATTTTTATGTTGGAAATGAAATGCTCTGAGACATTATACTACTGTAGCTTTTACACGCAGAACAATAAAGAGCAATAAAACTCTACTCCATCACGCAGGCAGCACATCTTCTGCATCAGCTGGCTTTTGTATTAAAGTTATATTTATGGACGAGAAGTGATTTTCTAATAAATACATTTCTCTGATTTAATCCTGCTCACCCAAACAACGTTCAGTCTGAATACATTGGGAATCTCCGAGGTGGTAGATGAAGTTTAAGGACGTTTTTTTTTCTTTTCTGAGTCACTGCGACACTGCAGTGGCCCAGAAACACAGTTACACAGGGAAAGCATCCGCTTTAAAACACCCAGCCTTTTATTTGAACTAAAACAGTTCTGATAATACAGTGCTGCATAGAGCAGAATATAGACAGTAGAACCGAGATGGGGTATAGGCTAAAAGGACTACAGCAGTAAAATCTGACACTAGTTAATGTTTCCAGTGAGCTACACCCAGCTATCCGCTGCAATGTTTGAGCTGAATCCGTGTAGGAAAATCAGCTGCCAGTAATTTAAGTCGTCTTGACCTTTGAATGATTATAATTTGTGTCATATTCATTCTTTCTACAACCCAATAACAAAACTGAAAAAAGGAAAAAAATAGTTTAATATTGCTTTTTCAATCTAATATATTTCTTTTTCTATTCATACCGAATGCAAAATCCTCTGACACTCATAGCGCAGTTATGATCTTACGGCATTACTCAAAGTTTCTTCCGCAGAACAATTTATGGGACTGCATGGCGGTGCCGTTCTGTGCACTGCTGTCTGGCAGCAACAACATCCTGGGTTTGATTCTGGGGCCTTTCTGCATGAAATGTTCTTTCTGTGCACACATGCGTTCTCTTGGGGTACATCTGTTTCCTCCCACATACCAAAAGCATGCAGTTTAGCTTAATTGGTTTCTATGAATGTCCCTTAGTTCAGCATGTCTGCACGCATGGTCACGCACCACCCAGAAAGATAAAGTGGATATAACGTATGGATGGATGGATCTGAGCCTAAAATTTCAGGTGTGTAAAAGTCATTTGTATCTTCATGGTTCAGATAAAAGCCAAATGGTGATTTATCTGCCGTTATAATTTTGAATTATGAACTTGATATGAGAGAAATGAACACAGATGAGGTGGAAAGAGAAACAACAATTCAAAGCACAACAGATCAGGCATCTGTAAGTATGAATACGCCCAACAAGAAACCCAAAATATAAGGACTGAAACATGGCGATCACACTTCTACACAAAGGCCTTGATCCACATCAAATCAACGTTTATTCATTCACCTAAAAACACTTAATTGACTAATTATCTGTAGTTTACAGAAATCTTTTGCTTTTATCGTTTCTCGTCTACATCACCAATGCCTTCAACACGCAGGAGTAAAAATTTCACACCAGTAGCAAGACATGAAAGGTGGTGTCTGAAAATCAAATGCTTTTCGCTTTTATGCAATGTATCTAAATATACAGGAATAGGTATAGCTTTTTTTTTCCTGAATGCATGGAAGACACCTAACAGATACATTCATGTCTCAGACCTGATCATACATAATATTCTATTTACGAGAACAAAACTATTTTTTTTATAAAACCTCTTTTCACCTTCACATACTGAGTAAATTTTAAATAAAAAAATTGTCCTGCTTTGACCCGTACGTATACTGTATTATAGGTTGTTTTTGGTCCTAATGCAAAAAAAAAAAAAAAATGCACTATAAAAACATTCTTTGGGGGCCTTGTCATATAAATATTTTTTTCCCCAAGGAATCACTGTTCTGTTGTCTAGGTGTTTTAGATTTTAGATTAAAGATGAAGAAAAATCCAATTAGGATTACTCAACAACAACAACAACAACAACAAAGAAGTATTCTTTTAGTTAACAACTAGGATTGACAAATGAGATGCCTACATTCTTCTAGTTACCTAGCAGCTAGCTGATTGTCGTCATGCGGTCATTAAAACATTTATACCTCACTGTGTCACCTTTTCTTTTTTCCCTTACTCAAACTGCAAATGATTTAAAGGTGTGGGGGGGGGGGGCATCTTGAAAGTTTATCTCGTCAGATGAAGTCGCGAGGACCACTGCTCATGAGAAAGACTTTATCGGGGCATAAAATAATGTCACATGTAAAGTTGGGAGTTTCTGTCATCAGATCTGATGCCCAACCTCCTTTTCGTATGCCCAAACTGTCTATTTTCTGTCTACTTTCAGGCCAACTTGAGAAGAATATCTTTGGCAGAGCTTTGTGAAATAGGACGATGTAGAGGTTTTTCTTTTGCCCGCTTTGCCGGTGCACAAGAAGTGACTTCAGCAAGTCTTAGCCGTAGAATATGTTGCTGTAACCCGTCACACGGGCGAGATAAATTAGAAGGCAGATGTAGATGTAAACAGCATCAAAGTTTAATGCATTTAAAGAAAAAACATTTGCTCTCTCCGTTAAGCTGTTTTCTGTTGGACCGTATCCCAGTTTCCATCCCATTGTGCCGCTATGACCTAAACCATGAAGCAGCCATTTTTTATTTATTTATTTATTTGACAGGGACAGTACAATTAAACATTGCAACCAAACTGGTGGCCGATCTCCAAGTACATAAGGCTTGTAGCCATGGGCTAATTTGTAGCCTTCGTCCTTGGTTAGACTTTTAAAAGGTGTAAGCATTAAGGGGGAGGGAGGTTAGTAAAGACACACAAATGCATAAAAAACAAGAGAAGTTAAAACAAACAATACAGTACAAGCCAGTTTAGTGCTCACACTTTTGATTGTATTTGAGCAATTTTTTTCAATCTTGTGGAGAAAAGTCGAACATCAGTCTGTGACTTAAGCTCCAGAGGCAAAGAGTTCCAGAGATGTGATGCTTTCACTAAGAAAGCGGACTGACCCATAGATGTCCGACATCTTTTAATACTGCAGTTCCCACTAGCTCCAGTTCTTGTCCTGATTCCTTCATTTGCATACTTTAAAACAAATTTACAGATTACTTCAGGGGCAACACCATTAAGGCATTTAAAAATAGCTTTTAAAAATGAGAAATTTCTAAAATTTTCAAATGTCATCATGTTGTATTTTTTAATAATTTTGCAGTAATGCCACTTCACCGGTTTTTGATCGAATATTTTTAGTGCTTGTTTGTAAAGTGTGAGTAAAGGTTTTAAAACAGACTTTGTGGCCTGGGCCCAAACGATGGAACAATAAGACATATGGGATAAAATCATTGCATGTAAATATACTTGTGCAGCTTTATTTGATACACATGGTCGAATCATTCGAAAGCAGTTTATATTTGTCTTTATAGTTTTCGTCATTTTCTTAATATGGGCATCAAATTTCAATTTTGAATCTAAAACTACCCCCAGATACTTAAATTCACCAGCCGGCTTTATTTCATGTTGATTAATAATTATTTTGAGTTCATTGTTTGTAATTTTCTTAAGGGAGAAACACATGGAGACAGCCATGTTGCCTTCAAGGGGGGCTTCAAGCGTCTTATCTGATCCCACCAAAAAACACACACATTTACAGTCTTTAGATTTTGTTTTGTTTTTTATTTCTAAGAACTCTATTTTTTTTTTCTTTTTTTTTTTTTTTACATTCCTCGCTTTCCGGTGGCTACTGAAACGCAAATGGCTGCCATGGAAACAGAAAGCCAAGCAGGATCGCTTTTAGCTGTAAATCTCTCACATCGGTCCTGCCAACAGCAGTGCAACCCAGTCACACTCACACACACTCACACACACAGAGTTGGTGCTGATCCTCTGCAAGCTGGCGCAACTAGCTCTCGTGACCGTCCAACATCGAGGCTTTTAGTTTAATTGGAAAGACAGCGAGCACTGTTGTTAAAGAGGCCGCTTGGCACAAGGCGGACCAGGAGGCAATTACAGAAGTAAAAAAATATAATAATGACAATAACAACAAACAGTCAGCGCTGGGGATTCGACGTGATGATTTGACACGGTGCCACGTTTGTATTCGGATGATGGCAAATGAACGCGTCCTCCTTTAGCGTTCCTTAAAAGTGCAACACGGAGCAGTGTGCAGCATTGTGGGAGGAAGGGCTAAAATCGGCCAACGATCATTTAGAGCTCTGAAATGCTACATAAGACCATTCAGATTTAATTACTCATTTGTCAGGGGGATAATTACGGAGAGCTGAGGATATTCTTACTCGGTTGTGGTTTATGTAAAACTCCCACACATCCCACCTCACCCAGCAGCAGAGAACCCAGCGTCTAGCTGCGCAAGTTCTATAAATATTTAAAGAACATCTATGGTGCGCGTGCGCGTGCAGGAGAGCTTTCGAATCCCGGAAGTGCACGAGTTTTCCGAGCAAAAACAGAGGCCAGTGAAACACCGTCCATTGGTAACATCACAGCACACAGCCTTGCATGATACATGATAGGCTGACACAAAGGAGCCCAAAAATGTGAAGTTTTTATTTTGTTTTAAGAAATAAATCTAAAAACGTCGGCATGCATTTGAATTTCACACCCTTTACTCTAATGCCCCAAATAAAATCTAGTCTAACCAACACTTTTGAAAATCCCCTAATTAGTGAACAGAGCTCCACTTGTGTAATTTAATCTCAGTATAACCGTCCCTGCGCTGTAAAAGCCTCAGGCGTTCATTAAAAAAATAGTAAATTCAACAAACACCATTATAAAGAACAAGGAACACAGCAGTTAGGTCCAGTTGTCCAAGACAAATGGAGTTTTACTCCGTTTCTGATTTTATTGCAACGGAGAGGCCGCTGAGGCAACGTAAACAGATGAGCTGACAACAGCAGTTATTTTAGGAGAGGAAAGAAAGAAACGAAAAAAGGAAAAAAAATAAGGATAGGAACTGGAGCTGTGATGGGATGCACCCGAACAGCTCCGAGGCCTGACACTACCCAAACGGTCATCGATGGTCCAATAACTCACCAACAAATACCTCTCCGCCTTGTTTTCTCCCGCAGCAGTGCAGGATTTATGCAGCCGACCGCTAATTCAAATGAAACAGAGAAGATTCACCCTCTTATTAGCCATAATGAGACTAAATCCAGAGAGACAAATGTGTTCTGCTAAAGGAGATCTTCATTACACGCACTCACACACGGAACGCCCGCAAGAAGCAGGACATCTGTGGAGATGCTGTATTTCCCCCACAACACAGCCCCTCCAGCCTCTAAGAGGTGGGAGCCATTCTTAGCCTCCCGAGGCAGAAAGCTGGTGCACATGTTAGGGACCAAATGATGAAAAGGGGGAGACAACGAGACATAAGGTGGAAAGTAAGAATTCGAGCAAGCCCCAAAGACCCGCTTGCTGTGCTGCAGCTCTGGATGGGAGAATCTCCTCAGCACTTTCAGGACAGAGAGTGAAGCAGCAGCTCAGAGTCCAATCTGACAGCCTCACGTGTTTGTTCTGCTGGAGCTGTCTGAGAAGAGAAAAACAGTCAGTTGATATTTCTGCTGCCTGATGAGATTTCCGCTGTCTGTCTCCGACTCGAAGCAGTGTCTAGAGGCCAGCAAATTAAAACCCCAGTCTGTGAGCTCTGCTCTGTGCAAAATCGGAAGTACTGACTTAGTTTAAGTAGAGCTGGTCAGAACCTCGTTGGTTTTACTGACACCAGAACAATATGTCCATTATGTGTCAAAGATTTAATTGTAAACCGCAGAGAACGACAGCATCTTGTAAAATTCAAAAGAAATATTTGGATTTTCTGGGAGAGGAATTAAGCCAAGTAGTGATCAGCAGTCAGTAGCTTTTGAAATCTGCAGGTAAAACTGATAGCGTGGGTCTGCTTGACTGCGACAATGAAATGAAACAATAAAACAATATCCTCTATGGAAATGTGGTGTACTCATAGCAACACAAGCATCAACATCTCCAAAACTAAGGAGACGATTGTTGGCCTCCACTAAAACAAAAGAGTACTTTATTTTATAAATCAGTTTGTAAATAAGAGTCAATAATCTTATGAGGAACGAAAATGTCTGTAATATTTTGAAAACAAAACAAAAATCCCACCAATTGGATGAGGCTTAAGATGTTCAAAGTTTCTAAAGCTGGAATGCTGAACTTAAATTAAAGAAAGCGCGCCCAAATTCCCCATAACAGTGCAGCTTATGACAAGTGAGAATTAAACAAAGTTATCAAAGCAGAATCAAAAATGATTGGACCTGTAGGGCTTTTTTCACTGGAGTTCTACAGGTTTTCCCCCATAACTGCATCTCCATCCATCCCTCCAGTACCATATTTAGATTTGCCAGTGACGTCACTTTAGTGGGACTGTAATGCCCCTTCAACATTGCTGTGTGTCTGCATTTCATTTCAATAAAGTAGGAAGATGTGATAACATCATCAACACCATCCATGGAGTTCAACACTACCATCCACCGATAGACAATGAGTTAAACATGGCCGCCATAGACTTTCCACGGGACGAGCGACCCAGCTTTCACACACAATGTATACCACACACACACACCACTGCTTCAGAACCAGGGCAAAAACAGGAGGAAAAACAACAAAAACAAAAATAGACGGTGCAACTCCAACTCATATTTCACAGCAACGGCCAATCAATGACATTATTTAATCCAACAGAACGCTATGAAAAACTGCTTCCCTCACCTCAGGATGCTGGATGCATGACGCCCTACTATTCCCTGTATATATGCCATGTTCAGAATGGGAGCATATAAAAACACACACCAAAAGAAACATGAATACTTTGTTTTATAAAAATCTCTTTAACTTCCTTGGTTTGGGACCAACACAAGAACTTCTTTTGAAACGGCGTCATAAAACAAAAAATGGTGCAGCAGCAGCGTAATCAGAGTAACACCGATGATGTGCACAAGGTCAAACATCCAACTGAGTGGTGTTTAGACAAGGATAAAAAATTATTTAAAAAAAAATGTGTTGTGGATTTTAGGGGGTCCAGATGAAAGATGCTAGCCCCACTCTTCATTAGCAAAGGTTGGAAAGTGTTTTTTGTCCTTCTCTCACCAGGGGAAGTGTACAGAGCCCTAAGAACCAGAGCTGATAGGAAGAGGAAGAATTTGTTTGGAGAGCTGTGGCCTTCATCACTCCCTCCAGACAAACATAAACACTGATGCAACAGTGTGGACTAAAGAATTAATATATGCAACATAAATAACCTTGTTTGCCCGCATTGTCCTGCTCATTTTAACATTTCGATTTCATTTTAATCTTTTTCTTTACTTTTATTACCATGTACTGTTTTCTTTTCTTTTCTTTTTTTTGTTACCGTGTACTGTTTTCTATACTGTGTTATAACAAGTTGTCTAGTTCGGTTTCTAATCTTCAAGTGTTGCTCTCCGCTTGGCTTTACCAAACTGAATGTCACGAGGATTCCTGTGAAAATAAACTTCTCGCATCCTCGCATCCTGAAATGTGTCTAATGAATTAAACATAGGTAAAACTGGTTACTCCCTGTGAAGTAGAATCAAAACTATTGCTAATCGCTAAAACTTTGTAACATAAATGCAGTTTAACAGGTAAAACGTTGGGTATGATGACAGGTACAAAGATCCCTGATGAAAAGCGACAGCACCTCTGGAATAAAGGAGACCTTTTTGGGTGATGGAGCTTTAATCTTCACCTACAATCACCATGTATAAAGAAAATCTCAGATATTTCAGAGTAGCGTCTCCAGAGGCACGTCGTGCATTTCATTGTTACTCCTGCTCTGGTATTTGTTATATAATGAAAACGTTAAAGTTGCACAGATCGTGAAGCTGGTCTCACGTGGAGCAAGCTGAAAAACTTACTCTCTTGTCAAAGTCATTTAGAAATATGTGCCCATCACGTGGGGAAATTACAGGACGCAAGATCAGTAGGGCTCTAGGGCTGACTTTTATTTTTAACTTAAAAATGTGTCACTTTGAGTTAAATATCTCATGTTTTCCTTACTGACTTCCATCTGTAGTGTTCTGTCCCTGAAATGTCAGACTTGTCCTCTGAGGTGACAAAGAGGAAGAAGAGGATCCCATCGTTTTCAGCAGTACGTAGATTATGCCTTAATTGTCTTTTACAACAGTTTTAATCATCCAACAGCAAACACAGTTACTATGTGTTTGAACTATTCTGCAAAACCCCCCAAAATTATGAAATTAGAGATGAATGCAATCTGAAAGTCAAAAAAAAAGCTGTCACTGTACTCGCCAGGAGGATGAAGCCTGACAGTGAGTGGGCTTGGACGTTTCTGGGCTTCGGACCTACTGACACACAACATGGCAGTAACGGTGTTTTCGATGGATCACAGTCAGCTGTCAGGTCTGAGTCACTGCGCTGGTTTGACCGGGCCTGTCGGTGTAACTGAAGTGGTGCTTGGGTCTCAGCTTTCCCGTCATAGCTAACAGAGACTTTTCGTTTTCAGACTGAAACTGAAAAGTCTTCACCTCATTCCAGATATCCAGCTGTCGGTTCTGGTTCAGACTGGTATGGTTCAATACCCACTTCGTATTCAAAGAAGGCTTCTTCTTCCACGGCTACAACAAGTAAACAACAGGAAAAAGTAACGGCTTGGTTCTCCGACGTTCTGTTGTCGCTGGTCACGGATCACTAGACGTCAGGAAGCTCCGCCCACTAAAATAAGCCCACTCCAACAGTTAATGACAAAAATGCTTAAAACAACTTATTCAAGTTCAAGTTTAGAGAAATCTGTCCCTTGACTGTTTTGTGGAAGTGCCTTAACTAAATGATAGTCCAGCTATGTCAATATTTGCAGATTTGATTTCAGTTAATCTTTAATGCAAAGGGAGCTCGGTGCAGAGAAAAGTGAAAACTTCTGAAGGTCTGGAGAGAATCCAGATTCTGCGAAGTGATCCCAATTAGGGATGAAAAAAGCCAAACGAGCCTGGAGACTGATCTTAAATGCTGCCTGGACAGGCGACGCCACATGATCAGCATCACACTCACACCTAATGAGAATTTAGAGAGGCCAATTAAACTAAGAGTCATGTTTTTTGACTGTGGGAGGATGCCGGAGTACCCAGAGAGAACAAACTCCATGCAGAAAGACTTTTCCTGCTGCAAGGCAACAGCGCTATTCACTGCGCCACTGTGGTCTGGTCTACACATAAGGGTGAACCAGAAAAAAACACACACACACACACAAAGAAAATGCTAATAAAATGGAGATTTGGCTCCCAGCATCCTGTAAAGGTCAGCCTCCTCCTCTCATAATTCACACTGAGGACCATCTTATGCTGTTACGTCACGTTGGTGCAAGTTACTGCCTAATTTCCTTTTACTCTAGCAAAATAATGAGCCACCAGAAGCATTAGAGTAGATACAGCCCAGGGAACATTTAACAGGAACCAAACTTGCACACATGCCCAAACCTTAGCAATCACATTGGATCCTTAGGAAAATACTTTCACTGTGGGATTCTGGAGCAGGTGATGCCTTCACCTGTCCATCACACATCACAGTGGGAACAGCCGTGTCAATGATCCTTTCAACCCGGAGTCCTGGGGCACTGACAGGGAACCAAACAGGCTGTCAGAGAAGCTGAGGGAGCATTTGCAAACTACAGCTTTTATCTCTCTGAGAACTGCTTTGGGTCATTTTAACAGTTTCCAACGTCATTTATACAACACCCAGAATAAATAAATAAATAAATAAATAAATAAATAAATCACAGTAATCAATAAGGATTGTAACATATATGGCAATAAATATCTGAAATTATCTATTAGAAGACAGGTTATGATATTTAAACACTGATTTATACCTGACATTTTTTATATGGGAAAGCTTTGATGTATAATGTAAAAATACATGTTGAGAGATTTCAAAAAACCTACCAAAGCTCTGTTAGCATTTTTAGAAAATGCGCTTTCTCTGCAACAATTCTGTTATTACTGTTAAAGATTTAGTGGGGTTTAACCAGTCAGTCAACAGCTTGGACGTATCGTTGTCATTCAGCGGCTTTTCTTTATTTTATCACTACCTACACGTTAGATAAACACTAACAAAAGCAATACTATGAAGCAAAATATATGTAATTATGTCAACAAAAAACTGCAAAACACTTAAAACATATTTTATGTGTTAGATTCTTCAAAATAGCCGCCCTTTAATTCAATTACTGCTTTGCCTACCCCATCCATTCACTTCTTGAGCTTCATGAGGCTAATTGGTCAGCTGAAATGGTTTTCCTAATAGTCTTCAAAGACTATTGGGACTAAAAATGATGACAAACCACTGGATGAAAAGATGTGTCCAAACTTTTGACTCTTAGGCTGCATTCACACTGCAGCCTGAAGTGACCAATTCTGATTTTTTTTTTTTGCCCATATGTGACCTGGATCTGATATTTTCATGACAGCCTGAACAACACAGATGGATTTTTTTCAAATGCGACCTGTGTCTGTACGGCCGGGTCGCATTTATCCGACCTGTACATCACTGATACTCGACAAACGTCACTATTCTGCGTCCTGCTGTGCAGAAGCGGGAAGAAAAATGACACCCATAGCGAATAATAATGAGAAGAGCAGTCAATGGAGAGAAAGCTTAAGTTAGAAAAGAAATTAAAGATCGCAAAAAGCGCGGCAGCATTATAATCCATGTTTACTTCCACAAACACTGAGGACGCTTGCTACGTGTGATGTCTTCGCGTCCTCTACTGCGCATGCGGGACACTTAAGTTGTATGAATTCAGTTCACTAAGGAGATCACATACAAGTCGCCTATATTTGGAAATGTGAATGACCACGCAAAAAATTCGGAATTGAGCATCAAGGCCTGCAGTGTGAACGTAGCCTTAGTTTACGTCTAAACTCAGACAATGGCAAGGGGTCAACAAAAGGGCTCCGCGTGTGTCAGATATTCTGCCTCAGCCCGCTCACAGTCTGCAGGATCAAGTCGCGTAAAAGGCACCTTAGTAGAAACTTAGAGTCGACTGAGTAGAAAAAGGCAGTGTGAGTGCCCTGGATATGTTTTACTACCAGAGAAGTCTAGTTTAAACGGAATAAACCCTCCTGAATACAAAGTGGAATAAGAAAAATAAAGAAAGACCTCAGGTTCTGCTTTGAAGGTTGTAAACAGAAGATAAGGAACGGATACGATCGATACAAGCTCCTCGCCGCAATATCTGCATGAGCGTATCTGTGTGCCAAAGCGCTGACAGAGATAAAGCGTCGGCTCTCACAGCCAACGCAGACACAACGTCACAAACGCTGGCAGAGGGCAGATAAATCATGGCTCCCCTCTCCGTCCTCTCTCTCCCACCCCGCTGCTGCTGACACCCCACTTTCCTCCAGGGACGGGAGGCCGACGGGGCAACGAGAAGAGTCCTCGTCCCCAAAGAGATCACGGGGCTGCAGAAAGTGATGGCGACAGGAGGGAAAACAGATGGGTGGAGAGGGGGAAGCTGGAGGGGCTTAATACGGCTCGTTTGGGGGCAAACAGCGTGTAAAGTGAACAAGGTTCGTGATCTGATGGGGGTCAAAGCACGAGGCGATCCGATCGCAGGAGCAACAGCGACTCTCACTTTCCTGCTCCGTTCTGCCGACACACAAACAACAACACGTTGAGTCGGAACGTAAACACCACCAAATGTTCCTGAACAGCTGCCGTGGGGACTGACTCACAGAGAGTCTGTAAAAAGATGTCATGAATACATAAAAAAAAATCAGCCGGTTTCTATGGCGACGGCTTCCCCGAAATCCAGTTCAGACTCATTCAAATGCCCCCCTGATGCTCACCGAGGCCGAGCCAAGAAAATAGGAAAAAAACAACAACTCATCTCTGACAACAGAAAGAAAATCAAGTGTCCCCTCACTCAGATGCCGAACGGCGAGAAGAAGAACAAACAGATGAAATGTTTTTTATGAACACTTGCAGGAGGCATAATTACTGCTTTGAAGGTTTTTTTATTTCCCCTGCAGAACGTCAGCATCACCGTCTCAGAACAATAAGTGATTCAAAAAAGTTATTGAGATTTTGATGGAATATGGTTCTGTTAAAACACATATTTATTATTATTATTACTATTATTATTTTCTATGTTGTGCTGCCTAATTTAGTTCTGCTGGTGTAGCTGGTGTACATTTCAGAAGATTTCTGCCTAAAATGGCTTGAAAATGTCTGTTGGATTCCTGGTTTACCCTCAGCCTTCTCTTATCAAGCACCAGTGGGGCTCTGAATCTTTAACACCTGAATGTTTGTATGAGTCTGAAGTATTTCGCTGAAAAGAAGTTTGGATGGTTCATGCAGTTCTCTTATGAATGATCTTACATTGCTGATTCAATTTAGAAAACAATTTTTAAATAATCCCCTTGGCAATGAAGAGTTTGTGGGGAAAAAAAACTCTGGAAAAACAAGCCCTAGCCTTGAAATAGTTTGTCTTCAAATACAGTTTGTTTACATTCCTACGTTCATCTTGTTTAAAAGAATCTAGAAATGGCTAGCTGGCACGACGCAGCCACGTGTTTACCCTAAATCTGCTTGTGATTGGTTAATCAGCACCTCTCAGCGGCTCCTTTCCAGGAAGGTCCTGTTCCAGATGAGCTGTGCTTCGTGCCAACTTGAATGGAACCAGGGAGATTTTGTTTTCCAGGTGATTCGCTAGATTAGGTTTTCACTTCCGTTGCTTTGCTACATCATCTCAGTTTTGTGTGAGGTTTCTGCAAAGTTTTGCTTCGCTCCAGGGCTTCCCACACCTGGGATGTGGTCCACATCCCTCTGGGATATTCCTGAATCTCTGCATCTGGTTCTGAACTCAAAGAGAGGAGTTTCTGGACATCCCTGAAGAGGAGAGGGATGTCAAGAAAGGTGCTAACAAGCACCATTTGGCTTTTTAGGACTGACCGGCAGTCAGACGGGCTGTTTAAGCCGGATCACCTGTGCCTTCAGCCGAGAGAAAGCCAGCAACTAAAAACTACCGGAGCCGCTATCGTCCTCCGATTTTCTGGCTCCAATTGTTTGCAAAGCTTTAGGTTTCTCCCTTACTCTCCTTTTTCCAAACCTTTTACTCTAAAATTATGACTTAAATAATTAAATAAATAGACCTTAATTGGATTCATAAATATGACCTGTGATTGAGTGCAATACATTTGATTAATGGAATCAGAATTCACCTGTCAAACCCGTTTGTGACGTTTGTGATGTAATAAAAATCCGAGACTGATTATGATGTTGATTATTTGCTTAGAGTATCCACGCTACATACTCATATAATATCTAGCAGTAAAAGTCAGAAAGTGCCTGACAAGTTGAGGAAGAGGAGATGTGATTGTGAGCCGAAGCAAAATGAAGATAAATAAGAAGAAAGGGTAAACTGTGCTTTTTTTTTCCCTACATTTTTTTTCACAGTAAGGCTTTGAATGTATGATCCCTGGCAAAAACAACAAAGTATTTTTGACAGCTGATAAGGGTGCAGCAACAATTGCAGAAATGCTACATTTTGTGTCTACCAGAGACAAAGCCGCAAGAGTAAACAACTCTGATGTCTCTAGCTGACTATATTAGCCGCGCTAAAAACTACAAAGGTCAAATGTCATTATGGCGATATAAGGAAACAATAGCCACTATTTTTTTCTGCCACACTTTCAGATTTTGTGTTTATTTTGTTTTAATAATTTGGACAACAATAATTTCCCAAATTGTCTTGAATTAATAGTGTTACTTAAGTAGATTCAGCTTAACAATTAGATGTTGCAAAAAAAATGGTGGTCGGAGTCCTTTCTTCTGAGACTGGGTGATTAATAAGGAAAACGTAGCCATTACTGCTGTTATTTTAGATTATTTTCACGTGACGATGTGTTTTCATCCAGAGTTATATTCACTCAGCTGTCAACAAATTTCTGTTTCACTGACGCATCTTCAGCCGAAAACAATTTCAGCTCAACAGTTTGTGCTTCTGCTAAAGCTGCAAACTCAAGGGAACTAAACCAATAATAATATTAAATAAAGTCTGTGACTGATTTACAAAATCATTTGGAATTAAGAAAAGCCCAAAAAGCTTTTGAACACATAATTGTTGAGTTATTCAAAAGATTAAGAAAAATAAATTCGATAAGAATCTTTTTTTTTTTTTTTGCTAAGCTCATCTGATTCTTTTTGATTTTGTGAAATGATTATTTGTCAACCATTAAGACTCAAGATTTTTCAGTTTTGCACAGATTCCTTTACTTCCGTTTCTAGATTCCTTTTCTATAATTTTCTTTAGCTTTCTCTTGTCTCCTATTCAGTTGCATATTTCGCTAATCTGCTTATGCTATTTTAATAATTATACAGCATTTTGCTTATGTTGTAAAATAGCCCTTACAGTACACTCTCTTATTCCTTTATTTATATATTTTTACATTATATGTATGTGCATGCTTCCATTTGCTCTTTGCTGCTGGTACACCTGAACTTCCCCTCTGTGGGACAATAAAATATATATTTTAAGCTCTTCTCATCTTGCTGCTCTTTAACAGTTACAGCGTGGATGCTGCACTAAACCATGCAGAGCATTAGTAATCCATGTGGGAGTTGGGCCTTCCCTGCACGCTGCACCAGGCAGCACGCATACAGGAACCAAAACGCACAAGAAGCTGGGGTTCAGAGCTCTTAACATGGAACAGGGCAGGATCATGGGTCCACTGTGACAGAGTTGTGCTTCAGTATGCAGAGAACTTCCTCATCTGTCTGACAGCTCCCAAACCAATCCTCCTTCCTCCCGCTGAGGCCCAGTCCAACCCGCTCCTTTGGTTTATCAGCACACAGCACTCATCTGGAATGTTTTACTTTTCCTAAAAATGCTCCCTCCACTTTCCTTATATTAATTTTTGCATTTGTTTTTTTTTTAATCAAAATTATCTCTCTAGTTCTTTCCTGTCAGGTTTTTGACAACACTACAGCTGAGACTGAGAATGTCACGAAGGTTTCGAAAGAGCTACCTCTTAAAAGCAGTGAATCGCAATCATGTGTCTTTGTTTTGTTTGGATTTTAATGCCGCGTTCAATGCAGCTAATCACAACTCTCTGATTGATCGACTGGAAAAGTTGAAGTGGTTGGGAATGTGGTAAACTCCTTCAGATCTGAATTGACACACCGGGATATGGTGGTATCCTTTGTTAAGAAATCAGAGTGAGCAAACATTGTATGCGGTTTTCCTCAAGGCTCCACTTTTATGCCACTTTCATTTACCACACATATCCTCCCCCCTAGTTTAGAATATGAAACCCTTTTCTTATGTTTTACCTTCCTGCGTTTCTTCCTTGTTTGCCTCTTTTTTATTTATATTTTCCTTCATTTTCCTTTTCTTCTCCGTGTGTTTGCATTCTTAATGTGTTCACTAAACATTTCTTCTCTCTTACAACCTTCTTAAACTATTTTTTTTAACAGTTCTTCATACTTATCTGCTTTAGCAGACCTAAAACTAAATATTAGGCATTTAAACAGAGTATCTGTTCTTCCTGCAACATTTCTTGTAGACAGTATAAGCTTTTATTAACAGGTGCAGGTTTCGGTCAAAGCTCTGCGATCAGTGGCGGCCCAGGCTGTTAATAATCCTCTGTCACTTCTCAGTTCTGGTGCAGGGTTGGTTGCACAACACGTGCGCTTCAGTCGACCAATTTCATAATTAGGCCCGAGCTGTGTTGTTCCCTGCTTTGTTTCTCTCTTGGGATGGAGGGATTTTATGGTATGAATCCATTGCGAGTGGATTTGTCACAGGCACAGGCTTTCATTCTTTGTGGAGATCAACAGCAGTCATTAGTTCAAAACGAACAACAATCAAAGAGATTTAAGAACGGCATTACTTATTTAAGCCAAAACTGCGAAGTTGTGCTTGAAAAAAAAAAAAATATAGGTCCATTCTTACCGTTTCCACTGGATTAAAGAGGGAAAACAGCGGCCAGGTGCTGCTGATCAGATGCTCTGATATTATCTTCATCAAACAGTGTGACCACCTGTTTAAATGAAGGAGCCTTGGTGGTCTGTTGGTTTTTCGCATACAGGCGTGTTTAACATGATGCTAATATTGAGCGACAACAGCAATGACCTGCTGCTGTTCATCATCCTGGGAGAAGTTTTCAGGTCACTTCAAAGCTCTCTGAAGTTCATCCCTCTATACAGAGAAAGATTACTCATTGCCACTCGTCCCAGCAATGTGTAATGCTTGGAGAAATGACAAAAAAAATCTATTATAAAAACCCCAGAGTCCAATCTCAAACGTTCGTCCAGTACCATGTTTAAGAGAGTGATGAGCACGGCGGTGAGGAATTGATGATTTGGGCTTCTTTTGCAGCAACAGGAAATATAAGGGAGATAAAAAAAAATGACCTAAATCATGTGAAATAATGCAGGTAATTGTCCCTAAAATTCACAAGAAATTTTGGATGGATCACCTTTCATATTAGTCTTTATTTGTCACAGCAGGGGGAAGCTGACGCACACGCTTCTTAATATTTTTTTGAAAGATTCAGCGAGCAGCTTCACTGAGCAGAGTAATTGTCAGGACGCCAGCTAGAGAATGCCACTCAGCATGTGGGTTTGTTGGAAAAGCTTGGCATTTACCACGTCTGCGTAGCTCCAGAAGCGCGCACGCACACTCGGCAATGGCTCTCTGAGGCGTGCGGCGAAGCGTGAAAACACAACAAGAGCTCGCGTGGGCGCACGGCCCTCACGCGTGCGCGTGGAGATCGCGGACAAACAGGGAAAAGTCTGATGAAAGTGTGTAACGCGACGCGGGGAAATGTACAAGATGGTGCACCTGAGTAAGCCTGGCGGAGGGAGGCGGAAAGCCATCCTGCTGTTTGAGGTTTTATCTGGATGAATCATCTCCGCTGCTGAGACTTAATGAAGCGGAAAACACATAGCATCACAGCTCAGATGGTGGAGCTGGTTACACTCCTCTGGTGCTTTCCTCTCTGCTCTGACCCTCCTCCTCATCCGTCCTCGCCCCGTTTCCACCCTCAGACTCTGAGCGTGGCTGAATCTTCACGGTCGCTTGTATCAGAATGAATCTCTCCATTGCTGCTGGCTCTCACTGCACAAAATCATCTTTCAAAAAACGACAAACTTTTTTTCAAAGTTTTGATTGCTTACTCGGGGACTGAAAAACATGTTCTCTAGGTAAAGTTCCAAAAAAAGGAACTTTTTTTTTGGAATGACCATGACCTGGATGACTGAGAATCTTCACCAGCATCTCTAGGTAAAGGTTTCTCTGACTGGTAGACACATCCGCTAACGTCATTCGTCAAATAACTTGTTAATTTGGGTTTGTTAGCACCTGTGAAGATGGCCTGGAATAGTTTGCCTTTTCAAATTTTGGATTTTTGTTTGACTTTGCTGCTCTAAAGATGCATGGGCATTAACTGCATGTGTTTGGGAACTATGATTAATTTCGTCTCCTTCCATAGACTTGCGTATTGCCATAAACATGTTAATCAAAGTGACTTCATGACACTTTGAGTATGGATTTGATTTACAACTGGCTTTGTTCTTTTGCTCTTTGTACTTTCTGTACAACAAAACTATTCATCTTTATTGATCGATAGATAGATCTATATAAATTATTACCCATGCTTCTGTCCTATATTTGTATGACATTAAGGAGAGGACGCTCACTTTTGTCCACTTAAGGCTCTGCCTGCAATAGATGCACTGTGAAAAGGGAACTAAAAGTAAGTAAAATTTTCCTGAAATGAGTGTATTTCTCCTTGATTCAAGCTGGCAAGTTTAAATGTTCTCCCAATGGAATAAGATTATTTCACTAAAATTAGGAACAACTCATCTCCATCATTTTATTTCAAGTGTAGTATATCTAATTATCTTATTTTAGGGGTCAAAATACTCATTCCATTGGCCGATAATCTTTATTTATCGGCACTTATGTCATATTTACCTTACTTTTAATTACCTTTTAGCAATAGATGATCAGCTGAAGGGGGATGCATCTCCCATCTGTTGTACAAGGATTGTGTTTCATTTTTCTGCTATTTATTAAAGACGACTTCCACCATGCACTGTCATGAACCAGCAACGGGCTAAAAGTACAAAGACAAAATACAGCCAAGATCCATACGGCTCAGAGTAAAACCACCGACTTCTCACCTTACTTCCACTCAATCTTGACTTTACAAGTAGCTGTACTTGCTGTACCTCAGACGGGGAGGAGATGGTTTAACTCTTTTTTTTTTTATTTTTTTATTTGTGTGCTTAACACCTACAGATTGAGAGGATTCAGATTTTTATCTGTTGAGCTCAGTTATATATATATATATATATATATATATATATATATATATATATATATATATATATATATATATAAAGAGCTGAGGTAACATTCAGCTAGCTAGTATGATCAGCAAGTAATGTCAGATAAACTGAAGAAAGTGACTGATGTTTATCGCTTAATAGACAAGGATGTCACTCTGATGTAGAAAAGATTAACCAAAGGAAAAAAAATTAATTCAATTAAATAAAAATAATATTCTGCTTTTGACAGGTATAGTATTTCACTTATATATGAATTACATGCATTCGTTCTTAGGATTTCTCTTGTGTAAGGAGCAACGTAAACCCAAAGCAGGCTCAGCTGCGACTCTTCTCAGTTACTTCACAGAAACCAGCTGAAATGAAAAGCTGCCGGCGCTCCTTTATCACCTCTACGGCTTTGCCATTGAAAGGGTTTTGACACGCAGCGTTTCGGCGTGATCCGCTGGATGTTCGGCTTTAAGGCGCAAGGGCTCTTCAGAATGTACAAAAAAATAAAATAAAATAGAGCTGAGAGAAAAATCGCCGGCTGCCCTCTGCCATCGCTGGAAACCGTGGCCCGACACTCCTTAGATGCACGCATTAAAGACATCCTCAGAGTCTTCTCTCCTCCTGAACACGACCTTCTCCATCCTCCACCCTCTGGTGAGTGCCGCAGGTCACCAAACTCCTTCACCGCGGTTTCTTCTTCTGAGCCGTCGGACTGAACAGCTAAATCAGGACTCAACTCTGAGTCTGCTCTTGCTCTGTCATTTTTTTTTTTTTATAAATTTCTTTTTCTTATTTAAAGAATGTGGTTCCATTTCTTACAGTTGAAACCAGATACTCACTTGTACCATATAAAAAGGTCATTTTTCCCTCACAGTCTGACATTAAATACGACTAAACCTTAGCTGTTTTAGTTCAGCTAGGATTTCCAAAATAGTTTCTACTTGCTAAATGCTAAAAAAAAAAGGATCCGTTTAACTTCAGACCTTTACATACATTTCCTTATCATGTGGTATAATTGAGTTTTAAACTGTATGACCTGTGGTTTGTACACTCAGTGGTTTTCTGGAGTTTTGGGCCATTCTTCCCTATAGAACCGGTGTAAACCTGCCTTTTCTTGATTTTGTGTACCAGTCCCGCCTGCTGGCAAACATTCCCACAACACCGAGCCTCCAACCCTGTACCTGACAGATGGGAAGATCTTCTCAGGCTTACAAGCTTTCCCCTGATTGTCATCATAGCCAAACACTTCAAGTTTGGTTTCTTTAACCGTGGTCCATGTCTCCAAAAAAATCAAGGTCTTCACCTCTGATTGCATTTGCAAACTGCAATCTGCAATCTGGGCTTTTATGTTGCTTTTTAAGTTTTGTCTTCTTTCTGAGTGGTCTTTCTGCCTATGATGAGAGAGGTTTTTCAATTGCACTTTTAATAGCTGCAGCGAGCCTCTTCACAAGGCCTTAAACATTTGTTCTGGTGTAGATTCTCAAATTTTTCTCCCAAACACATTCATCCCTGGGACTCAGAATCAGTCTCCTACCTGAACAGTATGATTGACATTGCTAAGCTTTTTATGCTTGTGTAGAAAAGGTTGGACAGCTGAACATGGAGCCCTCAGACATCTAGAAACTGTTCTTAACATCTTGGGGGCGGATTTCTTTGGAGTTTTCCACAAGGAAGCAGTGGGTTTGATATGTTGCCTAAAATCCATCCAGAGCTGTGCTTTCATTTGACGCAGATTTCGCGAGTAAACCAGTCAAATGCGCAAATAAAGGTTTTACCTTGCCAGGCCGTGCAAGCACTGCAAAAGTCATTAGGTTGGTAAGAGTTTTACAGATCACGATACTTAAAGGAGCGTATCTTATTGACATGAAAACGTTTTTTCAAGTGACAAGTTAAAATGTTGTGCCGATGACTTTTCTAGTTTGTACAAGGGGATGGGCTCCAGCCTGATCCTGCCTTCCCTGTAAACTCTAAGTTCCCTTGGAAAAAGATTTAGGGAACTGTCACTAGGCTGCATTTTTAATAAAACTTTTAAATTTAATTTTAAAACAAAAAAATGTGATCAACTTGTGAGAAGGCGATCTAATTAGGATTTATATTAGGTGAAACCCGCCAAACAGTGAAAGCATAAAAAAAAAAATAAAATAAAATAAAAAAAAACACTGACTGATAATCTGCAGCCTGACCTGTACATAACGATGACCCTGTTTGTGAAATGATCCCTAATGAAAAGGAAAAACCAATTAGCTTCCGTCTCGCTGCCTGTCGTTACAATCATTATCGCAGACATTAAAGGACCGGCGCACATCCTGACCCAACCCGAAAAACACGCTCCTCCTGTGTGACGCACAGAACATCTGCATAAAAGCGCCTCTTAACTAATCAAGTGTTTTCGCTCCGAACAGGAGAACGCAAAGCGTCTCCTCGCAGTCGGCGCCGCCTTTTCAGCCATTATTAAGAGATACCGGGGCAACTTTCTGACACGCTTCCACCGTGATTAAGCACGATCACAGGATGCGGACGCCGTCTAAAGAGGCGCCCCTCCCTGCGCTGCGCCAGTTTCACACCGTGGTTGCCATGGAGACTCTTTCGGGTATAAGAGGCTGCCTGATTTCAGCGTGTGAGATGGCTTTCTGCCTAAGGACATTGTGTGTCTGAAGAGCTTTTAGCACACACACAAAAAAAAAGCTGCACCTGAATTTAGCTGTTCCTGTTCGGCACAGACATGATGGACCAGTGGCCTCCTGTGACCGGATGTGGTTGCACGCTCCTGCGCGGGGAAAACGCGTAAATGTTGTGCTGTTTGTGAGGCGAGTATCTCCTCCACGCAGAGGCTCCTGCCGAGGCCCATTTGCCTAAAATAGCTTCCTTTTATGTTCACATGAAGACTTCAAGGATGTCTTACGTAACCAGTGGCTGAACTGGGACAATGTTCACCGCTGTGGAGCACCGCTGGGTCTGATTCCTGCAGACATCAGAGGCCGTACGGAGGGGAGGAGGCTTTAATCAGGACCTGCTGTGTCCAGGACATGTGATCAACAGCTCGAACGGGACCATAGTGTGGGAAACTTAATACAGATCAGTTTATAGGGGAAAGAATTAATGCTATCTCCAAATTGTTCGCTCATTTGTGAGTCCTCCACCTCCCCCGAGTATCGACAAAAGCAAATAAACAACAATGAAAAGTAAATTCATGATTTGTGTAAATGTTTTTTTTGGAAATGCCTGGAAAGTGGAATCAATTATATTGAATTTCTGTTTCAGTTTTGAAGCTTCATTGGGGCAGAATGTGCAAACATAAAAAGTTCACATAAGTTTCTTGTTATTTTGATTCTGTTTTTTCTTTTACGTTTGTTTTTGCAACTGTTAGCCTTTTTATAACTTTTCATTATTTTGAGTCCAGCTGTATTCTGTTTGCCACGTTTTCTGCTTGTTTCTTTATTCACCATATTTTGTTATTTCGTGTTTTCATTCCTTTCTGATGAGTGATCTTGAGTTTTTGTCGCTGGTTTTACTTCTGTGTCTGATTGTTTTATCTGAACATCACTTTCTGGGATCTTTTTGTGCATTTTTCTTGTATTTTAAATATTTATTTTCTTTTCTGTCAATGTTTAGTTATTATGTGTCCTTCCCTAAAACAGCATGTGTCTTTCCCTTTATGCTGCATCTCTTTCTGGTGCTTTGTGTCTCACTTTGGTCTCTTATTGTTTTCTCCTCTGTCCCATTATGTTTTCTGTTTCTGAGATGCGTGTTTGTGTCTCTTTAATCCTTTGGTCTGCTTGTGTTCTCAGTAAAACTCGGCTTGTGGTCTCTTTCCTCGTGCTTTTATTTATTACTATGACTGCTGAAGTCTTGTGTATCTCTCATCTGTAACATTGTGCCTTTTTCAACATTTATTCCGTTTTGTGATTTATTTTTATTTTCTTGCACAACTTTTGGTTTAATTTCTTTCAACTTTTGAAGTCGTTTTGTGGTTCTTTAATTCCTAGTTTAAACCTTGCATGTAAGTCAACTCGAATTTAGCATTAAACACCTGCTGGTTAGCTTTGTTCATGCCTAACTGCATGTTGCTCAAGAGGGGATTTATTATAGTACAGGAACCTTCACAACGATTAAAGACCACATTGTAAAATTACATTTTTGGTCTTCGCAGGGTCTTTCTGTGGTGTAGCAACAACATAGTGGACCCCTCACTCAGTGTGGAAGTGTCCTTTAAGAAGGCCCTAATCTCCTGAAAGGGTTGTGGTGGCTTATTATATCGGTGGTGAAGTATCAGCCATATGGGTAGGATTCAAAGATTGAGGATCTTTGAATCCCTTGTCGCATTGCCTTCATGTCGGGGCCACAACCCCATAATGGTGATAGCACGGTGTGATCTTTGAGCTTGTAGCTGCAGCCTGACGCTGTCTGAAAAAGCAGCTCCTGGTCGGAGCCAGGGATATAGTCTAATCGGGGAGGGACACTCTATTGCCGAAAGCATTTGCTCATGTCTCAGAATCATTGAATTGAGGTGTTCTAATTGTTTCAAATCCAGTATTTATGCAGACCGACTGCCTCTGCACGCATTGGAGAAAGAGCGGGTCACTCTCAGGAGCTCAGCGAAGTCCAGCATGATAGGAGGCCGCCATTCAGATAAGTCCAGTCATGACATTTTATCACCGAGTACAATGCAAGGTGTCAGATGCAGAGGTGAAATCATTGTAACTTAAAGCACAACACCACTTGTCTCCAGAAGAATGGAGACATTTTCCCTTGAGTGAAGAATTATGACTCTGTCCCGAAATTCAATGGACATGGTAGAGGTCCGGCTTGGAACCCTAAATCCAGGTAAAGGAACTCTTGATGCTTCAGCATATCAAGACATTTTTTAACAATTTAATCCTCCTTTGGGAGAACCATTGGGGGATGTTTCAGCATGACTGGCCACCAGAGCCCAGAGCAAATTCAATAAAGACATACAGTAGGTGAGTCAGCTAGCTGAGGAATAACTAGACTGGCCTGCACAGAGTCCTGACCCTAACCCGATAAAACATCTGTGAGCCGGGCCTTCTCATCCAACATCAGTGTCTGATGGGCTATTGGAAGAATTATCAAAAATTCCTACGTCCGCGCTACTACACCTTGTGGAAAACCTCATCAGAAGATTCAAAGCGGTCACAACCTGGGCCGACAAAAGAGACCCTGTGGATTGAGAATGTTATGAAACTCTCATTTATATGTGTGTAAAGGCAGAAGAGCAAATACTTCAGGCAATACAGGACACGTTGTTAATTAATCCGGGAAAGAGGTTGTTGGTGATGAGATTGTGCAACTGAAACAAAATCTATCCAGTGGACAACAAATCAAAGCACAGCCCTGACGCCTTCACCCTGAAGGATGCCATGTTCTACTCTAAAGAGCACACAATGGTCTTCAAACAAAGGGCAGCCATATAAGGGCCATCTCTAATACATTAAGTCATCTCCATGAATATTTGTGTATGGGGTGGGGGTGGGGGGGTTCAGTAAACCGCAGCATTCAAATAAAACTAAGATGTCTGTCAACAGCCTGTGGCTGTGGCACCAACAGCATCTAACTCCACTGATGTTCTGAATATGGCATGAGTTCATACAATCAGAAGGAGGAAGGGGGATCTTCCGAGGCCAGAAACCGGAGCAAACACTCTCAGACAACGTGCTAGCACTCAAACATCCCTTTCAGTGCCTTCATTCCTGCTCACACAGCACATGAGCCTGGTGACAGCAACAGCAACAATTATGAGGTGTGCCGAGACTGCAGGAAAAAAAAAAAAAAACAGAGAGCTTCTTCCCAGGCTGTCACTCATCGCAACACCAACATCCAGCGTCGGCACCAGCCGCGGCTTCCCCTGCAGCATCGGCACCTCGCGTGGGAATCACAAAGGCGCACATTAAAAGGAAATCTGTCACGCTCTCGCTCAGACCTTGATTGGTCAAAGTGGTCTTTAATGCTGTGAGAAGCGTTGCCATGGGGACGGGCTGATGGAGGGTGACGACGTGTTATTTTCTACTGATGCATGTGTTGGTTTGTGAGGGTGGCGTGGGCGGTCAGCGGGGTCAGCCACCGCACCGAGCGAACATGTGCCACTGTGGAAATCTTCCGGTGCATTAAAGCGACGCGAGTCAGTGTCGTGCGGAGGGTTTTATATAAGGAGTCAAGAGCATTTTTAACCTTTTAGTTGTTTAGTTGACGAGAGCGGACATCAGATATTTCAGAGATTTATAAAAAAAAACTTACTTACTTCCGACTGAAACTAGCATGTCCAGTCACTTGAACAGAGGGAAGTGGTTAAATCAACCGTGCATTTGAACTGCTTATCCTAAAATCTTACAGTGATGGTTTAAATAGACATAACTCAGTTTTATGATATTATATTAAGCTGGTGTTACTTTGACCCCCACTAACAGCCTCTATACAAAGACTGGAAGCTATAAAAGCTTTGGGTAGTGGCTTTATTTGTTTGAATCTGTTCCTCAAGGAGAGTCAACCGTAGTTTCTTCAGAAATGATGTTTTGGACCTTCTGCACCGAAACACATCACATATGTTTATTATGAGAGATCCTGGGGATTTACAGGGACCGGTCCAAGTGTTTAACATCTCTACTGAAATGTTTGATGTGTTTTTAAAATGATTCAGTCAGTCTTCAAACTGGGAAAGACAAGAGACCATAATATTTAACTAACCCAGAGGTTTGATGGCGTTCAGAATTTTGAAAAAGCTCACTTCTCACATCTAGCATCAGAGCAAAATTAAAATGTTTAAAATGCCTTTAAGGGCTGGACGAGGACTGAAGTTTATCTTCCTACCTCACAGTGAGGAGAATGCTAATGGGTGTAAGACACATACTTTTGCTTCCGCAATCCCAGCTGCACACTCTGAAAGAGCGTAAGAACTGTGATCTTATCCGACTTGTACGATGTGAATGGATAAAGTGTGATTATTGCCAAACTATGATCTGAAAGGGCCTAAAAATGTAGCTTTTTAGCCAAAATAATCATTTTAAAGTACTGCCCTCCCTTAATACCCAGAGGTTGTTGCTCCTTGTTTTCTCAGGTATTTCATATTGAAGCTTCAAACGATCTCCATTACAGCCCGAAGATTTTTTTTCTCTGAAACCTATCAAACTGGTATTAACTTTCTGGGCTGCAGACAGCAGCACATTCTGTAGTTTATAATCTTGCGGCAGAGAAGCACACAGGAGAGGCTGAGTTATTCCTGGATGGGTCCATCCTCAATAAATCCACACAGTTTTGTCTCATTTTTAAAGTGTCTCATTGCCAGGAATAAAATGATGCTTTGCATTGTCAAAATGTTAATTTTAAGTGTCACAATTAGTTTAAAAAAAAGTAAAAAAGGTCTGCAGATGTTTTAGCCTCTTATTTCAGGAAACTGGGGAGGACAGCAGATGATGCTGAGCTGGAAAACATGCATGAAGTGGAAGTATTTTTTTTCCACCTCATACAAACTATAAATTAATAATTCGTTCTTATATGAATCAGAATCAGAATCAGACGTACTTTAATGTGGTTCCTTCATTAACAATTAAAAGTTTAACTTCTTATACAAGTAATGTACTGTGGGCATCTTAATGAAACTGTGTTATGTTCTGAGCAAATGGTCTTTTGTGTTACACAAGTTACAGTATGCACATCTTCAAGAGCTATGGTGAACCACAAGTAATTAGCCAGACAGTTACGGTTGATTTAATTATAGATGAGGATTGTTTTTCCAGAAGAGACACTACATTGAAGGAATTCAAACATGTAGTCCTGCAAAGACCCGCACTCAGAGCTTAAGACCAGTCCTACAGGCCGACCTGTTCCGCTGAGCTGATTCGCTCCATTCTTCACCCTGTTTGCTTCGCAGTGCTGCTGCACTCTAAAACCTGCTGCCAGCAGATGATCAATCCCTCTAAATCCGATGTTTTATAGTCTGATGTGATGCGTTTTACACGGAGACGGCTTCTGTCAGACAATTCGTGAAGTGACGGAGAGTGGATAAGAAACAACAAAGATTTAAAATTTTTTAAAAAGACCACACAAACCCACAACCCAGGCGATAGGAAAAGTTCAGGATCTGAAGGATTACAGCAGATCCATATCCAGGCACAGTGGGTGAATTTGCAAAGGTTCTGCAGTCAATCAGAGCTGAACCCAAGTTGTCCAGCGATCGGCTTCTCTCGAGTAAGCAGACTGAACAGAGTAAAGACGGTAAGTGAACGCCTCTCAAAGTGCATTTTAATTGAAAATAGATCAATTTGTCATTAATGCCTCAGCCGAGAGGCCAAACAGGGCCCAGGAAATGAGGTTCCTGCTGCAGTTCTCTCATAATTACAGATACAGTCAAAGCAATAAATGAAACCAAAGCCTGATGAATGTTATCAGGAGTTAAAAAGGCAGTTTTTGGAAGGCGTATTTTATTTTATGAAAAAATGGCTGAAGTCTCATGAGTGAAGCAGTGTTACTTTCAGTCCGTTTGTTTCAGAATAGAAGAGTGTGGATTAATAAATCCCAAAGAGCTGAGATATAAAGTCCAGCTGCACTGACAGAATTCAGCTGGGATGATTTATAATTTAAACATCACAGCAGAGCTGGCCCTACCCAGTCGGGTTCCCCAGGCAAGATTTTACATGATGTCCCGCTCCGTCAGCTATTTCTATAGGCTTATTCTTACAAAAGAAAATCAAATAGGATTGTTTTTGCTGTCTTTAATTTATAAGATAACATATCACCTAGTTTAAATGCTTAACAAATTACAAATTGATAAAAAAAGATAAATAATATAGATACCCTTACCATAAGGAATATATAATAGTTATAATGAATCATAAATACAACAATCAACATCGAACATCACATTTAAATAAATGTAACAACAACTTTTCAAAACATTCACACCTCTTAAACATTTCCATATTGCAGCTACATTCATTTGTATTTTGCCTGGATTTTTTGTGATCAACTAACACAAAAATAGAACATAACTGTGAAGTGGAAGAAAAATTATCCAACAGAGGTTTTGAAGTTTGACGCAGTGTTAGGTTATAAAACAATATCCCATGTTTTGAACATGTCAAAGAGCTTTGTTCAATCAATCTAATCTTAGGTGAAGCCAAGACCTTCACCTAAACTGGCTTGGCTAGGAGAGCGTTACTCTGAAAAGCAGCGAAAAGACCCATGGTAACTCTGGAGGAGCTGCAGAGATCCACAGCTCAGGTGGGGGAATCTATTCACAAGATGGTGAGTTGGGTATTTCACACATGCGGTCTTTATTGGCCTTTATCTGAATTCGGCCTAACCGACCTTTATTTAGTCATTGTTGAAAGAAAACGATAAGAAGTTCACTTTGCAGCAAGTCATGCAGGGGACACAAAGCAAAGCAGGCGGGGGGAAACACACCAACCATGTGAAAGAAAATGCTCCGGTCAAACGAGACTAAAGTTGGACTTTAGTAAAACTCTATCTGTGGCAAAAAAAGTGACACCCTGAATAGATGATCCACTGTGAAACATGGTCGTGGCAGCGTCATGCTGCGGGATCTATTTGCTTCAGCATTTGGTCAGAGTTGATGGAAGGATGGATGGAGCTAAATACAGGACGATCATAAAAGACAGCTTGTCAGCAAAAGACTTGGGACTGGGGCCAGAGTTTCACTTTTCAGGAGAACCACCACAAACACAGCTATAAAGAAATGGTTTCTATCAAAGCACATTCATGTGTTAGAATGGCAGAGTCAAAATTCAGACCTAATTGAGAATATGTGGCAAGGCTTAAACGTTGTTCAGAGATGCTCTCCATCTAACCTGACAAACCCCAAAAGCCTTTCAGCTGTAGGAAGATCTGAATGTGCATGCACGCTACAATTATTTGATTCGTTTTGCTACAGTGTTAAAGAATATCTTTATGAAAGATAAATAAATCTGTCAAAAGGATGGTAATAGTTTACACAAACAGTTCAGTGTACTATGAGCAGGTTCCTAACATTTTGCAGTTCTTAAGTGAAACACTTTTACAAAGAAAACTCCTAAGAGCAGCACTTTTCCTCCACGGGCCATTGACATGATTTTATAACAGCGGTTCACAGAGCTGCAACACACCCCAAACTCTCCCATTCTGCGTACTCCCATCCCTGCTCTCTTTGAGGGGAAAAAAAGCCTCGTTAGAGCTGCCATGTAGTTAGTCAACATCACAACAACGTGTCTGATCAAACATGACTTCCAGTGAGAGATCTAACAGGCCTCATCAAGAGATGCAGAGACGGGAAAACAGGCCTGAGGATGGAGCAGAAATCTGAACAGGTGACGGCTGTCGGACCCCATCATCCATCCCATTATTCAAGCCCACAACAGGCCAAGATGGAGCTTGCGGGATGATATAATATCCTCCACAAGGATGTTGCAGTAAGTAACTATTCCCTGTGAAATATCTGCAGAAACAGTTGATACAAGGGTTAGGAGTAAAGACCAAGGCAAAAGCCAAACTCCAGCGGTTCATAAAAATCATCATCATTAGGATTAATTCAGCTTCACTAATGCATCGGCTCTGCTTTTAAACTGGAGACAGTATCGTCTGCTACGTTTATATAGCATGAAGATGACATGTTGCTATATGAAATCAATTTCTAAGATCTCCTGGACACAAAGCAGCAAAAGTCACAACACACACACACAGATGCACACATGACATCAATTCAAACACATTGGAGCAAAGCAGACCCAATAAACCTCTAAATCTCACCAAAAAAAAAAAAAATATCACTACTTAAAACTGTATACGTCTGTGGGTCTCTTGTTTCTTTTTCTACCTTAAAATTTCCATGGGTTTTGGGTTCCAAATAATAATTAAAAAGCAAAAATTTCACATGTAATTTCATTTGATTGCATGCTATTATCTAAATATTTTTCACCACATTTGCTTTTATCTTGTTCTGCTCTGGCTAACTCTGACATGAGGACAGAAAATGACCTCTGATCAAACCAAAACCAACAAGTGACCTCCTGATGGACGAGATGTGATTTATTGCAGTTAGAACAACACATTCCCTTAAGCTAGACAATAATTAGACAATTAAAAATGTATTCAACTCATTAGTTGTCTAAGCCGGTGCATAGGGGGTACAAATCAATATCTTGGACGGGCGGTACAAAATGTCCTGCAGCAGACATCTCTGCTTTATACCTGAAAGAGTTGCATATGATACAGTCCCAAGGCTACAGAGATGTGAAAAGATGAATGGGTAAAAACCCCAGTAATTATTTACATAACTTACACCATTTGCTCGCCTGCCTTCACACACACACATGACCTTGAGTATCAACCGGTTCTAAATCTACAAGGTTTAACAGGATGCCTGTCTGACCTTTGGAGCTACAACAGCTTTAACTCTTCAAGGGAGACGTCCCACAAGGTTTTGGAGGGTGTTTATTGGGATCTTTGACCATTGCCCCATAAGGAAATTCATGAGGTCAGACGTGTTAGACAAAAAGGCCTGTTTCACAGTCACCACTCCAATTGATACCAAAGGCAGGTGTGCATAAGGATTAGCTCAAGAATAAATGCTGACCAGTCAAGTTCAGTCATTTAGCGAGAGGTGGGGAACTCCTGTATACTGTTCCAGGGTACACCAAACTTCAGCGCCAGACCCAGTACAACCCGGACAGTGCATGCCTAGCTAATGAGTTTGGAAAACTCGAGTTCAAGGAATTTGAAGGGTGAGCCCATACTTTTGGCTATTTAGTGTAAATGGGCATACAGATGCTGTGTCTAACAATTGATGATAGATCGGTATATAACCCTGATTCACAGCGGGGTATTTCACTGGTACTTTTTTCGACTACATTCGAAGAGATGGCGGTAAACTTGGCACACCACAGGAAAACAGGACTGGATCTAGCGCTGGCATTTGTTGGGCTGAGAGTAAAACGCATTTGCAGTTTTACCGGCACTTCATTGGCTACTGAACAATGTCAAAGAGGCAAATGTCAGCCCGTTTTAGCTCACTCCAAACACAAGCAGATAACCTTGCTGTCGCCTCGCAGGTAACATGAGAGCAGTCGTGCCCTCTGAACGTCCCGCTGTTGTCAGACAAACAACGGGTGTTTCGCAGGCAGTTCCGGGTTCACGAAAATCTGCACGAAGGTCTCATGCAGCATATTTTAGATCAACGCTGACGCACGCTCTGTGTCTCAGTCAGTAGGAGCTCCGAGCCTCCCACCACGCCTTCATTTAATTTACTGAGAGCAGTCTGCCTGTCTGTGGTGGAGCGTCCCTGCAGCAAAGCTTCACCCATCAAGCGGCTGATTCCTCTCTGCAGCTGTGTCACAGGTGACTCTGCCCTCCGCACAGCAAAGCAAACAAGAGAAAATCTCCCCTTCAGTATCAATAAAGAATTATCCTCATTATTATTTCATCAGGCGGGCCTCTGCTTCTCTCCTTCTCTTCTCACTCTGGATTCAGACGTGCCAAGTCGGATTCCAGAGGGATAAATTAATGAGTTTCTGTTCTGCTCCCATTTGTTATCTCATTATACTGTAGCACAGAAAGCTAAGAGCTCAACAATACACAACAGACTTTTGCTTCTTAATAGACACAAAAAGTTATTGCCTCCACCCACAAGGACACAATGGTGCAGTTTGGATTTTAGCAAAAGATTGTGGGTTGACTTATATGAAACTGACCCCAAAGGAGGGTTATCTTCCATGGCTGATATTTAAAATATGTCCCATCTAGTTGGTGACTTGAACTGCGTCACTGCATAGAGTAGCGGATTACGTCATGTCCGACTTTTTGTATCCCAGTTTCCCTCTTGTGTGGCAATAAACATGGACGCTCGAACAAAAGCCATTGTTAAATGCACAAATACAGCCAACACGAGTTTCATAATGCATTTTAAACTCACATTTAGGTCACATTTTTCAAGCTGTGCTGAGCGCAGACACATTAAGAAATAATGCTTGTTTAGCCACTATGGCCTCTATGATTAAAACACTAGAAATGCAATTAGCACTGTTCTAGGTGGTATTTTGCCAATGTAAATCTTAATCAATGCTGACGTGACTAGCAGCCGTCATGAATGCGGATGTTGGGTATGATCTTGTTGCACTGACTTTCAAACCTGTAATCCTGACTTTAAGGTTTATTCCAGTTTAAATTTCTGATTGGAATTTCTGATTTCTGAGGACAAATGGAGAAAACATCATTAGTTGCAGAACATTACCAGTTTCCACTGACTTTTCCACCAATTCTCTTAGAAGGCACCTTGAAGCTGGAACTTGCGTGTAAGCGGCCATCATTGGTCTATTTTACATCATAAAGCTGTGCATTACTCTGCTGGTTTCTTGATTTTAAAGAATTAAAGAGGCCTTTAAAATATGATGCACAGTATCTTGAAGAAAATAAAAAGCTACAGGGTTGTTTTTAACTGTGGGTTCTACTCCAGCAAAAAGTAGAAGTTTGAGCTGCAGCTCCACAGCTTTATGGGCGTTTTCACACCAGAGGTGTGCCGTTTGAAATCTGCTTTGTTTCCTCCCTTGGTGCGGTTAGTTTGTGCAGATGTGAACGCAGCAGCTGGGCTAGGGTGCTGATCTGAACAGACATCCAGAGACTGGAGCAGACGGTCCTGGTACCAGCTGCCAGGTGTTCGCTGCTATCTTGAGCCAACCATCAAGTGAAGATGTCATTTCCTGTAATTGTGTTTTCCACATAAGAAGAAGGTAGTCGGTTCTGTTTTGCTGTATTTTTCAGCACGAATGCACTTGAAACAAAGTCTTCTTGTCATTTTTCATGTCTAATACTTTCATAATAAAAAATAATAATAATTTTAGTTTTGGTCTTAATCCGATGTGGTCTGTTATGTGGTCTGTTAAGCAGAGTATGGTTCAAATTGAATGAAAATGTTAAAAAAAACATTTTCAATTTAAATGGATGTTTTCTCAATAGAAGCGGGGACATCACAGAGAGCTGGTTGGTTTCTCCGTCTCGTTCCTGTGAGGGTAATTTTCTGTTGTGGAGGAATAAAAACAACTCAACGTTGGCCATTAGTTTCTTGTTGCCGTTGTGAGGAGTTCATACCAAGTCACGATTTATGTGTAGTGGTCCAGCGCAGTGAAAAGGCGAACAATGCACTTTGGTACCACAACAGTAACAATACCTCATTTTTATCAAAAATTAAATGACTGGTGCAGAGGTGTGTATGGTGAGCTGAAAGCCACATCTGACTTCAGCCTAAAGAAAAAACTCCAGTAGGAAGGCGAATCAGCGACTAAAGCCTTGATGGAGCTTTTATATGAAATAATGGTGATGCAGTGAGTCAGCGGGGACAATAATCCTAATTTTTTTCTCTAAAATCAAGAACTTCCACAAAGTTGACCTCCTGCTGCTGGTGCAAAGGTAGCTTCTAATGGAAAACGGTTTTTTACTTTACTTTACTTTGCAGGATAAAAATGTAACTCTGAAGAGAATCAACATTAGTTCTAATAAAAAGAAAACACACCGTCTTGTAATCTTATTTGATGTACCATGACACGGTGGACAGGAGCTGGTCTTTACCATAATAGAGATAGTATAAAAACAGCAGTGTGTGTAAAGATAAGTCCTCCCCAAGACCCAACAGTTTGTAGAAGCACCATCAGCGGCTGTGGCCCTCAGCAGTGGTTCTCTGTCTGACTTTGTCAGCCTCTCATGTTACTGTGGAGGAATTCTGGCCAGCTCTTCTTTCCAACCTTTGCTTTAGATTGTTCAGGTTTGCAAAGAGCCTTTTCTGCACAGCGCTCTGAAAGCACCACCACAGCATTTCACCCAGGTTCAGGACTGGACTTTGTTTGGACCATTACTGCATCACCTGGATTTTTTTTTTTTATCTTTCAGACATTCTTTTTCAGATTCACCACTGTGATCAGGATCATCCTATGATGAGTGACTATTGCTGATGAGCCAGTTTGGACCCAGATTCAGCTGTTGGAGACATAACCTCACATCTGGGCCTCCATCTTTACCTCCACCGCCATAATTAGCAATTAGTAATTAGCAATTGGACTTTGTTCAGACAGAACTTTAGGAGCTAAAGGGCAGGGCCATGTTCCTTTTGGAAAGAAAGTGGCTTTCTCCTTCAACCCAGCTAAACAAGTCATAACACTTTTCTAATTGGCTTGTAGAATTTGAGATGAAGTTTTTATTTTTTATTTTATTTCTCTGAGCATTTCCTGCTCTGAGTTTGGGATGGATCTCCGTAGAATAGTAGCCTTCAAACTGTTTGGGAATGGCTACCCTTCCTAGATTGGTAGCCATTCTAGAAGCCAGCAACAGCTGCTTCTTTAATGTCATTGCTGACATCATTCTAACCTGTCATTGTGTTAACATATCCCTGTATGAGCCTGTTATTGTACCTCTTAAATCACATCATATTACAAGGGGGGATCAGTTTTCCCATATGCCTTTTTTCCCCCAAATTATAATTCTTAAAATAATAATTGACACTACAGTATCTATATTGGGTTTTGTATCATTGCTATAATAAACGGATATATATATAAAAACACAATTTCAAAACTAAAAGAGGGAGTACTTTCTTCTCACAGTTACTTTAGATCAAGCATAAATATGAATACATCCTTCATGTAAGGTTTAAATAAGTCTGGTATTTCTTTAAAGAATGAATAAATACTGCAATTACCATTTTAGACCAAAAGTTATTTCCAAAGTCATGCAGGGCAGTGACAGATGTAATGGTAGTAAAATAAAGCTGCTTTGTAAGTATGAAAGTGGATTTGCCCAATTATTCTTGCCTGAGGCCTGAAAGAAACTCACCTTCATCAAACAGCAACTGGAGTTTTGTGTTCCTTCAAATCTATCTATCTATCTATCTGTCTATCTATCTATCTATCTATCTATCTATCTATCTATCTATCTATCTATCTATCTATCTATCTATCTATCTATCTATCTATCTATCTATCTATCTATCTATCTATCTATCTATCTATCTATCTATCTATCTATCTATCTATCTATCTATCTATCTATCTATCTATCTAAATCTATCTAAATAGACACTGAGAGGTGTTTATTAGTCTGAATTCTCACAAACTCACAGAGAGGCTGTCTGTGAGCACACCAGCCATTCACAACCAGCTAGTAGCACGTCTTAAAACACTTAGAAACATCTTAAAGTGGGCATATTCTGGAGGGACACAAAGAACAAAACAAGAAGCAATTTCCCTCTGGGATTATTAAAGTATATCTGATTCTGAAGAAGAGCTTCAGGCAGCTGCAGTTATTTCACATGTAAAGGTAAGGAAAGGGCTGCATGTTTCCTAACTGGAGGTTAGGGGGCGTGCACCAGAAGCTTTTAAAGAACAGCCAATCACTGCAGACAGCTCAAATTCAATTTATACTTGGAGCTTTTTGCCCTTCACTTCTGCCTGTCGCCATGAGCCAATAACTCATTCTGCTGTGTTCCCTTTCAATCAAAGCATCACCTCTGACTCCACCTACTATCCTCTATCACGTGATGTACATCACTGCTGCAAGAAGGCCAAAGATCGACACAGGCACTCCGCCTCTGTCAGATGTGTATCTCTCCGCTTTCTAACAGCTCCTCGACCTGCACTTCAGTCTGGAGAGAGGAGGCTCTGATGGCCTTTAAAACATACATCTCTGCTTCTCCTTATGTCCTGGGTGACAAGACTATATGCCTCCTGACTGCACGAGCAGCCAGGAGTCCACAGAGAAATCTAAAATGGATAACCTGAAGCCCGGGAAACCAGCCAGTATTCCAGTAAAAATCATCTTCATGGGGTTGTGATGTCATTCTCATGCTCCCCACAGCGCGGTCAGAACAGCCCAGAAAGTCCAGAATATTCCCTGGTTCAGATTACCTTTCACTTGGATCATTATTGCAATCCCAGTCTGGGCTCCTTCAGGATTCGGTTTCTTCCCTCAGCTCCTAATTTAAATTTTCAAACAAGTTGTAAATTGTCTCAGTGAAGTTATTTCAAGGTAACCACGAACAAATCGACGAAAAAGCCCAAGCCCAAAATACCTAACGTAAAATAGTTACTGCTGTCTGGAATAGATGTTTTCATGCTGCCATCAACCTTTCCATGGAAAGAATTTACAGTGAAATTCTGTATTAGGAGTACAAATCTTACTTTCCACTACTTATTAAACGCTTGGTGCAAAATCGGAGTCCTGTTGAATGATCATAGCTAGCAATAACTCAAACTTATGCAACAAGAAGTTGCAACATACATATTTTCAAAACACATAAAACACAGCACAACTAGCGTCAAGCATTACCCTATAATTTAACCATTAAGCATAAATACAAGAACAAAAACGTTGCTACCGCATGTTCGTACAGACGAACATGCGGTAGTTCCCATCAATCATTGTTGTGTTCAGCTGCTCAGGAAGTCGGCTGTAAGCCTTGATCCATAATTTCAGTTTTTCTGGAGATCTTTTAAGTTTTGGGAACGGATTGAACTATATTTCACCCGCTAAATGTTCGGGATACCCTGTGTCATTGCATTTCCCCCACTTATAACGTGTCTGATGCTTTTTAACCAAATCATTCTGACTGCAGTGCTAAATCCTGACATAGTTGTTGGAGGTAAATGGCTTCCAGGTCCTGCAGGTAAGGGACTTTACACTTCGGGACAAATTGCGTTCACTGATTGGTCAATTCAATAGTCAATTTATATATTTCTGCACAAGTTATCACAAGCAAAGGCAACTATAACAGGCCCAGTTTGCCACGAGCCATGTTTGGGCAAAGCAAACAAATAGGTGCTCTGGTCAGACGAGACCAAAATTAAACAGGTGAGCTAGTTAGAGTAGATGGAAAGATGGATGGAGCTAAATACAGTCACGCTCCAAAAGAGTTACAGCTATAACTAGGCATACAAAGTACTGAATCAGGTAGGGTGAATATAAATGCATGCCACACTTTTCAGATTATTTATAAAATGAAATTTTCTATTCATTTCCCTTACATGCCATTTTGTGTTGGTCTATTATATAAAATCCCATTAAAAACACAAAAGGTTGGGATTATAGCATGATAAAACAAGGAAAAGTTTAAGGGGTGTGGATTCTTTTACAACGCACTGCATGTCTTGACTTTTATTTGGAACAGCTTCCCTGCGAGAGAAACAGCTCCATCATCATGCAGTTTTTTTCAGTTTCATCTACTGACTCTGAGCCTTAACGAATCCCCTCCGGAGGGAAAGAAATGTACGATGCGATCCCAAACAACTGCTTAGACACTCCTCACATGACAGCCATCACGAAACAAACAAACAATCTGCTGCATTAAAACAATTAATACTGCTTTACACAAACCTTTTGCGGAATCAACATTTCAAAAGCATTTAAAACTCTCGTGCAGAATGTTCTCTGTAGTTCACAATGTTAGAGACCCCAAAACACCAAAACAGGTCTCTAATTCCACGTGAAGGTGAACTGTGAATGTTGAGCCACGTCCAGACAAGTGATAAACGTTACTGGAGCATCAGATACAGAGCTGAAAACATGGGGAATCTTTCTACCTGGAATCAGGAGATAACTTCACTCAACAAACAGAAGCAGAGCAGGATCAATTGTTGCATGGATCAACGTCAAACTGGCCCCTTATGATTCAGAAGACGCTGCTTATTGTACGCTTACTGTCAACGAGCAAATGAGAATATGTGACTTAAAGCTCAGCTCGACCATAAATCGCACTGGCCATACACTTCTTAAAGCAACACACCACACTTTCAGCAAACCAGTCAAACTTACTGCAGATAAAGTTGCTCACCATCGGAACATCATGCCATTGTCAGCCTTTTATTGTTTCATGTAAAACTGCTACTTAATTCAAATCAAATCTACCTTTTTAAAAACAAGCTTCCACGCCACGTCTCTAATGTCATCACACAAGGCAGCTGATTGGTATGTTTTTTTGTTTTTTCTCGTTATTTGCCTGTTGCATAGAAGTAGTTTGCGTAGAGGAGCAAGGTGGACTCAAATAATAATAATAATAATAATAATAATAATAATAATAATAATAACAATAATAATAATAATAATAATAATAATAATAATAATAATAATAATAACTTTAATTGCTTTTCAGAACACTCAAGTGCATAACAAGCAGAATGGACAGGTTTCATTGTCAAATGTCTTTTTGAGATTAGTGTGAATCATGTTGGGTTTTTTTAAAAAAAAAAACACATGATCTGGTTGATGAGTTCCTCTAAATTCCCTCTGTGTTTTCTAGAGAACATCAGCCAGAAACTATCGTGAGGCAAAGAGACAGCCCTCTGTGGATCAAAATGCTTCCTCCCACCCTGGCAGATTTGGACTTACTCAGTGGAGGAAGTTAAAGATTAGGGTGATGGCAAAGAGGCATTCCAACCTGAAAACCTTAGAGTTCATCTCCAAAGATTAATTATCAAAGTAAAGTAAATTACAATTAATATTTCTATACTTTGTCAGGTTGTCTTTTGGGAGATACCTGTCTATTCTAACTTTAAATCTAAATCTGCCAGGAGTATGAATAATTTTGAACTTTATTAATATTTAAGCTGATATGAGCAGGCACCACTTTCCATTTTTTTACAAGTAGCGTATCAAATAGAAGTAATTAAATAGAAAAAGTATATAGATTTGATTTCGTTGAAGATGAAGATAGTCATCATCATCACCATTTGCTTCAGCCTCTCCATCTACAGTGGAGTTGATGATGGCTCAGATGGAGATGCAGTGTTTGGCTCAAACACGTGATGTTGATCTATTTTAGGCCAAATACAACCTGAACGCCACAGAATCTGTGTGGAAATCTCTCAAAGACACTCGTGCAACATGACGTTTAATGCCAGGAGATCATTTAGATTCTCATTTCTCTTGTGATGTCATCAACCATAAAACACAGAAAGCAGAAATAGCAGGGGGATTTTTTTCTGAGCCTTTATGTTATCTTTTGCAGATTCAAACAGTGGTAATCTATTCTTTGACACTCAGCTGTGTTTTTCTCATGGTCATTTGTTTGTGAAAAAAGTGGATCTTGGGAAAAAAAATGGCAAAAGGGTTTTTCTTTTTCTGTCAATTGCTGCTGTGCCCACAGAGACTTTAAAAAGCTGCGGTGGGGTGGAAGATATCTGCTACACGGTATGTTTCATAAGAGCATGGAGCTCACGAAGGGGACGCTGTGAAAACATATCTGAAGGATATCGAGTGGAAGATGAGCAGCATTTCACATGAAAAAGCAAAACAAAACAGGGGACGTGAAAATGTGTTTATCCCAGCAAACCAAAAAGGTGGAAGTACCTTTTAGACATCAGAACTCCAATGAGTTTGCACCTACATCATAAATTGCAATTTGCATAAAAGTCTGCTTCTTGCAAAAGATTATGCCTCCAATCATCACCTCTTCCTCAGCACTAATTAAAGGACTCCTGGTCGATCTTCCTCCTCCTCCTCCCACAGCTCCTCGTTCACCCCTCACCTACTCTGCTCTGATCTTTGAACCTCAGAGTCAGTCTGAAGCTCATCTCTCCTTTTTTATCCCAAACCCCATCAAACTCAAGCTGGAGCACAGGCAGCAACACAGACAGCAGCACTAACAGCGCAGAAGCATTACATCACTTCTGCCATCTCAAAACTGCGCGCATTTACAGATGTGGAGTTGTTTTGGTTTTTTTCGCCCTGAGAAACAAACTTGTTTGTTTTATTTTATTTCTTTACAGGTCCTGTGACGATAATCACAATATGAACACGGTGGCAAAAGCAAACTGGGATGTTGGAGGTGGACTGCAGCGGCTCACCTGGGTTGAAATGCGAGCCGAGGGCACAGCCGGGGATGACCAGCGTTGAACACACCGTCGCCAGGAGGGCCAGCATCTTCCCGTCGGGGTCTGCAGAGCCGGAGAAACCAGGAAAACACAGCGGGACTCAGTGGGCAGGAAACCGGGAGATCAGAGCTTCATTTCTGCTGTGGGTCCGCCGTGACTCCGCAACGCGTCGCTTCATCTCTCCTCCCGATATGCCTGCTTAAACCAGCTGCTGACTTTCACTGCAGCTCTGAGTCTTCTTTTTTTTTTTTTTTTTGCTCTCCCTCTGAATTTGGTTCAGATTGTCCCCTCTGAAGACGAGGAGAGATGAGTCCTGTTTGACAGCAGCTGTTTGCTCCTCCTGGGTTCACCTGGAAGTTGTCACCAGCCCAGAGCTCTGACCCGCAGTTGTGTATCACGGGGCAGCCCCTTTAAATGGACAGAAACGAATGAGAAGTTAAAAGGGAAGCGGGATTTGTGTGTGAGCCGCCGGCGCTGTCCGAGGTGCTGACAGCATGAGCGCCATCTTGCTCCGTAATGCGCTCGAATGTGATTTCTGGAGCGTTTTTTGTGCCGTGTCTGCAGGGCGGGGGAGGGGGCGTTGGAAGCTGTGCAGTCCGAGCATCCTCAGCTGACTGAAATATTCAGCCCAGCGAAGAGAAAAGGAGGAGATACTATTTTTAATGCTGCACAGAGATGTTTTCAGCCTCCAACCTGCAGGCTGAAGAAGCTGCTGCATCTTCAACAGGAAGTCTGAGATTCATCCTGTTTTACTGCAGATGGAGCCTTTGTCTCTTAACTTAGATACATGGAGAATTAAAAAAAAACACAATTCCTCATAGACACATTGTGGGCATCACCAGGGAAAGGCACACCACAGAACAATCCCAATTATAATCCTGCTGTTCATAAATGCTGGAAGGAGCCCCCTCCCCCACCCGGTACCATTCATCCTCTGCCTTTCCCTCCCCCTGCCTCCCTCAGCCTGCTTTCACTTCAGACAGGATTCTTGGCATCGCATCGATTCAAGTTCTCTTTGTGCATCTTACAGGCTTATCATGGTGCCTGATTGTTCTGCAACAGAGATGTCACACACAGAACACTAATCCAGCATTAGTCAGCTCCTCTGGTATCTCTCTATGCACCGCTTCTTGTTGGTTGGGGTTATGTAATGCATCATATATTATTAAAAGACTTGATTTTTCTTAGCGCTGCCAAGAATACAAATAGAGCGACGGCTGAAAGAAACAAACACACCGGCTTACGGGCGGCCAGATAGCTAACCACAGGAGAAATGCATCTATGCTAATGTTAACATTTAAATCTTTCAAATGGTCTCAACTGAACAGCCTACTTTCAAATTCCATATTTTTATGAAACTCCAGTGTTCCCATTACAATACTGTAAGTAGATTTTTTTTCAAACGCAACCCACTACAACATCTTCTAGTTTCTAAACATATTCTGTGTGGGGGAACTTTTCCCACTATGTGATAATAGACTCACCCTGCAGTGAAACATAGGGGTGGCAGGATCATGCTGTGAGAAGACTTTTCTTAGGCAGGGACCACAGCTGGTCAGAGTCAAGGAGGAGCTGGATGGGGATAAAAATATTGCAATCATGGGGGGAAATCACCTGGAGGCAACAGAAGAGGGACTTACACAGAAAACTTCTCCATTTTAGACGTTTGAAAAATCATGTACGGTTATCCTTCTACTTCACAATAGCGCATTAGTTTGTCTTACAGAAAACTCTGGTGGGGGTCTTTTTTGAAGTATGTAGTTGTAACATGACAAAATGCAAAAAAGGTTCATCAAGGTTTAACATGCATTTGCTTTTGCATGGCAGTGTATGCGTGACTTCCTGCCAACAAGCCTTGGTCTGGCTCAGATCATTTCAGCTCACCGTGTGAGAAACATTTAAAGAAAGTCTAACAGAACAGAGTGCCATCATGGCAAGTACTCAATCTCAAGCCATTTTGTGTACCCTCTAAAAGAAAATGGGCACCAGGAGAAATGAAACAATATTGACTGAAAAAAGACATAGCTTTGCAGCAATGCTTAACCTACCATCACAAACTCTGTTTTTCTCTAAGACGAGATCAGACGGTCTTTGTTATTTTTTTACATGCGTATCATTTTATGGATGAATATTTTAGATTTTTTTTTCATTAGGGAATGTGTAAAAAGTTGAAAACATCTGATGGTAAAACATACGTCTGCAGCAACAAAACTGCAACTTTTAGCCTTAAAGCAATTTTATTCTCAGTGGACGTCAAACCGTGTTGCTGTTTCACATTGTTACACCTGATGTAATAAAGTTTGATTCATCTTCACTTAAAAGGGTTGAGCCTTTGAAACTTGCATCCTTTATATCTAAAAGTGACACCCTCACTACGCAACAACCAGTATGCTCAAGGTAGAATCATATTCAGTTAAAACAATCGTTAGTTTCTTTCTTTCTTCTTTTTTCTGTACAGCCTTTTAGATAATTTATGATATCACACTTTCTGTGTATTTATTTTCCTATCATAGGAAATAAGATAGAAAAACTGAAAATATTTTTTCAGATTATCAATGTCATTCTTTCAAATAGATTTAAAAGTGTAGCTTGTAAATCAAAACCGTCCTGTATATATGTCAACACCAACGGATGTGTTTTCTTACTCCAGAGGGACATCTGCTTCAAGACGAGCAGAAGAATGGAAATGGTTCCCATCTTTATATTTGCAGATTGGACAGGGGTGTCGATCCTTAAAATTCCCTGCTTCCTTTCTTCCTCCTCCTCTTCTCTAAACCTCGTATTCCTCTCTCTGAAACACTGAGTTGCATGTCTGCCGTTACCGTGGAAACAAAACGAAGAGGATGAGATTGGTTCTCAGCAGACCAGAAAGAGCTTTCCTTTCAGCTCCCATCTTACGTCAAATCAGACAGGCATTATGTAAGCCACACAGCATGCCTGTACTTTAATTTTAATCAGAGCTATACCTGAAGCAGAATTTTTTTCCCCCCTGCATTTCATTATGAGAATAATTGTAAACTGAAGAAAACTCAGTCCAGCTCAAACCTCCAATCTGGACATTTCCTGAGAGAGAGCATCAGGATCCAAAGCGTTGGGTTCCCTCTGTTATTAGTCTTGCTTGTTCTGCATGTGTTACACTGAGAGGGTCATAAACACCCAAACCCGTCCTCAGCCTGGAGCCACAACATCAGCTTTCTGTCACACTGAATCCAGCTTTCCTTCTGAGTCACAGGGCTATGTGGTTCCTTGTTTTAGCTCAGTCCTGAAACAAACGTGCTGATGGTTCAGCGGTGTCGCTCCGTCCACTTCACGCTAGTTATAAAATCGCTGCACACATGCAGCGACCCCAAACTGTGCCGATTTACAGGTTGCAGCTTTATTCTGTTCACCACTTTCTCATAAATATGCAGGGAGATTATGACGCTGACGTCTTTCATGTAATGTGTGACATTTACTGTACACTCCCAACTTCTGTTTCCTGCCTTTGAGGCAACGCTGTCCTCATAAAACAATAATCGGGAGAAGATGAACATTGTGTGCTGGTTCTTCTAAAACTTTTAGTAGTTTTAGAAAGGGGGGGGGGGGTATTTTCTCCTAAACTGAGAGAAAACATCCTTTTTCAAACAAACCTGACCTAAATGTAGGCAAACCTTGTGAAAAAGAAAACATAGGGGTAGTAACAACACTCAGTTTCTGTATATTGTTGGAATACTTTTAAGAAAATACAGAGATTAAATGGTCTGTAAATTATTCCTTCTGATTTTCCTAAAGCTCATAGGGGCTCATCTCCACATACAATAGTTTAAATTTAATTATGCCTCTTGGAGTAGTGATAGATGGAGCGTTTCGTGCGCAGTAAAATACCACAAATTATTATAATTTTCTGTTATGACAGGTGGAGAAAAACAACCTGAGAGGATTCATTCATTACTCCTCAGCCCACAACAGCATCATTAACGCTTAGGAGATTAAATGGGCAGTATAAATGTTTGTCTGTGTCCATCTGTGTAGGAGTAACCTGCAGGCAGAAGTGAAATCCTCTGGGAGGAGAAGAGTGAATTAATCCCACATGAACATCAGGAATCTCTGCAGAGACGCCAGAGCTGGGGATGTGACTAACTGCTGGAAAACACACGTTCAGGATTGGAATAATAATTGGGAAGCAATACGTGAGGGCCAGACAATCTGCAGGAAAAAAAATCAAACCATTGCTGATGATAAAACTAATTGCTAGAAAACAGTTTTTTGTCTGTTCATTTTATCCAGTTCTCATCCCAACATTATGTTTTCCCAACAAACAAAGCAGAGAGGTTTGTGTGAGTCAGAATCAACTAAAACATGATGAATAAATGAGCGATGATTAGCACACCTCCAACAAATCAGTCAGTCCTGGGAATCTTCTGTAGCCTTGGTGGTTTTTGAGAATTTAAGCTCACTCACTATGCATCCATTAAATAGTGAAACTGTCATGTTTTAGTTTTTTGTTTGTTTTGCTTTGGACCTTTCTGGACTTTTTCCATCAGCCGGTCACCCCTCAGCCACTATCCAATCAGCTCAGCCACCAGTCAATTAGCCCACATCAACCCCACCTGCTGCCAGTACCTACTGTCATCTCTGATCACCTGTTCACCGGCCTAAATATACCTGCCTCAGCCAACTCATCCCTGCCAGAACTTCCCTTCTCTTCCCGTCTGATCTCATCTCGTCTAGTGTGATGTGCTTTGACTCTACCAGTTCCTGTGTGCTCAGCCAGCTGGAACCTATGTTCGCTTCACTGAAGAGAGTTGCTTGCTGCAGTTCAGCCTGTTTCCCTGTGAGTCCCAGCCGCTTGCTCTGCCCGTTCTGGTGATTTCCCGATCCACATCGCCTGTTCTGGTCTATCACTACCTGCATCTTCTGGTCCCCTGCTCACCCCTGCCTGCCTACACCGTCAGCCATCAAATCCTCTGTTCTAGTCTGGTTCCACCTGCATCTGGTCAAGTCTGGTCCTGCTTGCCTGCCTCAATTGCTATTACTCATTCCCTCACAATCCATCCATCCATCTATTTTCTAACACCCTTATCCCTATCATGGTCACAAGGGGTGCTGGTGCCTATCTCCAGCTGTCAATGGGCGAGAGGCGGGGTACACCCTGGACAGGTCACCAGTCTATCACAGGATTCCCTCACAATAAATCTTTTTAAAAAAATTTAACCTTTTGTACGACTGAATATCGGGTTCACCAGCATCATTCGTTACAGAAATACCCAGAGTAAAGTGGTACTGCATATGTTAACTACTTCTTTTATGAGTGAGAACAACTTTGAAGAGGTTCAGGTAAGTTTAGTTTCTTAACATAGCAACAAATAGCAATTCAATCTGAACGATTCACACGGATAGAAAAGACAATTAGAAGAATTTTATTGCAAACAGGCCTGCAAACAGGTTGCATGAACTGTCCATGATGAGCAAGCATGAAGCGACTGTGGAGAGGAAAAACTCCCCTTTGGGAAGAAACCTCTGGCAGAACCAGGCTCAACATGGCGGTCTTCTGCCGGACCGTTTAAGGAGTGACTGGTTCAAAGCTGATTGGCTTGCGTCGGAGGCGGATGAGTCTCTGATTGGATGGAGGTGGGCAATAGAGTTTCATCAGTCTGAATTTCCGCTTAAGCTTCATTAAAAGTGACCTTTTGGGTGCGTCAAAGCAGGATGACATGGTGGCGATCAGCCGGAAATTTCACACTGGACTTCAAGCAATGTTGACTTCATGCTGCTCCTCTTTTGGATTCTGGGACATTTGATTTCCAAACGAAATGCAAAATTTCATCTGTAAAGAAGACTTTGGACACCAGTCCAGGCCTTACACTTCCATAGGTTAGCAACTTCTGATATCTCTGGTTAAAGTGTGTCTTAACGTAGAGAATATGGCAGCTGTAGCCCATGTCCTGCATCTGTTTGTGTGGCTCTTGAAGCTTTGACTTCAACCACCGTCCACATTTTGTGAATCACTCCCAAATTCTTCAATTGGTTTTTTCATCCAAGTAATCTGGTTATCAATGTTCCTGTTGCTCCTTTTTGTGCCACAGTTTTCCTTCCCCTCAACCCTCCATTAGCTTGGATACAGTATTCCTGCCTAATTCTTTACCAATGTCCTTCTGCCACATTTGCCACATTGAGGATGTAGATAGTCTTCTTCGCGATTGTGTAGGGCAGGCCTTAAAATCTGTAAAATAATATTTCTGTGTTGAAGAAATAATTTTTTTTTGATCTGATGTAATATGAAAAGTTTCTGAGGAGCTGAATTTTGGGTTTTCCATTAGCTGTAAGCTATAGCCATCAAACTTTACAGACAGAAACATATTAAACATTTCACTCTTTGCTATAAGAACATTTTAATGTTTTTAAATTTAAATACTAAAATAACGTAACTATTTAAAGATGTTTCAATTTATTGAGATGTACCTTTTCAATGTTTAATTTTTAAAAGTTTGACTTTACAATGCCAAATCCCTTCTTCAATGCCATTGCAAGCTGTCACTGGTTTAGCTCCATAGACTCAGAGCGGGGCCATGACACTTGGGGACAGTATTTCTGGGCCAGGGGACTGGGTTTTCACTTTGATAAAGTAAAAGAATCAGTTGGAGAAAATACAACACTTCATCTTTAAATTACAGGTTTGGTGACAGACATGGAAACAAATTTTGACAAACGCAAAGTAGTTGTCTCTGATTTTACCGCACAATGGGGCTTTGCGTGTTCTTACATGATTAGGAAGACACATCTCCAGACCTGCGATGTGCTCATTCACAGCACTAATGTGTGTCTGTTAAAATGTGACACCTCAGCGGAATGAGGCTTTATGGAGTCAATTTCAATTAAGACTTCAACACTCACCAGACGAGTCTTTCATCATCCGATTCAAGGACCTTAACAGGATTAATTATTCCATCTTTTGTGCCAAAGAGCTGTGGGAGAGACACAAATGGAACAAAAAGCATCTCTCTACCTAGCAGAGAGTAGAAGTGTAAGTAAAATGTATTCATCAGTATGTTATGATGTTTGATATCAAAAGGTACATTGGAAAATGTGCAAAGTGGTCACCTTAAACAGCTGTTTCAGTTTAAATTCTTAGTAAAACGAAGAAAGTTATTGCAGGGCTCAGCGCACTGTGTCCTACTGTATGCTGCCACTCCTCTGGCTGCAAACTAATCTCACCAAGCAGTTGCAACAACCAATCCAGACTCTGCACATCAATAAAACCCGTGCCAAGCTCAGGATCCAAGCACACAGAAATATGTATGTTTTTGAATCACAGCATGAAGGAGGTACACACACCTCCAAGTTGTGCCCATGTTTGGCTGTGCTGGTTGACCGGAGCCTTTAAATAGGCAGTTTTAAAGGAAAATATATTCATCTAAGACCTACAGCTGTTGTTATTGGTGTTTAGGGGGTAGGAAGAGGAGTGAATGTTATAATTATATAATGTGTAACTGATGAAAACCCACTACAGACTTCCGAGCCTCATCTGATTGGGTTCTGATAATCAGTGAAAAACCCAAATATGCAATTGTGTTCTGACTTTTCCTCCTAAAATCTAAAGAAATGTTATTTCTTTTGAAGAAAGACCAACTACTTCTGCAGAGATGTACCCATTTATAACCACTAATTATTGATGAATTTGCCAACAGCATATTGACATTCATTTTTTTCTGCTTTGCCCCACAGGGATTTCCGTGCTGAGAGCCAAATTTTTCCTATAACTCATCGCTTGTGCATCATGTACAAACTAAACCTCGGCACACAACAGATTCATTGAATATCCAGTCTTTAAAAGATTCTTCAAAGGGTGAAGTTCTGGGTTGAAAATGATGTAGTCGGACCACAGGGTTTCTCGCCGAGCAGAAATCTGATCCCAGATTCTCCGATCAATATTCTACAGGAATCGAACTCTGTACGCACAGCCCGGTGAGCCTCAACGGGCTGCCGGCTAGTTGTTCTTCTATAAATAATGAAGAACACTACATTTGAAGGCCGAGTTGAAAGAAACCCTGAACAACATCAAAGCAGCAAGCCTAGCAGCAGGAGCTGCCGGTCCGATCACTGAATCAGAGGTTGATCTCTGCTGACCACACAGCTGTTCAGAAGGTGCTGCACGTTTAAAGCATGTCGAGTCCTCTCTTGTGTCCGCTGGCTCCTGTTGCAGAGGTGACTGAGCAGTAAAGCCTGTCACTAGTCAGCAGAGAGCCCTGTGCTCTGCTGACTGATCTCTGATTACTCATCGGAGAGGTGATGCTTTGTGTCAAAATAGCCGAGGGTCTACCTCCCTTCTGACTTGCCTGAACAAAAGAGCAGGACTCAGTTTTAACGATGGTCAAAGTTCACTCTGAATAAACTGCTGTGTTCACCTGAAAACAAGAATCTAGAATGAACAGAGGAACAATTGTGATCAGAAGACTCTGTCAGAAGTTAGAAAAATGTTTATGCGCTAAGTAGCTAACAATCCACTAAGCATCTAAAGTAGATCTGCAGAGATGAGCAGAAAGGGCCTTTTTTCTGCAGGACATTCCCAAAAACACTTTGGGGCTTTATGGTCTTCAGAGACATCCTCTCCAGATGATTAAACACTCTAAAATGTGTTTACAGGAGGTAAATGCTCATAAAATTACCTTTTACACTCTGGCTGTGAGATCTGGCCCAAGCTTAATTGTCTCTGGCTGGTTTGTACATTTTTGAACATCTCCAATAACTTCCATGTGGACAGAAGGATGTTTCACCAGATATTTGATGTAATGTCCACAAGCTTGGTTTCTTTATCCCTGTCAAAATAAGAACCATTGCAGCTGATGACTCCTGCCTCCAACAGTAAGACTCCATACAGTCCTTCTGTCCGAATAGGAGAGTCCTCATCCTTACATTTTTAATGAATCTGGCTGTTTTTGTTCTATTGGAGGGTGAAGGGGAGTGGGGAATTATCAAAACTCTTTAAATTCAGTTTTAACAAAAAAAAAACTAAAACATGGGAGCTGGCTGTAAGGCCCAGGCTGAACGTAGCTCCACCACCTTCACTTATTAATGAAACCTCGCAGCACCAACATGTCTGAGGACAACTTTTAGAAACTTTAAGAAATGTTTTCCCTGCAGAAATGAAGCAGATAAACAATGAGCAAGATAAGCAATGTGTTCTTGGATTTAACCTCACACAGAGGTCCTGGCTCCGGTCCGTTTGTAGAGGCGTCCCATCTGCGGCATCCAGAATTGAGGCTTCAGCGGCCCCTGCTTCCTCAGTCAGTTTTGTCTTGGGAGACCTCGGACCTTTTGAGTTGCACTGGACGCGGGAAAACACACCACTCTGCTAATGATTTCCAATAAGTCAGAGTGTTCTTGCTTTCCGTCAAGAAGCCAGATGGTTGAGGTGGTCACTAAGCTTTTCTCCAACAGAACATGGAGATCCAGAGCTGCAGGGTTTACTGTGGTCTGTCAAAAAGGAAATCTGCTCACTCATCTTGATAAAACAGCCATTGAGCAAACAATGGAGTGAGGCTGAGGGGAGGAAAGTGATGAAACAAGTAGAGGAGCAGGAGCGACACCTTTATTAGCTGCTGTTTACAATAAATGTCTCCATGCATACAGCTTCATCAGACCCGCTTTCCATTCCTACCGTTTACCCTCTCCATTTCCCTGAAGACGCTCCCGAATTTCCTGCAGTGATCCTAAAATGACGCGTCCTATGATATCGCTGCTGACAAAATACCTGATCTGATCTGCAGCATGACTAATCAGTCCACCAGGCGGCATTGATCTGGAGCCAAAGATGACCAGCAGAGCAGACACTTGTTAGTTTCCTTCAAAGCCGAGCTGGAAATAGAACAGTGTTGAGCAATCAGCTGCTCCTTTATCTGTGAAGTGATTTAACTGCAAATGCTGGCCAGTGATGCGTACGGAAACATTATTGCAGCCATGCATTATTTCAGTCCTGAACGACGAATGACCTCACGTTTGTGCTTGAATCAGAAGGATGATTTCACTGTCTGATGTTCCCGTCTCTGATCTTCCAGTGCAGGTTTCAGGTTTATGCTTGAAAGACCTGTGGAACCACCAGTGAGTCCTCTGTGATGCTTGTTGAGGACAGGTGCAGGTGAAAGGAAGCATATATCGAGACGCAATCATTCATATGGGCAATGTCGATATTGCAAAGGACAAAAGGGAAGCAATATTAAACCTGCTTCATGGCTGATTAATAAAAAATAAAGACAGATGTGTAACCTTCCCCTTTTAAGGGTTTTAAAGTGGACCTCTGAAGGAAGAGATTTTCTATTTTTTATGAGAAAGCATATAAAGTCTAACAGTCGAGTCTAAGATTTTGAGTAAAATAGACACCAATCAGTGTATGCTTGTTAAACATCTTTTAAAACCTCTGAACAACGTGAAGTTGCTGTGAAGGCGTTCCAGAGCCACTTTTTTTTTGTAAATCTATCAGTTAATCTTTGTATTTCTTGATTAATGAAAATGCTATTTTTTTTCTCATAAAATCTAAAAATAACCTTATTTAAATGTATTTTTGCATCAGGCAAGTTTAACACCTGTTGTACATCCAGAGAATACCAACATGTCAACACGCAATGAAATGAAGCCCTGTGTGAGTTTCGAGTGATTATCAAGAGCCTGACCTGAAAAAAACAGAGAAGAAAAGAAATAGAACTGATTTCAGTATTGAATGCAACTCTTAAACAAACTAACATAAAAAAAAATCCCTTTCCATTTCACATTGAATAACAGGGACTGTAACATCTCCATAAACATTATGAATTGCATTTATTCACCGACAGTATTTATTATTTATAGAGATTGTAGTTAAATCTGGATTAAATTTGCTCCTAAATCCAAACTGCCATTTTATTTATGTCCATGGATTTGACATCTTTAATATCAGCCAAAACAGCGTCTAAACATCTCTCGCTGCGTTAGGCTGACACACGTCAAGAAACGCTAAGTGTTAGAGCGCCCTCTGCTGTACCACAGAACAAAGTAGTGCAAACTGTGCAAAGTGAGTAGATTACGCAATTCTAGTTATCTTAACAGGGTTATAGGTTATTTTTGTAAACCTGACATCAAATCAAATTAGTCAACAGCAGGATTTATTCATCTTTACCGTGGCTCTTTGTTGCTGAGGTCAAGTTTGAAGTCTTTTTGTGATTTCATGGAGTCGACTCGACTGGTTAAATTTGAGATTTAAGTCTGGAAGACTCGAGTCCATCTCTGGTGGCTCAGTCATCGTGTTACAGTCATGTTTCTGATTATGTGGGCTCAGTCCGGCCAATTTATTTCATGGTTCAGCTTGAAGACATCTAAACACTTGAGGTCTTGTTGCTTTATGCGGATAAGGAAACGGCCTTGAAATTTGTGCTTCGACACGAACACAACCCTAAACCCACCAGTAGCACCACCTTGGGTTTAGACCAAGGATGTTAACATTATGCAGATGCCAGCTCAATCCTTACGCTTGTTCACCTCTGTGCAACAAACATCTGTAGTAGTTCTCAATGATAGTAGTTAAACTAAATATTAATTCAGTGCTATACAGAGAAGCTTAGTGTTCAAGAATTCTTCAATTCATACAATTCTTTGAGTTTGTAAAGAACAATGCTGACAACTAATAGTATTTTTTCTCACTTTTAGTAGAGGGAGAAAATAAATGGACACTTTTCCTTGTGTTTCTACTGGAATAACTTGTACAGGGTATCCCATTGTGTGTACATATCTAGAGATGAAAGATGTTATGTATTTGAGCTACCATTAAAAAAAAAATACTGCTATTATTAGATGCACACCCAGGTTATAGGGTTTACTTTGCGGGTTTACAGGGGGGTGTCCAGCTGTTTCAGTCTGAAGGAGCAGCTCGTGAGAGCTCGATGCAGAAGGAGCTCTGCAGCGAAACAGAGAAACCTGCATCTCATCTGGAAGAAATGGTGGACAGAGAACACCTCACTAGTTTATTGCAATACACTTTAATGCAGGTTTAATGTTTGGTGATGATATTTCAGTAACACCCGATGGAATACATTGATTATTTAAACACTGATGATTACAAACATAAGAGTTGAACCAAAAGTCCTTAGAGAACAGATTACAGTTTGTTAAACCAGTTTAATAGTTCAAAACAGACAAGAAAAAAAAGAAACATTGAATGTCTGGAATAATCAAGCAATAATGTTACAAAACCTAATGAAGTGAATACACAGCTGATCTGTTTAAATCCAACTTTTCTCATCAAGCAGAAGCAACAAGAAAACAGCACACAGAAGCTGAAATTAGAGCAGTACATACATTTAAATACAAGGTTGTCTTTTATAAATAACATTAAAATTGCTGTGATCATGTTAAGCTCATATCATAAACTATTGTAATTTGAAGACCGTATTCAGATCATACAAAATTAAAACCACAGCGGCTTGTATTTCAGCATGAATACCTTCCTGTTACGGACCAACACAACGTCACAGCAGCACAATCTGGCTACATGAACTAATGTAGTGATTTATTACTCAGACTGGGGGAGGATACTAACAAAGTAGCTGAAAATCTCAACAAATTCAGACTGAAACAGTCATGAATCAGATTCTTTATTAATATCATTTGCAGGAGTTCATAGCAATACATTACTGGGGTTGCTGGTGGGTAAATAATTACTGGCTGCTGCTCTATAATGGAGACTAAAGTAACATAACAGGTCTCCCCCAAATTCCCACCCTTAATTAGTTTAAACTCATAAGCCTAATACTTTAATTTGTTTTTGTAATTTGTTTGCTATGCCAGTGCTAAGTATAGTATATGAATGCATAAAGTTTAAATGAATACAGACTTTTTATTTAGGGCACTTAATTCGTTTTCGGCACACAAACAAACAAACAAAAAAACGTGAATGATAAGTTTTAGCAAAAATTTGGCAACAGAAAGCGGGACATAAAGAGGAACGGGGCAGATAGGGATGGGCGAATTGATTTCCAAGTGCTATCTACAGGTCCTACTGAGACCTGTTTACGAACTTCCGAGTCCCTCCACGACGGCACAAGGTGCATTTTAACCACAGCATGGACAGCTGGGTGTGTTGTAGCAAATAAGCCCTAAAATCAAAGTCCTTTGCTTTGTTTATGAACTTAGTGTGTTTAACCTGTGCATCAAATACACGATGATATGCATATATGTTGTGTATATTGCTGTATAATAACAAGGGAATTGTATTTAGACCGTATAACAGTTATCACATAACAAATAAGAAAACAGCAGAATAAGGTGTTAAAAGTTGCAAACATGCACACAATTTTATCAAATAAAAAAACTGGTGTGAAGACGATAATCATCTTCGTCATCGCTTGTTTCAGCCTCTGGACCCATGTTGTTGTCCACAGTGGCTCATGGACTATGAGAGTCGTGTTCTGGCTCGGACATATAAAGCAGAACTTCGTGGAGTAGGAATGCTTTCTCTGTCAGGGCTCAGGCAAGAAGGCCATGTGACTGGATGAAAACACTTCAGAATCCACATCAGCATATATCCAGAGCTCTTTGGCTAACAAAGCAAAGCAATCAGATCACCTTCAAACTAGCTTAGTCCAGCTTTGTTGTTTAGCCATCTCCTGTCTGCTCTTATGACCCTATGACACCAGGTGAGCAGGAAAATTTCCCCAAGCAAAAACACTTGTGGGTTTTTTTAAGCACACTTATATATATAAAAAAAAGTTGACATTTCAGTGAAATCCTTCATTAAAAATGAATAATATTCTCTACTTTTTGTTACCTTCTCTCCCTTTTAACGGTTTGCCTCACCTTTCGCACTTCCTTTCTTTCTTTCTCTTTTCTTTGCGTTGCTGTGTCCACTGAATTTGAAATAATCCCAAAATAATCTCCTAAACTAAAGCTTTTGCATACATATCAAGCGGAGCGAAAGCAATAATGCTCAACTTGTGAAAGTAGATCTGTTGGGCTCTCTTTGGGACTAAGAAAGCAATTCTTGGTTGCTACACTAACAGACAGGACACGTAAAAAAAAGAAAATTAATAATATTCTGTCTCCATGTGTAATGATTTTCTTTCCTTTTTTATAGACAAATTGGCATCTGTTAGACACATCCCTGCCTCGTCCACTACAGTGGATCTCTCTATTGTTTCTGCTGTATTTGAACAGATTGAACCAGAGTCTTTTTCTATTTAAGATAGGATTGTACATTTTTATTACCGCTGGCCGAGCCTTCCTTTTGTCTTTGCTCAGGAACCATGCCGAATGGTTTTAAACATGCTGTTGTTAAACCCATTCTTGGTTTTGTCTAATTGTAAGACAATTTAAATTTTACATTTTCTTCCCAGGTTTTTATTAAAAGTACATAATGACATAGCTATGTCTATTGATCAAAAGTCTATTGTGGCTCTTGTTTTGAACCACTATGTCAGTATCTGTGGCCAGGCACAGTAGTGGTTCACATCTTATCAGACAGAACTTTCTCTGTCATGATTAAGGATTCTACGTCTTCTAGTGCTTTAATTTGGGATTCTGCAGGGCTCCATTGATGGCCCTTTTGTAATTTCACTTTACAAAAGTGCTGCCACTTGGAGCTATTATAACCCAGCATCAGTTATCCTTCCACTGCTACGCTGATGATCCCAAAAAAATTTGTCATCTTTGTAGCCACGTTGCAGTAATGCTCTCCTTTCTCTACTGGATTGCATTACTGCTGTAAACTGTTTTATTGCTGTGGTTAGGCCAACATTTTTAGTTTGTCTGTTTGAAAAGAACAAACCACTATTTTATTTGGCAGCCAATTCAAATGTCAGTGGTTTGAATTGTCTGTATGATTGGACTGTATTGACTTTGTAAAGTGCGTTGAGATTACATGTTGTGAATTGGTGGTTTTTCAGCTGTGTATTTTTGCCAAAGTTAAGTTTTTTTAATTGTCTTGACTTGAAGAAGGTCATTCATTCATGCTTTTATTAGCACCAGTCGACTATTGTAATGCCGTTGGTGTCTCCCAGTTGAGGGTAAATCTCCTTCAGCTAATCTGTCTTTTAAATAATACCTCCTCACATGCACAAACCACATGTTTTATATTTTATGAACTGGTTTCCTGTTGATTTTATACTTTTACTGTTTCTTTCCAAATTTCTTAATGACATTGTACCTTATTTATCTCCATTTTTAGATGTCTCTGTGTGTGGCATGACCTTGAGGTCAGCTAGTCAGCTTTATTGGATGTTCCAAGGATAAAGCTTAAACACTGGGGTCACCAGGCTCACCAGTTTTTTTGGTCCTTTTAATGTTCCTTAGCGCATTCTTTTCAGACTAAATTATTTTGTTTTCTGTTATCTTTTTGAGTGTTATAATTTTATTGTCTTGTGTTTTGATCTCCTTATTTTGGATGTTTCAAAGCACTCAATAAATAAATGAATATTCATATACTAACATAAAAAGACTTGTCAAGCTGTTGAAAAGGTGATGCACCTCCAGCCACTTACGTAAAATGTAACTCACCCCAACATCAACATTTTTGCAGATGAACTGTATAAACTGGGCTTATGGTGTTTTTTTTATGTTACTGTGCATTTTAGTTTTACATTTTCATGTTTACTTGTCTATTTCTGCAAAAATTGTCTTAAAACTATCTTAGTGCTGCCCTCTTACGGTTGAACAGTGGCAATTGTAGTTGATTTTTCCTATTGGTCCAGATGGTACATGCATTCGTTACTGGTACATGCTTTTTGGCATCATAGCCCCGCGTTTGGGTATAAAAGCATCTCAGTCAGACATTCTCTTGGCGAGTCAGACTCAGGAGTTGGAGCTGTGAACATTAGGAGCATTGTTCAATATTGTTTAGCGTTAATGCTTTGAATGTTAGTTCATGTTAGCAATTATGCTGCTAACATCACTTTAACGCTCAGAAACTGCACACATTATGTCCTTGTTCGGGCATCGCTGAGTCAGCGCCTTAATCCATTTGCTCAAATTGATAAAGCTCAGGCCTGCTGGGCTCCACAAAGCCTTCTCAATCTCCAGTGATGAGGGGGTGAAAATTTGTCCATCTCAAAATACCAATCTGTAGCAAAACTACCAGCATCCCCCTGGTCACTGTCCATCATGTTTCAAGGTGTCACTTCCCCTTGTCTTGACAACAGCCCCGCTTAACTCGCCCCACTGCCAATCCCCACACTTAGCCCTGGCCCTAAGGGTCTCTTGGCATTGCCCACTTTGGTGGCGTGTTTCAAAATTTGTGGTGGTGGGGTTATGCTTTTACATCGATGTGAGTTACACTTTAAAGCCACTTTAGGCTTATAGATAGCTATTCAGTTAATTCCTTATAAATCTTTCTGATTTATTGTTTTACAATTATGTAATTGGTCCTTCTTTACCTGGTGCACAGAACTGACAGCAGAGTTAAATCAATGTAGCTGGGAGAGCACCAGGAATAAACATAATTCTATATTCATATAGACACTGCTTGCACGTGAATACTTATATGAAGTGTAAAGGCATATGCCGGTCTAAACTTTGCTGTTGGGGAAACTCTTCGCCACAGACAGGGCAACCGTAAGGTTGCCCTCCCATATGAACGGAGATGTGTGAATCCAGATGAGTTTTCCGGGAGAAACTTTTACCACAGAAGTCACAGCTGTAAGGCTTCTCACCTGTGTGGACCACCATGTGCGTGTGGAGATATGTTTTACGGTTAAATCGTTTACCGCAAACGTCACAACCAAAAGGCCTTTCCTCACTGTGGGTGGTCATGTGACCCCTAAGGTGGGTTCTACGTTTGTAGCTTTTACCACAGATCTCACAGCTGTGTGGTTTCTCCCCTGTGTGGACCGCCTTGTGTGCCCTAAGATTTGTCTGTCGGTTGAACTTTTTACCACAAATATCACAACTAAATGGCTGTTCTCCTCCGTGGACTATCATGTGTGTTCTCAAATTATTCTGGTGTCTTGCTGTTTTACCGCAGATTGGACAAACATAAGGCTTCTCCCCTGTGTGGATTCTCATGTGTGTCTTAAGATTGTGCTGATGCTTGAATCTTTTACCACAAACCTCACAAACAAATGGCTGCTCCTCTGAGTGGACTTTCATGTGTTTCTTCACGTCATGCTGATGCTTAAATCTTTTCCCACAAACGTCACAAACAAACGGCTGCTCTCCAGTGTGGACTCTGATATGAGATTTAAGACTGAACTGATCTCTAAATGTTTTGCCACATTCATCGCAGCCAAAGTTTTTCTTCCCTACATGGGCTTTGGTCTGTAAAAGTGGTTTTGGCATCGCTTCAGAACTTTTCGGATTAACTGAACTGCTTCCCTTCCAGCTACTTTCTTTGTCTGTCAAAGGTTGCTGCCAATAATCATAACCATCATCTTCACTGACATCAGTCTCAGAGGAATCTCCAGCCTTTCTCTCTGAACTTCTTTTGAAACGTTTGGGACCAGGCTTCCAGACAAGTTCCAGTTGTCCACAGTCTCCATCAGCTTCAGTTTTTATCCATTTAATGGAACTGGTAGTTGGACGCTCTACCTCTCTAGGGTCATCAGTTGGAGTTTCATGAAGCTGTGACGACTCTGGTGCTTCCTCGTCGTCTTCTTCAGTCTTCACAATAACATTGAGTGGGAAGTTGATGTAGTCACTCTCATCCCCTCCATCTGGCTGCTCTTCTTCTTGACTTATGCAACTTTTCTCCAGTTCTTCCTTGACGAAGGAGGACTCTGGGTCTTGCTCTTCCAAACTGGGACTCCAAGGAACCTCTTCTTTGTTCAATGAAAGATGGTGGACATCTAAAGACAGCAGACACCAAAACATGAGGATGTTATGAAACGTCAGCAATATATTTGCACTTGTCATACTTTGAGCCTACACTGGCAAAAAAAAAAAAAATCTTTGGACAGAATGAGAACATAAAGACAGTAAATGCCTGAGAAATTACAATAAGGTTTCATGGATAGCTGGATTGTAACTTATACAGTCAAAACCAGACATTTACATACATGTTATAAAGCAATATAGCTTTTTCTTGAACAGAAATATGTTCAATATGATCTTGAACATATTTCTGTTCAAGAAAATATTTTAATATTTTTATCGTTATTGCTCATTTATAGGGTTTTAAAATTGTCAAGTTCCATTTGATGCATGTGGTCTCTAGAACACTCCAGTCAACAGGCCTATTACTCCTAGACGTATCGAGATAGCCATTAAAATGTAGAGGTGATCATGCTTTCATCATGGCTTAACTTCACTGTTTACTTAACCATTGAGTCATTAAAATGTCTGTTAAGAAAAACTTCTTTCTTTCCCTTGGCCTTAACTTGAATAGTGCATTAGACACTAGCCGATGCTTTTATAGCTTTCATTTGTTGTGCTGCATTGCCTTTTTTTATGCTATACTTGTTTACTGAATTTGTGATGCACTTTGGTCAACAGTATTTTTAAAATCTGCCGCATAAACAAATTTGACACTGCAACACAGTTTAGGAGGGAGACAGGTTCCGGGTTTCAGAGGTGAACATGTTTTAGTGCAAATTGTGTGAATCAACCCCAGAACTAAACCCAAAAAACTTGTAAAAGATGCTCGATGGGGCTGGTATGAAAGTCGTTATCCATCGCAAAACGATTCCTGTACCAACATGGGCTGAAAGGTCACTCAGCGGAAGAAGCCACTACTCCAAACCAGCATAAAAAGCCAAATTACAGTCTGCAAATGCACTCAGGGACAAAGGCAGTAATTTTAGTCATAAAGGGAGAAGCTTGAAAGCCTGATAAAACAATCTGGAGTTGATGCATCATGTAGTGTGGGGGCTTGATTGCTGCAAAAGGAACCTGAGCACTTATGATGTGATGCCACAAAATAGGTGGCATCAAGAGAAAAGCACATTTTTAGGAAATATTGAAGGAACATTTAAGATATCTCCCAAGAGGTTAAAGCTTAGGCACAAAAGCGTATTTCATATGAACAATGACCCCAATCATGCTGCCAACAAAGTGCTTGTGGCTTAAGGAGGAGAATATAGTCTGGGTTTTTGAAAGGACATCACAAGGCCCTGATCTCACATTAAAGAATGGGGGTGGAGAAAACAGCCTGGGAAAGTAGATATATTTCTAGTGAAAAAACAGTCATCCATTAATTTTTTTAAACCTCTTAAATGGATCACACACAGTACTACTGTAAAAAAAATGCCAAAATGTGCAGAAAAAAAAGGAGGCATTTCAGACATCACGCATGTGTTTGCCAAAGAAGAAACAGAAAAAGTGCCTGTGTGTGTGTGTGTGTGTGTGTGTGTGTGTGTGTGTGTGTGTGTGTGTGTGTGTGTGTGTGTGTGTGTGTGTGTGTGTACTTGTAGCTGAGTGAGAAAAAATTTTGTGCATTTTACTAGCAAAGTGAGGACTTACATAGAGATGTAAAGTCAAAACCTTTGGTCAGTCGTCACTTTTCTCTGGGCTAGGGGAAATTTTCCCCCTAATTTTTCATGTGTCTGAACATTTACTGGACCTCTGTTAGCAATATAACACTGAGGCTACACCAGTATTACACCTGTCCAAAACCTGAGATTATAACAAGTTACATGGCTTACAAAAATAATCAAATTACAGCAATGTTTTATTTTGGATTACTTAGTTTAGATAAAACTGATTTAACCCGATTACATGAAAAGGACAAAAATCTTGGATTTTTTTTTTAATGAGCTGTATAGTATGTTTTATGTCCTGCTAAGGAAGAACTGAGATACATGTACATTTTTCAGAGTTCAAATTTTATTGCAATGTTTATTATTTACATTTTATGCAATAAGATTTACTACAAGCATGTGACACTGTGTAGCCTCGCTTCTGCTGCAGGGCAGCTGTGGCTACAATGTAGCTCACCACCATTGGCTAGTGTGAAGCACTTTGGGGTCGTCAGACAGAGCTGTTTTTCAAAAACAGATGTAGAACAACAAGGCTGGTCAGAAACTAGCAGACGCTGTGCACTGGGAAAGGTCTCCAACTGCATCTGATAATGCAGACGGAGCGACAATGTCTCAGAAACAAACAGCAGGTGTAGCGCTAAAAAAACACTCAGATTGGTTGAAAAATGGAACTTACAATCTCAGATAAGAAGATTCCAAAAACACAGCCACACAAACAGCTGACATGCAGCAGGAGTAGCAAAGATGCACACCGCTACATGCCCGGGGACAGGAAGATAAATGTGGGAAGAGGATGTGAGGGTGCGGACAGGTGTAGCAATGTGAAGTACATCAGAAAGATATAAAGGGGTGAAATTGTGGATAGCTTTAAAGGTAAGGAGGAGTACTTTGTAGCTAATACGATGTGTGATTGGGAGCCAATGAAGCTGCAGCAGAGTAGGTGTGATGTGATGGATTGAAGGGCTTTGTGTGATGATACAGGCAACTGAAGACCAAAAAGAAGAGAGTTACAATAATTTAGACTAGAAGTGACCAGACTGAGTACAAGAACAGCAGAGGAGTGACAGAAGGACGGAGACTATTTATGTTATGAAGATGGGAATAAGCAGATTGAGTGATATTATTGACAAGGGAGGTGGAGGAAAGGGTATTGATGAGGATGACACCCAGACTTTTGACCTGTGGGGAGGGAAAGATAGAGGAGTTATCGATAGGAATAGAAAAGTCATGGAGTTGGCTTAATGTCAATTTTGTACCCATTTAAAAGAGTTATGCTTTGCTGGAATTTAATTTAAGGAAGTTTGAGGTGATGCAGGATTTTCTTTCAAGGAGGCAGTCAGTGAGGGCAGTAGTGTGGCGTTGGGTTTGGTTGAGACTCAGAGCTGGGTCTCATTCGCTTTGCAGTGAAAATGAATATTATATTTGTGGAAAGTATGACCAAGGGGGAGAATGTAAATGAGGAAAAACGGGGGCCCCAGGACAGAGCCCCGGGGATTACTGGAGGTGACAAGGACTGGACGGAAAATGAATGATTTTAACTGAATGACCTGAGTGCAGCCGGAAAGGTGTGAATGAAACCAGGTAAGGGGTGTACTTATGATGGCAAGAGAGGAAAGTCTATTGAGATGGATGGCGTGTGAGATTGTATACAAGGCATGGATAGTAAACTGGAGTCTGCAGTAAGAAGTAGGTCAATAGTGACTTTGATAAGTGCTTATTTAGTGCTGTGCTGTGAAACCAGACTGGAATTGTTCATATAAATTATTGCGGGACAGATGGGCATGGAGCAGAGCAGCAACTGTTTTTTCAAGAATTTTGGAAATGAATGGAATATTTGAGATTGGATGTAAAATTATTAAGGTTTTTGGAGTCTGAAACCAGGTTTCTTGAGAATTGGGAACAACACCAGTGGTAAGGGAAGAGTGAACAAAATATGTAATAAGAGGGGACAGAGAGGGGAGGACGGCTTAACCAGGGGTTAAGGGTCGAATAGGCAAGTTGACGATTAGGATTTTTGAATGAATTTGGTGACTTCACTAACTGAGGGCAGGGTAAATACTGAAAGTAAATGAGTCAAAACAGGTAAAATGGGAGCATATGAAATTGAAGCAGGGGTGGGTAAAAACTATTGGTAGATTTGTTCAATCTCGGACGAAAAAAAATGATACCAAGATGTTACAGAAGTCAGCGGGTTACAGGTGGGGGTGGGGGGAAGTTATTCAGGAGGTTTTATAATATTTGTAAGTAGGCATAAAAGAGCCTAAGAGTTACCTTCATTCAAACTGATTAAGCTGGAATAATATATGGATTTGGCTTCAGAGGTGCTGTCTTTGTAGTGAAGAATATGAGTTGAATACATGTCTTTGTGCACAGTGAGACAAGTCCTATTCTAGATTCTTTCAATTGTCTAAGAGTGGGAGTAAACCAAGGTGAAGTATGCGTAAATAAAACAGATATGGTTTTGAGTGGAGCAAGGTTGTTGTTAAAGGTTATGAAGGCAGTTTTTGTAGTGTGAGAGTAATTGATCTGGGCTAGAAAACACTGGCAATACAAGGTGGGAACAGGTCCAGACAGCTGAAATACAGTGGCCCCAAATGAGCGACAGGCAGGAACATTGACAAGCAATATTTTTCACTTCTCACAGTAGATTGTTGCAAGACCTCCCCCTGAGTAGAAATTTTAAGACAAGGGCAAAGGACAGATGTGTTGGTAAATTTTGGATTAAATATTTCAAAATATAGTTTCGGTATCAAGAGTCTTTTATTATTACAGAAGTCTACAACAGAAACACCACAATATTCAGGAAAAGAACCTAGTGTGACCGCAGCCAGGTCAATTCTTTAACATTAGTCATTTTATAATGCGATTCAAAATTCTAATATGAATACTTGATCAAAATACTATTTCACATATTATTTTACCAATCCTGCAATCTGAAACTGACAGTTATGCTCTCCCATTTGAGATGTATTGCATCATTTGAATTGTTTTGGGGAATGGTCCAAAAATGCTGGTTTTCCTCAAATGTTTCCCAGTTTTTCTCTGGGATTTCTTAGTAGAGTTAAACGTATGAAATAAAGGCCTTCAAACTAAAAGTGAATTGACATCAATTAGGTGCAGAATACATCTGATCTAACTTCCAGGACTTAATCAAATGTATCTATGGTAGTTAAATATCCAGTAAATTCTAAAATGAATTGTTAACGAGGCAACTTTAGGTATAAAGTTATAGTTGATAATCATGTTTAGAAACACTTTTTATTATACTGGGTAAAATCGTCTGGATAATTCAATATATATATATATATATATATATATATATATATATATATATATATATATATATATATATATATATATATATATTCGTTTTAATATCTAACAATATTCTAACAATATTAAATGCTACAATATTTTTAGCATAATGCTAAAAATATTATATTCTTGAAATGTGACCTTGGGGTAGATAATTTTCCAAGGCCCGAAAACAACGTAAAACACTCATTAAAGTTTATTTGTTTGATGTTTCATGATCTTCCTAAATATTTTTATGATATATTTATTTTATTTTTGGGCGACAACTTTTTAGAGGTTCCAGTGTAAAGTATGTTAGATAAATTAACCCTGAATTTCAGCTATTAAAATACTGTGACTATTTTAGTTTACACCATGATCGGAAAAGCATCCAGAAATGCGTAGACAGAAACGATTACCTGGGATCATGTTTAATAAAAAGGGATGACTGGTTTATAGCTGGAACGTTGTTGATTATTTGAGCTCCAGTTAAGCAGAGCTACACCAAGCTAACAGCAGGCTAAAACAAATTACATTTATCCAAGGCGTAACGAATACAATCCCGTTAGACTTAAATAACACCTGCGATCATGTTTAACAAGAAGGAAATGTGTGTGTTATAGGTTTGGTTAGAAACAGCTTGTATCTCTGTTCTAGCCTGACAGCCTCCGAGCTACAGAGCAAGCTAACAGCAGAACCCTCCTGATCAAAGCGCTGCTTCTTACCTGCGGCTCGCTTTCTGCCAGCATCCTGCGGCTGATGATCTCCGACCTGTTTTATCCGCACTTTGTCCTCTAAAGACACACTATCAGTGCTGTTCGTATTAACATAATCCACTTCCTTCATGCTGATTTTTTTTCCTTACAAAAAGCTGGGAGATTCGGGCCTCCACCGTCCACAGCCAGCCCCGATTCGATCCAGGACCAGCAGACGCTCACATTTCGGTCAGACAGAACCTGGATGTTTTGTTACGAGGTCGACTCAAACACCAACAGGCACGGCCTCTCATCAGATGTTTCTTTCTACAAGATAATTGTTTAAATGCTCTAGGTTTTTGAACAGGCACCCGTGCAGACAACTCTTTCTTTCTCCTGTCACCATAGTAATCACATTCTTCACCGTCTCCAAGACACCGCATTGGCTTTGTTGCCTGGTAGAAACGACACGTCAGCGCTTCCGCCATACTATGAGTGGCAGGTTAGGCAACCTGGTTTTCCAAAAAAAACTATATTATATATATTGATACTGATAATATTATATATATATATATATATATATATATATATATATATATATATATATATATATATATATATATATATATATATATATATAAATTACCAAAGTAATCTAAACAATTCCAAATATAAAATTATAGACTTTGGTTTAAAACTAAACTAACCGAAATATACTTATGATTTGGAACAAAAATCGACATAAGTGGTCACAACACACACACACACACACACACACACACACACACACACACACACACACACACACACACACACACACACACACACACACACACACACACAGGTAGGTAGAATAGATCCATGTTTTTATATTCCTTGCACCAAATTTTGACCCAACCATCTGGGTGTTTCTGCTGATTTCTGCCTCCTGGCTCAACATTTTATTATTTAAGGAATATTCTGCGTATTTTGGTTGTAATGAGTGGGCTACAGTACTTCACTGCCCTTCGTTGCATATGTTCCCTTTTTCTAACCATTGTCTGGTTGTACTTGAAAATTCCAGATGGTCAACAGTTCCTGAAACATTCAGACCTGTCTGGTACCAATAACCATGCCAGCACACCATGTCTGGCTGAAAGAGCAGTGTGTTCCCACAATGATCATGAGGCAGAAATAAGTTAAAAGGTTTAATAGAAATAGAAATCATCCAAATATACGTGTGGTGGTTATCCAGAAATCCATTGGATACATTTTGTGATTAATTCATTTTGTATGAGAAACATTTCTAACTTTATCTTAAATCAGGTTTAATTAAAGAAAACCCTCAGATGAAGTACAACCTACAAGCTTTTATTTTGATAAAAGCTTTAGGATTTTTAACCTCCACATGTTTTTCAATTCTGATAAATTAAGTCATATAGTGACCTTTGCGGACTTGATTGCTATAAAGTGATTAATTACACCTGTAAATTCCTGTTTAGTGGAATATTGCATTTCTTATCCACCTATCAGTCTGTACAATGGCACACACGCCTTGGCTACTCAAAATGTATTTTTTTCTCAAATCGTTCTGTAAATAGGCTGGTGTTTTTCCTCTTTTCGTACTGTTTAACTTCAATATTGATCTGTTTACCTGAATACACCATATTATTAATAATTGTACACTACTAATTTATTACCTTTATTTAGATTTTTCTGATAAAGCTCATTCTCTGTTGCTTTAGAACCAACTTCAGATTAGTTTGTTTTTTTATGACTGTAAATTGTATGTAACTCTGCATTTGTGACGCCCAACTTTCCCCATTGTGGGACAATACAGGAATTTCTTATCTCTTACCACCAAAGCTTAATTTAGAGAAGCTTGTGGTGTATGGGTACTTTTAAAAGGCAATGGACATGTCTGGAGGCACTTTGTGAATGACAGCTTAGGTTTTAATGCCATCTTCCTCCAGCAGCTGCTAGGCACACTGACTGCTGTGGGCTTCATCTTCATGATGTGCAGCCGACTGTTTTATTTCCTCAACAAACTTTGTTTGTGTGGGTAGGTGGCACTTCATTTTCCCGACCTATGTGCTTCAGATACCACCCATCCTCAGCCTGGATTCATCTCTCTGCTGGCCTCTAGAAAGAGGAACTGAGGCATTTGAAGCAGTGCAACACGATCAAACAGCTAAATAATGGGATTTGTCCAATATCACCATGTCATGTAAATATTGGTTTCAGTAGGTTTATGTTTTGAATTTTTTTTTTATTTTGCAATGACATTTAATTCGTACTCATTTATTGTTCTTTAAAATATCAAAACTTGCACAGAGGTTTATATCTGTCTAAATACAACACAGTGTCCAAATACAGTGAGATATTACAATTACTCAGTACGTAACTTGAGTAGTTTTCTTTAACCAAATTCTTTTTTTGTTCTAACTCAAGTTATTTTTCAGATCACCTTTTTTTTTTACTTCTACTTGATTGAAAATAAATTGTAGTAGTGCTACCAATAAAGTAATATTTTTGGTCCCTCTACCTACCTCAGGGACTAGTGCTGTGTAGAGAGTGTGTTTGGCCTGCTAACCTCTGTCAGCTCGTCTACGTGACCCACTTGAAGCTCAGCTCTTCCTCAAACCGACAGCACAGTTGGACCAACCTGATTGCAGCATAGCGCTGATCGTTAAAAGTCATGACAGTAAAAGCTCTGAAGGCAGACCGAGCCATTTTCCACACTGGGTTGCTGGGAATGCCCTTTGAGTTCACTTTATATTCATTTCTACTACCAATAAGTGTATAGTGAGAGCCTTACATTTTTTCCAGGCATGGAAAGTAACTCCAATTTAAATTAAAATCTCTAGTAAGACCAAAATGTTATTTTTTCTGTCAAAAACCTCCACATTAGTTTGGTTGCAATTTGGAAGCACATTTAATAAAAAATAGAATTTCTAAATCCTAGTAATGCAGATAAGTAAATTAAATTTGGACCTTTTAACTAAAAAAAATGAGAACCCCTGATCCTACTGAAATTACAGATAACACTCTTAGATGTGTATGTAGTATATTGTGATTGCAATTTAAAAAGGTTTTTGTAGTATTTTTTCACTAACAGGAGTAATAAAAATAATAACAAAAATAATATAACTTCATGTCATTTAGACAGACTGCAAACAAAATACAAACAAAAACAAAAAAATTAGGAGATGGATTTATTTTTAACCAGCTCTACTAGGTGTGCCAATAAGAAAGGAGCACATCCTATCTCTGCAGTATACTTTCTAGTTGAAGACAATAGGATAACAAACACAAGGGCATATTACATAAAGTTATATTTAGTGTTTTCAATCAGTCCTTTATTGTTACGCAACACAAACTGCTTACATCAACCTAGGCAGTGATTAGTCAGCAGATCCCAAGGCTTAAGCTGAAGAAAGAAAATTTCTCCCAGCTCATGCTGACAGTTGAAAATCAAATTGTCCCAAAATATATACATAACATATATACCCCCCCCCCCCCCCCCAACTAGTTAGAAACAGAACAACTACTGCAAACCAGCCCACTTATATGGGGGTTTGCACTTATGTAGTAAGTTACTGCTCATTATATGCATCACCCCCCCTTCCCCCCCCCAATACTACTCTACCTACTAAACATAATTTTTTAAACTACTCAACATAATATGTCACTTCTTAAGAGTCTATTAGATAACTTTTCAGTTAATTTTCCATAAATCTTTAGGATGTATTGGTTTCAAGATGATGTGTGGTTGGTCTCATTTCAACCTAGAGCTTAGAATACATGATACCAGAGTAAAGGTAGTGGGAGAGTCCAGTTTAAGAAAAAAGGTAAATTTGAGAGTTCGTTACCCATATTACTAGCCTTGACATTGCATAAAAAAGAAAACAAACAAAAAAACACACCCGTTAACCTAAGTGCAATCTCATGTGTCGATCTAAACTTCCCTGTTGGGTGAATTCCTGCCCACAGACGGCGCAGCCAAACGGTTTTTCCCCTGTGTGCACAATAATGTGTGAATCCAGGTGAGTTTTCCTGGTAAATCGTTTACCGCAAAAGTCACAGCTGTAAGGCTTCTCACCTGTGTGGACTGTCATGTGTGTCTCAAGGTATGTTTTACGGTTAAATCGTTTACCGCAAACTTCACAGCCAAACGGCCTTTCCTCAGTGTGGGACGTCATGTGAGTCCTGAGGTGCGTCTTTCGTTTGTAACTTTTACCACAGATCTCACAGCTGTGCGGTTTCTCGCCGGTGTGCACCGACTCGTGTGCCTTAAGGCTCTTCTTGCAAGTGAACTTTTTCCCACAAAGATCACAGTCAAACAGCCGCTCGCCGGTATGGATTATCATGTGTGTTTTCAGGTTATGCTGGAACCTTGATCTTTTCCCACAAATGTCACAAACATAAGGCTTCTCCCCCGTGTGGATTCTCATGTGCGTCTTCAGATTGTGCTGATGCTTGAATCTTTTACCGCAGACATCGCAGCAGAATGGCATCTCTCCGGTGTGGACTCTCATGTGTTTCTTCACGTCATGCTGGTGCTTAAACCTTTTACCACATACGTCACAACCAAACGGCTGCTCTCCTGTGTGCACCCTGATGTGAGACGTAAGGCTGAAATGATCTCTGAATGTTTTGCCGCACATGTCGCAGCTGAAGTTTTTCTTGCCTGTGTGGACTTTGGTCTGTGAATCCGCCTTTTGCTTCACTTCAGAGCATTTCTGAATAACTGTACAGTCGGAAGAACTTTTTTCAGTGTTGCGTCTCATGTGTCTCTTGAGAGACTGCTCGTCCAGAAACTGCTTACCACACTCAGAGCAGCTGAAGGCCTTTTTGGCAGCATCACTGTTCATCCCTGACTCTGCAAATTGGCTTCCCTTCCATCTATTTTCAGTTACTCCCAAAGATCCCTGCCAATTATTACAACCATGATCACCATCATCTTCACTGCCTTCGGTTTTAGAGGAATCTGCAACACTTCTGTGTTTACCAGTTTTGAAATTATTTGGATCCGACTTCCAGATAAGTTCAAGTCGTCCCAAGTCCTCGCCATCAGTTTCTGTTTTAATCCATTTAAATGAGCTGCTGGTTGGACGCTCTGCCTCTGTAGTGTCAGTTTGGCTCTGATCAAGCTGTGAGGACTCTTCACAGGGTTCCTCTTCATCATCTTCACTCTTTACAATAACATTGATTGGGAATTTGGTAAATTTAGTTTCCTCTTCTCCAAGGAGCTTGTCTCCTTCCTGACATATCCAAAGTTCCTCTTCTTCCTCCTTTATGTAGAAAGGCACTGGGTCCTGCTGGCCCAGCTTTAGACTCAAAGAAACCTTGTCTTTCATCCCCCAAAGACGCGGATCTTCTGAAATTAACACAAAAACACAGAAACACATCAAATATAGGTGACTTTACATGTGTTCAATCTGATTATTGCATGTATTTAAGCAAGGGCATAACCATCCTCTCAGAAGTGAGGGTATATACTGGGTGATTTATCATCCTCTCTCACCTCTCCAGTGGCTAACGTACCACATAATCACCAGCAACAGTGCTGGTGATTATGTGCTGGTTTCTTCTCTCCCTGCTTCTGCTCTTTCTATTGTGGCAATAAAGGTTTAGTTTAAATGTGTGGAAAGCAGCAATCCACTTTCTACACAGAAATAAAAGAGGTTTGTGTTTATTCTAGCCACGAACTACACTGCAAACAGGAAACTAAAAGAAGGTAAAATCCTCTTGAAATTAGTGTATTTTTCATTGGTTTGAGCTGGTAAATCAGACTATTTGCCAATGGAATAAGATTTTTGCACTTAAAATGAGAACAATTCATTTTAGGGGTAGAAATTCTCATTCCATTGGCAAATAGTGTTATATAGCTGCTGAAATCAAGGAAAATATACATATTTTAAGAAAATTTTACTTTTAGTTCTCTTTTTGCAGTGTAACTAGCAAGGGATGCAACGCAGAGGTAACAATAGTATTCTTGTTAACTATAGCTTACCATGATATACTGGCATGTATTAACGAGTCATCATTTAGCATTATCTGCAACAGCATTACTCAAATTACACGGTTTATTTGGGAAAAACTGTCCAAAGTTCTCTGCCTTTGCTGGCTCTGGCTGGTTTGCTGAACATCCTGACACACACACACAACGTCTGAGATCCACAGAGTTCTCTTATGGTGTGTTTAAAGACGGCTCGGAAAAACATGTTACCACATGTGAATAACGAATTAAACAGTTGTAGTGGCTGAAAGTGTGTGCGTGTGTTATGGTCGAATACAGACTATGACTAATACTTTTAGAAATTTTAGAACAAATTACTGCAATACACAATCTTCTTCTGGACTTCCATAAAACAGGGTAACCCCATTAAACTTAAATCCAAATTCAGATGAAACTGTGCTGAAGAGTCTCTTGTTGGCAGTCTGCATGTTTATTTAAATAAACTGTAATAGATGTTTAAAACCCTTAGGTCTCAGATCAAGCTTACAGTCAATTTATTTTGTCGTATAAACCGTCCATATTTCACGGGTCTTTTGGAAATGTTCCTCTGAAAGAACTTAAAGCGAAAACAGCCTGAGGAGTGATAACTATTAAAAGCAAATAAAACATTACCAAGTGTAGCTTTTCCTTCCCCTTTTTGTTGTACTTTTTTAAAATCAATTACTGTTATTTATTTATTGCTCTTTTATTAGACATAGATAGCTTTGTCATTTTGTATGCACAAAGTGCGTACAGAACGAAATTTCATTTGCATACAGCTTGAAAAATCACAGTAAATTGCAATAATTTTCAGGATAAAGATGCAGCAGAGATTTATGTGAACAATTGAAATGTAAAACAATGTAACAATGTAAACAACGCATGGGATATAGTGTACTATTCACGGTATCCAGGAGAGTATTATCAGAACCGTGTGATATACGAATGTGGTACAGAGTCCATTTGTGGCTTCAGCATTTCAACAGTTTGAAGCATATGTGCAAATGTGTAAGTGTGCAGTTATGCATCTATTCATCTAACAATTTATTTTTCTTATAAACGGTAAAAGGCTTGTACTTGAACAGCGCGTTATCAAATCCGACGACCCTAAACCATTTTGGGGTTGTCAGACTTTTCCTGCATTACTCGAGCTGAATAAGCACAATGGAAAAGTATGAGTAGGATTTTTATAAGAAACTGCTAAACATCCTCTGAAGCTAGACACACTAGGTTTCGGGGAAAACGATGTTTGAGAAAAGCTTTGTCCAACAATCGGGACCCACCTTTGATTGATTACCACTGCACCTACATGTTATCTACAAACTCAGGTCCCGTCCACACAGAGACGAGATCAGGAGTATCTGCAAAAGTATTTTGTCATTTAGGCTATGCATCCACATCAATGCAGCATTTTGTGAGACCGTAAACAATTATTTTTGTAATCCTTAACATTACTGAGGTGAAGGTGTAGTAGACGGTGGGGGACTTTGTGCTGTTCACAACATTCCAACCTGGTTACACACTCCATAAAATAACATACTTCAGTCACAAAGAGGAAACACACGTCTTCATGCCACTCTATGGTCAGACTTCTATATTACGGTCTTAATATAGATTACGGTCTTAGATTACAGCAGATTACCCCCTATTTGGGGGTCACCACAAGTCATTATAACTCACACACTGACTTGGCAGAGTTTAAATCAGATGCCTTTCCTAACTCAACCAGACTTCAATACCAGGTCCCCCTGAATTAAAGTCAGACCACTACACCACAGAAGAAAGTACTACTGTTTTACTGCCTTAATAGAGGCTTATTTGGGTTCAAGTTGCCATTTCATAAACAATAAAAGCTGCAGTTTAACTGCCCCGAGACACGAGGAAAGGCATACTGCTGAAAATATTGCCTCCTACATCAAAACTGCTGTTGATAAGTTTGGATTTTTTTTTTTCCAAGGTTAAATTGAGGCCGTAGTCAATAAAAGGGAAGCTGATGTGGTAACACCTGACAAGCTGTCATGCCACTTTTCCTATAGTAACTAATTGGGCTGATATACAAGGGGTCAAGACTGTTCAGTTCGCTTTGGGTGTTTTTCTATTACAACTGAATGTGCCACAAATGTTGGCGGTGTCGCTGCTGCAAGGCAGCAATGAGACATAAAGGCGACGTGACGAAATGCTGATGCGACACAATAACAAACCATAGTATGGCTTAGCTAACAAGCTTGCTAGCACCCGAGATAACATATTTTTTATTAAACAAGAGTAGATTGACAAGCAGGGATAACGAGATGACAGGGAAGAGAAACATTGGAGAGAACTGAGAGAACATTGAGCAGATGAAGAAAACCAACATGATGTTGAAGCCATCGATTAATGACGAAAGTATTACCTCCCTGAGACGTGAACCAAGTAAGTTATTGCTAGTTCTAGCTTTCTATGTTGTTATATATACACATGATAAACCGTGCAGTGGGATATCCTGTAATATATATGCTGTGTGTCCAACAGGCTGCTGAGGAAAAGATTCAGCCCTAACTGCTGCATGTGACATCTGAATCTTCCTAATAAAGTTGTGTGATTCTACCATGTCTCCAGTGTTGATTTATGTCAATGATATATAAGAAAAGACTGAAAGCTACACAGATATCTAGAATACAACCTAATAATGTGATTATTTAGGCTAGGTTTTCTTTTTAACAAAAGCCATTATCACTGTTTGCTCATATACAATGTAGTGGTACAGCTATCAACTTTTTGTTTTTCATAGAACTAATTGTTTTCAACTGACTGATTAAAGAGGGCTACTCTTAAAGTACCCCAATAAACGTGCTTTATGAACTGCATAAAAAACATTTATTGCACTCAGTAAAAAGGGTCCATTGCAATTCACACAAGAATAAATGCATGAAATACAACAGGGAAAAGAAAAATATATTAGATATCAAAATTTCAGCACATATTTTCATATCAGTGCAATCCTAATATTGACAATTTAAAATCTTTAAATCAGAGAGGTAATCTGACACTTCTCAGTTTCCACTCAGAATTTTCAAGTAGTTTGATTTAATTTTGTTTTAATAATGTCCTAACATCTATATACACACGTGATTACTAACAGTTATTGAATCATTTAGTGACTGGATCTGATTTAGTGATATAGTTTTCAGTTGAAACCGATGCTCGGATTCTGAGAGTAAATGAAATTTCCTTGTACATTCCTCGCACTCCTTTGTGTAGTGCACACATTGGGCTCCCTGATATGTACCTTTTAGACAGATTTTGGAAAGAACCGTATTGATTAAACATTTAATGAAACTAATGTAATTTGACACAAAAATAATCTGAGAAGTCACATTTTCAGCTCCACAGCATCAACAGGGACAACGTTAAAAACGCAGCAGTAAAGCAGTTGTTGGGGTGACCGTTGCAAAATTAAGGGACAGCTTGGCTCTAAACATTTGTTAGCTGCTAACAATCTCCCTTCAACTGTATGGACACATTTCTCTCTTCCCATATAAAGACATTCTGGTCCATTTTTTCCTTAGCCAGGCTGAACGTAACAAACGCTCCATGATTTCTTCATGCAGAGCCCAGTGCAGCACGTCTTCCTTCTGGATCTCAGTGAGATGAGAAACTGGAGGCCTTCTTCCTCTGGCCTGGGCAGAAGGAGAACATGGAAGGTGATTTAGAAATACATGTAGTAAAAATTAATAAAAATATCTAAAGCTGTAGATAAACTGTGACAAGACAACAGCTGTGTTTATGATGAAATGTTGAGAATTTATGTTATCTGCACAGTTGTTGAACCACACAGTGAGCTGCTTTTCTGTTATGCACAACAGCTTTGTCCTGTGTGCACCTTAATGTTTTCATCTGCCTACTTGCTTAGCCACTGACTCACCTTAATTGTCCAACTGGGGAACGATAAAGGACATTTTTATTTAGTGTTTAAATATTTCTATTCTAAACACCAGCTCACAGTCCTCTCAGGTAGGAAACAATATTTAAATCAGCCATGAGGCGGCCCCTATTGGAACAACAGAACCACCTGCTATCAGTTCATTTCAAAGCATGTATTGTATTAGGGTCCATGTGGTGAAATATTATCACTGCATTGCTTTTGCTTTACTCTAAGCAGAGACAGGAATCCAGTTTGAGAAAATAAAAAGCCTGTACAGAGATTAGCGGCAACAATCTGCATTTTCAACTCCACAGCATCAACAGGGACTAATGTTGAAATCACCTGTTGAAGTGAACAGGATGAAGGAAAACTAGGCAGAGTTTGAATTTTTCTGAAGCTGGATTTTCCCACCTCTGCTAGTAAGGCCACAGTTAAGTTCCCACAACTTCCCCAAGATTAAAAACAGAGCTAGCATGGAGGCTAACCAGCCTCAAGCACTGATCTCTACTTATTCACTGGATTGAAAAACTGAAGTCATGGCCGCCATCTTGCTACTCCATACTTTCACAGAACCCCATAGGATTTGGTTGCCACAACAAGCAGTTTTCTGGCTGTGTGAAAATGTTTCACAGGTATATATATATATATATATATATATATATATATATATATATATATATATATATATATATATAAAAATAAACATACATCCAATATATTTCAGCACATGACTTTCTCAGTACTTGATAGTTTTAGTACATAACAAAAAAGTATATGGCATTTTACATTTTAAAAGTCTTAAGCCCCCCCTGAACATAAGAAAAGAATCATTGTTTGATGCTGTAGCGCACGTATTCCCTAGTTACTGGAGGAAAATAGAGAGGACCAATATGGCGGTTGGTGGCTTCACAGCGACATGTATTATATACCGCCAATGCGCAATCCGGTGAATAAATAGAGATTAGTGGCCTCAAGCTTCTCCAGAACCTGGCTTCTGATTAACTTTTGTTCACACAAACATTAGCTCCCCTACGACGATGACCGGTAACATATAATTTTTAGAGTAAAATAAACACTTACCGTCATTCAGGAATCCCACACCACGGTGGCCGAGTCGGGGCCTCTCTCCCTCCCATTGCTCGTCGGTTAGCTCCCATATATTGAGTCCATTTGATTAAACTACTTCCATTTCTTCTACTTCGCGTCAAACTCTGATTATGGCTAGTATAAGTGTGCAAATATAGGCTACACATAATATAGGATATATACATCTCGTATCCTTTATATTGTTTTATATACTAAAAAAACGTAATTCTGAAGGTACGGCGGTTTTTATTTTGCAGTTATCAAATGGTGGTGTGCAATGATCCATTACATGTAGCGGAGAGAGCCTGTATAATTAAATCAGGGACAGCTTTGGCAACCAGCTTAAACATCTTTGAGTTACTAAAATTGCTGTATTCAAGATAGAAATCATTGTATGACAGGATATGGCCTGTATTATCAACTTAGTGAATTGGAGACCAAATGCCCTTATTCAAACAATTCGCTGTAAAATAATGACCCATTTCAAAAAGTAACATATCTATTATTTCATACAATTATTGTTATACAGAACTTTCCAATATAACAGAACATGTTTGTGGATAATTTGACTGGGAGTAGTTGAATCATGAAGTCACACCTAAAAAAGAACTCAATACCATCTAATCTAAAATGTTCCCTGGGAATATGATGCGTCTTTCTTCTCCAAATGTAATCAAAATTCACCTGATAATTTTTTTCGATGGCTCTGTTCGATAAAGTCAAGGATTGCCCATGTCTGCGTTACATTTCTCAGATTCAAGCGGGCCAAAAAAAGAAGCAAAACGAGGGTGAACATCAGTCAAGCTTTTGAGCGTTGGCGCTGACTTGAGCAAGTAACAGGGGCTCAGCAGCCATGCAGAGGTTGCCTATTTCTTTCTGGACAGCTAAGTTAAACGTTTGCTAATGCTAACCATTATGCTAATGCTACTGAACCCGGACCTACCATAATTGATACAACCACAAATTCTGCTCTCTACCAGAAAATCCTACAGGAGAACTTCTGGTTTCTAGTTCATTACCTTAAGCTCAATGACACTTGGGTTAAAGCTGTTTTAGATACATTCTTTCCCTCGATCAATGAATAATCATTTGAAAAGAGCCTTTTGTATTTACCCAGGTTATCTCTCACTGGTATTAAAAATTACTTGATGATTGAAGCAGCGACTAAAAAGCAAAGCCAGCACGATACTGTCAAGCTGAGATCTGGCTTGAAGAAACAGTAAACAACTAAAGCAACGGGAATTGGAGGAAGTTCAGTGGAATATTTCAGGGGTGAGTTAAAAAAAAAAACAGGAAAAAAATATAAAACTAAAAAATAGACCAGCTTGAACGAAAATTAACTCAAGGTATTAATGTAAGATGGAGTAGCTCATATTACCCAATCAATTGCCTGCAGGAGCAGATGTAGCCTGTCACAGCGTGTCTCTCTGACCCAGAGGTCACACAGCTCAAAGCATTCCTTCACCTCATGGATCAACAGGGGGATCTCTAGGTAGTTCTCAAACTATACTGGGAGAGAGGGTGTCAAGTGTAACTCTCTTCTCTCCACTCATTAAAGGATTAATAAGGTCCACAGAAACCTCTGCTTTTGATAAACACCCATGTTCAGAAATCTCAAAAGGATGGGAGGTTGAGAAGGCCTATAAAATGACGCAGAAAACTAAACTTAATTGTAGCTTCTTTGGACTCCAGGTTTCACAAACTTGAATCTTTACATGCAAATGGAAACCCAAAAACGGGCTCTCCAAGAAAACAAGAGAGTGACATAGACGGTTACGAGCTACGTCAGACTCAGGTCTCCAACATTATGAAAGCTGGACTACCTCCTCCTTAGATTCGTCCCCATCAGGGATGTGTGATAATACAGCAAAAAAAAAAACACAAAAAACAAAACAAAGAAACAATTCCTCAATTTGTTTTAAAAAAATTAAGTGTTTGTTGTAGCAGCATTTCATTTTCAAATAATTGGTGATTACCTTTATACTGCAAAAGCAGAGGCCTCTTCAAGTTAATTCAATCCTTAGTAAACATAACATACGGTCAAGTTAGAAAAAAAGTACACCCCCTTTAAATCTAAGGGTTTTGCCTATACCATGGGTCTGCAACCTGCAGAGTGGCTCTTTGGACCTTCCACACTGGCTCTTAATAACTCTAGCTAAAGATTATAAAGTACCAAGAGTTTTAAAGAAAAAAATAGATGTAACAAATGGAGGTTTTAGCTGTTTTTTTATGAATTAAGTGGTATTAAATTTCCACAGCTGAATTACAAAAAGAAGCAGCAACTGTTCTTTTGATCCGTTTTTCTTGTCAGTAGAAGAGAACATATCCATGCTCATTTCCGTAAAGTTTTTTTCTTCATTTTAAAACCTCAAAAAAGTAAATAGTGATCCTTTAAAAATTACAATATATTTTCGCAAATAGATATCAAAAATTAGAAGTAGCCTTTTCCCAAAAGATCGTGTAATATCTGTGGCTTGAAACACATTTTAACCAGGCTGAAGGCAAAAATGGCCCTCTGGATTGAAAAGGTTGCAGACCCCTGGCCTATACCAAGTTTTTTTATATATATTTTTTCTTTCAGTCTTTCTTCATCCTTGTTTAATAAAGCATTTGTATGGTAAAAAAAAAAACTGGTGTGTGTTAGTGTACATGTGATGTTAGATTTAAAGGGGCCTATTCACATACTATGATTTTACAGTTTTCTATGCCAGTAGCTCAATCTAGTTGCAAACAAAGGTTTTGCGACTAAACGATTCCGCCCTATTAACTTATATTTAAAATAAAGCCAACGGGCTTAATCTATCTGTGTTTTTCACTTTGTTTTAGCTCTATTTGTTAGTAAACAAAAGGCTTTGTGTTTATTTGCCATGGCCATGTGACCAGCAGTACGATATTATGCATGCTAGCAGTGAACAAGTCAAAGACCGGTGGTGCAGATAGAAAGGTTAAGTAACCCTAACCCTGTAGATAACCAACCAAGCTGCTAAAATTAAACTTAAATCCATGTTTTCTTATCTGAAACTGGGTCAATTTAAAATGGATTAATCATTCTGGTGATTCTAACAATCTGTGGTTGAAAAATGCTCTGAGAATAGTGGAGGGGCTGTGTCTGACAGAGCTGTGGCCATTTATATATAGAAACTGGTTAGTTAAAGAGCAGGAACCATCATCCATGATCACCACTTTAAATTAAGCTGCTTTGAAATAGTTCTGCAACAAAAGATGACTTCAAAACAATGACTAGAAAGAGACCCTAACAGCGTAAAAATATTATTTTAATAATGATGAACTGCTGAACCACATGTTATGTAAAATGTGGACAGAGCTGACAATGTGTGTGTAAGCAAGGGCACCCCAAAAAAAAATTGACACATGGAAGGTTTGGTCTCTTCAAAACCTAATTCAGATCTGATGAGATAGCTAACAATGGAGATCATAAAGTGACTATTTATTTGTTGATTTCCTCAGAGGTACTTGATCATTTTGTGCATCTTGAACTCTCGTGTAGTTTTGCAGTCTTTTCTCAGCAGTGAGTGATTCTAGGGCTCTTTGACGACACAATTTACAGCTAGATACTGCGCCCTTTTTAACCTTCTACGAACAGTTTATGCCTTAAAGAAAAGACATTTTATTTATGACGTTCCTCCATTTTTGCAGTCCGTTTCGGCTAGATTTTTATAACCGTAAACCGGCTAAATATCCGAGACCCTCCGAATTATGATGAATACAAACCGATTAGGATGTAATAGCATTTGGGATGAAGAAACAACTCGGTTGTAGACGCATTGTGTTTCATCTGCTGCAGCCTGAGAGGGGAGAGCTACAGCTAGCTAACAGCTAGAAATCAGAGCTTCTTCTTACCGGCTGTTTGCTTTCTACCGACATCCTGCGGCGGACGGACGCCGAGCTGTTTCATCTGCACGCCGTCTTCTAAAGGCAGACTTTCAGATCTGTTCTGATGAACATATTCCACTTCCTTCATCGTGTGTGTGGGTTTTATTGTTCTAACTGACGCTGAACTCGGCAAACTGGGCCTCCTCCGAACACAGAACCGAGTCAATCCCTACAATAGCCGCAAACATTTCAGCCAGATGAAATCTTTACATTGACTGTATGGACCTAATATACACGCTAACGCCCACCTAGTCCCTTTAAATAACTTGTAAATAAATATTTCTTAACGGTCCGTTTGTTTTGAACAGGCACCTGCGTAGACGCCTTTATACCCCGTCACTATAGTAACAATTTTCTGCACGGTCTCTCTAAAGACCATCATTTTATTTTTGGGGGGTTTAAGCCTCTTGTATTTACATATAAATGATGTGTCTATACTTAATGGGTTTTAACAAGGTAGAAGCCCCGCGCTTCTACCTTTCATGGAGTAACACGTCATCCTGTCCGCCATATTGGGAGGGTAAACAGCACCAGAGCGGCCTATTAACAGATTTGTAAAATGTTCGCACTCATATTTTTAAAACAAATTTCTTTCAAACTAAGAAAAAAACCAAAAGGATTGCTCAGGAAGGCTCAAGAGAAAAACAATTAAATAAATAATCTCTTGTGGGTCTACATACTACCCTTGTTATTACCTTTTCCTTGAATGATGTTGTTGTTGTTTTTTGTTATAGATTGCAGTTTTCCATTCTTCTTGCTGTTTAAATCTCTGCCTGTTTTTAAATGATGCGAGCATTGGAATCAGAAGTCAAATTCGTTGTTTGCACCCAGAAACTTCGCGAATAAAGTTGGTTCTAATTCTGAGTCTGGTTATTTTTGTCTGCATTATTAATATTTAGCAATTTTGAAAGCTGGGTTTTTTTGTATGTTAAAACATTTTAAGAATTTAGAATACACTTTAATGCAATACTAAACTTGTGTTATTGGGTTTTCTTCCTGGACTGCCTTGTATGTGGCTCTACTTGTCTCCCCATTAACTCCGACCAGCTTTCCTGCCACAGCTAAAGAAAAAGACCCCATCAGCATGATGCTGCCATCACTATGTTTACAGTATTTGTGGACACGGTGTGTTCAGGTTGATCCAGTTTAGCCTTTGTGTCCTGGTCCTTTCACTTCACTCTTATGCATTACTTTGTTTTGGTCTATTAGATACAATTTCTATAAAAATAGCCAAATCAGATTAAACCTTACCAGTTTGAGGTCATAGGATTACTAAAATGTAATTCGATTTGCTAAATGTCAGCTTTATTAACGAATGTAATCATACGTTTACATTCTCTAAGATCACTGTAGTTTCAGAAGATTTAGACAAAAGACAGATGAGGGTGTCATTCTGACAGGTTAATTTCCAAATTTTTTTAGTAAGTAGCAGACAGATCTGTGGCCGTATATTTAAGGTAACCCCTCAAAGATGCTGCTTCCTTGAGTGGTGTCATGGCAATATCAAATCAGCCAAAACATCAGAAAGAGAATTGTGGACCTTCACAAACCTGGTACTTGTGCACAATATCCAGATGTCTGGAAGTATGTGGTTAATCTGTTCAGGTAAGTATAAACACCATGGGAACTTCCAGCCATCATGGTGTTCAGGATAGAGACGGGTTCTGTGTCCCAGAGGTTAAGATGCTTCAATGCAAAATGTGAGAATGACGCCCAAGAACAGAAGGAAAAGACAGTGAGAAGATACTGGCTGAAACTAGTTACAAACTATCCACAGTGAAATTAGTTCTTTACTGACATGGGTTGAAAGGCCATTCTGAAACAAGAAGCCATTACTCTAAGAGCAACACCAAAAGAAAGATTTTAGTCCACTGAGCAAATTTAGGGTCAAAGACTTTCATTTTCAGATACATGTCCTGTGGTCTGATGAAACTATAATGGAAGTGTTTGGCAATAATCTAGACATTAAATTTTGGAGGGAAGAGGGTGAAGCTTGTGAGTCTGAGAGCACCATTCCGACTGTGAGATAAGGGGGCGGCAACATCATGTCGTATGGGTGTTTTGTTGCAGGATGTTCGGGTGCGCTTCACATGAGGAAATAACATTGTGTGGAAACATTGAAGCATTGAAGCAAGTAAGTGAATCATGTGGAAATATCAAAGCAACATGTCAAGAGGCAGGAAATTACAGCTTTGGCACAAACGTCTCTTTCAAACAGACAGAGACCGAAATCGTACCACCAGATTAGTTACAAAGTAGCTCAAGGACAACTAAGTCAATGTTTTGGAAGGGGTCATCACAAAGCTTTGATCTCATCCCATAGAAAATTTGCCAGAGTTGAAAAGGTGTGAAAAGGGAGACTACAAAGCAAACCTCGTTACACCAGTTCTGTCAGGAGATTTGGGGCAAAAATCAGGCAATCTGCAGTTAGAAGCCCAAAAAGGATAACCAATGTTTTTGATGCAAATTTCATTGTTCTGGCATTTAGCAAATAGAAATCATTTTGGTAAACTGACCTAAAGAAATAAAACTTTAGTCGGAATTAATATCAGACATTTAGGAAAAATTAAAATATGTTCTCCTATGCAGTGTATGCATGTATTAATTCAGATTTTCATGAATTATTCACCAAGTTAAATCTTAATATATTTGTGTAAATGACCATGATCTCCCTAATAAACATCTTTTGAGAATAATATACTGTTGCCTGCTGCATGGCTCATTATTGTCATATTAACGTTTGTCCTTTAAGAAGGATTTAAACCAGTTGAGTGCTGTACCAGAAAGGTCAACCCAGTTCTCCAGGCACACTAACAGAATGGAATGATCAACAGTGTCAAATGTCCCCTGAAGAATCGGGATATAAACTTCAGAATATCCCCTGAAGATTAAATTCTGATTCAGAAAGTCCCTTTTATTTGTATCTAATTAATCTGATTAACCTGTCATGATCAGTGCTACATGCAATCCTTTAACATACGATTAAATCAGTCATTACGATGTCTCCTGGTGCTGGTGATCTGGGAAGGTAGGGGGAAGTTGACCAACTGCTCTATGTGTGTTGATCCTTCATCTACTCAACTTCTGTAACTCTTTCTGGACATCTTTAGTCCTTAGAGCAGGAGTCTAAATAATGCTTGTTTAGAGTCACAAATGTTACGTGACCCTTTGAAGGAAGACAGCTTAGCTGCTGTAAACACTGTGTTGTCATCTCTAAAGAACCACAAGTTTAATTATATTTCTATAACTTGATATAAAGAAAGCCAGAAATCCTTCCCCAAAAACGGATGGAGTTTTTTTTCCTACTGGATGTTGCTATTTGTGGAAAATTATGTGAAAAACAAAGAAAAAACACATAGTCCTATATAGAAATGAGAATATTATTAAAAAGTTCCTTTATTTCAGTAACTCAATTCACTAAATGAAGTACATTATATAAATTAACTACACAGGTTGATGTTTTCAAGCATTAATTTCTGCTCACTATGATAGGTTTCCACTAACAGTTCATGAAAACCTAAGGTTCAAAATTTAAATATTTTTATCACATGAAAATATACAGAATTGCAGGCGTTATAACACATGTGTAATGCCTGCTACAAGGTTATTATTTTTAACATGTACCACTAATTTGACAAACAAGCCTTGCAGAAAGGAATATTCTAATTTATTGAATATGACTGCAGGTTCCAGACGAATGGTATGAAAATAGATCTAAAAGATGTCTCAGTTACTTTTAGTGTTACTTTTTAATTAAGGAAAACAGATTGAATTATTCCATGAAAGAACTCAAAACTATTAAAACCCACATTTGTTATTTCAACTGTATTTGAATACATTTGTTGATTTATCAAATTTAGCCAAAGGTATTAAGAACCATTGTGGAAGGACGAAGGACTAGAGCCATTAGCCGCTCCGAAGACACAGATTGCAGACCTCTGCCTGACAGTTGTTCACACTTTCTTGACGTCTTCTTCTGAAACCACATTTGAGAACTACTTATAATTTCAATGTTCTGTTCTTTGGGCATGTTTATCACTTCAGAGTTTGGACATGGTGCTCCATCTTGCTGGAAAACACACATATCATCACTAAACTGTTCTGGGATTGTTGGAAGAAGTTGGTCTTGGAGGATGGTCTGGTCCCATTCTTTATCCATAGCGGTGTTCTTTGGCACACTTGGAACAATGTCCGCTCCTTTGGAGAAGCATCCCCACACAGTTTGGATCACGATTATTTTATGCACCATACAAAAAAATCATGATAGCACTCTCATTTTCTTCTCCATATTTCTCAGTCAGATGCATTCATCAGAAGAAATAGCTTGGCAGCAGCCTTTTGCGGGTGGCGAATACCTGCAGTGAGGTGAATATTTGCTCAGAGGCCAGAACAGCTGCCAGCTGGAGTTTGTGACACTGGCCTAGTCCACATGTAGCTGGGTTTAAAAAAAACACAAAAAAACCCCGAATATCTCTCCTACACTGTTTTTAAAAAATAATTCCATACACACGGGCGTTGTTTTTTTTTTTTTTAAGTTTTCATCCACACCATCCCGCAGAAATACGCCACTGAGCATTTTTTTGATACACGACAGACGCATATAGGGGGCAGTATACCGCAAAACTAAAACTTATGTCAGCGAATCAGAATCCTTCAAAAACCCGTTGATTGTTCCTGTTAGGAACGAATCATGGCACCGGGATGTTTGATTTTGTGGACAGATAAAGAAGCTGAGGTTATTTTAAACACCATATTAGAACATAAAGTTAATAAAACTCATGTCAATTGGGAATAATTTTTGACTTAATCATATGGCCAAGTGTATAAACAATGGTTGCACGTGTGACGCAGCACAGCGATATTCATCGAATATTTCATGTACACACACACAGGTTCAAAACCAGAGCGTTTATAAATACCCACTTTGGCTGGAGTTTTAGGATCATTTTAAGGGGTGTATAACACCATTTATGTGGTTGAAAGGCATAACCACATAAAAATCTCTAGTTTTCCCAGATATCCTCTTACGTGTGGACTAGGCCATAATGCTGTTACCGAAGTAACCAGGGCAAGGTGAGGTAATGTTCATCTGCCTGAAAGAGGGTCCGCTGAACGCCTCACCCACAGATTCCACCTCCCACCTTTTCCTTAACCAGTCATTGAACCCCATTGAGAACATTTGGAGATGGATGGCAAGGGAAGTTTACGAAAATGGATATCAGCTCCAGACAGTGGATGTCCTTTGTGAAGCCATCTTCAACACTTGGTAGCATTGTTCCCACTAACCACATGGAAACCCGTGCATCAAGCATGCCTGACATGGTAATGCAATATTTTAGTCAGAGTCACTTGGCAGCTGATGCTCAAACCCTTCCCAAATGGCACGACCCAAAATGCTAAAGGTCACAAGAGTACAGGAAGCAGAGCAAAGAAAGACGGGAAAGAACAGTCCTACATCACACCTGGGACAATAATCTGAACAATATGAATTGTTAGTACAAAATGTGAGGCACCAAATCTCAGAACTACATCTGTTCTAACTTTATACAGAAAGTGAAACATTCCCTACAAACAGAACGTTACACAGCAAACCTTTTAAGAAAAACAAAGTTTATTTAAATCAAATACAACTTATTTATAAGCTTTAGACATCCATAGTCTGATATTTTTTTCATAAACACACTTGGTCATATTCTCTGCTTTGTGATTACAAGGTATGTAAAATAATAACTCATGGATACAAATACAAGTGAGTGTTAGGCTCAGTCATTTTTACAACTGGATAATCCTTGGACATGATCGGCTGAACTAAACCAATGGATAAACTTCTTAGTAAGAAACTGAAGTCCACCAGAAAAAAAGAAGAAATGTCTCCACGCTCCAGCCGACTATCAATCTTAGAGTGTTCTGACTTTAAATGCTAAATCCTGGTTCTTCAACCAATTATTTGGTTTTAGTTTCAGATTTGATGACTAGATATGCTGGTGGTTATTTTTTGCAAAGTATTGCTTCATAGGCATGATTTAAGAGCTTTTTAGGACCAAATACCTCAAATTGTTCACTTTATATTGGTAGCTGACAATTTTTACACCCCAACTCATTATGCATGCCATGCTGCAAAAGATGAGTTACTGTATGAAAAAAAGAAAAGAAAAACAGCGACACAGTTGGGTCCCGTGTTAAGACTGAAATTTGACTGAAACAGGAGCAACATTAACAATAAGCATATTTATTTAGTGTTTCAGTACCAACCAAGGGTAAAATGTTAAGAAAATCATAGCTCATAGTTGCTGCACCTCTTGCAAAGTTAAAGTTATAACACCTATACTTGTAGTAATTAAAGTCAATCCAAACAAAGAGGTACATACGACAAGCCACCTTTTATAGAGGTGACAATTTTTTAGGTTTTACCTCAACGTTTTTCCTCCATTTCTAAATGTGCTTTTTATCCTAAGTGTAATGTCATGTGTCTGTTTAAACTCCCCTGCTGGGAGAACTCCTGCCCACAGACGGCGCAGCCAAAGGGTTTTTCTCCCGTGTGAACCGTAATGTGGGAATCTAGATGGGTTTTCCGGGTGAATCTTTTACCGCAGAAGTCACAGCTGTAAGGCTTCTCGCCCGTGTGGACCGCCATGTGCGTCCCGAGATGCGTTTTACGGTTAAACCTCTTGCCGCAGACGTCGCAGCCAAAAGGCTTTTCTTCGTTGTGGACGGTCATGTGAGTCCTAAGGTGTGTTTTGCGTTTGTAGCTTTTGCCACAGATCTCGCAAGCAAACGGTTTTTCGCCTGTGTGAACCGTCATGTGCGCCCTAAGACTCGTTTTACGGTTGAACTTTTTACCACACAGATCACAACCGAAGGGCCGCTCCCCTCTGTGGACTATCATGTGGGTCTTCAGGTTATTCTGGTGTCTTGCTCTTTTGCCACAGATGTCACACACAAACGGTTTCTCCCCCGTGTGGATTCTCATGTGCGTCTTCAGATTGTGCTGATGCTTAAATCGTTTACCGCAAACCTCGCAGCTAAACGGCATCTCTCCGGTGTGGATTCTCATGTGTATCTTCAGATTGTGCTCATGCTTAAAGCTCTTGGCACAAATCTCACAGCCAAAGGGCTTTTCCTCAGAGTGGACTCTCATGTGAGATTTCAGACTGAAATGATCTCTGAATGTTTTGCCGCACATATCGCAGCTGAAGTTTTTCTTCCCTGTGTGGACTTTGGTCTTTGAATCTGCATTATGCTTCACTTCAGAACATTTCAGATTTACTGAACAGGTGGAGGAGCTATTTTCTGTGTTGCGTCTCATGTGTCTCTTCAGAGATTGTCTGTATAGAAACTGTTTACCACACTCTGAGCAGCTAAATGGCTTTTTGACAGTACTACATCCATTATCACTGCCTATTCCGGACTCTGCTGCTCTCCTTCCTTTACAACCAGAGTCAGTCTCCGACAAGGGTTCCTGCCAATCAACGTCATCCTCACTGAATTCAGTCTCAGCGGGGTTAACAACGCCCCCACCAGTCTTTGGCCTTGAAGGTTTCCTGACCAGTTCCAGTCGTCCCCAGTCCTCTCCGTCGGTTTCTGTTTTGATCCATTTGAATGAGCTGCTGGTCGGACGCTCGGCCTCTCTGGTGTCGGTTTGGCTCTTGTGAAGCTGTGAAGTCTGAGGTTCCTCTTCCTCATCTTCAGCCTTTACTATAACAGTTAAGGGGAGTCGGCTGTGTTCATTTCCGTCCGGCCCGTAACCAAACTCTCCCCCCTGACTGATCCAGAGTTCCTCCTCTTCCTCTTTTACGTGGAAGGGTTCTGCGTTCTGCTGATCCAGGCTGGGGCTCCAGGGAACCTTCTCTTTCATCACCTCCAATGGCTGAACATCTGCTGGAAACACAGAAACACGCATGGACAAGTTTTACTTCAAATATACTTGCAGTACCATTGATTAAAAAAATTTGACTACATTGTTCATATAATACTGGACAGGTGGTAGTTGTCCAGAGACAACTCTCAAAAGATTAGCTTCACTGTCCAAGAAGGCAGTGGTTACAAGATCTTCTGAAGTGGAGGTGGAGATATTTAAAGTATTTATATACTTTAGTGAACTTGGGCTTCCTGGGATCCTTACAGACATGTTTCTTTAGCACACACAATTGTGCTTTTGTTTGTCGTTTGTGTCCCAGTGTTGCCCTGTGTTGGACTGGGAACCTGTCCAGGGTGTACCTCACTCATTGACTGCTGGAAATAGGCAGACCCTGCACAGATAAACCAGTATAGAAAACGGAGGGAAGGATTATGTCTGCTTGTCTGAAATCTGACACAATTATCCCAGTGCTAAAACAGACCAACATTTCACTCCAAGACCATAGGCTCCTAACCTGACCCTATAGCCAAATTAATTTCATTCCGCCTAGCTCCACTAATCCATCTGGAACAGATCCATAGGAATGGCGTTTCAGAAGGCTGGGCCTTATCAAAAATCCTTGCATATGATTGGATAAGCCACTTGTCTGTCATCTTTATCGATTTAAACCACTCACACCGAAGCTAACCCGTGATGCTGATGAGAGCGACGCACGAAAAAACAAAACTTGCCAAATCCGGTCGGGAGAAGGGAAAAAACATCGTTTCCACCAACAAAAGCCTTCAGAGCCGTTCTCTGATGTTCTTTTAATGAAACAATATTAGGTAGATTGGACAACACGGAAGAAATAGCAGCATCAATGTTAACGCTTGCTTCCTCGATGCGAGCCGCCATTGTTGTCTGAATCAAAACAGTCTCACGTCACGGTCGCTTCTCCACTACATCACATCTATGAAACTGATTGGCTAGACAATAAAACTGGTTAAAGAAATCTCTATGGAAGCTGTCCCAGGTGGATGTGAGTGAAGCTAGGCGGAGCTAAGCGGAACGAAATTCATCTGGCTAGGGTCAGGTCAATAGGCTCCATGTTGCTTTAACACATTTGGAAAAGAACAGCAAATCTTGTCAAAAGGATTTTTGTGGATTAGCGCTCAAATTTGAATAGCATAATTCCAAGAAGGCTAGTCACACAAATGCAGGACCTTGACTTCAGCAGACATTTGTGTTGGTGGATACCAGACCTACAGAGAAATAAGTACATGGACACGGAGTGGTGCACCTGTAATGAACTCTCTCGGAATGTTAAAATAACAAAAGGAAATCATAATCAATTTCAGACGTCAAAGAGAGGAGCTCAGACCACGGGAAATAGGATGAGAGGAGGTGGAGTGTCTAGTTTTAAGTTCCTGGGGATTATCATCAGTGAAGACCTTAAATGGCATGTATGCTCAGACACCGTAATTTAAAAAGCCCGTCAGAGACTGTACTTCCACTGAAAACTGCTGGAGCCGTTTTACCGAGCTGCGGTAGAAAGTTTATTAACATATTGCATCACTGTGTGGTTTGGGAACTGTTCAGCAGCTGACTGAGCAGCTCTGCAGAGGGTGGTTAAAACGGCTCAGGACACCATTGGTCTTCCTTTACACCCTCTGGAGCTTATTTACCAGCCTCAATGTCACAATAAGACGTGTGACATAGTGAAAAACTTTACATACCCCTTTCAACATTTGTTCACCTTGCCACCTCAGGGTTTCCCTCACTGCATTATAAGCCTGGCGGGCTTTACTGGCCAGCCTTAATATCAAGAATCAAAAATCGTTACCGCCATTATGTGCCAACATAGTAAAACTTTTCATGAGACAGACACTGGCTCAGAATGCACACAGATTACATATAGACCTATCAAGCAGGCACAACAAGACATAATAGTTCTACAGTTTAAGAAAATAAGTTGTTTGCTGCGACCAACAGGCTTCCTGAGAAGCTTAAAATGTGCTAATAGTCTTTAGGGTCTGAGAAGACTCATATTTGAGTCCAAAAAGTCTGATAGCAATCCCTATGTGTACGACTGAATGGGGTACCGCGCGCGAGCTATTTTTAGAAACACAACGTCACGATGACGTCACATCACGTGGTACGCAGTGGGGCAAACTCCGGAAACCCGCCGCTGTTTCGCTGTAATAGACGTGCGTTAGCCTAGGTTTTACTCGGTAAACGACTGCTTTTTCCAAATCTAAGACCATGGTTTTTAAACATTGTTGCTATGGAACGTGCAACAGCGACTCGAGGTACGCTGATCGGCCGCATATGAAGGATGTTTTCTTCAAGACTGCCAAGGAGAAATGTGTGTGCTTGGAACACCGGGGCGGTCGGCCTACACAACAGTTCAACCCGGAAAAAGTTACCAAATTCAAGTACATATGTAGCAAGCATTTTGTCGGAGGAAAGGGCCCAACCGAAGAACATCCTGACCCAATTCCAGCGACATCAAGTCAAGGTAAGAGTATTTTGGTGGCCGACATGTTAATAAAGTAGCGCCTGCTACCATGACAGCATATAGGCTATCATGGTAGCAGGCGCTAACTTGATACCCTGCTACCAGGATAGCTTACTCAAAAACATTTCAAATGAGACAAACATTAAACATATACCCATTCCTGGACGGTGATTGCAAACAACAACAAAAAAAAACGGCCGACGCTGCCATGATCGCCGCGCAGGAAAAAAAAAACAAAGCTTACCGTTCATCAACTCGGCCAGTTTTCCAGTCTTTTTAAGCCCTCGAACCTCAAGCCATCGTTTGAGCTGAAGGTTGGTGTGTTCTTCGACAGTGCGACCAGTAAACCGTGCGCCTGGGACATCGTCTTGGGAAAGTTTAACGGCTGTAAAGTCGGTCATATCGCTGGTTCTGTTGCGCTTGTAATAGCTGGGTTATCCGTGCTTTCTCTCCTGTATGCCCTACCTAAGCGGCAAAAGGGGCGTTGCTCTTGAGACGGTGACGTCACGTGCGCGGTACCGCATTAGTCACCCAACTAGTGATATCACTGGAATAATGTCCAGACAATGTTTTTTCTTCTCTTGAATAACGATAAACCTCTTAATATAGAAATAACTACTACTTTTTACGCTAAGCTTGTAAAAAGGAAAGCACAAAACTATACTATATAATACTAAACTATAACTGAACAGACAATTTATTTGATTTAAGCAAATCTACTCATCTTCAGGTAAATCAAACAGGGTTTTGTTGGAGCAAAGCCTCAACAGTAAAGCTAGGCTATGAGGACAAAGGAAAAGGGGGGGGGGGGAAAAAAACAACAACAAAAACAAAAACGGACATTCAATTATATTCTGGAATAAAAAGCTGTTTTCCAGGAAAATCACTAATCAAGCAACTGAAGCAAACATGGCAGCCACAGATTGTCTGATAGCAACATTACTTTTCCACAGCTGTTGATCTGAGGCTCACTGACATTAGCTTGGCTGTCGGTTATCATGGAAACCATGCTGTCTTCTCATAGAAATGTTTATGTTAGCGCTACATTCAGGCCTAACGCTATAATTTGACCTCTATGTCCAGAAACTAGGATGTCTGTAAACAATAACACCGTAGTTAGGAAGTCCGGTTTGTTAAGGCGCCAGCTTTCACAATAATCACTTTTAAACGTGGTTGGTTGTGGTTATTTTCTCCCTCTTGACGCCAAAACCTCCGGCACGGGACAAAAAGCTGCTTCATACAAGCATTACAGCTGATGAAGATGAGAGCAAAGCTGTTGGCTTATTAAGTTTCCCTGGCTCCGTTTCTTTGGACGGCTCAACCAGAACTTGACTTGCATTGACTGAGCAGCATGGCTCCAGCACCACTAGTTCAGCTCCTGCTTTTTATTTTTCCTTTAAACTGTAAGTGAGGGAAATAACCATGCGAGCTGCCTCATTGTTAAAAGTGAAACAATATAATCATGGCACAAAAAGTAAGGAAATGCATGTTTTTTTTATTCTTAGTAAAATAATTCTTGGCAATACATCATACATTGTTGGAAAACCTGTTTATTTCCCTTTAAATAGTGACACATTTGTAAGGAAAAGCAATTTGCGGGTTGAGCAGCAGTGTATGAGGTTGGTTCCCATGGAAAAATTGTCAGATCTCTGCCAATGCTACACAGCCTTTTTTGTGTGGGTGTGTAAAAACACTCGAGAGGATAGAGGTTCGGTCCCAGACGGTGTGGGACTGACTGGCTGCAGAATCCCATCTTCACGTCTGTTTGCATTGAACTAGCTGGATGATTCTGAGGCTTGTTTTTCCCAGCAAGGTAGCACCACCACACCATCACACTGCCTCCATCAACAGCTGTTTGGCACTGCCAGGGCTGATATAGCAGGTTTTTTCCATGATCGCAACCTACATGCTCACCTCTGCTGCTCAACCCAAAAATGCCTGTTTTTTTCCTTCAAAATGTGTCACCATTTAAGGAAAAATAAACAGGCTTTCTAACGGTTTAAGCCATTCTCGTAATCAACCAATCCCAGATGTCTCTACTTACTGTTCCAAGTTTATATTATTCACCTGTACTGTAGGTAGGAGCTTAGCTGGGCCAAAACAAGCCTCTACACAGCTCAATGAAGTAAAAACTAAAACTAAAAATTTTACAAAAACACAAAAATTCTGCTGCTGAGGGTTTTGCCTTTTTTTTTCATGGTCCAATCTGCTATTAAGAATAAGTCTGGATTTTTTTAGTATGACTGTTGCCAATGACATCGTTAACAAATCTGACCTAATCAGAACTGAGCTTCACAGCGTATGAATAGTATAAACATAAATTCTTCTGTTTAGGTTAGTGTGTTTTTTATTTAAATCAACCAGATTTTTGTTACTTTATCTTTGATGTTTTATAATATCATTAAACCAATATCAGATACTACACATGGTTTTAGCCAAAAGGTCGAGAAGCGATCTTTTGTATTACAGTGAGCCGTGTGTATCCCCTGTAACGTCTGAAAGATCTCTACTTCTGTGTCACATATTTCAGTTCCTACCACAAAAGCTCTTGTGAATTCCTAAACAATAATTTGGGGATAATAAAGTGCGAGATACTTTGAAAGACAAAAAAACAAAAATAAAACACGAAAGTCCGAAAACATGTAAATGCAATATTTGTATTGCAGGAGGTCCAGTGGAAACAGGCCTCCTTTAAATTCTGCTGTTTATCCTACTGGGATGTAAAAGACAGTTTAAACTCACAAGCTTACATTCCAGTACTAATTTTGGTTTTTCTATCGGACTTATCTTGTCTAATGCTGGTGAGGAGGAATTTGGGCTGAATCTCCTTTCTGCCGTGGCTCGGGTTTACTGAGGTTAGAGGACAGTGGTTTCTGCGCAGCTTTGGTCCCACCGCAGCATTTCAATCAGGCTGAGGTCTGGACTCTGAGTGGGGTATTGCGCCGCGCTCATTCCTTTCGTTTTCAGCCATTCTGTTGGAGCTTTGCCTTGACCCAGTTTCAGGCGAGCGTTGGCTACAGAACAGAAGGATTCACATTTGACTTCTCAGCCAGTGTGCTGCAGATTTTCAGCTGTGTTTGGGATCAATGTCCCGTTGGACAACGTCATTTTGGACAAGCTTCGCCAAACAATTAGGAGCTAATGCTTCTCACCGGAGAACGATGAAAACCTATAACCCTTCCCAGATTGTAGGAACAGCAACAAGAGCTTTTCTACCAAGCTGTCCAAATAAACCCCGGTAAATTGTGCTTTTATAGTGGTGCCAACACTGAACATTACTGAATCAGCAGCTGACTGCACAAACACATTTCTGTTCCCGTTTGGCAGGTTGTAGTTTTGAGAATTTCTAATGATAATATCTAGAGATGGACCGATCCAATACCCGGATAGGATATTGGCTCCAATATTGACTATTTAGCTGGTTCAGATATCGGCTGATTGATGCAGATCCAGCATTCCGATCCAGTCATTTCTTTTTTTTAATTAATATCATACACAGTAATACAGTTACGGAAATCTAGCCGCTTCTATGTTTGCGAGCAACGCGCAGCAGCTAGCGATGAGCAAACACAGCAACATGGAGCAAGTGCCAGGCTGAAACAAGTCTGCTATTTGGAAACATTTCAAACTTGATACGCCAACAAGTCCGATTGCAACATGCAGCATCTTCAATGCAATGTTGCGAGGGGGTGATGAGGTTGGTAAATTCAACACCACAAACGTAAATAAGCGCCTCCAAAATGCTAAGGAACAATGTTTATTTCTAGCCTGATAACTTCAGTCACATGGCAAGGTACACGGTTTATTCAACAGTAGTATCGGATCGGTATCGAGTATCGGCCGATACGCTTAGCCCAGGTTTAGGTATCGGATTGGATCAGAAAGAACTGCATCGGTGCATCTTTAATCATATCCAAATTCCATCGTTCCGGTTACTCACACAGCCGGGGGTCATTGCTGAAGTTTTAGTCCCACAAACTGACTTTCATTTACCTAAAATTGAGTAGAATGTTTTTTTTTTTTTTTTTTTAGAAACTTAGTTACTTAAAGCCTTCGTGCACCAAAAATTGATTTATGGGCACAAATTAAATTATCAAATGCTTGTTTCCAGCAAAAACTGGAAAAACATTTATGTTGAGACCAACTAAACCTGGAACATAAAGGAGGATTATATTCGCCCCCCTCCTTCTTATTCTTGCTAATAAAACCACTTTATTTCCCTTTGATAGGTGCCATGTTTTTTAAGGAGAATATTATCTGTTGGTTCTACCCCTGACAAACTTGCCAAATGCTAAGTGGCTTATACAGCTATTCACTCTTGTTTGGTGTGAACTGGATTGGATGACCGGAGACGAGACATATTGACTATTTAATAGTTAACAAACAGGAGCCTTTGTAGTGCTTGGGAGTGCTGTACACAACCTCCACAGGCTGGCACCTCCTACTCTTCCTCCTCCTTTTACCATATAGCCTGCTGTGGAATGGCATCCCTTTTTTTCAACCAGCGTTTGTTTATCAAAGACTGTAGTCTTTCATAAAGAAGCGTTGACATTTCATAGGGTAGAATTTGGTCCTCAAGAGTGGAGATATTGGATTGCCACTGGTTGCAGAATCTCATTTTGATTTCAGTCTGCATTGAGACGACAATGGAGTCGTTGCCCCACACCATCACGCCGCCACCACAGAAAACCGTTGGGGATTGGGAGAGAGGATTTGTCAAGTTTTTCCATGGGTTGAACCCACACACGCAAATCCGTGGCATAACCCATAACAGCATTTTGCGTACAAATGTGGCACCACTAAAAAGGGAAAATAATGAGACTTTTCAACAGCTTTGTTTATAGACAAATAAAATTGGTACAAGTAAAAGAAAACCACTTTTTCTGCTAAGTTTATAGCTTGCACTTTAAAAAAAAAACACACACATTTAAGCTGAATACATTTTGGCTGCACAGTGGAGCACTGTTTCTTTGCAGCAAGATAGTCCTGGGTTCGAACCCCAGCCTTGGGTCTTCCAATGTTCTCCCTGTGCATACATGGCTTCTTCCCACTGTCTGAAAACAGGACTGTTCGGTTTAATCGGTCCCTCCAAATGTCCTCTGTCTGCTGCCCTGTGAGGGACCGCTGACCTGTCCAGGCTGTACCCCGACTCTCGCCCAATGGCCGCTGGAGAGAGCCCAGTACAGACATTTATTCTGACCAGATAGAGTGCCAACATTCACATTTCATGTTTGAACGTTTCATGGCAATGTATAAATAAACTGTTCAGATTAAGCCTCTCTTTATGACTCTAATTCCCAACAGATTTTAATGTAAACGCAGAGAAAAATTAACCCGGACTTTCAGCTTTTTAAACCCTGCCGTGGATTTAATTTATTTTCTCCACGTACATGATTTTCAGGTTCTTTAGCTTTGACACTAACGAACCTCCTCACACTCACAGCTGATCAGTTAATCAATACTTTTGATCAGCATCACCTGGCTGCTGCTTTTCCACTGACTAGTCGGCGTAGGTTCGGATTTTCCCTGCATTTTTATTGAAGTGAAGGTTTGCTGTACTGGTGCTTAATGGCCTCATTTGTACATTTCAGTCAACACTAGCAGAGCCGAGTGGTTCTAATGAAGCTTTTCGGAGGTGCCCTTTAAGGCATTCCGCCTTTAGAGCTACAACAAGCTACCAGCGGAACCTCCCGATGAAATCAGAGCTTCTTCTTACCAGCTGTTTGGGGTCCACCAACATCCTGCGGCTGATGGACACCGAACTGTTTCATCTGCACTTTGTCCTCTAAAGGCACGCTCTCTGCGCGCTGATGGACATAATCCACTTCTTTCGCGGCGTCCGCTCTCTGCAAAACGAACCTGAGGCTGGTTTCACACGAACCAGGCCGAACGCTGACATTTCTGCCAGGCTGGATCCACGGCGCTGTTACAGGAGCTGGAAACATTCTCCTACAGGGCCTCCGACTCTTTCTTTGTGTTGGCGTTCTCTGGCCCCCTCCTCGCTCACCGTCATTTGTTTTTTAGAACAGGCATCTGCACAGCCACCTTCGTGCTCTGTAACCACAGTAACCATATGCCCTCCCTCGCCATGGGTTCGAAGAGAAACGAGACGTCAGAGCGTCTGCCATATTGCGAGAGGCGTATTTCTCTACCTGGCTGCCAGCACAACACACCTTGACTAATGGAGGGTTCCAAAAAGAGGAGCACTAAACTCAGTGTTAAATTAATTTTGGCAAATATGCGTCATACATCATGACGTGTTCATTTTAGCAGTGGTGAGGCTGATTGCCGAGAGAAATGCTGAACTAAATCCTACACAGCTGCCCTATTTTACCTTTGAAAAACACCAATTCCCAACAGATTAAATGTTACTCAGATTGGCTGTTCAGTTAATTTGAGAGGTGGATGTGAAAACCTTTAATAAACAATTGATGATATTTACCATTTCTTATATTAACACATATTACAGCAAAAAAAAAAAAAAAAAGTCATTCCCACATGTTATAAATGAGTTTAAAACTAGCATCCAATCGCTAAATGTCTTACCTACAAGGGTTAATTTGATAAAGCTACCATATGTTGTTTATTATGTGAACATTGTTGTTCACATAATGTGTTAAATCTTAGATAAGATTTAAAACTACGTACTGACTGCCCAGTAGACCATAACTAACTGCTGCTCATCTGCAAGAGACACGCAGACATTACGCTTAACTGGGATTTTATCATCACACAAATGATTTTGCTGAAGCAATTTTGTAGGTACAGGACTCCATCACTGTTTATAGAAAAAATGAATGACTTCCATGGAGAACAGTATCAACCGTTGCTGAAATACACCTTAGAGTCAGCGGGTTGTTCACACTGTTGTGGAGATTATACGAGTTAGAAAGAAAATTGGAATGAGACACTGGAAACACTAGGGCGATTAGAAATACTCAGCCCTGCTAGGACGGGATGTAAAGATGGACCACAAGCAGCAAATTAATTTAAACTTAAAGATGGAATTATGTCTGAATCTGAATACAGAATAGTTCAAAGATCTTATTCTGCATTTAAATTCAAAGTAGATACTGTATTTTAAACTGGGAGATGACTTAATTTAAATAACAGGATAATAAATCACAGATTAGCTTTAAGAGTCTATATTCACATAAATAAAAATAGTTACTTGAAACCAAACTTGTTTTACTGTAACATTTAGCTCTGATTTGTAATGTGCTTTTCATACAATTAGAAAAGCACATTACAAATTAGTCCATAGTAAAGTTCCTATCACTTTCCCTTTCTTGACAGAACTGATTCAGAGGTAGTTAAAAAAAAAAAAAAAAAAAAAAAAAAAGCTTTAAAAAGAGTTGGTGCTCTACATTCCATCTTATTTTACTTAAAAAAAAAAAAAAAAAACTTTAAAAATTTGTTCTACTGACCTAAGGATCTCTAGGGGTGCATTCATACCAGCCCTTCAGTCTCTGGCTGGAGATCAGTTCTGGAGCTTTGATGAATTCTGGTCAGGCATCAGCATGGTCACGTTGGTTCGTAAGTGTCTCACTGCTGCCACCTCCTGGAGTCAAGTAACCCCTATAACATTCAGCCACTCAGGTTTTCATGATCAGATCTAGACTGAACGCGAGGAAAATTGCTAAAATTGGGTAAGACCCTCAAAAAAGCTTAGGGAACATTTAACCAAGACCCCTTTAAAAGATACCTAGATAATCTGATAGCTTGGAATGAAACAACGACATGAGGTATGAGTCAAGACTTTTACACATTAGAGATATTACTGCATCATTCCACTTTTTTTTTCTTTTTAAATCACAGGCTCCAGCGGCAGATCTCCAGAATTTCACATGAGGGGACAAAGGAGTGTCAAGAGATCTAGGCAAGGGGGCAATTCTGAACCTCTTCGGTGAAGTATGTGAACGTTTCCTGTAATGAAGTCAACCGAATATCCAGATAAACACTTTAAATGTTTTACAGTATTTTCTTCTTAGAAGACAAAAACAATTTTTAGGTATAAATGCACTTTGTCTTATCTGCCTGTCTTGTTTCAGTAATAATATTTTATTTTAATTACAGATAACATGACATTTGTTAAGCCACACCTTTCTGATTTCATAACACAGCCCTACAGAAAATATATTTCCTGCACTATCTAATGTCTCTGCACGGGAATTTATACAGAGAATAAATTCATACCGGTTGGTCCAGCTGGTGTCATACATGTCATGACATATTCATTCCAGCTCATTCACCCATTCTCCAGGTGAACACCATTTACACTCCTCAGCTTCTCCCATGATGGAAAGTGTTTTACATATTCCTGCTTTTAGTCTTTTTTGTGTTTATGTTAGAATTTCATGAAAAATGTAAAATACAATTCATAACTTCTTGTCCCTGACCAGATTGCCGAACTCTAGTTGGCTGCACGGTTACAGTCTGTGCATTTGATGTCTTAGAAAAACCCAGAGATACTTAAACTCCTCCACTAGGGGCAGTACATCCTCCCCAACCCGGAGAAGGCACTCTACCCTTTTCTGGCTCAAGACCATGGTCTCGGATTTGGAGGCACTGATTCTCATCCCGGCCGCTTCACACTCAGCTGCGAACTGCTTTATTGGGAGCTGTAGATCACGCCCTGATGAAGCCAATAGAACCAGGTCAACCGCGAATAGCAGAGAGGCAATCCTAAGGCCACCAAAACGGATCCCCTCAACATCTTGGCTGCGCCTAGAAATTCTCTCCATAATAGTTTTGAACAGAATCTGTAACAAAGGGCAACCTTGGCGGAGTCCAACTCTCACCGGAGACGGGACCAGGCTCTGACACGGTCATAGAAAGCCCCATTTAAACCACCCTTGTTAAACCGAGCCGAGCCGAGACCAGTCTGAGCTTGGATCAGTTAACCAAGCCGAGACGACCGTTTACACACCACACTACTATCCCGGTTCCTTGGTTGCTCCTCACCTCCTAGTGACGATCTGCGGTACTGCTGCTCTCTGGGATTGAAGGCGGGACCGAGCAAATCAAAATGGCGGCGCCCGTAACATTCAGGATGTTATGGTTAGACAGAGTCGGCTTTTGGGACGTGGATAAGACAAACAAACGTCTAATAAGGATTTACAGACGCAGGAAACAACGACAGACACTGAGATTCATCACACTGCTAAGCAGAATCATCTCTGGAAATCGTGGGGCATGGTAAGGAAGCTAGTATTTTTATGAATGTCTGACATTTGTCTGGAGTGTGAATCAAGACGTGCAGCCAGACACGCCGGAAAACCCGCGGACAGTCACCTGACTGTAAGGGGATGACGCGGTCTGCTCATGCGCTCTTCGTTATCAGATAACCGGGATAAAAAAAAAAAAAACAGTCCAAGACCTACTAGGGAACTGGTCTGCAGTTAGCGCGGTCCAGTTCAGTCTGCTGACCATTTACACACAAGAGTTATCTCGGTTACCGAGCTCGGACAGGTCTCGGCTCGGTTAAAAAAGTGTAGTGTAAACGGTCCTATAGAGACCTAACAGCCCTTATTAGAGGGCCCGGTACTCCATACTCCTGGAGTATCCCCCACAGTACCTCCCGAGGGACACGGTCAATGCCTTCTTCTTTGCTTAAGTCATTTTGCTGCATTTTTATTTCTTCATTGCATTGCATTTCTTCACTGCATTGTCTTCTTCATTGCCTTGCCATCGTGATAGCTTTAGCCAGAGTCAGATCTTTGTCAAGCTGCATTCTTTCTGACAGTGATGAATCTTCAATACCCACTACAAGCCTATCTCTCAGAAGGCCATTGTGAAGTGCACCATACTCACAGTTTTCTGCCGGTGCACATAGAGCTGTTATAAACGAGTCCACACGTTCTGATGGCTGCTGCACTCTCTTATTCAACATGGTCAGTTCGTAAATCAAGTTCTTCCTGGGGACAAAGTGTCTATCAAAGGCTGTTTTAACAGCATCACACTGCTGGTGCTGCATGCCCGCTATCTAAAGCCCTCTTAGCACGTCATCAGCCTCACCCCCCATGCAATAAACAAGTGTGTTTTACTTGATTGGCATCTGAAGAGTTGTTCAGATTACTTGCAAGCCTAAAACGCTCAAACTGTCGTATACATCGCTATGGAGCTAAGAGAGTGACAGCTTGCAGCGACAATGAAAAGAGATTTGGCATTGAAAAATTAGACTTTGAAAAGTCAAATATTGTTAGAAAGTAAAACCTTATGATGATATTCTCATTTTATGCTGCAGCCTTTTTTCAATTAGAGATGTTTTCATTGTCACTGCAGAGTTCCTCCAGCTACCATGACAAATCTCTTTTTTCCATGTAGCTGCAAGTTGTCACTGTTTTAGCTCCATAATTTTCCCACTTCTGGGGTTTGGAAAAATCCAAGTGCTCCAGTGGTTTGATGGTGAAGGCTGCCGCCGCCATTGCCTGCCTCATCGGTGCGTCACCACTGTCCGCCGTTGTCCCTGCTGTTGAGGCCACCGTTGCTCATGCTGAGTTATCCATTGCCGCTAGCCGGTTGCAAACCTGATGTTATTAATCTTAATGCATGCCAACTTCTGACACCATGTTGTGTTAGGTCCCATACAAAAAAAAAAAAAGAGTTGCAGCTCTTGGATTACTCAAATCTCTTTATTTTCCGTTCAAACCCAATGTATTCACATGTCCAATTCCCCAATACACAGACATGGTCTGTCCTCTAGCATTGATACATGTAGTTCTATGCATTACACCACAAAAATCATCTTGACTCATCTGAATCCACACTTGGCCTCCACTGGCATTATCCTACAGACCTGCTAAATTTCAAACAGCTCCCAACTGGTGACCTTTCAGTGACAATACGAAGTATCTATCGAACTCAGGCTAGTTTGTATGACTCTATGGGTTTGCTCATCCCCTTTACTACTCCAAAGTTATAATTCAGCGCCTTTGGGGCAGAAAGAGAGTGCCTTGATTGTTTTTTGTTGTTGTTTTTACAAAACTTTAGTTTTCAATTATGATTAAAGAGGCACAGTATTATATTTTATGTTAGTTGTGACACCTGTATTAAATACTGACTGAACAAACAAGAGACTGTGGTTTTCTCACATTATTAAACTTGGACAAATTTATAAAATATAACATCACAGAAACCTATTAAGTTACTGAATAGAAACAAATAAGTTGATGCGAATAAAATGTATGAAAAATGAAAAATCCCCACAAAATCCCACACCTTCAACAGTGTTTTAAGCATCATGTGTTTTTCTTCAGTTAATCGGGTGGAACAAACTTTAATCCAATTAACCATTAATCGACAATTAAACATAAGTCGATTATTTGTTTGTAATTGTAATTTTTATTAAGGATCCCCATTAGCTGTTGCCATGGCAAACAGCTAGTGTTCCTGGGGTCCACATTAAAAACATACAGTAAAAAACAGTTACAAATATAAAAATTTCCAAAAATCTAATTTCTTAAAAATTACTATAGGAAGTACAAAAGAACAAGTAAAATAAAACAGCCAATAAAACAAGAACAAATACAATACAACAGCCAGTTTTGCATCCCTATTTCACAGTAAATCTTTCTGAAGTTCTCACAGCAAGCAGTCCCTATTTACTGTGAAATCTCAGTTTGTGCATCCTCAGCGTTTCCAGTCGCGTGAACTTATGCAAACAATGGTCGCAGCTGAATGGTTTTTCCCCGGTGTGAACAACCATGTGTCTTTTTACATGCGACTTCTGAACAAACCTCTTTCCACATTCCTTACAGGCAAAGCTCCCCTTTCCAGATTTCTCCTTTTTTGCATGAACCAGCATGTGTTTTAGGAGGTGATCCTTCCGGAAAAACTTCCTACCACACTTATCACACGACACCAGGTTCTCCCCGGTGTGGATCCTAACATGCTGGAGCAGACTTCCTTTATAAGTAAATCTGGTGCCGCAATAACCACAGCCAAAGGGTTTCACTTTTAAGTGGGTTATCATGTGGGCTTTTAGATCGCCTTTGAGTCTGAAGCGTCTGTTGCACTCGCTGCATGCAAATGGTTTCTCTCCTTTATGGATGGTCGCGTGCGTCCTCAGGGCTCCGTTTGTGGAAAACTTTTTGTCACATAGCTCACACGCAAAGGGTTTGTTTCCTGTGTGGGATGCCATGTGAACGGTAAGACAATATTTCTGGCTAAATCTTTTACCGCATTTTTCGCAGGCAAAGGGTTTTTCTCCAGTGTGGATTCTCAGGTGACACTCAAAATGATGGTGATGGCGAAAGGTCCTTCCACAATCTGCACAAAAGAGTGTTTGTGCGCCACGATGGATTCTCATATGAGACCTGAGAGCAGATTGTTTCTGAAAGGTTTTGCCACAACTTTCACAAGAGAAAGATTTTCTGCCAGCTTTGAGTCCCATCTGCGAATCGACGCCCTGCTTTCTTCTTGAGGGTTTCTTCTCAACCGAACGCCTGGAAGCCCTATCTTCTGAATGATCTGTTATGTGTTTCTGGAACATCTGCTTCCTCACAAACTGTTTACCACACTCAGAACAGCTGAAGGATTTCTGGGCAGTTTTACCTCCCGGTTTCCTGTTTACACCTGGCTGACGAATTCTGGTTTCCCCCCATTCTTCATCACTGTCTTTGTTTTCCGATCCTGAACCTGACAGATTGTTGTCGTCATCATCATCATCATCATCATCATCATCAGTCTCAGGAGAGTCTGAAGAATACTTTTCACTATTTGGATGTAAAGGAGTATTTGGATCTGACTTCCAGTGTGGTTCTGATACATAAGGTTCGGTTTTCATCTGTTTAGCTGAACGGAGAGTTGGAGCTTCGTTCTGTCTGCCAGCTTCACTTCTGATGTGACGAAGTTCTGACAACTGAGGTTTCTCCTCCTCTTCCCTCTTCACGGTAAGCTGCTCTCCCTCCCGACTGACCCACCGTTCCTCCTCTTCCTTCTTTATGTGGGGACATGCAAGGTTCTGCTGGTCCGAGCTGGAACTGCACAGGTCAGGAGTCTCTGCAGGAAACACGTGGACATATGTGCTAATACTTCAACCCAGCTGTGTTTATTGTGAGTATAGAAAGAAATGTGTTAGGATTGTAAGTATAGGGTATTTGTTAAACACCTTTCAAAAAAGGTTTATTTACTCATAAAATGGCTGTTAAAAATGCTGGTGAAGATTCTCAGTCATCCAGGCCATGGTCATTCCAAAATAAGTAAAAAAAAAAAGAAGTAAAAAACAAAGCAACTGGACTTGTTTTTGTAGTTGAAGACATTTCGCCTCCTCTCCAGGAAGCTTTCTCAATTCAAAAAGTCTGGAGTAATGTGGAGTAACAAGCTTTATACTACTGCCTAACAAAGGCTTTGTAATGGCTTAGATAACATGCAAATTCAACCGAAACAGGTCCACCCCTTAGTAATGGTCCAGTTGATTTGGTTTTTACTTTTTTTTTTTTTTACTTTTTTTGGAATGGCTGTTAAAAGTTAAGTGCAAATAAAAAACAAAAAACAAAACAAAATGAAAACATTCAACAAAAACCATGTTTAAACAATATTTACTTCAGTCAATATTTACCCTTATTTGGTTGATATTTACCCTTATATTCTACTCTTGGTGGATTTTGTTTAGAGCTAACTTTACATTAGACAGGTTTACTTTTTTATTCTTTATTCTTTTTTCATTACTAATAATTGTGTATAACCATCCATGTGTTTGGCACTGTCACACCCGAATTTCCCCACTGCGGGACAAAATTTTGGAAACTTCAATGGGGTGATTTAATTTACTTCAGTCATGACACATTTCATTCTGCTGGAGTTATGATCCTTATTTTATAGGTTTCTAGGCTCCATTTTGGAGAATATCAGTGAGACAAATTGTCATTGGGTTACTGTTATAGAGGAAACTGACGGAATATAGATAATTCTAGTATGTGTATATGTTTATAATAGCAAAGCGACAAGAGACAAATATTTTATGCAGACCTGGTTGAGAAAATACAGTGGAAGCTGAAGTATTTTACTGATCAGGTTATCATAAGAGGTGATTTTGATGTAGCTCCAGATAGATTCAATGATCATCTCCCCTCTAGAGGCCAGCATCCTCTCTTCAATAATATTTTTGAGAACTTGGTCTCCAGTAATAATCTGACAGATTGATGACGGGTAAGAAATCCTGATGTAATACAATACACCTGATTCAATTCCTCCATAAATGGCCAGTATTCAAGGCTAAACTATTGGCTAATTCCTCACAATATGACAAATAATGTTTTAAGCTGTGAAATATCACCGTCCCTTTTAACTGACCATTGCCTGAGTTACCTTGTTCCTCTCTTTGACTAAATGTAAATGACCTTCAGCCCTTATTTGGAAATTTAATAGCAACCTTTTGCTTAATAAAGGTTGCTTAAGCATTAAAACTATTCGTGATATGTTCTGCCCAGGCATAAAATATCACTACATGGGTGTAAAAAGAGAAAAAAAGAGATCTCTTTACTTGTGTGGCTCCTAAAAAAAAAAAAAAGGAGATTGATATTGCACAGCTCATCGTCTTTGGATCTCAGCCTGAGGATGCGGCAACAAGGTTCACTGGTGAGTGACAGAAACCGGTCTCTAACTGGTCTCTAAAAGTTACCAAATTATCTCCTTTTGAGTTAATAACTGAATTTACTGAGACATTTTTCATTGGCTTGTGGTGAATGAGTAACGGTTAAAACTCCAATTGCAATTATAGTTAAAGTTGTCAACGTTTGCTGGACAAGTCTAACCTAATCAACAACTGTCTAGAAACCCTTTTTCCGGGCTAAATACGTTAATAACTGTTAATAAGCCAATTGTTAGAGCTAATTATTTCAGGCTCATGGCCCTTGATCACAACCATCTGAATTTATTTTTTTGTTATAAACTATCCTTTAATTTTGAACGACATATTATAGCTTATAATTGCCAATTCTAATTGATAATAATTATTCATAATCAAACAGGTATAATTGCATAACATACCACATACACTGTTGGAGGCTCTGTCCCTTGTTTTGATGCTTTCTTAAACAATTTTACAATGTATTACTCCTCACTGAGACTTCTTAAATCAGTGTTTGCAAAAAAATATCTGCAAACATATCTAGACATCTTTTATTTTAAGTACTTGCTCCATTACCTTTTATATGCCTTACTGTTGTTCTTTATCACCAAAATCCCAGGGACTTGTATTCTATATATATATTTTTTTTTTAGTTGATTTAGTAACTTAGCTTGTTGCACTTTTCTTTGTACCTCTACAGGATATGTATTAGTTAAATAAAAAAATATAGCTAGTCACCAGTCAAAACTAAAAGTCTATCTGAGAGAAAACAAACACACAAGTAAACGTCATCCTCTGAGTTGTGCAGCTGCAGAAAGCTAACAGCAGAACCTCCAGAAATGCAACTTTCTTCTCACCAGCAGGTTGTCTTCTGCCATTGTCAGCAAGGGGCTTCATTTGTAGTTTTCTTGTTGAAACAGACTTTCAGAGCTGTTCTGCTGACGATATTCTGCTTCTTTCTTGGTGGAGGCTCACAGTAACTAGCTAGGCCCAGAGTGATACAACTGAGAGAGCGGCGACACCATAGACATAATACAAGAGTAGACCCCGCATTGACTGTCGCGGCGCAGGAATTACGGCCGCCATCTTGGGGCGGTCGACCTGCCACCCTAACCTGCTGATTCAAGCTGAACACACTAATGATACATCAGCACTGTGCGGCTTATCTTTGTTTAAATCGACGGACTATTGACGTCTGGGCTTTTTTATTATTATTTTTATAATATTAGGTAGAGAGATACAGGTCTACACGTCCAAGTTTTTGTGACTTAGTCTCTCCAAAATTGCATCTACTCCGTGAAGGCATCAGAGCTTTAGGCATTGGTGAATTATATATATATATATATATATATATATATATATATATATATATATATATATATATATATATATATATATATATAATTATAATGCTGGTCTGATCTGAGCTGCTCCCACCTGGGTTTGATCATCTGGTGGTGCTTGCGCTGTCAGGTGAGGAATCTTGCTGACGTCAGGAAACTATATATATATATATATATATATATATATATATATATATATATATATATATATATATATATATATATATATATATGTGTGTGTGTGTGTGTGTGTGTGTGTGTGTGTGTGTGTGTGTGTGTGTGTGTGTGTGTGTGTGTGTGTACATGTACAAATGTGTTTGTTTATATAGTAATAAAAAAACGTATAAAAATTTGTGAGTGGCTGTGTTTTGAAACATACATCCTGTCAGAATATTCTATTTATTTTAACCCCACTAAGATTATTTAAACGCACTGGACCATTTGTTATAATAGCTATAGTTTTAACGTTTTAAGCAAAACAAATGTGAAAATTAGTTCAACATTAAACGAGTTATAGTTGATTAAAATTGATTCTGCACCTGGTTAACACATTGGACTGAGCGGAGTTGTCGACCGCCCCAAGATGGCGCCGCTAAATCTCGTCAGCGCCTATAGGCGAGAGCGGTCGATGCGGGGTCTACTCTTTATATATGTCTATGGGCGACACTCCCACAGACTTTTATTGAAAGGATGGAATGCGGAAGTCACGTGGGTCATGCAGCTACAAACATTTCCCAGCGTGGACTGCAGTTCATCCTCGGTGTTTCACAGTCATTTTCTCCGGTAAATGGTAGAAATTACTAAATAAATTGGCATTTTAAAGCTTTAGCTGGCTTCCCCGTACTAAAATAGGTCAACTGTGACATTTCATGTAGCCAGTTTTAGTAAATTATTCACGTTAACCATCAGGTATGAATGCAGCACGGGTCTGGACGGATTTAAACGGGTCTATTTCAGCTAATTCAGCCGTTTAAGATATCTGGCGCAGTTTGAAATAAAAAAAAGTTTATAATTGTTTTTGGGTTGTTGTTTTTTTGTAGATGTCTGAGCTTAAAATTATTTCCAGTGAGACTGACTGTGTGTATACACGGAGAAGCAGCATTTAGTTCCTATGCTCCACTTTTATGGAACAAACCTCCAGAAGACTGTAAAAGAGCTGAAAGCCTGAGTTCTTTTAATCAAGAATAAAAACACATTTGTTTAGGATTGCCTTCAACTGTTCTAATTGAACCGTTTTACTGAAACATCATTGGTTCAATCTTGTTGTCCTGTTTTTAATATTTGCTTTTAGTTTATATTTTTCCATGTTTTATTTTGTTTCAACTTGCTTTTATTCTGTTTTATTTTCCTATATTTTATTCATGTAAAGCACTTTGCATTGTCTTTGTACTGAAAATGTGCTATACAAATAAATTTACCTTGCCTAGAAGGGAGGCTCAAACTGACAGGGACACAGAGGACAATGTGATTCTTCAGGACAGTTTCTACTTGTGGCTGTGTCTGCAATCATTAAATAATTTTTAATTCAAGTTAATAAGCAAACTCAACTAAAAACATGTTCATCTTTTGTTACGTGTGATTGAAATGGTTAATTTAGTTTGATTTATAGATTATTTTACATACAATCCATCAACGACCACAGCATGAATGGGGATATTAACAGTAGCCTACAGAAAACTGATTGGGAAGATTAGTCATTATTTACTTTTTTTCAGATAAACACACTAGCCTGATGTGTAATGAATTAACTTTGATCCGTTTCTTACACTTTTATGAATGTTTAACGTGGGTTTATATGTTTTAATATGCTTTTTAAGATAGCTGGCAGAAAGCTTCAAAACCACGCCTGTTGGTAAGATAAATTGAATTTGCATGACAGGTTTCTGAACAGGTTACGGTCCGTGCCTGTTGGTATGAAGACTGGATTATGCACACATGTTGGTAACAACAGGTTTGAGTTGCGGTCCGCGGCTCGATGACCGGAAGAACCAGTGCAGCGGGCTGCTGAAGAAGCAAATCCATAGAAGCAACCCCAGAGGTAGTGTTAAGGTGTGTGTCATTCGCTCATGTAACTCTGTGAGACCCTCCCCTTTGAAGTGAATAAAAAGAGCCTGCACAAGGAAGACAGCAGAGTTGTTTGCTCTGCAGGTGTTGGCTGGTGCAACTTCTCTCCCTTTGCAAAGGCGAAACTTGAATTCTGATTTCTTGGCCGAGTTTCTATTGCACTTTTAAACTAAGTCCTGCACACGACTCAACGGACCCGAGGAAGCAAGACGGCTTCAACACTGACTTGAATGAGCTGCTGAAGCATGTTACACAGAATCACCAAGGGAACAAGATGTCATTTTCTGTCCTCCAAAATAAGAGCTGAATCAAGCTGTTTGAACAACACTTTAACACCACACAAAGTTCACACAGTTGGTATTTACTGCAGGACATCAAATGCATTTGTTTTATATTATTTTAGCATTTTATAAAGCTGTTTATTTTTTCTTTGCACATCATGACATGAAGGCAGCACGCCTATTAACAGACTTGTCTCTTTATCTAGAATATTCATGGCATTTGAAAGCTCGCGGAAGGATGTACCAGTCCTAGTTGGGAAACGCTGCTCAGTTTTCTGGTCCAGATTGAAGACCTCATGTGGTTCTCAACATTTTGTCAACATTTTTCCCACCTTTTATTTGGTCTTGCTGGCTGTTGGACAAATGTTTTATTGTGGCCCACTCCAAAAAGCCGCCAACTAGCTAGATTTGGACTGCCCATGTCAGGGGAGTTAACACAAAAAGTCCTATGGAAGCTGCTCTCTCGATTATTTCTATAATTGGGTTGTAATTTGCCCAATCAATGACTGAAATGGTGAGCCACCACTTGCTTCCATCCTTGTGCTTCCAGTCATCATACAAACATATGCATCTGTTCATGCTCTCCTCCATGCCCAGGCAACGTCACATCCAAAAAGCTTCCCCATTACCAGGTGCAGCTCCACGCAATTCCTCCAGAGTTAAGACACCTTGTTCCAAATTAATGTGTTGCAGTCTTTATGTCCTGAAGCTTTAAGCCTGTTGCGGTCTGGTAAATGGATTGTCTGTGTGATGCACACAAAATGTGCAGTTACATTAGTTTATTTTATAATGATAATGGGTTATTTTCACTTTTAGTAGCACTCCAATAAAAGAATAAAAGTAGGACTTTGACAAGTAATTATTACATGATAGATGTGTTTGTGGAGTTGGCCACAAGGGGGCGGTATTAGTGTGCAGGCAGGGAGTTCTCAGAGTGGAGGGAACCTTCTTTTCAACCTTGCCTTGCACAAGTTAAGTTGATCACCTGTATATAACTATTTTGTTTCTCTTTTTTGTAAGAATGCAAAATGGAGATTCTTGTTTGAACGTGTAATTAGTGTTCTGCTCAATAAAGTTGTTAAAAAATAACCTTCTCAACCTGGTTGCAGCTTCCGCTCATACTTAAAAAAAAAAAACCCTATTAGAATATTCTTTGCAACATACAAAGACAATCACGTAACAGGATATTATGAGGGGGACACGAGCAATCGCCAGGGGTTTAATACAAAACAGTTACATGTATCAACACGTATAAAGATTACAGAAATATTTTGAATTTGGAACATAAGGTCACAGTTTTAATAGCTTTTCTGTTATTGATCTGCTTCTTTTATAAAATAAACACTTCATGGTTTGATCATAATAACCCTACATTTGTAAATATAAAATTTGGACAACAATAAAATAAGATTACATAAAAGAAAATGGCTAGACAGTTCTTTCTTGTAATTTGTAATCCCAAATTAAACATAAGTAAAGTTTGAATTTGCTATAAATATTGTCTTAAAAACATATAATTGATATATACCGCCAATAAGAAGGGAGCGAGTTCTTTGGAGAATTTTTTTTTATATAAAATTCAGACAGCAAACCATCAGTTCCAGGCAAATTAGTGTTCTTCAGACTATCGATTGAATCTAATACTTCTTTTAAAGTGATGGGACGATCGCAAAATTCTCGGTCATCAGCACTGACTTGCTTAGTGTCTGTCAAAGAATTAAAAACTTGTTAGTATTATCACAATACCTGGAGTTGTTTAGGTCTTTATGAAAGTTGGAGCAGACGTTAACAATTTTAGCTGGATCATTACACACATTATCTAATAAGAGCTGATGAATTGCATTATAGAAATATCCAGAGTTTTGTTCTCCCCTCCACAATCCACTGTCTTCTGGATCTAACATGGGCCCCGTCAGCCTTAATTTGATGACACTTATCTAGTTAGTTTTGGCACTCATAATTCCACTCTTTTTGCGGGTGACATTTTATCAGGAGAAATAGAAGAGAGGGCGGTTATCTTAGAAATCACCTTCACTTCATCAGATCTTTTTTACTCAGCAAGATCACTGCAAAATTTCCAAAAAAAAAAATTCCCTAATCCGAATTTTAGAAGTTCCCACTACGTACCATATATTTATTCAGCCTGCGCTTCATTCCATAAAGTTTTAATCAGATTTTTGGCCTTAAAACTGACCGTTTCATGAGATCAAATAGAACTATTACATTTCCAGTATGAGATATGTGGGCGGCTGGAAGATGGGATCAGAGAAATGTTGATTTGCTTTGTGATCGGTTAATGGGGTGGAAAGAATTTCAACGTTTATCTTTAAATTAACCAAAGGTCTATTCTACCAAAAAAAAAAAAAAAAAAAAAAAAAAAAAAAAAAAAAAAATTAGTTCAAGAATTGATTTAAATGTCTTGGATAGCTTTGTGTACATGGATTGCTAATCTACTCCATAATTTTAGGGCCCTTACTGTGAAAACTTCACCCATTTTCATAAGGATCTTAGAACATGTTGAAACTTTTTAAATCTAATTTCTACAGACCTTATCTCTGACAAAAATGCGGTTGATTCTTTTACTGGTACAAAGAGTTTTTATGTACCAGTAAAAGGGACAATCTAGGATTAGAGAAAGTCTACTTTACTATGACATCTCTTGATTTGCTGGTCAGACCAGGATTGTATGTTTATCAAAAAAGAAAATTGCTCAAAAATACAGCAGGAACACCTGACTGGGTATTTTGTTTTTCCGTTTAACAGCAATCTGCCAGATTAGAGGTTTCAGTAACGCCATCTCACTCAGAGCTTCTGTATTGTGCAATAATGAGAATGAAGCCAAGTTGTGTCTTTTACTCATTTGTGAAATTAAAAAGTTTTAGTCTGCAAAGTGAAATACTGATCTATTGCCCAAAGCTGGGATGTCTGAACCCCACCATTTGATGTGGAATTGTCAAATCAGAAGCACATGGAAACCCCCTCCCCAGCAGAAATTATTTTTTCTTCTTCAGCTTCAGTTGTAAAGTGATCCAAAACAAGTCTGCTTTCTTCAGAGTGAGCCATTGCCTGAAATATGTAGTCTGATACACCTAATAAAAACTGGACTGTGATTTTACTTCCTCAGGTTCAGGGACCCATTATGTTGCAGACTGACATGCATCACCTTACAACTGTCAGGCTGAGGGAGGTTCTAGTTTGATTGCGAAACCCTTGTGTTCCACCTTAAAAACATGTTCGAGGAGAGACAAGAGTGAGTTGTTAAAGTTTATTGTTCAGATCTTTAGATTCCAAGGTCAGAGATTTCAGCCAGTTCCACCTGCAGATGACAAAGTATCAGCATCACAACAGCAGGTCCCACAATTCATAGTAATCAGTCCTTACCTCATTACATCTGCTGCTGTCCTTTAGACCCAGAGTCTGGGTTCTGTGGTTTTCCAGGTTGAGGAATGTTGTCAAACGTCTCCTTGGTGTATTTGGAGTCTGAGCGGAAGTCTCTTGCTCTCTGGTAGCCGTTGTTGGAGTGGATGATGAGGGATGAAGGGTACACAGGACGTTTCTCAGCCATGTCCAGAGGAACCTGGGGAGAGCTCCAGTGAAACTGGAGGAGAGGTCGGCTGCCGTAGGGGCTCAGGCCCATCAGACCAGCAATCATCTGGGAAATTCCTGCATCCTGTGCAGCTGGAGATCCCACATTAGAGCCAACACCAGACGTAAAACCAAAGGAAGCACCATCAGAACCAGGTTTAACTCTCCTGTAGCCAGAACCTCCAGAGAAATGGCCAGCATTAGGGTGACCTGAGAGCACAAAACCAGGCAATACAGTTGACAAGACAATTCAGCCACTAGTCCTGAAACAGATTTTAGATGAAAAGCTTACTTCTGCCACCATAGCAGGCAGAGGGAAGCATACCACCTTTCCTGATTAATCCAGTTACTCAGAACCAACATGTGTAGCTTACTTGCCTTTTTTTGCAGGAGCACAAGCTGCAATGCTGAAGAGCAGCAAGCAAATCCAGGAGCTCCTGTTGAGATAAGGATGCTTGGTAAGAACAAGACCAAACACATGAACCACTGAGGAATATGCAGCACAACTTACTTTAAACCACCCTGAAGAACCATGTTGATGTCTGGGATGGCAGCAGAAGTGGACCAGGCTGAGCACTGAAAGAGAAAAGCTTTGGGCTGTAACTGCTCTGTGGCTGCAGCTGACTTTATATCAGCGCCTCAGCTGCTCTAATTACCCTCATCATGTTCACCTGCAGCCCTGCAGCTCCACACCTTCTGCTCTGATCAGTTCAGAACCTGAAGGTTTGGAACAAGATGTGAAATCTAATTTCATTCAGTATAACATGGATGTAAAATACATTGACCGTTTAATATTTTTTCATTAAGTTATATTAGAAAAAAGAATCACATTAAACCAGTGGATCCTCGAGGCCCACTATCCATCATGTTCCAGGTGTGACTCTCCTCCATCCATCCATCCATTTTCTAACAGGTCTATCCCTTGTTGGGTCGCGTGGGGAGCTGGTGCCTATCTCCAGATATGAACGGGCGAGAGGCGGGGTAGACCCTGGACAGGTCGCTGGTTTATCGCAGGGTAACACAGAGACAGGCAGGAAAAACAACCACAGAAATATGCAATATCAATAAAATTTAGCATTTTTAAAACAAGAATCTGCAAAGCTCCAGTAGCACAACAACATCCAGTTTGACCCGTCAGCTGCAGTGTGAAGGCTGGAACACGACTGATGAAGATGCTTTTATCTCAGTTTTTTTGCTCACATTTAGTGGGTGATGTCTTATGGAAGCATGTTGCTCTGGATCTGCCGTAATTTTATACCCAGTCAGCGAGGAACACGAAAGTTGGGAAAATTTCACGTTTTCTCATCTTGAGAGGGGAAAACCTGCTGAATTTCTCCATACTGGAGTGGCAGCAGCTGCTCTGGTTAAACCAAGCTGGGACCCTTGCCTCCAGAAATGTGAGCCAAAAGGTTTTCCAAACACCTAACTGGCTTCATTAGATTATTAGAAGTTAGAATATTTATCAGAACCTGTTACCTGGATCATCTGAACAGTCTGAATGAGTTATCGTGTAAAAATTTTAACACAACTGGAAAATTTAGTCATACTAGAAAATGGTATTGTTTAGTTTTCTGGCTGTTTGGATTAGGAAAGAATAAAAATAAGAGACTCGCTAGATTATATCTTCATGACTACCTGAACAAAGCAGGAGTTTTTGCGTGTTGCAGGTGGCTCCATAAACAAACAGAGATCTGGACTTTGACTGGATCATTGCCACTGTCAGCTTGAAGTGCTGAGCTGGGGACTTCAGGAGGGCTGTGCAGAAACATGTCTGAGCCTCAGTTATAGTGCTCAAAATGAAATAAATAAAACATTATGAAATTACTGTCCACTTGAATAGATATGATAGAAATATTCAAAGTGACAATGACATTGTGAAATAACTTAATGCTTATAAAAGTATCTTCTCAGTATGAAATGTTTTTCATTCTTTGAAAATGTGTGTAATAAAACATTTAACTACTTTATTTATTGAAAGATTAATATGTTTCAAAATAAAATACCTTATTGAGACAGTTTTTATCTTAAAATGTAATTCTTTAAACAGTCCTCTTTTATTTCATAATGGTGTTTTTCCCAATGGCCTTTTTATTTGATAAGGTGCACTTAATTTTTCAGGTACAACTTTTCTATTTGGGCTTCAGCTTTGTTGACTAAATAATGCCGGTGTGGAATTTGTTTTTTATTGTAGGGTTTAGATGAACTTGATAAAGGCCCAATCATTTCATCCCGTTCAGACTCAAATGGGTGTGCTTTAGGAAGAAGATGCCTCTTTCAGACATCACCGTAGATCTCAAAACTAGTCAGTTCGCCCTTTAGGTGAACTGTTGACAGATAAACTCAGTTCTTAGATGTTTGATCAGTATAAATAATTTAAACGTTTATTTTGCAGCAGCTGGATCCTCTAGCTGCGCACTGTGCCTGACGTTGCGTCTGATTTTCAGCCATAAACTTTCCGCTGTTTGGTAATAGTAGAAAGCAGATTTGTCTTTAGTGTCTATCCACTGAGTTAATCAGCCACAATGTGTTCTCTGATGGATGTCTCATTGCTCAACTTGGGCATTTCAAATGTGGTTTTGTAAATAATTAATTTATCTGGCACTATATAAGTACAGCTCAGAGACATGAGTCTTCATCATTTCACTTCCACGTATTTCTCATGATGAAGGTGAGTTTACGCAGAGACTTTACCTGGAACGCTCTTTCCTTGTTTCAACACCATCGCCCAGTAGATTCCAGATCACTGAATGGACTTTGAGAAGCTCCACCATGCTGCTCCCACTCTGCATGATGTTTCATGGTAAAATAACCTGAACTCTGCTCCTTTACTCCAGCTGCTGGTTCTCCTCCTCCTGGCTCCCGGGATGAGCCTCTGCTCGCCTCTCGTCCTTCCTCTGGACTGCAGCGACGTTCACAGCAGAAATCCCAGCCGACCCAGCGGAGTTTCCACCATCTATCCGATCGGAGCCACGTCTGCTGTCCAGGTACACACCCACACCGTCAGGAGTTAGAAATCCGCTGCTCTGCGTCCTGCTGTGGGGAACAGGGAAGGCCCAGAGCAGCAGCGTGTTTCCTCGGAGGGCTTCTTGTGAGCTGCAGTCAGAGCTGAACGTAAGGTTTTGCTGTGTGTGTGCAGGTGTACTGTGACATGGACTCTCTGGAAGGAGCGTGGACTGTGAGTGTTGTTCATATTTGTCTCCCTCCATGATTCACATGCTGATAATTGGCATGCCTCGGTGGACACATTGTTTTGATGTTTAGTTGCAAATATACTCTTAGGTACTTTTCTGGTTCCATGATTTTGGAAATTCATCAGTTCCTTAGTTTAAATTGCAAAGTATGTGTTTCTGATTTGTTAATAATGGTTTGTCTGACTGGAGATCTAATTCTGCTTGCTTTAGCCGAGCATCCGTGGCTTTTTTCCCCAAGTTCAGATTCAGTTTCCACGGTTCAGCCAATTGGTTTCCCATCTGCACTCTGTGATTAGAGTGAAATACAATAGAACAGTCCTTTATTGTCCCACAGTAGGGAAATACAGGTGTGCCTGCAGCGAGTGAGGGACATAGAAACAGCTGTACAGATATTAAATATGGCCTACCCCGATTAAATGAAATGTACCTGATAATGTACAATCTCTGTATGTGTAATTGTGCATAAAACAGATCAGCACTGACTGATGGCACTTTTAATTTCATTGATCATGTGACAATGACAACAAAGATCTAATCTAAAAAATAAGACTATTTGCAAGCAAAGAAGTGTAAAAAGATGTGATTATATAGCAAAGCTCAGATGCCAATACTCTCTAGCATGGGGGATTTATCACCAAAATCATGTAATTTTCAAGGTAGTGGTTAAATTACTTTTTACCTGTACTGTCCCAAGTTACCCTAATGCAATGCAAGTCCCCGTGTTTATGTATAACACATCTTAAATGAACTGTGTGCTTCAAATGGTAAAAAGTTTATGAACCTTACACAGACAAACATGATGAGGTCTAATCTGTGAGGAAAGGATGAACTGGCCAGTCAGACTGTCTGGATACAGCGTTGCTCATTTCAACCTGTTTACCACCTTCAGGTGTTCCAGAGAAGGATGGATGGCTCAGTTAACTTCTATCGGCCCTGGGATCAGTACAAGACGGGCTTTGGGAACGCCGCTGGAGAGTACTGGCTCGGTGAGACTCAGAGCCCAACATGAAACGCCCCTTCAGGCCAGAAATGTGTGAAAGATGACTTTCTGCACGTTTCCATGTGATTTAAAAGGTCTGGAGAATCTCTTCCACCTCACTCAGAGGAAAAACTATGAGCTGCTGGTCGACATGGAGGACTTTGAAGGAAACAAGGTGCACGCACGTTACTCCACGTTCTCCGTCGATTCCGAATCGGACGGCTACAAGCTGCATGTGTCGGGGTTCAGTGATGGAGGCGCAGGTGGGTCACTGGAGAGCTCACCCAATGGATAATTTTACAGTGAAGAGACACTATTAGCAGAACAATGCAGCTCTGCACTTTTCAGCTTTACTTTGTTTCAGATAAAACAGCTGATCAGATGAAGTTAAGGGGGGAAAAAACAGGCCTGAAAGTTTGGCAGCGACATACATGCTGTAAAAGAGAGGCCAAGGTTTTCAGACCATAAGGGGAGCAGATTATCTTTGACTCTGAGCACAACTAGAACAGGAATGGGGCACCTTCTGGGTTTGCAATTTTGATTTTTTTTTTTGGGCCAAGTTAGCTTACAGAATGATCCTTCATAGTGCAAGGGTTAATATTAGGACCACAGTTCCTTAGCAAATTTATCCAACATGTCAGAGACAGAAGTTATGAAGAAGGATCAGCACAAATTAAAATATTTAAGTGTAAAACTAAATGTAAAATACTCAGATAACAAACCAACATTGTTTTCCCCCCTCACAAGAACAACGTGACAAAAAGTGCCGTTCTGTGTTTCTGCAGGAGACTCTCTGACGTATCACAGCGAACAGAAATTCACCACGTTCGACCTTCCTGAGGGAAACTGTGCCAGGTCGGTCCAAGGAGCCTTCTGGTACAAAACGTGTCACTACGCCAACCCTAACGGTGCTTACCTGTGGGGCGCCCACAGCATTTTCCGAGCCGTGGGCGTAGAGTGGTTTCACTGGAAGGGCTACGAGTATTCCCTGAAGGCCATCAGCATGAAGATCCGCCCTGTTCAGTAAATCATTGTTTATATTTCGGGTGTAGAGCTTTACCTGACCATAGGTATTATGGAGCAGGCAGCTGGCGTCTTTACTTTGTGTCTGTGTTCTCTATAAAGTTTATTTTTATTATTCAAACCTGTAAAGTAGTCCGAGTTGTACATTTTATATAAAAAAGGATCATGCAAAAAATGTAATAAACTGAATTTTTCCCAGATTATTATGACAGGGTACTGCCTCAGTTTGGTTTATTTATAGCTACCTCAATCAATCAAATTTTATTGTCAATTACAATTTGCATTGCAATCGAAAAGTCAGTTCCAGTACAGCTGTCCATCACATAAACATTTTGGGGGAACGATTGACTGAGGCCTTGCGTTGCCAAGGAACGCAGCCAGTCAGCCGCTGGTAAATAGCGCAGCCGAATCTACTTATAGTTTATGTAGATATTTCAATTCTTAGTTTTTATCTTCAGCCTAATTAAATTTTAATCCAATATCTGCAGACTTAATCTCTGACAAGTTTTATATGTACCAGTAAAAAGGACAATTTAGGATTAGAGAAAGTCTGCCTTCCTACTATGACATCTCTTGATTTGCTGGTCAGACCAGGATTGTATGTTTATCAAAGATGAAAATTGCTCAAAATACAGCAAGAACACCTGACTGGGTATTTTGTTTTTCTGTTTAACAGCAATCTGCCAGATTACAGGTTTCAGCAACACTATCTCACTCAGAGCTTCTGTATTGTGCATTAATGAGAATGAAGGTCAGGCTTACTGTGCACCAATAAAAGGATCTGACAATTTAGCTCCATAAACCCCACCCATAAAATCTTATTTGCCAAGTTCAGTTTTTTTACTCATTTGTGAAATTACAAAAAGTTTGATATACTCGTCATCTATTGTCCAAAGCTGGAATGTCTAAACTTTACTACTTAATGTGGTATTGTCAAGTCAGAAGAACATAACACCCCCTCAGCAGAAAAAAAAAAGCTTCTGTTGGAAAGGGATGTAGACAGTATTGATGGGTCCGGCAACACCGATGCGTCAGCGCATGTGTCGAGCTCAGAGCAAAACCCGTGTCGCTGTGCGCATGTTTTTGCAAAAAAAATTGTAAAAAAAAAGCCAGTCCACAAGAATCCTCGTTCACATTTGACTAAAAATATGTTTAATTAAAATGAAAATATAAAATACAATGCAACATGATTTAAATTGTATTGTGTATACTTGGTCATCAAATCACTGTCAGTTAAGTCTGTAAACCAGGTTGCCTGTAGGGATTTTTAAGGTCCAGCAGATGTCAGTATTCAATGACACAGTATCAATACAGTTTGACAATGTGTCATACGCGTCATCGATCCATCACTAGTAGACAGTATTGTAGGTACAAAACAAATTTTCCTTAAGAGTAGTATTTCCCAGATCCAGCACTAAAAATGGTGGCATTGGTATGTACGAACAAATAGGGCACCGATACCATTTTGATGTTTGCATTTCACTGAACGCACCCTTCTCTCCCCCAAATAGTATTGTTATAATTTCACAAATGTTGCACTATTTTGGCCTTTGAGAGCCAAAAGTTCAATTATTGTCACCCATTCCAGGTAGGCAATAAAAAGGTTCTACTACCCTCAGTAGTATGCAGTTCTTCATATACACCTCAATTTCAAACAGATGGTATCGGCCAATACTGCACAGCCAGGTATCTGTGCTATTCATTTAAAAAAAAAAAAAAAAAAAAAAAAAAAACACACACACACACGGCGCAACACCACTCAAGAGTCTTCTTTGCAAGTTCTTTAGAGATCAATTAGGGAGCTATAGGTAGCATGACGTGGTAGACTGAAATTTGTCTGGTGCTACTAAAGCCATTTAATTTGTCTTATGAGTGAGCCATTGCCTGAAATATGTAGTCTGATTACATCTTTTCTTGGCGACACCTAATGAAAACTGGACTGTGATATTACGTCCTCAGGTTCAGGGACCCATTATGTTGCAGACTGACATGTATCACCTTATACCATCAGGCTGAGGGAGGATCTAGTTTGATTGTGAAACCCTTGTGTTCCACAAAAAAAAAAAAAAAAAAAACCCATGTTCGAGGAGAGACAAGAGTGAGTTGTTAAAGTTTATTGTTCAGATCATCTTTAGATTCCAAGGTCAGAGATTTCAGCCAGTTCCACCTGCAGATGACAAAGTATCAGCATCACAACAGCAGGTCCCACAATTCATAGTAATCAGTCCTTACCTCATTACATCTGCTGCTGTCCTTTAGACCCAGAGTCTGGGTTCTGTGGTTTTCCAGGTTGAGGAATGTTGTCAAACGTCTCCTTGGTGTATTTGGAGTCTGAGCGGAAGTCTCTTGCTCTCTGGTAGCCGTTGTTGGAGTGGATGATGAGGGATGAAGGGTACGCGGGACGTTTCTCAGCCATGTCCAGAGGAACCTGGGGAGAGCTCCAGTGAAACTGGAGGAGAGGTCGGCTGCCGTAGGGGCTCAGGCCCATCAGACCAGCAATCATCTGGGAAATTCCTGCATCCTGTGCAGCTGGAGATCCCACATTAGAGCCAACACCAGACGTAAAACCAAAGGAAGCACCAGCAGAACCAGGTTTAACTCTCCTGTAGCCAGAACCTCCAGAGAAATGGCCAGCATTAGGGTGACCTGAGAACACAAAACCAGGCAATACAGTTGACAAGACAATTCAGCCACTAGTCCTGAAACAGATTTTAGATGAAAAGCTTACTTCTGCCACCATAGCAGGCAGAGGGAAGCATACCACCTTTCCTGATTAATCCAGTTACTCAGAACCAACATGTGTAGCTTACTTGCCTTTTTTTGCAGGAGCACAAGCTGCAATGCTGAAGAGCAGCAAGCAAATCCAGGAGCTCCTGTTGAGATAAGGATGCTTGGTAAGAACAAGACCAAACACATGAACCACTGAGGAATATGCAGCACAACTTACTTGAAACCACCCTGAAGAATCATGTTGACGTCTGGGATGGCAGCAGAAGTGGACCAGGCTGAGCACTGAAAGAGAAAAGCTTTGGGCTGTAACTGCTCTGTGGCTGCAGCTGACTTTATATCAGCGCCTCAGCTGCTCTAATTACCCTCATCATGTTCACCTGCAGCCCTGCAGCTCCACACCTTCTGCTCTGATCAGTTCAGAACCTGAAGGTTTGGATCAAGCTGTGAAATTTAATTTCAGTCAGTATAACATGGATGTAGACCATTGACGGTTTAATATAATTTCATTAAGTTATATTAGAAAAAAGAATCACATTGGCCAAGCGGATCCTCGGGGCCACTATCCATCATGTTCCTGATGTGGATAGGACAACAGTTGCATTTTTAAGGAATTTAACATTGTTTCATGTCCTCTAAATAGACTGACACATCAATTTACTTCTGCTTATCATAGAATCCGGGAAATCCAGAAATTACTCTTACTCCATCTCAGCTTGGTCACAATATGTTCACAGACCAGAAGGAAAATAGTTATTTTTTTGGGTATGTTCCACGTACTAAGGAGAAAATCCTCAAAACCTCCAAAATTATAGTTCCATATCAAGGCCATTTGGTCACCGCACAATAGTTTTAGATGTTATGCCTAATGTGACCATAATGTGACATTCTTGTAGTAGTAGAGAAAACTCTTCTTTAGACTGTGGGGACTTATACTTTTTTTGTTCTTTACTCCCGTTCATGTGGTTTAGTTTAGTTCAATGTGATTAGGTAAAATTTGCTTTTCAAGTTTGGGGTATCTTGGTCTAGACTCTGAATGAAAATGCATTTCTCTGTTGGGCAAAAACTGGCACATTATAAGTAATTTACCTATTTTGCTCAGTCTCTATAATCACTTCTTCCTACATACTGTTTCTATTTTCCTCCAGAACCTTTAGGTGTTCTGGATGTTGGTTAGCTATTCCTAAAGTACAAATTGAAACATGCAGTGAGACATCAATCTATGGTGGCCCTGAAGTGCAAACTACAACTACAAATCTAAAAGCACTACTACATATTGAAAAACACAACGAAATGAAGAAAAACACAACAACATTAAGCAAAACACAATCACATTAAGCAAAACACGACATTAAGGAAAACACAAAATTCAGCAAAACACAACATTAAGGAAAACACAACAACATTAACCAACCGGAAAAGGTAGGTACCAGTGGAAAACATGAGACAGCGCTGATTGGATGACTGCGCCGTTTGACCCTTGAACCGGAAGTCATTCTGCCTCTTGCGGGTTTTTGAAAACACGAATGTTGTCAGTGCCCCAAACATAGCTGCTATTATCCAGGAATATTTTGAATCAGGACATACGTACGCGGTGATACTGGATATGTTAGCTTGCGTACACTGAAGACACACTTAAAAGAAGATGGACTGTACAGACAATGCAACTACTCTCCACTTCCTGAAGTGAGGCATGCCATTATGACCGAACTGAGAGGACCAGGACAATTGTTCGGCTATCGGACCATGTGGCAAGTTCTAAAACAAAAACACAAGCTGACTGTCAAGCGTTATGTCGTTATGAGGCTGTTGAGGCAACTTACTCCTCAAGGGATCGCTGCGAGGACTCGCAGAAGGTTTGCAAGACGCACGTATCACTCCATGGATCCCAATTATATATGGCATGTAGATGGCTATGACAAACTGAAGCCCTTTGGCTTAGCCCTCTCAGGATTTATAGATGGCTTTTCAAGAAGGATGATGTGGCTTGTTTGTGAAACAACAAACAACAATCCATCTATCATCACTCACAATTATAGATCCTGTGTAGAGTCTTGGTGTGATACCAATGAGACTACGAACAGACCTCTGAACAGAAAATGGGACTCTAGCAGCGATACAGTGCACCCTCCGTCATGCACATACGGACCATTATGCTGGCTCAGCAAGCCACAGTTACGGATCATCGACAGAGAATCAACGGATCGAGTCATGGTGGTCTTTTCTCAGAAGAGGAAGGTGGGTAGTTTTGTGTCTGATAGATGGAATACACAGTGGAAGCTAATCAGAGCTGATGTTTAACATTTTCTTATTTAGCCGACTGTCATTCCATATAATTTCTCTCTCAAAACTATTTACTATCTGCAGTGATTTTGTGATTTAAGACTCGATAAGATGTGATATGTGTGCACCTGTGTTAGCAGATGTATGTAAGAAGTGATATTTCCACCATCTATAACGAGTTGTTCACCGAATCTTCACAGCAGAAGCGTAATTTGATTTAGGGCCCCTCTTTATGGATACCTTTAATTTAGTCTTGCAATTATTTTTGTTGCTTTACTTTAGTGTGGCAGTCTGTGCTTCCATTTGCCTGTCAAAATGTTGTTGATACAGATAAATCTTACAGCTGAGGAAGAAATAAAGAATCATTCTGAGTTAAAATAAATTGTGTTTTATAACAAACATGCTTCTGGCACATACACAATATTTATTACAGTGTAGACAAAGATCTGGTCAATGCAAATATAGTAAGCAACAGACGTGTATCATTTCTACCTTTCGGGTAATTTTGCACAGTACTAAAACTAAAAAGTTCTTTCCTGGTTTTATTTATGAACTGATCTTAAATTTTGTAGCCAGTCCTAATGTTCCCATCTTTTTTTATAAGTACAGTTTTAAACAGTGGTATATCTGGGAATGCTACAGTGTTGAGCAGCGGATCTCTGACCAGTGTCGGCAGCGCTGCAACACTGCAAAAACGGGACTTAAAATAAGTAAAAATGTTCTTAAAATGAGTGTATTTGTCCTTGATTTAAGCAGGTAAATAAGATGATTTGCCAATGGAATAAGATTTTTCGCACTTGAAATAGGAACAATTCATCTCCATCATCTTATTTCAAGTGCAGGATGTCTAATTATCTTATTTTAGGTGTCAAAATACTCATTCCATTGGCAAATAATCTTATTTACTGGCTCAAATCAAGGACAAATACACTCATTTTAAGAACATTTTACTTATTTTTAGATCCATTTTTGCAGTGAAATAGCAGTCTGATAATTTCAAACAACCTCTAGAGTGGTACTGGAATCTTAATACGGTACTTGTCTGTACTTGTGTACTCACATATTTTTGAAACATCATCAACGGGGGTCCAAGTACTGTTACAATTTTCTTGCTCTGCCAATTTCATGGAGGATGCATTGATGCATTCATCTGTGGACTTGGGCCAGCAAGATATACCACAATGCATTGCACCAACAGCCACAGTAAATGGAAAACAGTATTAATTTGTCACAAAAGCGGTTTTAACACATTTCTAAGTAAGAGAGTAGACCTCAATTCTGCCAGTTCATCAAGAATAAGCCTACTTTCAAATGTGCTCGACAGTTTTCGGAACAGCACAGCTCTGCTGACAAACCATGATGGCTGCACACTCGGGTAGTTGGGGTGCATTTTCCCTGCTAACCACAACCCGATTACTGCAAGTCACTGTCATTTTCCGCTACCTGTTTGTAGCACCACAAATTGAGGTATAAAGCACTTCCTTATATGTGGGACTGTAGAACAATTCCTGTAATATTTCAAGCTCATGGATCCAGTGCACACTTATGGGAAAATGGAAGGGATTAATTATAGTAGATCAGCATCTACTATAATAAGCGAAATTATAAATCAAGAATTAGACAATTACAAATTATAACCAATTATTCTTTTGAAGGTAGCAGGGTTCAGTTTATTAGTTGACAATCATATTAAGGTGTCACCCACAATTATGTACTCTGCAAAGTTTTTTGTGATCCAAAATGAAAAATTAGCCCATTACTTTTTAACTTTTAAATAATTGTGCATTTGACTAGGAACTGAATGGGGAAATGAGTTTATGAAGTGGGTGAACAGTAACTGTGGAATATGCAGCTTTAACGTACCTAAATTATGTCATTGGTAAAAACACAAGATGATGAGAAACAAGCTTGTGTGTTTTAACACAAGCTTACATGAAAGCTTGATGCATGAAAGAGCTTAACATTTAAATGTTGTCAACATCATTTTAGTTGTTGGTTTCAGTGAATGTACCTTCATCTGAGAAAAATAAGTTTATTATTCTGGATCACTTAAACAACATTGTTTTCAGAGGTGGCATGATTGGGGGAAAAAGAAAACTAGTACTAAAAATTACTAACAGTGTAGTAGTGAGGCCATTTTGATAAAAAAAAGAAATTACATAATATGCAGTTAATTTACAATTGGTATAAATAATTCAGTCTGGACAGATTTTTCCTGAGTGGTTTGATGAGTGTGTTCTCAAATGAATTGTTACTGCACGTTTTTTTTCACTAAAACATTTGCTGCAGACATTACAACTGAATGGTTTCTCTCTGGTGTGAACTCTTGTGTTTTAAAAGAAATCCTTTCTCAAATGTGACAGACAAAAGACTCCCCTCCATTATGAATTTTCATGTGTATCTTAACATGAGTATTGTCAAAATCTTTTCCCACATATTTCACACCCAAAAGGTCTCTCTCCTGTGTGAATTCACAAATGTACTTTAAGATCTGAATTTCTACAAAATGTTTTACTACAAACATCACAGCTTAAAGGCTTTACTACTGTGTGAACTATTATGTGGAGTGCAAGACGTCCTTGTGTGCTAAAACATTTTCCACAGTCCTCACAAAGGAATGGCTGTATTTATAAAGAACTTTTCAGTAACAAGATGATTCAAAGTGCAAATGTTTAATTTACAACGCATAACCTAATTCTCCCTTCTTCGATGTGTTGCCACAGAGCGTATCTGCCTCCATCCAGCCTCAACGCTAGATCCTGTACAGTCACAACGACTCTTTGCGTACAGGGTTTCTACCCGGTTTTAATTCAAAATTCCCATACTCAAGCTTTCATTATTCAGACATCTTAGAAGCAAAATCCTTTACCTGTTTAGATTGTAGCTGAATGTGCTTTAAATCAAAATGACATTTACGTTAGCATGAGATAAAGCAGTGTGGTAAAGGGAACTGCTTATTATTATTGGCAAGTTAGATTTGTTCCACTTACATCCTAATACTTAGGTTAAACTATCCAACACCAAGGGCAGAAGATTTAAAGCACAATTTCTGAAGGTTTTATATCTTTATTTTGTTCAGAAATAATAAAAAAAAAAAACAATAGAGGTTTTAGTGCTTCTTTCATGCTGACCCTAAACCTGGTTTTAAAACCACAAACTGGTCCATTATGAACTCTGATTTAAGGTCTAGACGTTTTAAAAAGGAATAAATGTATTTGATCTTTGTGTTGTTTTTTTACTTAGATCCTATAGTGTAAAAAGAAGAGAACAAATTTCTAATACCTGGCAAAAACATGTCATACACAGACAAGTCAGAAGGATTTCATAACACATGTAACACCAAACTGGTCAATAAGTTTGATATAAACCTCTGATATAGTAATTTCTAATTCTGTCCATTTTGGTCTCCGACCCAATGAAAATCTCAACATTTTTTGCTCTGTCTCCTGTCTTTTAGTTAGAGTAACAGTTTCCAAAACAAACATCTTAAAAGATGAACAGGATGTATAAATAAATTACTAAACATTAGGACTCAAGTGCTTATAAATATACTGGTTATATACATTGTCTTCCAATGTGCTGTCCAAAGTTGTCAAGTGCAGCAGAAAGACGATTATAATGTTACACAAGCATAATAAACTTTTTGGAGAAAAATAACAAGGGAAGTAAGTTTTTGCTTCATCTGCAAAATGTATTTTTTTTTTTAAATACCCCAAGGGTATAATGACTCACTATTATTTTACACTTGTCATAATGCAAACCAAAAGAAAAATCCATATTTCAACAGCTACAAAAGATAAAAAATACAAGTTGGTCATCATGGGCTAGTTTGGTCAGTTTTCCCTGGATCAAACTGGTTTCCTGAATGTGTTTTCATATGAGTTGTTAACTTATATTTCCGATTAAAATGTGTGTCACAGATACTACAGCTAAACCGTTTTTCTCCTGTGTGGACTCTCATGTGCTGTGAAAGAGATCCCCGCTCACAAAAAGCTTTACCACAAACATGACAAGCACAGGATTTCTCTCCTGTGTGCATTCTTATGTGTATCTTAGCATGTGAGCTTTGACTGAACTGTTTTCCGCAGATATCACATCCAAATGGCTTTTCTCCTGTGTGTACCCTCATGTGTATTTTAAGCTCTACTGGTCTGCGAAACGTTTTCGCACAAACATCGCAAGCAAAAGGTTTTTCAGTTGCATGGACCACCATGTGATTCACAAGACTTCCTTGTGAACTAAAACTTTTCCCACAGAAATCACAAATAAATGGTTTCTCCCCCGTGTGGATTCTTATGTGTGTCTTGAGATTTGCACTGCGGAGAAATCTTTTACCACAAAAACCACAGTCAAAAAGTTTCTCTCCTGTGTGAACTCTCATGTGAGTCCCACAATGTTCTTCTGCACGAAACCTTTTTCCACAAACATCACAGCTAAAGGGTTTCTCTACAGTATGGGTGATCATATGGGTCTTTAGGAGTGATTTAAAATTGAAGCTTTTTCCACAATCCCCACAGCTGAATGGTTTTTCTTGAGTGTGGTTTTGCATGTGCATCCTAAGACGTGACTTCACATTAAATATTTTACCACAAAGATCACAGCTGAAAGGTTTGTCTTTGTGGACCTTCATGTGTTTGTTAAGGTTCATCTGATAATAAAAGCCTTTTCCGCAAGTGCTACAGCTAAGTGGCTTTTCTTCAGCGTGTACTCTCAGATGCGCCTTATGGTCACCCATTCTGCGAAAACCTTTACCACAAACATCACAGGGGAAAGGTTTCTCATCTGCATGTATTTTTATGTGTGTCCTCAGTTGCACGTACTCACTAAAGGTTTCGCCACAACTTTTACAGAGGAAACGCTTTTCCCCAGAGTGGACCCGCAGGTGTTTCTTAAGGGACCACTTGTGGCGATACTGTTTACCGCACTCAGAGCAGCTGAAGGATGTTGGAGCAGTTTTACAACCTACATTATTTTTAACACCTGACTCGGGTATTACAGTCTGCTTCCAACCATTACCGGCGGTTTCTGGTTCAGATCTTGAACCGGCAGATTTTTGCCAGTAGTCGTTGCTACTTACATCAGTTTCTGAGGAGGCTGAATCATTTTCATTAGCATTAAGCTCTAAATTATTATTTGGATCAGGGTTCCTGTCCGGTTGTTGTCCTCGGCAGTACCCTCCTTCAGTTTCTGTTTTTATCAGCTCAGCTGAGCTGCTGGTCGAAGATTCTGCCTCCTTGTCTTCCTCAGTTTTGATCTGATTAAGCGGTGAGGAGGGAGGTTTTTCTTCATCATCTTCAGTCTTTACGGTTTCAGTTGTGGATGTGATCCTGACTTCCTTTTCTTCGTTTTTCATCTCCATAGTCTCTGGTTTCTGCTTGTGGAAGCTCAGGGGACCCTCTTCTTTTCAAGCAGACCTGAAAACCATGTATAATCAATCAAATATCAAACCTAATATGGTTGAAATAGTAGAATTAAATGTTAATGGCTTGTTGCTAAATTAGGATAAATTTTGAGAAACAAATGTAAGTATAAACTACAAATAAAACAAAAAACTAATCAATTTTACAACCTGTTTCAAAGATTAAAGCCCCAATGCGTAACTTTTGACCCACATATTAGCCTAATTTGAGATATATTATTCAGTTTTCCATGTCAATACACAGCACTCAGCGTGTATTGATGGTCTGTGTGGGCTGCCGTTCTCAAAAACCCAGCTATCTAACTTGGGAGGCGTGGATCCGTCACTCAGAACGTCATATGACCCAGAGCACCCCTTAAACAAGAGAGCTACCACATGCTGGTGGCCTACAGGGGCGTTGAACCTGGAACTTTCAGGTCTAGGTGGTCAAAAGTTACATATTGTTGCTTTAAATGGTTTTGGTTAATCATTGAAAGAGAGGAAAACTTCTAATTATCTTTTAATTTCAGTTAGGTGTTTAAACAAAGTCTGAGGAAATGTAAAAGACAAAACTAAATAATATTTCACTAGAGGTCTGCTTGTTGTGTGTATAGGAAGTCTCTTAGATAGGCGACACTATTTCAGCTTTGGGACGTGAGGAGATAACTGAGGGCTCATTGGATCATATAAGTTACTCTGTTTAATCTATATTGAGCTGCTGTATGTCAAGCATGGGTGTTCTACAAGCTTACTAGCTAAGAACTGCTTTCTTGTCATGGAAATATCACCAATTATAGTTGCTGATTGCTACCAGCAGCTCTTTCTGTTGAATGGCAGGTAGCAGAAACCATCTTAAGCGTACACAACACTTTATGGTGGCTTTCAACTCCAACTTTTAGTATTTTCACTGCAGGGTGATATAGAGCAGTGTTACAGCAGTCATTTTACAGTAATCCAGTTTAAATGTAAAAAAAAAAAATAACAAACACCTGAAATATTTTAGCTGTGGTCCTGTTTTTCATTCCTGTTTGGACAGACAATAAAAAAAATTACATAAAAATAGAATTAGCTGTCAAAACAGTTTCGGCATCCCTAAAAACAGAGGCCAGCCAATTCCAGGAAAAGTAGCTTAAGTTGTTCTGCCAAAGTGATCCTGCGAAAGCATCCTGATTTGATAATCCAGATGTATGAAATCTAAACTGTGCCTGGTTTCTTTGTCAGAACGTCATGCTGACAGAATTCAGATCAGCTTGACCCCGGCACTGAACTGAGGTTAAGTAGTTTCTAAATGTGCGAGAACTCCATAAAACGTAAACAGGTTTTATGTCTGTGGTGTGTATAAAACCATCTGATCTCAACCATGTTTCTTGTTTTGTTCTGATTAGATCTAAAGAAGCTGTTTGGTTGTTAAATTGTATTTCAGAATAAAATGATTCGGGTTGCAAGTCTTCAACAGCAACAATGACTTTGGAGAGCATTATGGTAAGAAAGTCGCAACATGCCAGGTTATTTCACATCTCTTCTCAGTAATGTGTTGAAGCGAAGAGGAGTTTTAGAAGTGGCCCAGTAAAAGCCAAAATATGCTTAGACGTATTGAGAAAATGTTGCATGACCTTGAAGAGGCTATTCAAGGCTTTAGTGGAAAATGACTAAAACCAGTTGTCAAAATGAATACTGCATTGTTGTTCTTTGTCTGCATTAAAATGTTAAAAGGAGATGCGAGATCTGCACATGTCTGCAGATTGAGCATCTTAACCAAAAATGTTTGGGGCTCCACTGGGGCTTAGCTCACAACGCATTTCTAAACTCTTCCAATGACTCTCTTATTGTGAACCTCATCACAGACTAGGACTTCCTGGACTAGTGCCAGCAGGTCAGTCTAGGGAAGAACAAAAAGATACTGCTGAACCGGTTTGTCACCGATTATGATAATTCTGTATCCGATTCTCATACTTGGCCTAGTTGTTAGAGTAGGGCACTTGTGTCTGGGAAGGCTGCAAATTCACCGCCTCAAATCCCAGAGACCTCCACTCTGGGTCCCTGAGCGAGACCCTCGGCCCCAGAAATGCTTCCCGGGCTGCACACAGTGGCAGCCCACTGCTCCCTAAAGGATGGGTTAAATGCAGAGTCCACATTTCATTGGAATGTATGTTGCAATGATAAATTAAGATGATCATTAATAATATTAAACTGACATCCTATTTACAAGTATAAATATGTATATGCAATTTATGGCACATTACAGATTCACATTTTAAGAACATTAATATTTTCAAGTTTATTTAGAAAAGATATTTTTTTAACAATTTCTTCGTGTGTATTTAATAGAGTCCTTTAGCTGCTGCAGCATTAACATTTCACTTTGTGGGACTATGCACTGAGGTCTAATCTTCTATTTGATCCTATCTTTGGATTTGGCATTCAATTAAAATTAAAAAACAAACATTGATGCGTCTTTGTCAGTTTTGGACATCAGGATACGTTTATCACTCTTATGGAAGCGTTAAACTGCCAGACGTGATAAATAAATTTAGGACCAATATTTCGTTAAAACGGGATAGTTATCTCGCAAGAACGAGAACGTTTCTCATTATAACGAGATAATTATGTGTTTTAACGAGATACCGTTTTATGGCATGACATCGCATTTCACAGACATTTGTATGTTAAGAAACGGAGATCGAGCCATTTTGTGCCTTTTTACTAAGAAGGAATCTGCAAGAGGATAGGTTTTTCAAAACATAGAAGTGACAAAGTAAGTCACTGAATGGTGGATGTGTGTTCATTCGGCCCAGAAAATGAGCGATCGCAGTGAATGTAGGGCATCCTGGGGAAAAAGAGACCTGCTGATATCACAACGGAAAGGTCAGGTGAGCTTTTTGCTGGCCAAACTATAGGCGGTCTATAGGCTATATCAGCAGGTTGCTAAATAAAAATTTTGTAGTAGAGCCTGAATTATGACGTGACATTTATTCATTTCATTTCCATTATCATGTAGGACTTAGTGAACCACCTGCTGAACCTGATGTCCAGAGGGAAGCCACCCTGGCGTCCTCCTCGGTGGTGGAAACGGGGACTATGTGGACAGTTGTTCAGTCTGCTGAACCTGCAGGGAGACCACAGATTAAAAATTCAATCATCCTCAAAACAAAGGACAAGTGACACCCCCCAAATAAAAAACAACAAATAGCTCTGACCACGCCTACAGTGCTGATAAAAAATTATCTCAATAAAATCCCAAAATCCTAAAAAAGACAACAATAGTGATGTCAGTGTTGCCAGATTGGGTGGGTTTGCATCCAATTAGGCTTCTTTTGAACACACTGAGCTGAAAAAAATTGCTTGTTGTAAAAAAAATTGGGAAGCTTTTCACATTTGACCTTTTTTTTTTATTTATTTTTTATTTTTTTAGAAAATCAAGACTCACCATGAAATTGTGTTGGTCGGCGTTATAAACGGCCCAAATGGAGTTGAGTTCTGCTGATCAACTTGAAAAAGGTTTCATCGCTGTGTGAAAGAGACATTTTGAGATTGATCTATACTCTGTAAGAGACATTATTTTTATATTAAGTTAGATTTACAACTCATGATTGGATGATATTGCTAAAACTTTTTCCGGTTGCTATAACGTGATTGTTAAAATGGTCTTGTGTTGTATTTGGTTACCTAACTGCACATTTTGTAGAGGGCCTGTCTACAAAATGTGCAGTTAGGTCACGTTTGCTTCAGTGCAGTTTGTGTTAAATAGTTCTATGCTTTTAACATGAGTCCAGGAGAGGCTACGATTTGGAACAGTGTTTTGTTTTCTCTCTTTTTTAGTTGGATTGGTTTTATGTTGTGTTTGGGCTGGAAACAGTCAGATCTGGTTCATTCAGTGAACTCAAAAGTCAAGCACAAACATGCGCACTGTGATAAACATAAGCGCTGATGTCAGGCTGCACACTGATGTAAAAATGAGTACTAGGAGATGTAACCACAGCAGCTAGAGGATCAGAACAAGGATCAGAACAAAGCAGTGATCCCTTCTACCTGCAAGTAACCCCGGTTTCTTTCATATGGCTCAGTCACTGCTCGGTTCTGCTCCTTGTGCTCCCTAGCTGCCACAGCTATCCCTTCGCGCATGAATGTTTACTCCAGTGTTGATTTCAGTCCTGACGATTCCAACAGAAATGAATGCTGCTGCTTTCAGCTCGCTCTCGTTTGCTCTCTTGTCATTTGTATTTATCGGGAAATACGTCTGAATATTCGAGCCGCGCCGTTTCTGTAGGCAACGACTATATAACCCAGTGAAACGCCCCTCTCTAGCTGTAATCAGATAGTGTGTTGGCTTCAGTCGTTGATTTGGTTGGCTGAATTGTATGATTGAAAAATCAAAGCAAGGACAATATAAAGTTGGCCACGCCGAGGTTAAAGAAAATAAATAAATAAAACCCCAGCTTCCAGTCCAGGGTGGGAACAGATTGGTCTGCGGGCGGGCACGCAGACCAATGAAAGTCCCGCAAAACTTACAAGGTGAATTAATTTAGGTTTATAAGCAGCCTTCAAAATGACCGCTTGGATTAAAACGGCTAAAAACCAGAAAAAGATAATCTTGTTATACCACTATCTCGTTATAATGAGATACTGCTCCTAAATTTATTTTTCACCTCTGGCAGTAAAACGCTTCCGTATTCTTTGATATCCCAAATTAATTTAATCTAATTTAATGAGAAAATGACTGATATTACTGTGCCTTCATGTAGGAACTATTGTGCAGGTTCCATTTCTTTGCTTGAATTTGAATCCTTACTATTAACTAAATGTTTCAGTGACATTTTGGATCAATTCATGTCAGAACCGGTTTCACACGCACCTGCTCATATGTGACGTCAGAAACCCTGGGTTATTTCACCGTAGGCCTATTCAAATTGCTAGGCATTTTTCCCAAGATGCAAACATCTACCTGCATGCAGCTTGTTGCAGATTCTTGCTCGTTAAAAATATGCGTGAACACTGATTACTGAACACTTATTTTGGGCTCGTAACTTACATCTGTGTTCTACAGCACAGAAACTCCACGCTGGCCTTCCTGTTTGCTTGTACCAGAGATCAGCGGATCAACCTGGTGCCAGTCGGTCTGATGGGCATCAAATCTGCAGACCTAGAGAAAAAGAGGAGAGATGTGAGTTGACCAAGTGGAGAATGTCGGAGGAGTCCCTATTTGTTGAGATTGCTGAAGTAATAATATGAACGAGCTGACGGGATTGGTCGAGTCAAAGGGAGTACCCTGAATCTAACGGTTAATAGGTTTCCCAAAGACATGGAAGCTCCACAACGCTCCAGACGACACTGCTCCCATTGAGAACATGGACTACAGGTGAGCTGCTATATGCAAACATTAAGGATCTGCTCTCCACCAATGGGTCAGATGTGGGAGTGAAGTGGAGGCCCAATGGAGAATTCATCTCTGCGGATATTGTTACCACTGAGACACAGAAAATAAAAATTCTTCATTTAATTGTTATTATTATTTATTTACGGCAAGATCTAAAATGAAATCGTTTGTGCATTCCTGCTACTCCAATCAATGTTCTCCAAAGATTTCAGTGTAAATCCAATATACATTGAGCCCCTTTTTAATTAAAAAAATAATGTATCTCCTTTTTAACCCGAGTAAAAAAATCGCAGAGGAACAGGACTCCCGTGTTGGCAACTCTGCTCACGTCCACGTTCTAACAATCAGCTCTTTACCTTTCGATCAGCATTAAACGATCCGTCTGACAAAACAATCTCTGCTTCATCCGTCATTACAGCAGGGAAATATGGCCACACCATGTTTACCTTTGTTTTCTCTCTCTCTCTCCATCTTCGCTGCTGTTCGGCCGGCCTCTTCCTCCGTTAGACGTGTTTGGGCTCCTAAAACAAACCAGACTTCAAACAGCTGCAGTCACTCAGAAGACACAGAGAAATCTCGGTTTCACCCAGGAGAGCGTTTCACCCGCTGTAAAACGATGGGGCAAAAATATCTACCGGAAGTACATGATCTCTGCCGGAAATACGTCCCCCGTTGTCTCTTTGTAGTCCCCCACATAGACATAATATAAGAGTAGACGCGTCGTTGGGCGGGTTCTGCCTATGCTGCGATGCGTCAGAGCGTCCGCCATCTTAAATGTGGCAAATCTGCAGTTACTCAGTCACTTAAACAGTATCAGAGGGACTTTAATCTTTGAATATACTTTGTATTCGTAGTATTTTTTTGTAATATTACAAGTTTATTTTCGTATCCCTTTAGCTTCATTCTCCTGAATTTATTCTCCTAAAGAATAAAAATATTTAAAATAATCTAACCTGGCCATATTACTCCAGGAGTGAAATAATTCTGCAAACTGTGATTATTCTGGAAATGTTCCCCCTTAATTCTCATAATATGATGTTTTTATCATAACATTATCACTTTTGTGTTTGTTTGTTTATTTTTACTTTATTGACCTAGGACTTTTTTTTCCTCATATTATTATTTTTACCTCTTTAATACTCACCCAAAAAGTCTGTTCCTAAAGGTTCACATGTGACACGGCTTTATGAAATAATGAAGACCACAATGTTTAGATTTAACAAATTGATCATATTCATAACACATTCACACACACGCACACACACACACACACACACACACACATACATATATATATATATATATATATATATATATATATATATATATATATATATATATATATATATATATGTTTGTGTGTGTGTGTGTGTGTGTGTGTGTGTGTGTGTGTGTGTATTTATTGCAGCACAGGAATGAGGCATCTTCTCTGATCCACGTTCACAATAACAGAACTCAACTTTTTTCTGCCACATACAATATGGCGGTGACGTTGACGTGCGAACCTGCGCCCTATGACGCTTTTGGCGACAGTCAAACAAACTCTGCGTCGCCGAGCGGCTGAATAGGGGAATTCTTGTTGACGCGCTCGCTACTCAAAACTTCAGTCCAAGCTGCGGTTAAGATCCTTTTATTGTTGTTGATCTTCAAAACACCAGTTGCAATGAAGCAAAAAAATGAATCCACAGGTTCAAGCCGTGATCAAAGGCAAAAAGTACAAAAGGCATCCAATGCTTAAAGCGGTCAGCAAAAAGTAGACATCCCCCATCACCCACTCACTGACAACTACTCAGGTGAGCAAAACAGGTGATCTTACAATCACTGCTGACACCACGTGATCAATACCACACCCATCCACCACATTCCGGCCCCTAATTATTACATCATTACACAGTAATAATTACACATCCAACACCATATACATTATATCAGAACACTGAATGAGACATTACACATTGAAATAGTCCATAAACTCATTTCCTTTTTTCTTCTTTTGTCCATATGTAGTCAGTCAGTCATAGGCCAGAGGTTACCAGCACTTAGCCTAATATAGTCAGTCTGCGATGTACATCTAGTAGTATTAAAGTCAAGTCAAAGAGTCATGTCAAACCAGGTCGAAAAAGTGTTGTCTTTATTGGTCGGATCTCTCCTGAAGAAGGCATATCTTTGTGATGGGTCTGCATAAATGGCTGGTTGGAGTCTTAACCCAGACCTGGCGTACAAGCCCCCTTTTGTCTGGTACAGTTTCTGTGATTTTGCCGATGATCCAGGAACCACGAGGTGCAGAGTCATCCACTATAAGGACCACGTCTCCAGGAACAAAGTTGCGTTTAATTTTCATCCATTTTTGGCGCTGTTGAAGCAGTGGCAAATATTCTTTAATCCATCGTTTCCAAAACAGATCAGATATGTATTGGACCTGTCTCCATCGTTTGCGTGCGTAAAGGTCACTTTTCTGGAACAAACCAGGTGGTAAGCACGGGTTAGACTTGAGCAGAAGGAGGTGGTTTGGTGTTAGAGCTTCCAGATCATTTGGATTGGTAGATTCCAATGTAATAGGTCTACCGTTGAGGATTGACTCCACTTCACAGAGAGCAGTTTGAAGTCCTTCTTCGTCCAAATGCTGTGTCTGCAGGGTGGAATTAAGGACCTTTCTGATGGAACGAATCAATCTCTCCCATGCTCCGCCATGGTGCGATCCAGCTGGAGGATTGAAGATCCATTTCACTCCCTTCAACAACAGCGTATCAGTGATCTTTTCCTGATTCCACTCTTCTATGGCTTGTCTCAGCTCACGCTCCGCACCCACAAAGTTGGTTCCATTATCAGACCGCAGCTCTTGAACTTGGCCTCGCCTTGCAATAAAACGGCGTAAGGCATTAATGAAGGAGTCTGTGTCAAGAGATGAGGCGACCTCAATATGTACAGCTCTAATTGCTAAACATGTGAAGAGAACTCCATACTTCTTCACAAGACTTCTCCCACGCTTGACTTCAAATAGACCAAAATAATCAACTCCAACAAAACTAAAAGGGGGTTTCTCAGGAGTCACTCTGCTTTCAGGCAAGTCAGCCATTTGCTGCTGGCCTGTAGCTCCATGAAGCCGTCTGCAGGTCACACACCTCGACAGGATGTTTCTAATCAAGGCTCCAGCACCAGGAATCCAATATTTCTGATGCAGCTTTGAGAGCATGTAGTTCCTACCACCATGACCCACACTTTTATGGATATGCTGAAGAATGAGATCAGCAATGTGAAAGTCCTTAGGAATTATGATAGGATGTTTGGAATCTTCAGACATGACAGCCTTGCTGAGACGTCCTCCAACACGCAGCACGTTATCCTCTAGAACAGGATTCAACTTGTATATGTGACTGCTTCGCTTCACGCTCTTTCCCTTTTGGAGACAGGAGATCTCTTCAGCATATCTTTTCCTCTGACAAAACTGGATTATCTGCATCTCAGCATCCTCAATCTCTCCCAATGAGAGAAAGTCATTACATAACTCAACCCTAGGATGAGCACATTTAGACAGAGCTGTATTAGATGCAGGCTGGAAATGTGTCTTGTTCTTCTTGCGATGTAAGAGCAATGTTTTGAATCTCAAAATCCAACTCATCACCCTGACAAGACGAGTCCAGGATGAGGTACGATGAATCAAGGAATCCAATGGATGGTCATGATCATGTGTGGGTGAGACAACCACAGAGGCACACATCTTGACTTCACGGTCTTCAGGTGAAAGTTCCTGCAAGTTCTCTGGGTTAACAGGCCAATCTGTCTCTGGCTGTGTAAGGAATGCAGGACCAGATAACCATTTAGTGTCACGCAGAAAAGATTCTGCCTTCATACCTCTGGATATAAGATCTTTCATGAACACAGTGTAATGTTTGTGGAAGTCTTTATCTCTGATGAACCTTTTCTTCAAGCTTAAGGCACGTTGTTCAGCAATTACACGGTTATCAGGCATTCTTATGTCTCTGTCTTTCAAAGGCAGGGCAATACTGTAGTGTCCATCCTTCAAGGTCACGGTCTTATTAGCCAACTCCATAAACCTAGAGTCTTCCTGTGACAGCCCCACATGCTCATCGTAGCTGCTCTCAGGGAAGTCCATCTTGAACTGTTGTTTCCATAACTTGTCCAATGTAACAGCAGATATCCTGTTGGTAGTGACTGTTAATGGACAATTTGGTTTTCCACAGCATTCTTGTTCAAGTGGCCCATTCACTGTCCAACCGAGCATCGTTTTAATGGCAAAAGGTCCGTCACCTTCACTTCTGATGACCTCCAAAGGTTCTAGAGCTCTGGGCATGTTCATGCCAATCAGAAGCTCCACCTGTGCTTTTATCTCCGGTAAATGAACATCCTTCAAATGTGGCCATTTATCCAGGTCGCTTTGCTTTGGGATGTTACTCAGGTCTACAGGCATTCTGTGCTGAGTGAAGAGGTCAGGCATGTCACAATACATATTGCTGTGCAATCCAGCGATTTCCAGTTCAGGTACAATAAAGCTGTCCATCACTTTCTCTTGTCCCATAGTGCGCAAAAGAATCTTTGTTTTTCTCCCAGTGAGATTCAGCTTGTCCATAAGACCCACTGTACAAAAGGATGCTGAACTCCCTTGGTCTAGAAAGGCATATGTTTCCACTGTTCTTTGACCTTTCTTTGATTTTACTTTGACTGGCACAATGGAAAGCTTACAGTCTTGTTCCCCGGCCCCAGTAAGACCACTAGTCTGGACTGTGACAGGAGTGTTATCTGCTTCAGTGTCAAGTTTAACCTTGTTCTTCTTGTGATGGATATGAAGTATGCTTGCATGTCTGAAACCACAGATTTTACATAAAAGGCGATTTCTGCATTCTTTGCTGATGTGCCCTGTGCACAGGCAACCAAAACACACATTATTCTTCCTAAGAAATAAAATCTTCTCATTATGAGGTTTCTTATCAAACACAGAACATAAATCCAGTTTGTGTCCACCTTTGCAAAACAAACAAATCTTCACAGCAGTCTGATGTTCTTGAGCCTCTGAAGAATTATTTCTCTCGACGGCAGAGATGGTTGTGCCAAAGCTACTTCCTCTAGTTCTTGGACGAGGACAACATTTCTCTCCATCACTTTTTTTGACTGTTAAATATGTTGATGGAGCGTCACATAGATTTCCAAAGACAGGATCTGTAGTAATTTTAACTTGACGCTCAAGGAAGAAAACGATGTCAATAAATGTAGCTCTGCGATGCTGCTTCTCCTGGATGTCACATGCTGCTGTTCGCCATTTATCTTTCAACTTATAAGGCAATCTTCTAATCACAGCAAGCATATTAGCAGGTGTATTTAATTCAGAAAGATCATAAACCTCCTCCATCGCATTGCAACATGCACGTAGAAACAAACAGTATGCCTGAAGAGCTTTTCCATCTTCTGATTTAATCAAAGGCCATGAGTGAATTTTATTCAGATAAGCAGATGCAATAATATGCACATTTCCAAAGTGCTCATACAACATAGTCTTAGCTTTTACATATCCAGCACCATCAGGCATATGTTGACAGCTTTTGACAAGTTCGCAGGGCTGACCCCTAGTGTACTGTGCAAGATAATGCAGGCAATCATCCGGATCGTCTGTCTTTCCTTCAATAACCTGCTCAAATGAACGCATAAAGGCCTGGAAATGAAGAGGATCGCCATCAAAGGGTTGAATTTCTCTTCTAGGCAGCGAAGAAAGACCTTGCTGATGTACCAACATACAAGTTAACTCGTTTTGTTTCGCCATGATGGACAACAGGGTTTCATTGGCTACTGGTTGAGCTGCTTCCTGCAGAGGCATATATGAAGCTGTCCTGGTTAGAGGATCAGGCCCCATAAGAAGAGGTGCAGGTTTTTCCCTTGTCGCATTCTGTTGCATTGTTTTTACTTGTAGCTCTGCATTTCCAAAATCTTTACTTCTCCTGGGAAGTGTCTGTGAAACAAAAGTCTTTGAATCTGCTTTAAGGAGCTCCAGAGCATTTCCTTCTGTTTTGAAATAGGATTCCATTCCGTTGGATTTCCGTGAAGCTGTGCTTTGCACTGAAGATCCAGTTTTCAGCACTTTTACTTTTGCAGCAGTTGCAGCTATTTCTGCTTCAAGCTGAAGCTGTTCTTTCCTTTTCCTCAGTTGCTCCTCTTGTTCTTCCAGAGCGTGTTTTTCTTTGAGCATATTTTGACGCGTGAGCAAGGCGGCCATTTCAGCTTCTGCCCTGAGACGTGCAGATGAAGTTGATGATACTTTAGAGCTTGACCTGCTCCCTTGATTTGAAACACTATCAGATGGCAACACATCCTCGTGGTTGTCATGCTGGGGATTAACAGACAATTCAGGTTCCATATGCTGTTGAACCTCCGCCTTTCCTTCTACTGGGGTTTTCTCTGACTGTAACATGCCGGAGGATGGCCTGCTTGAGCATTTATTGTTTTCAGAAAGCCATATTTCAACATCTTCAATAAACCCCTTGTTGTATTTAGTGATGCTTGAGAACCATGTGTTTTGCTTATGTTTCTCATCAAGTGGAATTAAAGTCAGCAGCGAGTCATGCAATGCATTGGCATCCTTGGAGAGGTGTCTTAACTCATCCAACTGTAACATTACTTGTGAATAATTTTCATCATCTTTCATTAGATCTTTGAGAGACACAATTACACCTTTCATTTTATTTACATGCCTTTTCCGCTCTGTTTGGATCGTTTCAATTTTATTTGCGAGAGCTTTCTCAGTAAGAACGATAGTTCTTTTATCCTTTTCAGGTTTTTCACCAACAGATGCAGCAGATGATCCACTCATTTTATGTCATTTGCCAAAATCCAAATGAAAGGAAACTTCAAAGCATCAGCTTGCTGAACTCACGCAGAGCCACGCACACACGCACGCCAAAATCCCGCAGCCACAGTCCAACAGCAAAACGTAGCGGGGGGCGGGGTGTGTCACAACAACAGCTTCACCTGGCGGAACCAAGCTGGGTTCAAACGGCACAAAAAACGCGCCGGTTACATACCCCCGTTGTCTTCTCCTTCTCCGTCTCAAGTGATCCGCTTTCGTAGGTGTAGGATGGCGGGGTTGTGCGGGCTCGCGTCACAGTTCCTGATGTGCGAGAAGCTCCGTTGCTGTCGATTTTTTGCTGACAAATTTTGGCGACAGTCAAACAAACTCTGCGTCGCCGAGCGGCTGAATAGGGGAATTCTTGTTGACGCGCTCGCTACTCAAAACTTCAGTCCAAGCTGCGGTTAAGATCCTTTTATTGTTGTTGATCTTCAAAACACCAGTTGCAATGAAGCAAAAAAATGAATCCACAGGTTCAAGCCGTGATCAAAGGCAAAAAGTACAAAAGGCATCCAATGCTTAAAGCGGTCAGCAAAAAGTAGACATCCCCCATCACCCACTCACTGACAACTACTCAGGTGAGCAAAACAGGTGATCTTACAATCACTGCTGACACCACGTGATCAATACCACACCCATCCACCACAGACGCGTCTACGTATATATGTCTGTGGTCCCCCACCCCAAAAACTAACTAAATAAAAAATGATAAAATAAAAAATAAAAATGTTTGAAAATGTCGGACCATGCACAAAACTTGATTAACAAAACAACAATGTTGGTCGTTTTTGGCAGCTGTAGGAGTTAGAAGCTTTTATACACAAGGGCAGAGGCTATGTTGATGTTAATTTGAGATTTTCAAAGCAAGAGTCTTACAAAAAAAAAAAAAATTAAATCTCAGGTCTGATGTATGCATGTATGTGAATATGTATTAATAAGCCCTATTCTCCTTAATAGCATATATATTTGACAAGAACAGCAGATTGGTAACAAATAAGCAACTATCTGAGCAAGAGTCAAAATCAATTAAAGACAAGAAACCCTCAGGTACAATGTAATGTTCAGATTCTGTCCCGAATTGCAGCAAGACTTGAAAACTATTATTCACAGACGCATTCACATTTTGATTTATTTTATTATGTGGATGTCTGTGGCAAAAAAAAAAAAAAAAAAAAAAAAAACAAAAAAAAAAAAAAAAAAAAAAAAAACCAGTGAACTAAACCTTTATTCTTTAAAAAAGCTGTTGGGTTGAATAACAATGTTAAGTGTGGGGACCACACAAATTCACATTTTTTCCCCCCTTTTTAATTTATTTTAAAATCTGATCAAAAGCTGTTGACGGATGCTAATGCTCTTTTTTTCTACAAAGCAAAACATAATAAGTTACCTAAAATGATTATAACAAGCTGTATGTAAAGAAATTATTTATCATTTAAGAGGCGTATGCCCCTTCTAAACTGTTTATTTGTAGCGTCAAACTATGTCCAAATATAATGCTGTTCAGCAAGAGATGCATTTTCCCTTCACTTAATAATGATGCAGTATTTTGTGAATAAAATTTAAGGTTGTAACATGACAAAATGTGAAACTGTAAGGCAATCGTGTTTTTTTGTAGTGGCCTGTGTAAAGAAGTAAAACATCAGGGATAGGAACCTTTAGTGAGGGTCTTTGTTGAGAAGGAATGGGGAGCAAAATAATGGTAGAACCGAGGAAGCTGGTGCTTTCGGAAGAGGTTTGCTTGTTTTTATTTCTGTTGGTTTAATATTTGGTGTAATAAGAAGTTTAAGCCAAAGTTAATGGTGTGACAAGGAGATCCCCGGCCACAATCCAATTGACATAGGAGGATGGAGGCTAAATAAACCCAGAAGGACGCTGAATCTTTGCTTAAGGATCGATGAGAGAGCGAGACCGAAGGACAAAATAAAGGTAAATACCGGCTTCTTTTCTGGCTGGAATCACTGATGAATACAGAAACATATACATAATTATCAGAGATCCCTGGTGGAAATCTGTGGAACTGAATGGGATCTCCATTTGTCACGATCTTTCTGATTGTGCTAATTAAGGGACAATAAGCCATATCGGGGAGGTATCTAAAGCGATGCCTGATTAAAATCACGTATAAACCGTGTGCCATACAGCCAACTGCTCAACTTCTTAAGGGTTAATGACCTCCATGGGCCCTGTCCAGCTCTCCCAGAGTAAAATCCTGTCTCCTGGAATCTTCTCCATGCTCCAAAGGTTTTCTCTGTTAAAAAAAAGCGTACCTTAAACTTTTTGAACAGAGTATATGCCTGTTATATAATGGAATAATGTGTTGAATCCAGCTATGGGCTTTTTAAAGCTCTCTTTTTTTTTAATTCTTAAAGGAAACTGCTTTTGTTCAAACCCGTGTAGTTCAAGCGAATCACATTATTAGCACTCCCATCTCAGAAATGTATAGGTGCAGGCTTTCTGTGTGAATAACGTTGCAGATGATAGCAAAATAATTTTTACACCAGCACTGACCTCTACCAGCATATGAGGCTGTAACAGGATTTATTTGTATGTCTGTGATTGTGTCATGTAGCGCCTGTATTGTGTCTGTTTCTGTTTGTTTCTGCAGCAAATAAGGAGGATCTTTTTGAAGCGCAGTCCAGACAGGCTCTGCTTTTAATGTTCCTGCTGAAACAAACATGTAAGTCATCAGTGAAAACATTTCTTTCTTTCTAGTGTAAATCAGAAGTTTCAGATTAATGAACAATACATAAAAGGAAATGCATGCGAGCAAAAACATGCTAAATTACTATTATTATCATTCAGAAATGTCAACAGTGACAGCATTTTTGCATTTAGAGCTTTGTTGCTCCATTTGTTTTTGGTTTTATCTCTTATTGTTTGTAATTTAGAATGTGTTACTGCTTAGGTAAAATAAATGTAAAGAAATTCTACGGTTCAATTGTTTTCATTTGCAACGGAGATATAATCCTCAGTATCTTACATTTTGTACGTAAATAATTATGTGAATGTTAAACGTTTTCAATTCATATACATTCTCTGAAATAAAAAGACCAGCCTTTAAAGACTCAACTTCCCAGAGGTCTCAGTCTTTGATGTTAATTTTGAAATATAAAATAGTGAAGTTCGATTGACATTTTACGATGGTCAGAACATGAACTAGGAAGAAAATATAGATGATGGATCGACAGATGGAGAGAAAAGCTTGCAGAGCAGACAAAAGAAAGCTGTGAGGAAGGATTAAAAAAAGGAAGATGGAATGACATGAGGAGGGCAGAAGAAATAAATACAAAAATACAGAATAAAACACAGAAGAGAAAAGGCAGAAACAGAAGAAGTGAAGAAAAAGGGATGGACATAAAGAAGGAAGTACATAATGGAGAGAGGGACGATGGGCAACATTTGGACAGGGTAACAAGGGTAATAACGACAAATATTTTTCCTCACCCTTTTTTTCATTTTTAGACCCGCCTAGAAAATACTGAAAGCAAATTCCATTTCTTTTCCAGAATTTCCTCATCTGCATAAGAAACGTGGATTAGTTTGTTTGCTTTTTTGCATTTACAGTTTCATGAAGCCCTCCTGCAACAGCACCAGTGGATTCAGCCTGCACATCATAAATTCTAAGTTTTTAAAACATTGTCAGATATGAACAAGAAAAGAAGAATTTCAGATGGATCCAGGATGTCTGAGATGATGAAGGTTGAAGCAGATCAGCCTGGAGGGCTCAGCTTGGTGTCTCCCATACCTGCAGCATCGTCATCAGAATCTGAGCAGAAACAAGACAGCAAAACTCTTAGTAAGTGACACAGATTTAAGCAGGCAGTTCCCAATCTTATAGTCAGATTTACTCTTGGAAAACGGTATTTGGTTGTCAAGCTTTTAAAACGAGGGAAAGCAAATATCACTACTGTAAAATGGATAATATATGATCATAGATTCATACCCGGAAAGTTAGATTCTTGATTCAGATAGTGGTCAGAAAGGGGGATTACAGCATGTGCTCAATTATTTAAGAGGGACAACTGTTAAGATTTCTGCATCTCAAAAATAAATATGGCCTCACAGATTAGCATTTCTGTCGATGTGTCTTTGTGTGAATTTGGTTCATTGTTGAAAGATAATTTAAGCAAATGGTCTCTCAGCCATGTATATTTGTGAGAGTATCAACCTCTAACTTGAAATGAGATCCTATAATCATAGCTGCACTCTTATCTTTCAAAAAGTATGAGAATGACTTGGAAAAAAATGGATTCTCGATTCATACATTTGTTTTGCTGATGCCTTTATTCAAAGTAAACATACAGCACATGGCCAAAGAAAGAAGAACGTAAGACATTCAGCAAAATGTTACTAAATTGGTAATCCAACCCCAGACAGCTGCATTGAGCGCTAATAGTCACTGCCTATACGGCGGCCACTCTACCGCTATACCACGCAACACTTCATAGACCAGCATTTTAGCTGCTGTATCAGCTCCACTGGTAGAAATATAGTTTAATTTGATATTGATCTGGTTGTTTCTACTGTGGCCTTCAAAATTGTTCAAATCAACAAACGTGCCTTTTGACAAACTCACGTATCAAGAAGAATCGAGAATTTGTATTGTCACCATGTGTTACCATGGTAACATTTTCTGTTAGACACTGTCTCTAGAAAAATATTCTGAAATTATGTTACGCTAGCTGTGCGTTCCTTTTTTGCTTTGGAGATCGGAAACTAACAAGTCACAGATTACATCATCTGTGCCTCTTTGCGTTCCAGTTAAAATGCTTTCTATGGTAGCTCTGTAAAAAGTTTCTAACCGCTTAGTGGAAAGTCAAGGAGGAAATCCTGAGGAAAACGTGCTTTGTCATCCCTGCTGCTGAAAAACTTCCCCACAGTGAAACATAGTGGTGGCAGCATCCAGAGATAGCTCAGGAAAACATAAGCCACTCTTAAGCTTTATCAAAGACAAATGTTTTAAGTTTATAATTAAAAGTAGACTAGATGTCTGCCTCATAGAAAAAAACTGGAAGCCTAAGACTGACAGTGATCAGTGGCGCCTCTGGCATGATAAGTTAAGTGGGGCACAAAAAGTCAACACCTAATAGCAGCAACAAAAGTTTTTGATGCATGCAACCTGACTGATCAATGTTAAATTAAACAGTTAAGTTAGCATAAACCAACACACTAGAAATACAGTTTTATACAAGCTAAATGTAATGTTTTATACAAAAAAAAAAGTTCACTCATATTGTTCATTTATTCGACCCTTCAATGAGCCAGCAAGGCCAACCAACGCTAGATGGTCTCACACTATCAGGCAGAACGTAAACATAACATGTGCAAATCCAGTATTGTGATTGGACGACCCGAGCTTAGGGCCATAGTATTTGTGACCCACAGCTGTTTGCTGAGAGCGGAGTGGGCATGCACACTGCGATTTCAGATGTTCATTGTTTAAACAAGCCTTGTTGGGCCGGCTCCAAATATTAAGGCACTTCAAGAGGATGTAGCCTACTGAGCTTGTCAGTATTCTGGCAGACTTAGATATAGACACAAATGTTTATAACAGAATTTTATTGTTAAGGGAATCTGTCCTTTTTACAATATTACTCTATAAAGAACAATCCCGTCTCATTGATTATTGTAAACATAGAGCTCCCCAGCGACATCTGGTGGTCTTTTTTTTTTTATAATATTGCTGTATAAAGAAAGATTATGGCCCCACTGGCCCCAAATGCAGAGATGCCACAGATAGTTATGCATTCTGCTTTAGTGATGCATTTTGCTTTGGAAAATGTTTAACCACGAAGTCTTCACGATGAACATTATTATATTATGTGATATTAAGCAATAAAATTACTTGTCAAGCCTCTTACTATGAGAAAATTTGTTGTTGTTTTTTTTGTTAGAAGTGTCCCACTGACAGAATTTGTTATTGTTTCAATATAGTAAAGATAAATGTTGAGTAATTTCATGTCAGCTGATAGTTTCTCTCTGCTGTATGTCTGCGTTTCAGTGTTACGTGAAGATGTCCAACAGCACACTGTAATCAAAGAAGAGGTTTCCTGGAACACTACTTTAGACCAGCACAGTTCAGAGCCTGAGCAGATAAAAGTGGAAGAGGAAGAACTCCGGATCAGTCAGGAGGAAAAACAGCATAATGAGGAACTGGGTACAGATATCAATGAATTCCCCTTTACAGTTGTTACTGTGAAAAGTGAAGTTAATGAAGAAAAGCCTCAGATCTCAGAGCTTATTCAAATTAAAACTGAAGACAGCAGAAAACCAGAACTTCCAACCAGGAAGTCAACCGAAGAGGTAAAAACAGAAAGAGAGGAAAAGAACAATGAGGGACCACAACCCACTAAAGATCCAGCTCAACTTAGTCATTCACTACCAAAGACATATGAAAAGACTTTAGACTCGTCCAACTCTACTGAAACTGAAGCCAGTGATGATGAATATTGGCAGAAATCTTCTGATTCTGAACCTGAAACTGGAGATGAAGATGGAGATGGAGATCCATCTGCACCAGTATCAGCTGAAATTGATACTCTAAGCGGGAACTCTGTAAAAATCACCTTCAGCTGCTCTGTGTGTAATAAGCAGTTTGGTTCAAAGTGTAATCTCAAAACACACATGCGAGTGCATACAGGAGAGAAACCATTTGGCTGTGATGACTGTGGGAAACGATTTACCCAAAACGCAAATCTCCTGAAACACAGGCTCATCCACACAGGAGAGAAACCATTTGTCTGTGATATATGTGGTAAAAGATTTAGTCAGAACTCAGCGCTCAAAACACACATGACTGTCCACACAGGAGAGAAACCACTTAGCTGCTATGTCTGTGGGAAAAGACTTGCTACAACCTCAAATCTTAGAGCTCACCTGAGTGTCCATACTGGAGAGAAACCATTCAGCTGTGAGGTGTGTGGGAAAAGATTTAATAAAAGAGCAAATCTTCGGGCACACATAACACTCCACACAGGAAAGAAACCATTTAGCTGCCATATCTGTGATAAAAGATTTACTCAAAGCTCTATTCTCAGAAGACACATGGAGGTCCACACAGGAGAAAGACCATATAACTGTGAGGTATGTGGTCAAAGATTTGCTACGACTGAAAACCTTGAGGAACATATGAACACCCACATCAAACCAACAGACTGTGACATTTGTGGTAAAATGTTTACTAAAACGGCAAATCTTCTGGCACACATGAGCACTCACACAGGGGAAAAACCCTTTGGTTGTGATATTTGTGGTAAAAGATTTACTCAGAATTCAACTCTCAGGAGGCATATGAATGTCCACACAGGAGAGAAACTGTTTGGTTGCAGTGTGTGTGGTAAAACGTTTACTCAAAACTCAACCCTCAGGCGACACATGAGTGTCCACCCAGGGGAAAAGCAATTTAGCTGTGATCTTTGTGGTCAAAAATTTGTCTCAACAGCAGATCTCAAAGCACACATTAGTACCCATGGAAAAAAACCATACAGCTGCGATGATTGTGGCAAAAGATTTATTCGAATCTCAAACATGAAGAAACACTTGTGCATCCAAACAACAAAACTGTCAGTTTCATGATCAGGATGCTGTTCATCTCTTTATTTAACATAAGATTTGGATACATCATCAGCCTTATTTGATCACTTGGGGATGGTTTGTTTCAAGTTTTTATGTACAAAATATATTGATTACTTATTCCCACTAATGTGAAGAAAATAAGCTTATTTGAGTTGATGTAATTTGTATATAAGAGAAATGTCACAAAACAAACAGTATTTGACCAAGAAGATAATCACCTCCTGCTGCCAAGACTCCTCTTAAACTTTTTTCTTAACACTCCATAAATTAATTTTAATTTGACTTTGTCTTCTCATAGAATCTAAGTCACTTCATTCATCAAATAAAATTGTCCCCACTGAAAAACAGGTATTATACTGAATTTGTGGATAAAAGTCAATGACCTAGTGATTAGACCTGGGTCCCTGAGTAAGATCTGTAGCTTTAGAATGGCCCCAAGGGGGCGCACAGTGGCAGCCCACTGCTTCCTGAGAGATGGGTTATATGCAGAGGATAGATTTTATTGACATGTGCAAAGTTTCAATGACAAATAAGAATAAAGATGGTTATTATATAGATTATTAGAAAAAGGGGATCACATCAAAGTACTTAAACAGTGAAACAGTCTCCTGGATTCAAACAAATAAAGCAAATCCTCCAGAGCACTTTTTCTTAGCTTTTATTAAAAGGAAAACTTTAACAGTAAAAATACTTGGCTGTATACACTCCAATGTATCTGCATTGCCTTGATTTCTGAATTGAGAGCTGTAGAATGCTGATTTTAGATTTCATTAATATAAAGGATGTGGCTACTGTTACAATCTGAAATACTTAAGCCCCGCCACCTCGAAAGCCTCAGTAGTGTTGTGAATGAAGTGCAATAGCAAAAAACGTTTAGTTTTTTTCTTTCTTTTTAATGTGGCCTGTCTGGCAGTGTAGCACTAAGAACTGCTTTCTTAGTGCCAAAGAGAGACCAACAAATTTAGTTACACAAGTGGAACATTACATAGCATTCAATGGACACAGATAAAAGAGGAAGAGAGAAAGATGAGGCAAAACATTAAAAGGGACAAATGGGGACAAAATAGAGCAGAGGAAAAAGAGGGTGCAAGATTACATCCTTGGAGTGTGTAACAAATGGTACATTTGCAGGAAACGCCAAGATTTTACATTTCCAAATGTTTTCCAGAGCGTTCTCCTTGTCTTGATCCCGCCAACAATGTTTTTACAGCAATCTCTTTGTTATTCTCCTCTCATTTTCGTCGTTTCAATTATTGCTGCCTTAATATTCCTTAAGTAAAGCAATACTTCTGTGAATTTACTTTTTAAAACTGTTTAGCAATTAAAGTTAAAAACCACTGCTGTGGTGCACCATGTCTTTGAATGGACTTGTGTCATTGTATGCATCAGTGGAATTAAAGGAGATTTATAACTTGACCAAAAGACTGAATTCATCCCGACTTTTATTGTATATAATTCAGGAGGTGCAACGCAGTTTCTTTACATTCAGATCAATAGGATTCTGTTTTCGCTGTGTGCTTGACATTTTCCTCTCTTCCATTTTCACGCCTGTTTTGAAATTAACGGTAAAACTGTGACCTATTTACTGACTTTGACTTTATGCAAAACTTCTGTTCTGTTGATGCTAAATGTGTATATTATTGGAATTGCTTATTGAAAAAAAATAGATGTTGTTTAAGCCCAATAATGTTTCTAAAGCCCATACTGATCTGGGTCCTTTATCAGATTATTTAACTCAGACAGCAACAAACCTGGATGTGAGACTGGATGATTTTAAACTTGATGCACAGATTAAACCTGTAATCAAGTCCAGCTGTTATCATTTGAGACAGTTGGCTAAAGTTAAACCTTTTAATTCACGGCATCATCATGAGATTTTAATTCGTGCTTTTCTTACGACTCATTTAGATTACTGTAATGGTCTTTATGTTGGGCTGAGCCAGTCTTTAATTAACCGACTTCAGCTTGTTCAAAACACTGCTGCACTAAACTCATACAGAGAAACAAGGACATATCACTCCTGTTGTGGCATCACTTCATTGGCTTTAAGTTCGATTCCGAATAGATTTTAAAGTTATTTTAGTTGTTTTTAAGTGTTTGCATGGTCTTGCCCCTTAGTAACTGTCCCACCTGAGTCAAATGTATGCTCCCTCACCGCTTACTCAGGTCGGCAGATCAGCCACCTGAGGAAGATGAGAGGTGTGCAAGCATTTTCAGTCACTGCCCTCAAACTGTGGAATAAGCTGCCTCTGCAAATCAGACAGGCTAATTCACTTGCTGTTTTTAAATCTTCTCCTAAAACACATTATTTTTCCTTGGCTCAGTTAGAGAAATTGTCTTTTATTTTTATTATATATTTTCATTTTATTGTTTTTAATCTATTATTATTAGTTTTATATTTCTGTATTTTATTTGTTTTTCTTGGTATACAACAACGGTGTTGTACTGTATTGTAAAACTCGATATCACTTTACAACAGGCCCAGTGTCTGTGGGTGGAATAATGAAGCAATAGTCCAGGTGGTATGCAAATTTATATTTCAAACTACCTAAACTCTAAAAGTATAAACTAGCTCAAATAAATTTTTATCTTGGATGGAATATATAATCAATTGTCACAGTATTGCACTGACTGAGTTTAGCCAATGGGTTTCTCTTCTATTTGACACGTTTCAATTTGATTTTTGTTGCAAAGTTTCTGTCATTCATGTGAATCTGTGTTAGTTATCAAAGAATGGGTTCTAAAATTTTGACTACACTTCTAATCTGGGTCACACAAGGTTGTTATTTGTCTCTAAAATCTTAGATTGCATAGATCCCAAGCTACAACATTGTCTTGTACGGTCTTTTAACCCATTCATTTAAGTCACGTGTGTGGCAGCTGGGATGATAACTAACGTGCAGTACAGTGGGTCCCCATGAACCACAAGTGAGAACCATTAGTTTAATCTTTATATTTGTTTTTTTAAGTGTTCTTTACCTCTGTTCCTACATTTGACAATAAAACCTCATTATTTATCACGTGTATTAATTGTGCTGATCAAATAAACTTGCATTGCCTTCTGCAAACATGTTACTGTGATGTGATGAATTTCACAGCTTGATCCAAACCTTCAGGTTCTGAACTTCTTCTTCTTCTTCTGTTGTTGTTTTATGGCGGATTGGCAGGCCAACGTAAAAGGTGCATTTCCGCCACCTACTGATCTGGAGTGTGGAGTGCACAATTTTGGAAGACTACAAAATTAATCAATGAGGGAAATAAGCAAATAATAATAATAATAATAATAATAATAATAATAAAAAAAAATCTACAACTAAATCCTATTCATTGTTCCTGTATCTTTTAGGTATTTGAATAATATTTCATTGACTCTTGTCTGTCTTGTCTCATTTCCTAACAACACTTTTATTGAATTACCATCAATTCCTATCCTTCTCAACTCTTGAATTACAGGTTCTGAACTGTTCAGAGCAGAAGGTGTGGAGCTGCAGGGCTGCAGGTGAACATGATGAGGGTAATTAGAGCAGCTGAGGCGCTGATATAAAGTCAGCTGCAGCCACAGAGCAGTTACAGCCCAAAGCTTTTCTCTTTCAGTGCTCAGCCTGGTCCACTTCTGTTGCCATCTCAGACGTCAACATGGTTCTTCAGGGTGGTTTCAAGTAAGTTGTGCTGCATATTCCTCAGTGGTTCATGTGTTTGGTCTTGTTCTTACCAAGCATCCTTATCTCAACAGGAGCTCCTGGATTTGCTTGCTGCTCTTCAGCATTGCAGCTTGTGCTCCTGCAAAAAAAGGCAAGTAAGCTACACATGTTGGTTCTGAGTAACTGGATTAATCAGGAAAGGTGGTATGCTTCCCTCTGCCTGCTATGGTGGCAGAAGTAAGCTTTTCATCTGAAATCTGTTTCAGGACTAGTGGCTGAATTGTCTTGTCAACTGTATTGCCTGGTTTTGTTCTCTCAGGTCACCCTAATGCTGGCTATTACTCTGGAGGTTCTGGCTACAGGAGAGTTAGACCTGGTTCTGATGCTGCTTCCTTTGGTTTTACGTCTGGTGTTGGCTCTAATGTGGGATCTCCAGCTGCACAGGATGCAGGAATTTCCCAGATGATTGCTGGTCTGATGGGCCTGAGCCCCTACGGCAGCCGACCTCTCCTCCAGTTTCACTGGAGCTCTCCCCAGGTTCCTCTGGACGTGGCTGAGAAACGTCCTGTGTACCCTTCATCCCTCATCATCCACTCCAACAACGGCTACCAGAGAGCAAGAGACTTCCGCTCAGACTCCAAATACACCAAGGAGACGTTTGACAACATTCCTCAACCTGGAAAACCACAGAACCCAGACTCTGGGTCTAAAGGACACTAGAAGAGCTAATGAGGTAAGGACTGACTCCAGTGTGAACTGGATGTTGTGTTGAGGTGGTAATGTCTGTTTCTTGCAGGTGAAACTGGAGGATAAGCCCATGGAGATGGAGGACAACTTAACAAAATAAACACATTTGTTATAAATTCTGTTTCCTGACTCAATGTTTAGCGCTGGGTATGCAGCTAATCCTTAGTCTTCAACGTTATATTTAGCTTACAACCGGTGGGGTGGTGGTTTCCATTAAATGACTGGGCTACAGCTTGGCTGAAGTACAAATGACTTTGCTTGTAAGGGTAAATCGCATGGAACAACCTAAACCTGTCCTGTGTGCCAACACTTGACAGTATTTTAAAAAGGTCTGGGCTAAAGGGTTCAAAAAATCTCTCAGCCTCTTGGCCATTTAGCTATTAAAAGGATTATCCAGCTTAATTTAAAAACTGCTATTTTATTTTTTTTTGGGGGGGGGGGGGGGGGGTAAAGGAAATGGATGGTGGTAGAATGTAATTAACTTAACCTGCAGCTGTGTTCAAACATCTGTTCAGCTGCCATTCACTGTTTAATGTAAAATTATTACAACTCCACCAAATTTACTGCACTGGATTTTAATCTTTCATGGCTATGCTTGTTTTATAAGATTGGTAAATAGCCTTACAAGTAAAGCATTTGTCTAGCTGCTTGTGCAGGCAATAATGTAGTTTTTTTTTTTTGTTTTTTTTTTTTTTTTGTTTTTTTTTTTTAGGAAGAACTTTACCTCCAGGAGGATGGAAGTTATTCACAAAACATCTTAGTTCCAAAAAACTTCAAGTAAGGACTTTTAATGAGCCTGAGTGTCTTACCCAGTGAATATGGCAGGACAGAGAAATATCCTCTGCACAGTGGACAACATGGAAATTATGACACTAACAGCTTGATCGTGCTGGGTTCATGTTAAGGTCAGGGATGAACTTCTGTCCCACCTGGTGTAACAGCATAACCCTGGAAATGAAGGTCCTCACAACATTGGTACCTGGCTCCAGGCTAAACGCAGCTGTGTAATACTGATGGGTTTGTCACAACCCTCTGTCAGAGTGATCAGTGAGACTTTAGCGGCACTGTCACAGCCTTGTATCGTGTCTCAATTCATTCACTTTACCCTGAAAGTGCAAAGTAAAAGGGCATTCATGGACATGGGTAGTGTCGTTGGCATTGATGGAGCTCATCAATACGAGGACGTGTATGTAACCAGACGTATCACAGCATCAACACGCAGATCGTTTTTGAAAATTGTCATTCTGGATGGGGTTGCAAAAATGGCCTGGCTCAATGGCAGAATCTTCTGAGACAGTTGTTTGAGAACCACTACCTGCCAGCTGATTGACACCTGTTAGGGGACAGTGGTTATCCATGCAGACCATCGCTTTTAATGCCATGTCTCCATCCAGATCCAGGACCACAACTAAATTACAACAGCTAATGTGTAAGATTGTAGCCTACATATAAAGAAAAAGCATGGAAAATATGTTTGTCTATGTGTTATGTTGTGTGTGTGCGTCCTGAGCCGGTGTCTGTCTCAATGTTTACTATGGTGCCAAAGATTCTTGGTATGATGGATTGGAACTAAAATCAAAAAAGTATGCGGAAATGCTTCGAATATAATACGTAGGAATATTTAGCTGTTATGTTTATCGTCAGTAGTTTGATAGTCAACGTGCTGTTTTGAGTCAAACTGTATTGTTTCTGGATTTATACAGGCCCCATAAGAGAGCTCGGGCAGTGGTTGAGACAAGTATTGGACAGGTGAGATGGAGCTTTCATGTGTTGCATGGAAAGGTGTACAAAGTAATAGCCCATGCAGTACTCCACAACATTTGTAAGGCCATGCAACTCCCAGAACCTTGAGAGAATGAGCCGGACGATGTTGACCGGCATGAAGATGATTATCATCAGCAACACGGGACTCTTGCTCTGACTTGGAATGGTTACAGAGCTCAATTTACTCAGTTGCACTTTAGGTAATGTCTAGTCAGTGTATTGATGGCTGTATTGAACCAATGCATGTGAACATTAGGAATGCATCAGAGCGCAGCATTCACAGAATTCTATTGCATTTTATTTTTTACTCTATTTTCAGGTTATAATATTCTTCCTTAAAAAGGAGTGTTTTGTATTGTCTGAGGACATCAATCTCAGCCTCCAACATTTTTTCCTGCAGTGATGGCGAGGGAGCAAGGGCATGCCTGTGCAAATTCTGTCAACTGGGTCCTCGCAACAGCAAACAGGCTTAAATTGGAGGCAACCAGCCTTTTGTTCAGTTCTTTCTGTCTTGCAGTCTCATCAACTCTGGATGCAGTGGGTTCCTGCATTAATGTTTTTTATTATTTGGTTTAGCTTCATGAATAAAAAATCCAGAGGCAAAAACATTCAACATGACTGTCAGGAGTGTGTCAAACACACATGGTCATAATTTGGCAAAAAGTTCATGAGAGTCAAGGAGAAATTACTTTTTCATAGAGTTTTTTGCACTCTGTTGAAAAAGAGGTTATATTATTAAAAAGGTGTCTTTCTGCAAGTGTATCAAGGACCAGAATCAAACAAAGGTAGCTTTTCATTTCTACTCTTTAGACCTCGAGCCAACTTCCCGATGATGTGAGAAATACTAATGAAGACATTGTTAATATTTACTGTAGCTTTCTGTAAAAAAAAAAAACAACAACAAAAAAACGAGGCAATTATTGCATTATCAAGGCAAGATAAGTTTATTATTATAGCACATTTCAGTAACAAGACAGTTCAAAGACAGCTGGTCATGATAAGGTGGTCTTCATAGGTAGTCTAATGATGTTTCAGTGACCTACAACAGTTTAAATTGAACATTAACATTTAAAGGCAATTCTAAACAAACAGGTTTTTAACCTTGATTTAAAGGAACTCAGGGTTTCAGGACTTTTCAATTCAATTTGATCATGTCTTGGCATTTTATTTGTGTTAAATATGCATTTCAAAATGTATGTAGTGCTTAAATTTGACTATTTTTTTTAACTTGTTTGTTGTTTTTAATACCTCTGTTCCTTTATTTGACTACGGACCTCTGTTAATTATGTGCATGAATTGTTTTGAACAAATAAACTTGCATTGCCTTCTGTTCTGAGTGTTACTGCTATTAAATTATAACATGATGAATTTCACATCTTGTTCTAAACCTTCAGGTTCTGAACTGATCAGAGCAGAAGGTGTGGAGCTGCAGGGCTGCAGGTGAACATGATGAGGGTAATTAGAGCAGCTGAGGCGCTGATATAAAGTCAGCTGCAGCCACAGAGCAGTTACAGCCCAAAGCTTTTCTCTTTCAGTGCTCAGCCTGGTCCACTTCTGCTGCCATACCAGACGTCAACATGGTTCTTCAGGGTGTTTATAAGTAAGTTGTGCTGCATATTCCTCAGTGGTTCATGTGTTTGGTCTTGTTCTTACCAAGCATCCTTATCTCAACAGGAGCTCCTGGATTTGCTTGCTGCTCTTCAGCATTGCAGCTTGTGCTCCTGCAAAAAAAGGCAAGTAAGCTACACATGTTGGTTCTGAGTAACTGGATTAATCAGGAAAGGTGGTATGCTTCCCTCTGCCTGCTATGGTGGCAGAAGTAAGCTTTTCATCTAAAATCTGTTTCAGGACTAGTGGCTGAATTGTCTTGTCAACTGTATTGCCTGGTTTTGTGCTCTCAGGTCACCCTAATGCTGGCTATTTCTCTGGAGGTTCTGGCTACAGGAGAGTTAAACCTGGTTCTGCTGGTGCTTCCTTTGGTTTCACGTCTGGTGTTGGCTCTAATGTGGGATCTCCAGCTGCACAGGATGCAGGAATTTCCCAGATGATTGCTGGTCTGATGGGCCTGAGCCCCTACGGCAGCCGACCTCTCCTCCAGTTTCACTGGAGCTCTCCCCAGGTTCCTCTGGACGTGGCTGAGAAACGTCCTGTGTACCCTTCATCCCTCATCATCCACTCCAACAACGGCTACCAGAGAGCAAGAGACTTCCGCTCAGACTCCAAATACACCAAGGAGACGTTTGACAACATTCCTCAACCTGGAAAACCACAGAACCCAGACTCTGGGTCTAAAGGACACTAGAAGATCTAATGAGGTAAGGTCTGACTGTTATGAACCACTGGACATCTATTGTGATATTGACATTACTTTTTTGCAGGTGACCTTTGCGGCTCAACCCTTTCAGACTTGGAAGAATTCTGACAAAACTGAATTGTTCTATGGTTTGTCTTTGCATTTATTAAACTAAACTACACCCAAAGTCAAGGTCTAATCTCTCTTTTATATGGGTTGCTCATGAAGAGATCAAACTGGAACACTTAACAGAACTAGAAGCTTAATATCTGGGCCAAAAGTAAAATGTGTGTGTGCTAAAACCAAAATGGTGCAATTCTCACAAAGGACTTTTTTTTTTTTTTTTTTTTTTTTTTTTTTTTTTTTTTATTAAATATTCCCCTTCTTCCCTCTCTGTACCACCCATTGCCACAACAGAGGCTGTATCATAGTGGTATGGCAACGTCACTGTGTAGATCTGGATCAGTAGTGCTATAGCCCTGTCCAGATGAAGCTGGGTTTATATGACAAGCTTTTGTTTAGTGGGTCCTCAAAATGGGCAGCCCAAAAACCGACTACAGCTGAAACCAGCTCCCAGAGTAGATAAGTTGAAGCCATGCCTCTGACAACCCTATATGGGTAACCTCTACTTTATCGTGCATGCATTGTCAATCTCCAGCAGACGCATGTGCAGTGTGGTCCTTTCCTTGCTTTGGGTACCCTGCCAAACACTGTTGCATACATATCAAACTTTTCTGTGTGACTATGGCCTAAGTCTTTTTAAGGGTGCACATATGATCTGACTAGCTTAACTGGTGTTCTACAGCACTCTGAGGCAATGCAAACTTTTATTTTTTCTAGAAATGTCTCTGGACTGAGAACCATTAAGTGGATTAAAGTTTGCATGGAACTATTGCCTCCACTAGAACCAGGCTTTAAACAATTGTCAGTAAAGACTGTCTTAAGTCTTCCTGACTTTAATCTAGACATGGTTAGATTTGAATGGAGGATATCTTTCTATTTCAGTGCAGCATGTAATGGTATGAGGCAAGGCACATTTATTTGTATAGTACATTTCTGTACAGACAATGCAAAGTGCTCTACATGATTAAAATGTAGGAAAATAAAACGGAAGCAATTGCATGTGATGCAGGGATTGGGAAATGGCTGATTAAAAAGTCCCATGTTACGCCATTTTCCATGAAATTTGGCAACTCTAGAGGGTGCTGTTTTGCTGACTCTTCCAGAACAAACATATTTCACCTCAAGTGCACAAAATGTGCAATATTACAACCCCAAAAGGAAAAATAACTATCAACCATAAGGCTTGATGACTTAATGATTAAGGGAAATGTGTTAGATTTTATCATAGGTAATTTCATTGCATAGCAGGTATCCTACAATGCTTTCTGTAAATCTGAGTATATGCTTAGTGTTCTAAACGCAAGCAACTTTTGAATTCATTATTTATGCAACTATTAAAATCTGATATGAGGTGAACATTGTTTTGCAATGGCTGTCTGCTGAAATATTCCCATCCCTCTACTGCTTTTCTGTTCAGAGTAATGGACGGGTAAGCGAAACAACACTGTCCCAGAATTTGATAGATCAGAGAAAATATATAAAAAAAATTGTTGCGATAGAAGTAGCTCCAAATGTTTTCTTTGAGTGTGATGTGCTTTAGTTCCTTTATAAGGCTCCAAAAATCAAAAGATGTTGCTTGTTTGGTTTGAAGTTTGACAAATACAACACATCCATTGTAGCATCAGTGATCAAACTCGTGGTCTCCTAATAAAAGCTGGGAGCAGGCATTCACTACAATTACTTAAACCTGTCTTGACATCGTTGGACCTTCTGAGCCTGGTTTGGCCTTTGTGAAACGGACATAGCCAGGATGCACTGGTCACACTACGTCGGGCCGAGTTTTAGCTCTTATCCTGGATTTCTATTTTCTGCTTTTGGAAACAGCCCTAAGGATAATTAGCAATTTCACACTCTCAGATCCTTTAAACAAGCTGAAGGCTCAAAACCCCAACCATCCAAAATCTATAGATAATGCCAACCCTGCACAAGCTTGGTTCCCACAGTGGGTGAGAGACCCGAGGTAAGTTACACCTGTACTTACACAAATTAAATATGGTTCAAGTCACCAGAGTGACCAAGTTTGAAAATGGCCCATTGTAAAGCTGTGACACCCGACAGGTGCTTTCTACAAATGCAAGAGGCATCTGTGACTTAAAAGCACCTTATGGTCCATGACATCAAGGGTAAAAACTGTTGTTGTGCTTCAATCAATCAAAGTTTATTTATATAGCACTTTTCAACAATCCATATGGCACACAAAGTGCTTTACAAGCTAAAAGGCAAACTTGCTGAGACAAAATAGATAAAATATAAAAATGTAGGATAGGAAAATAACAGTATAAAAAGAGATTAAAAACTAAAAGTGCATAATAGCACAATTAAAGAGTTTTACGAGCTACATTAAAAAAAAAATAGCCACAAAGGAAACGTTATCCACTGTTGTAGCTATGGTGGTAAAGCATTCCACAATTTAGGATTAAAAAAAATAGTAAAATAACGATCACTCCATCTTTTGCACCTAGTCCTGGGAACATACAGGGTTCTAAGTTCTGATGAGCGCAGAGCCCTGACCTTGTGGCGAACAGTTAAAAGTTCAGACAAATATGGAGCAAGGTGGTTTATGAGTTTAAAAGCAAACAGCAGGACTTTAAAGTCCATCCTAAAGCGAACTGGAAGCAAGTGGATCCAGGAGAGAATGTGGGTAATATGGGCATGTCTGAGAGGATTTGAGAGAAACCAAGCATCTGCATTTTGGAAGCTTGTGGAGAATGGACTGGCTTATTCTTGCATACAGAGCATCAGAATAATCCAGCCATTACAATAGTTCACAGCATGCTTAAAGGCAGCAGGGATAGTGCCCATCCTGAGACAACTGTGTATAAAATAGATGAGGCAGGGTCCAATGGTATCAATTGCCCCTATTACTATTGTACTATTGTGGACAATGTCCAATGAGCAGCTGGTGGGATTTAGAGACATGACTGGCCGTTTCAGGTATTTGAGTGAAATAGGATCAAAAATCTCAAAAACAAGTTGTACAGAAGAATCAGGCAAAATCTCAGCTCAGGCCTTGGGATTACCTTATCTGACAGACTAAACCTTGTCAATAAAGTACTGTCTGAAGGTATTGCAGGTGTGTATAGAAACCTCCCTGAAAGCATCAATGCCAGGATTTATAACATAATTTATGGTGTTTAAATAGAACTCTAGGCCAATGCTCATTTCCACAGATGACGTTAGATAGATCTTGGGACTTTGCTTTACAGAGTTTCGTTACGAAGCAAGACAATCTCGTAGTACGTTCAGTGACACGTGTAACCTGTCCTTTTTCAATCTACGCTCAGGTTGTCTGCACTGTCGCCTTAACGCATGGGTGAAGTTATTGAGCCACGGTTCTGGTGCACATTTGGCAGTTTTGTGCCTGATAGGGGCAACAGAAGCTAAGATTTGAGTACATGTAGAGCGAAAAGAAGACAGAAAATGATCTGGGTCCATGACAGATACCAAACAAGGGTTTGGGGGAAATTTCAGAAGCTGAAACCGCTGCAGTAAAGTCATCAGTTATTGTGGAGGTGATGATATGGCGGCGATGAGGTCAAATGTTTTCAGTGTAGGTGAAGGTGCAAGGACTTTGAACCTGATGAGAAAATTATCAGAGATGGGAATGTCCGATACATCAACTGCCACATCAAGCCCACGAGAGATGACTAGATCTAGCGTGTGTCCAAGCTGATGAGTAGGGCAGATAATTGAGTAAAATCCAGTGAATCCAAAAGAGCAATAAAGTCAGTCCCCATCTGATCAGAGGGGCAGCCAACCTGGATGTTAAAGTCACCACAAATCAAAAGATTATCAAATTTTAGTATATACTTGGCCAGAGAGTCAGAGAACTCAGCCAGAAAGTGTTTATTTTTTATTTTTTGGTGGACAATAAATTACTGCACATAAAATGACTAGGACTAGGTAAGGAAAGTACAAAGGCTTGAAGTTCAAAACTGGGATACACCTTGGTGGGGAATATATGACACTTTAAATGCTGTTTGTAAATAGTGGCGACCATCCCACACCTCCCCGCTGATCGTGGGGTACTGGGATATTCTGGAGGGAGGAGTTCTGAGAAAGCTCTGTTGTCACCCTGGACTTGCCATGTCTCTGTCAGAAAAAATAAATCCAGGTTATTAGCTAAAATCACAATTTAAAATGATCTCATTATTAAATGGTCTGGTGTTTAAAAGAGTTAAGCTAATTTGATCTCATTCCATATCCTTTAAGATAAACTTTAGTTCTCTAACTGCAGTGAACCAGGATTCACTGAATCACCCTGACGATGGTTTTTAACTATTTCATGTCCTTTTGTGTGTAAATAACTCCTTAGCTTCTTTTTTAATCTTAATTTCAGAGGGTCAAGTCTTTACAACCAGGTACATAGCATGGGCCTGGCTAGCTTAAAACTGCATTAGGAGCAATTTCTTTTAGCTAAATAAGCCACAGCCAGCCATATATACACACACTTTTGATTCAAGGAGGCTATTGGCACTTATATCCTGTTCCAATTAGTGTAATGTGTTTAGCAGGCACAGGCAGCTTTTAAGTAATTCTGACTTAAACACTTGTTCTTGCGCCAAACATTAAACATACCCATACCACATGGTTCAGTGTGCTGACCACTGAGCTATATAATACACTGGAGTGCTGATTTTGCTGAAAAACTGAAGTCACTAGCCGCCATCTTGCTACTCCCTACTCTCACAGAACCCCATAGGATTTGGTTGCAACAACAAGCAGTTTTCTGGCTGAGTGAAAACGTTTCATAGGTAATTCTACAGTCAGTGGATGTACTAACACTATCAACTACTAGGAAATTATGTGCTGAAATATTTTACATGTTATTCATATTAAATATATAAGTATGTGTATATACGTATACACATATGTAAATATGTTTTTGTATATTGTTATTTATACATTTATAAATGTTAAACATATATATTTAAATGAATAAAATGCAAAATATTTCAGCACATGACTTTCTCAGTACTTGATATTTTTAGAACATAACATAAAAGTATATGACATTTGACATTTTAAAAGTCTTAATCTCCCCCTGAACATGAGAAAATCCTCGTTATTCGATGCTGTAGCGCACATATTCCATAGTTACTGGGGGGGAAATAGGGAGTACCAATATGGCGGCTGGTGGCTTCAAAGCGACTCGTTCAAACAGACGGTGATTAGCACTCCAGTGTATTATATAGCTCAGTGGTGCTGACATAGAATTTAATTCTGCTACACTGTCAAAAATCAAGCAAAAACTGCTTCAACTAATATTTGTGTCAAAGGCTGATTTATACTTGGTAATATCCTTTTTATATTATAGATAAACATGGCAGTCGTATTTTGTCTGGAGTCTGGATGAGTGGCAGGTCATCAATACAACTCCTTTGCCTGTTTGACCGCAGGACTGGTACTCAACATCCCAGTCATGGGGATGTTTTACATAAATTGCCCCTAGCGACTGTAAACACGACCAACCACAAAAGGATAAGCTCCCCCCCGCCAAATCTGTGGGAAACTAAAGCCTGTGGCTTGCAATGGAAAGAGGGCCCGTCGATTACTGAAACCAGGTTGGTGGCCAGTTTCAGACAAACATTAAAAAAAAAAAAAAAAAATAATAATTCTTATTTTAGGTGAAATTAGACCAACCTTTGTGCAACAAAAGTGCTTTTAAATAAAAAGTCCCTTTATACACAGGACATGTTTATTACAGGACTGTAGTTTAGTTTCCATTATAGAGGCAATGGCAAGCCAGAGGGGATAATTCAGTTTTGTCAGAACTCAAGTCACCAAGGTCTGTTCTTCTGGGGGAGGGTCACCTGCAAGAAACAGACATCAGTATCACAATAGATGTCCAGTGGTTCATAACTGTCAGTCCTTACCTCATTAGCTCTTCTAGTGTCCTTTAGACCCAGAGTCTGGGTTCTGTGGTTTTCCAGGTTGAGGAATGTTGTCAAACGTCTCCTTGGTGTATTTGGAGTCTGAGCGGAAGTCTCTTGCTCTCTGGTAGCCGTTGTTGGAGTGGATGATGAGGGATGAAGGGTACACAGGACGTTTCTCAGCCACGTCCAGAGGAACCTGGGGAGAGCTCCAGTGAAACTGGAGGAGAGGTCGGCTGCCGTAGGGGCTCAGGCCCATCAGACCAGCAATCATCTGGGAAAGTCCTGCATCCTGTGCAGCTGGAGATCCCACATTAGAGCCAACACCAGACGTAAAACCAAAGGAAGCAGCATCAGAACCAGGTTTAACTCTCCTGTAGCCAGAACCTCCAGAGTAATAGCCAGCATTAGGGTGACCTGAGAACACAAAACCAGGCAATACAGTTGACAAGACAATTCATCCACTAGTCCTGAAACAGATTTTAGATGAAAAGCTTACTTCTGCCACCATAGCAGGCAGAGGGAAGCATACCACCTTTCCTGATTAATCCAGTTACTCAGAACCAACATGTGTAGCTTACTTGCCTTTTTTTGCAGGAGCACAAGCTGCAATGCTGAAGAGCAGCAAGCAAATCCAGGAGCTCCTGTTGAGATAAGGATGATAAGGATGCTTGGTAAGAACAAGACCAAACACATGAACCACTGAGGAATATGCAGCACAACTTACTTGAAACCACCCTGAAGAACCATGTTGACGTCTGGGATGGCAACAGAAGTAGACCAGGCTGAGCACTGAAAGAGAAAAGCTTTGGGCTGTAACTGCTCTGTGGCTGCAGCTGACTTTATATCAGCGCCTCAGCTGCTCTGATTACCCTCATCATGTTCACCTGCAGCCCTGCAGCTAAACAGGTTCTTTAATGTAGGAACAGAGGTAACAAAACTTACAAATAAATAAATAAAAAAAAATACAGATTAGACTAAACTCAGTTGTGGTTCTTAGGACCCACCGGACTACATGTGTTAGTTCCCAGCTGCCACACAGATGACTTAAATGAATGGATCAAATTAATGTACAAGACAATCTTACAGTTTGGGAGTTGCGAGGTCCAAGCTTACATGCTTATTGACATGGGGAAAGTAGTCTTTCACAAACTGGGTGGTACAGTTATTTGTGAACTAGCAAACTAAACCTATTCATCTAGATTAGACACGCCATATTCAGTGTATATTTTCATTTCTATGCCTGTGAATGTGTTGCTTACAGGTTGACTATCTCTCGAGCAAAATCATCACCAAAGTACACCACTAGTCCCACCAAAGATTTACTTCTTTTTGAACCATTAAACCAGGCCCAGAACTGCCAACACAACACTGGATGAGTCAAACGGAGGTAGGATTGGTTTTTAACCCAATGGGAAGGTTCTGTCATTCAGCCTATGATGACAGCCGGATATACTGTATCTGTTTCTGCTGATGACATTAAACTTGTAAATAATCTCCTTGAATGCCTCACTGACCAGACACGTCCTAAAGATGAGTGAGGACAAGACTGAGATTGTTCTCGTAGGCCCTGATAGTCTGAAGAACCCCATATGTCCTTATTAAGTCTTTGTTAGTCCTTGTGAGCATGCAAAGAACCTAGGTGTGTCTTTAGATTGTGATCTTACGCTCAGCCTTGATATATCATGGTCAGCATGTTTTCCACCTTAGAATCACATCCAAGGTCAGATCCATTCTGCCACAACTTGACTAAAAAAAACTTATTCATGCCTTTATTTCCAGTAGATGAAATTATTGGAATGCACAATTAAATTGACAATTGCTTATAAAATACTGCTGATTGTTTTTGAATATGCTCATAGGCAAGGCAAGGTTAATTTATTTGTATAGCACATTTCAGTAAAAGACAATGCAAAGTGCTTTACATGATTAAAATATAGGAAAATAAAACAGAATAAAAGCAAGTTGGAATAAAATGTAGAAACAAAATAGAACATGGAAAAATAGAAACTAAAAGCAAATATTAAAACCAGTTGGACTACAAAGTTGAAATAATGATGTTTCAGTAAAACAGTTTAACTACAGCAGTCGAAGTGAATCGGAAACAAGTGTGTTTTTAATCTTGATTTAAAGGGACTCAGGCTTTCAGCACTTTTACAGTTTTCTGGAAGTTTGTTCCTGATAAGTGGAGCATAGGAACTAAATGCTGCTTCTTTGTGTTTAGGTTCTGGTTCTAGGTATGCAGAGTAGGCTGGAGCCAGAAGACCTGAGTGGTCTGGATGGTTTATACGCTGATAACAAGTCTGTGATGTATTTAGGTGCTAAGCCATTCAGAGATTTATAGACTAACAGAAGTATTTTAAAGTCTATTCTCTGAGATACAGGGAGCCAGTGTAAGGACTTTAGAACTGGGGTGATGTTCTCTACTTTCTTAGTCTTAGTGAGGACGCGTGCAGCAGCGTTCTGGATCAGCTGCAGCTGTCTGATCCACTTTTTAGGCAGACCTGTGAAAACACCGTTGCGGTAATCAACTAAAAATAAACGGATAGATTAGTTTTTCCAGATCCTGCTGAGACATTAGTCCTTTAATCCTGGAAATGTTCTTCAGGTGATAGAAAGCCGACCTTGTAACTGTCTTTAGATGCTTTTGGAGGTTCAGTTCTGAGTCCATCACTACTCCCAGATTTCGGACCTGATCAGTGGTTTTTAGCTGAAGCAGCTGAAGCTGTGTGCTAACTTTTGATCTCTCCTCTATTTGTCCGAAAATTATTACTTCAGTTTTGTTTTTATTCAGTTGAAGAAACTTTTGGCACATCCATGCATTGATTTCTTCTAAGCATTTACTCAGTGCTTGAACTGGTTCATAGTCACCTGGTGACATGGTGATGTAGAGCTGTGTGTCGTCTGCATAGTTATGGTAGCTGATGTTGTTATTTTTTACTATCTGAGCTAGAGGGAGCATGTAGATATTGAAGAGGAGGGGACCCAGAATGGACCCTTGGGGAACCCCACATGTGATTTTTGTCATCTCTGATGTAAAGTTACCTACTGATACAAAAAAACTCCCTGTCCTTTAAGTAGGATTTAAACCAGTTGAGAGCTGTACCAGAGAGGCCGACCCAGTTCTCCAGGCGTTCTAACAGAATGGAGTGATCAACAGTATCAAATGCTGCACTGAGGTCCAATAGAACCAGCACGGTGGTTCTTCCACAGTCTGTGTTTCTGTGGATGTCATTAAACACCTTGATAAGGGCGGTCTCTGTACTGTGGTGAGCACAGAAACCTGGCTGGAAAATGTCAAAGCGGCTGGTCGTTGATAAGAAAGTGTTTAATTGTTGAAATACAACTTTTTCAATAATCTTACTGATAAAGGGGAGGTTTGAGATGGGCCTGTAGTTCTAGAGTAGTTGTTTGTCTAAATAGTTATTTTTTAGCAGTGGTTTGATAATTGCTGTTTTTAGGGAATGCGGTAAAACACCTGACAGAAGGGACGTGTTTATTATCTAAGTCAAATCAGACGCTATGACAGGCAAAACTTTCTTAAAGAAAGCTGTGGGGAGAACATCAAGGCAGCTGGAGGAGGAACTTAACTGCTGAATGATCTGCTCTAAGCTTTTGTAGTTTTTTTGCTGAATTGGGACATTTTGTCAAGATAAGTTCCAGTTGGATACAGCTTTGGTTCTGGTGTTGATATGGAAGTACAAAGTGATCCTCTAATTTTTAGTATTTTTTCAGTAAAGAAGTTAGCAAATTCATTGCAGACCCTGGTGGAGTGGAGTTCAGAAGCCACGGACACAGGAGGATTTGTTAACCTGTCGACTGTGGCAAATAAGACACGAGCATTATTAATGTTTTTCTTGATGATCTCAGAGAAGAAAGATTCTCTTGCATTTTTCCAGTTCAGTTGTAAGTTATATCTGTAAAGTCTCTCTTTATAGATGTCACGGTGAACCTGAAGTCTGTTCTTTCTCCACCTGCGTTCAGCTTTTCGACACTCCCTTTTTTCACCTCTAACTGCTGGAGCATTTCTCCAAGGAGATTTTTTCTTCCCAGAAACAACCTTCACTTTAACTGGAGCAATGCAGTCAATGATGTCTGAGACTTTAGACTGAAAGTTACTACTACTAGCTCATCAGCTGAGTTGCAGCCCAAGGTTGAAGTAGCAGAGTAAGCTTGGATAAAAGTTTCCGCGGCATTGTCCTTAAAGGCGCGTTTTCTTATGATGTCCCTTTGGCTAAATGAGTCACTGAATATTATGCTTTCAAAGGTAACAGAAAAGTGATCAGATCGGGCAACATCAGTTACACTGACCTTAGAAATGTTTAGACCTTTAGACCTTATAGATTATCTCCCTGACATGCCTTTAAGGTCTTCCAGTAAACGTCTTGTTATTATGCACAGATCAACCCTATAGATCTGGTCTTGGTTCTTTTGTGTCACTATGACTCCTTCCTCTGGAAACCTCTTCCACAACACTTCAGATCAGTTCCTACTGCGTCTGGCCTTGAAAGCAAACCCAAATCATACTTTTATGAAGCATTTAGTTAGTCGTGTGAATTTGGTTCCAGAAATTCATATACTGCTTGTTGTTTAAGTTTACTTCTTTGATTGTGTTCATTTTCATGTGTCCTTCCTGGACTGGCAAACTACCCAGCATGTATCCCGCCTCTCGCCCAGTCACTGATGCGGCCAGTCCCTGCTGACCCTGCAAGGATAAGTGGGCAGGGGCAATGGAGGGAAAGACATAAAGATTTATTTAATTTATATCCCGAATGGAGCGACGGATGTGATTGATCATGTGACAAGTGCTAAAGCCCTTGATGATGAAAAGGTAATGTAAAAAAAAATCTGAATAAGGTGTGTTGGAGGAGAGTCACACCTGGAACATGATGGATAGTGGCCCTCGAGGATCCACTGGTTTAATGTGATTCTTTTTTCTAATATAACTTAATGAAAAAATATTAAACTGTCAATGTCTTTTGCATTCATGTTATACTGAATGAAATTAGATTTCACATCTTGTTCTAAACCTTCAGGTTCTGAACTGATCAGAGCAGAAGGTGTGGAGCTGCAGGGCTGCAGGTGAACATGATGAGGGTAATTAGAGCAGCTGAGGCGCTGATATAAAGTCAGCTGCAGCCACAGAGCAGTTACAGCCCAAAGCTTTTCTCTTTCAGTGCTCAGCCTGGTCCACTTCTGCTGCCATACCAGACGTCAACATGGTTCTTCAGGGTGGTTTCAAGTAAGTTGTGCTGCATATTCCTCAGTGGTTCATGTGTTTGGTCTTGTTCTTACCAAGCATCCTTATCTCAACAGGAGCTCCTGGATTTGCTTGCTGCTCTTCAGCATTGCAGCTTGTGCTCCTGCAAAAAAAGGCAAGTAAGCTACACATGTTGGTTCTGAGTAACTGGATTAATCAGGAAAGGTGGTATGCTTCCCTCTGCCTGCTATGGTGGCAGACGTAAGCTTTTCATCTAAAATCTGTTTCAGGACTAGTGGCTGAATTGTCTTGTCAACTGTATTGCCTGGTTTTGTTTTCTCAGGTCACCCTAATGCTGGCTATTTCTCTGGAGGTTCTGGCTACAGGACAGGTGGACCTGGTGCTTCCTTTGGTTTTACGTCTGGTGTTGGCTCTAATGTGGGATCTCCAGCTGCACAGGATGCAGGAATTTCCCAGATGATTGCTGGTCTGATGGGCCTGAGCCCCTACGGCAGCCGACCTCTCCTCCAGTTTCACTGGAGCTCTCCCCAGGTTCCTCTGGACGTGGCTGAGAAACGTCCTGTGTACCCTTCATCCCTCATCATCCACTCCAACAACGGCTACCAGAGAGCAAGAGACTTCCGCTCAGACTCCAAATACACCAAGGAGACGTTTGACAACATTCCTCAACCTGGAAAACCACAGAACCCAGACTCTGGGTCTAAAGGACACTAGAAGAGCTAATGAGGTAAGGACTGATTACTATGAATTGTGGGACCTGCTGTTGTGATGCTGATACTTTGTCATCTGCAGGTGGAACTGGCTGAAATCTCTGACCTTGGAATCTAAAGATGATCTGAACAATAAACTTTAATAACTCACTCTGGTCTCTCCTCGAACATGTTTTTAAGGTGGAACACAAGGGTTTCACTAACTAGATCCTCCCCCAGCCTGACAGTTATAAGGTGATACATGTCAGTCTGCAACATAATGGGTCCCTGAACCTGAGGAAGTAATCTCAGTCCTCGCCAAGAGAAGATGTAATCAGACTACATATTTCAGGCAATGGCTCACTCTCAAGACAAATTAAATGGCTTTAGTTTGTACCAGACTGATTTCAGTCTACCACGTCATGCTACCTATTGATCTCTAAAGAACTTGTGAAGAAGACTAAGTAGTGTTGCGTGTTTTTTTTTTTTTTTTTTTTTTTTAAAGTCACGATACCTGGCTGTGCAGTATTGGCCGATACCATTTGTTTGAACTTGTGGTGTGTATAAAAAGAACTGCAAACTATTTAGGGTAGTAGAACTTTTTATTGCCTACCTGCAATGGGTGACAATAGTTGAATAAACTTTTGGCTCTCAAAGGCCAAAATAGTGCAACATTTGTGAAATTATAACAATACTAGTTGGGGGAGAGAAGGGTGCGTCCAAGTGACATACATACATCAAAATGGTATTGGTGCCCTATTTGTTTGTACATGCTGATGCCACCATTTTTAGTGCTGGATCTGGGCCCTGTCCAATATCTGTGCAATACTACTCTTTAGGCAAATTTGTTTTGGATCTACAATACTGTCTACATCCCTTTCCAACAGAAGCTTTATTTTTTTTTCTGCTGAGGGGGTGTTATGTGCTTCTGACTTAAATTCCACATCAAGTAGTAAAGTTTAGACATTCCAGCTTTGGACAATAGATGAGTATACCAAACTTTTTGTAATTTCACAAATGAGTAAAACTGAACTTGGCAAATAAGATTTTACGGATGAGGTTTATGGAGTTGATTTGTCAAATCCTTTAAATGGTGCACAGTAAGCCTGACCTTCATTCTCATTAATGCACAATACAGAAGCTCTGAGTGAGATAGTGTTGCTGAAACCTCTAATCTGGCAGATTGCTGTTAAACGGAAAAAACAAAATACCCAGTCAGGTGTTCCTGACTGGGTATTTTCATCTTTGATTAAAAATACAATCCTGGTCTGACCAGCAAATCAAGAGATGTCATAGTAGGAAGGTAGACTTTCTCTAATCCTAAATTGTCCTTTTTTTACTGGTACATATAAAATTTGTACCAGTAAAATTACATTTTTGTCAGATTAAGTCTGCAGATATTGGATTAAAATTTTATTAGAAAATTAGAATTGAAGTGAATATCTACATAAACTATAGGTAGCTATAAATAAACCAAACTGAGTCAGTACCCTGTCATAATCTGGGAAAAATTCAGTTTATTTTTTTTGCATGATCCTTTTTCATATAAAATGTACAACTCGGACTACTTTACAGGTTTGAATAATAAAAATAAACTTTATAGAGAACACAGACACAAAGTAAAGACGCCAGCTGCCTACTCCATAATACCTATGGTCAGGTAAAGCTCTACACCCGAAATATAAACAATGATTTACTGAACAGGGCGGATCTTCATGCTGATGGCCTTCAGGGAATACTCGTAGCCCTTCCAGTGAAACCACTCTACGCCCACGGCTCGGAAAATGCTGTGAGCGCCCCACAGGTAAGCACCGTTAGGGTTGGCGTAGTGACACGTTTTGTACCAGAAGGCTCCTTGGTACGACCTGGCACAGTTTCCCTCAGGAAGGTCGAACGTGGTGAATTTCTGTTCGCTGTGATACGTCAGAGAGTCTCCTGCAGAAACACAGAACGGCACTTTTTGTCACGTTGTTCTTGTGAGGGGGGAAAACAATGTTGGTTTGTTATCTGAGTATTTTACATTTACAGGACTGTCTCAGAAAATTAGAATATTGTGATAAAGTTCTTTATTTTCTGTAATGCAATTAAAAAACATGAATTGTCATACATTCTGGATTCATTACAAATCAACTGAAATATCGCAAGCCTTTTATTGTTTTAATATCACTGATTATGGCGTACAGCTGAAGAAAACTCAAAAATCCTATCTCAAAATATTAGAATATTTCCTCAGACCAAGTAAAAAAAAAAATTATACCAGCAAAACTAAATCAAACATTTGAAAATGTCCATTAATGCACTGAGTGCTTGGTTGGGAATCCTTTTGCACAGATTACTGCATCAATGCGGCGTGGCATGGAGGCAATCAGCCTGTGGCATTGCTGAGGTGTTATGGATGCCCAGGATGCTTCAATAGCGGCCTTTAGCTCATTTGCATTGTTGGCTCTGGTGTCTTTCAGCTTCTTCTTCACAATACCCCACAAATTCTCTATGGGGTTCAGGTCAGGGGAATTGGCAGGCCAATCAAGGACAGTAATGCCATGGTCAGTACACCAGTTACTGTGAGAATCTTATGTCGTCTCTTAACCACTACCATACTTGTGATTTAGTTTACTGAACCAAGCTGAGTGTTTTTCAAGGCTCAGGAAACCCTGCAGTGTTTCGAGTTAATTAGACGATTCAAGTGATTAGTTGAATAGCCTACTAGTATACTTTTTCACCATATTCTAATATTTTGAGATAGGATATTTGAGTTTTCTTCAGCTGTACGCCATAATCAGCGATATTAAAACAATAAAAGACTTGCAATATTTCAGTTGATTTGTAATGAATCCAGAATGTATGACATTTCATGTTTTTTAATTGCATTACAGAAAATAAAGAACTTTATCACAATATTCTAATTTTCTGAGACAGTCCTGTAGTTTTACACTTAAATATTTAATGTGTGCTGATCCTTCTTCATAACTTCTGTCTCTCACATGTTGGATAAATTTGCTAAGGAACTGTGGTCCTAATATTAACCCTTGCACTATGAAGGATCATTCTGTAAGCTAACTTGGCCCAAAAAAAAAAAAAAATCTAAATTGCAAACCCAGAAGGTGCCCCATTCCTGTTCTAGTTGTCCTCAGAGTCAAAGATAATCTGCTCCCCTTATGGTCTGAAAGCCTTGGACTCTCTTTCACAGCATGTATGTCGCTGCCAAACTTTCAGGCCTGTTTTTTCCCCCTAACTTCATCTGATCAGCTGTTTTATCTGAAGCAAAGTAAAGCTGAAAAGTGCAGAGCTGCATTGTTCTGCTAATAGTGTCTCTTCACTGTAAAATGATCCATTGGGTGAGCTCTCCAGTGACCCACCTGCGCCTCCATCACTGAACCCCGACACATGCAGCTTGTAGCCGTCCGATTCGGAATCGACGGAGAACGTGGAGTAGCGTGCGTGCACCTTGTTTCCTTCAAAGTCCTCCATGTCGACCAGCAGCTCATACTTTTTCCTCTGAGTGAGGTGGAAGAGATTCTCCAGACCTTTTAAATCAGATGGAAACATGCAGAAAGTCATCTTTCACACATTTCTGGCCTGAAGGGGCGTTTCATGTTGGGCTCTGAGTCTCACCGAGCCAGTACTCTCCAGCGGCGTTCCCAAAGCCCGTCTTGTACTGATCCCAGGGCCGATAGAAGTTAACTGAGCCATCCATCCTTCTCTGGAACACCTGAAGGTGGTAAACAGGTAGAAATGAGCAACGCTGTATCCAGACAGTCTGACTGGCCAGTTCATCCGTTCCTCACAGATTAGACCTCATCATGTTTGTCTGGTTAAGGTTCATAAACTTTTTACCATTTGAAGCACACAGTTCATTTAAGATGTGTTATACATAAACACAGGGACTTGCGTTGCATTAGGGTAACTTGGGACAGTACAGGTAAAAAGTAATTTAACCACTACCTTGAAAATTACATGATTTTAGTGATAAATCCACCATGCTAGAGAGTATTGGCATCTGAGCTTTGCTATATAATCACATCTTTTTACACTTCTTTGCTTGCAAATAGTCTTATTTTTTAGATTAGATCTTTGTTGTCATTGTCACATGATCAATGAAATTAAAAGTGCCATCAGTCAGTGCTGATCTGTTTTATGCACAAATACACATACAGAGATTGTACATTATCAGGTACATTTCATTTAATCGGGGTAGGCCATATTTAATCTGTACAGCTGTTTCACTTCTATGTCCCTTACTCGCTGCGGACACACCTGTATTTCCCTACTGTAAGACAATAAAGGACTGTTCTATTGTATTTCACTCTAATCACAGAGTGCAGATGGGAAACCAATTGGCTGAACCGTGGAAACTGAATCTGAACTTGGGGAAAAAAGCCACGGATGCACGGCTAAAGCAAGCAGAATTAGATCTCCAGTTAGACAAACCATTATTAACAAATCAGAAAAACATAATTTGAAATTTAAACTAAGGAACTGATGAATTTCCCCAGATCATGGAACCAGAAAAGTACCGAAGAGTATATTTTGCAACCAAACATTAAAACAAATGTGTCCACCGAGGCATGCCAATTATCAGCATGTGAATCATGGAGGGAGACAAATATGAACAACACTCACAGTCCACGCTCCTTCCAGAGAGTCCATGTCACAGTACACCTGCACACACACAGCAAAACCTTACGTTCAACTCTGACTGCAGCTCACAAGAAGCCCTCCGAGGAAACACGCTGCTGCTCTGGGCCTTCCCTGTTCCCCACAGCAGGACGCAGAGCAGCGGGTTTCTAACTCCTGACGGTGTGGGTGTGTACCTGGACAGCAGACGTGGCTCCGATCGGATAGATGGTGGAAACTCCGCTGGGTCGGCTGGGATTTCTGCTGTGAACGTCGCTGCAGTCCAGAGGAAGGACGAGAGGCGAGCAGAGGCTCATCCCGGGAGCCAGGAGGAGGAGAACCAGCAGCTGGAGTAAAGGAGCAGAGTTCAGGTTATTTCACCATGAAACATCATGCAGAGTGGGAGCAGCATGGTGGAGCTTCTCAAAGTCCATTCAGTGATCTGGAATCTACTGGGCGATGGTGTTGAAACAAGGAAAGAGCGTTCCAGGTAAAGTCTCTGCGTAAACTCACCTTCATCATGAGAAATACGTGGAAGTGAAATGATGAAGACTCATGTCTCTGAGCTGTACTTATATAGTGCCAGATAAATTAATAATTTGCAAAAACCGCATTTGGAAATGCCCAAGTTGAGCAATGAGACATCCATCAGAGAACACAGTGTGGCTGATTAACTCAGATAGACACCAAAGACAAATCTGCTTTCTACTATTACCAAACAATGGAAAGTTTATGGCTGAAAATCAGACGCAACGCCAGGCACAGTGCGCAGCTAGAGGATCCAGCTGCTGCAAAATAAACGCTTAAATTATTTACACTGATCAAACATCTAATATAAGAACTGAGTTTATCTGTCAACAGTTCACCTAAAGGGCGAACTGACTAGTTTTGAGATCTACGGTGATGTCTGAAAGAGGCATCTTCTTCCTAAAGCACACCCATTTGAGTCTGAACGGGATGAAATGATTGGGCCTTTATCAAGTTCATCTAAACCCTAAAATAAAAAACAAATTCCACACCGGCATTATTTAGTCAACAAAGCTGAAACCTAAATAGAAAAGTTGTATCTGAAAAATTAAGTGCACCTTATCAAATAAAAAGGCCATTGGGAAAAACACCATTATGAAATAAAAGAGGACAGTTTAAAGAATTACATTTTAAGATAAAAACTGCTGGAATTAAATGTCTCACTAACTTATTTTATTTTGAAAGATATTAATCTTTCTATAAATAAATTAAATAGTTAAATGTTTTACTACAAACATTTTTCAAAGAATGAAAAACATTTGATACTGAGAAGATACTATTACAAGCATTAAGTTATTTCACAATGTCATTGTCACTTTGAATATTTCTATCATATCTATTTAAGTAGACAGTAATTTCATAATGTTTTATTTATTTCATTTTGAGCACTATGGTGTTCCATAACTGAGGCTCAGACATTTGTTTCTGCACAGCCCTCCTGAAGTCCCCAGCTCAGCACTTCAAGCTGACAGTGGCAAAGATCCAGTCAAAGTCCAGATCTCTGTTTGTTTATGGAGCCACCTGGAACACGCAAAAACTCCTGCTTTTGTTCAGGTAGTCATGAAGATAGAATCTAGCGAATCTGTTATTTTTATTCTGTCCTAATCCAAACAGCCAGAAAACCAGGCAGTACCATTTTCTGGTATGACTAAATTTTCCAGTTGTGTTAAAATTTTTACACGATAACTCATTCAGACTGTTCAGATGATCCAGATAACAGGTTCTGATAAATATTCTAACTTCTAATAATCTAATCAAGCCAGTTAGACGTTTGGAAAACCTTTTGGCTCACATTTCTGGAGGCCCAGCTTGGTTTAACCAGAGCAGCTGCTGCCACTCCAGTATGGAGAAATTCAGCAGGTTTTCCCCTCTCAAGATGAGAAAACGTGAAATTTTCCCAACTTTTGTGTTCCTTGCCGACTGGGTATGAAATCACAGCAGATTCAGAGCAACATTCTTCTATAAAACATCACCCACTAGATGTTAGCAAAAAAACTGAGATAAAAGCATCTTCATCAGTCGTGTTCCAGCCTTCACACTGCAGCTGACGGCTCAAACTGGATGTTGTTGTGCTCGTGGAGCTTTGCAGATTCTTCTTTTAAAAATGCTAAATTTTATTGATATTGCATATTTCTGTGAACTGCCCCTAAAAAAAAAATGGACGATTTAGATTCCGTTTTGTCTTATGAAGCCAAGCTAAAACAAAAACTTGTCTAAGTGAGTTTCTCGTTCTATAAAATAAGTTTGACGCCCTAAAAATGTCACGTTCCAGCAAACTGAGGATTCTGGCCCAAAAAAAAAAAAAAAAAAAGAGGATTTTTTGTTTCAATTAAAGAACAAAAAAAAAAAAATTCTACAATCAAAAGGAAAACATAAATAACGAAACGTTTAATTGAACAAACATTTATTATTCCTAAAAAGGTTAAATAGAGATCACCAACACAGAAGAGTTTTCCCTTCGACACAGAGACGACACGAGAGCAAACACGACACAGATGGACCACACCCTATAAATAAGAAACTCAGTCCACTGATAATTTACAGAGATTGCATATTTTAAACAAAAATTATAAAATCTCCAAGAAACAGTGCAAAGATACCCACACCAAAAGATAAAAAAAAAAAAAAAAAAGGACCCTGCTCCACTTCCCACAGAACAGAAAACCCTTTGGTCTTCCTGTAGTGTTGCTGCTGCTGTCTGCGAGCAGCAGGAGAAATGCCATGAAGACGTGGGGGGATTGCTGGATGGCTACCTTTTGAACAGACACGTAAATCTCATGAGATAATACAATACAGGTTAAAGTGAAGGCAGCGTCAGTGTTTGACTGAGGAAACCGCTTCAAGTGCGCAACATTTAAAAATGTGAAACAAAGTCCGACGCGATGAAGCAAATTTCATCTCCAGTGTTTGTTGTTCCTGACTGACAGAGAAATGACACAATAATAAAAGACAAAAATGCAATAAAATCTGTTGGAGGTGACGGGAAACGGCAGCAGGAAGCCGCCCCCCCCCCCCAGGACGCTGAAAACCTGAAACAAATCAGATGATTTAACCTGACAACAACCTGACGTCCCAAACTGTTTACAAAAGGAATCTCCCTTTAACCCGGTGTTCTTTACCCTGAAGGTCATAAAAGAAAAAAAAAAAAATTACAATTTCTTGATAGGTATTGCACCAATGATGCACCTGCTTGTATGTTTACAGGTTTCTGTGGACACATCTGCAGAGACCCAGAATCGGTATTTACAGCATCACCAACACAGACAGGAGCGAAGCTGAAGAAATCCAACATCTGTGCGAAGCAAAGCGGCACCAGAGTGAAGACACGGGGTGTGAGGAACTCCTCAGAGCCGCGACGAAGTTAGAAAGGCTCTTTTCAGGCTAATCATCCATTCACAAAAAAACGAAAAAAAGAAAACAATCCTCCCAAAAAAAAAAACACTTTTCAGCTGCAGTGCTGCACGGCGGAGGGTAGGGGGCGCTGCGCTACATGTACTGGTGGGGATATTCCACAGCGGTGTCAGTCTCCCCTGGACCAGCGGAGTCAGGACACCGGTGGAGCTGCGGCGCCCCCCTCTGGATCATGCAGTGATGTTGCAACCCTACGAGGAGACGCTGAAGGCTTCAGAGACGCGCCGCTCTGGTTCCACCGCAGACGGATCTCGGTTGTCGTTTTTTCCACAAATGCAAACAAATAAAAAAACGTGTAAAGACGGGTCGCCTCCTCAAAGATCATAAAAGTCCAAAAGTTATCGGCAGACGTCGAATCCCTGTGAAGGCGCGGAGACGCCAGGAGGAAGAGGAGGAGACGTGGTTTTCGGCATGCCTGAGGAACGCCCACGCGTCGGTGCGATTCCGAGGAGGCGGAGCACCAGCGGACGAAGGTTTAAACACATGCACGGCACCACGCTGAGCGGCCACGTCCCCAGCCGGCCTGCCTCCGGGACTTTCAGAGGGCGTGCGGCGAGCGCCCGACCTCGGGCCGGTTCAGAGCTGGTGCACGACGCTGTCCGCCTGGTTGACAGAGACGGAGCCGTCCTGCCGCAGCCGCTGCCACTGGAAGGTCGTGCTGAGGGGTCCCACCACATCCTCGTCGTTTTCCTGCTCCTTGGCAAACTCCAGGAACACCTGAGAAATGTGAAGTGCAGGAAGTGATACACTATTAAAAAGGAGGAAAGTATTGTTTTAAACAATCCTCGGATTGGTAGACAAAAATAAAAAATAGAGACCCAAAGTTGAAATATGTTAAGCCTTGTTTTGCCAGGGTGAAATGATGGTCACGCATGCACAATGATTTCTAAAAATAAGACCTGTTGATTTACTGATTCAAACAATGGTTAAAGTTAGATATCCAGGCTCAAACTTAACCTGTCTCCAAGTAACGCTGATTGCTTTGTCAAGGCCTGCACTGGAAAAACAGACCTAAAAATAAGTAAAATGTTCTAAAAATGAGTTTATTTGTCCTTGATTTGAGCAGGTAAATAAGATATTTTGCCAATGGAATAAGATTTGTGGAATTAAAATAGGAACAACTCATCTCCATCATCTTATTTCAAGTGCAGGATGTCCGTCCGTCCGTCTTCTTCCGCTTATCCGGGATCGGGTCGCGGGGGTAGCAGCTTCAGTAGGGAGGCCCAGACGTCCCTCTCCCCAGCCACTTGGGCCAGCTCCTCAGGAGGAACCCCAAGGCGTTCCCAGGCCAGCCGGGGGACATAGTCCCTCCAGCGTGTCCTGGGTCTTCCCCTGGGCCTCCTCCCGGTGGGACGTGCCCGGAACACCTCTCCAGGGAGGCGTCCAGGAGGCATCCTGACCAGATGCCCGAGCCACCTCAACTGGCTCCTCTCGACGTGGAGGAGCAGCGGCTCTACTCTGAGTCCTCCCCGGATGACTGAGCTCCTCACCCTATCTCTAAGGGAGAGCCCAGACACACTACGGAGAAAACTCATTTCAGCCGCTTGTATCCGGGATCTCGTTCTTTCGGTCACGACCCAAAGCTCGTGACCATAGATGAGGGTAGAAACGTAGATCGACCGGTAAATCGAGAGCTTCACCTTTTGGCTCAGTTCTCTCTTCACCACAACGGATCGGTACAGTGCCCGGTTCACAGCAGACGCTGCACCAATCCGCCTGTCGATCTCCCGCTCCATCCTCCCCTCATTCGTGAACAAGACCCCAAGATACTTGAACTCCACCACTAGGGGCAGCACATCCTCCCCAACCCGGAGAAGGCACTCTACCCTTTTCCGGTTCAAGACCATGGTCTCGGATTTGGAGGCACTGATTTTCATCCCGGCCACTTCTCACTCGGCTGCGAACCGCTCTAGTGAGAGCTGTAGATCACGCCCTGATGAAGCCAATAGGACCACGTCGTCCGCGAATAGCAGAGACGCAATCCTAAGGCCACCAAAACGGATCCCCTCAACACCTTGGCTGCGCCTAGAAATTCTGTCCATAAAAGTTATGAACAGAATCGGTGACAAAGGGCAACCTTGGCGGAGTCCAACTCTCACCGGAAACGAGTCCGACTTACTGCCGGCAATGCGGACCAGACTCTGACACCGGTCGTACAGAGACCTGACAGCCCTTATTAAAGGGCCCGGTCCTTCATACTCCCGGAGTACCCCCCACAGGATCCCCCGGGGGACACGGTCGAATGCCTTCTCCAGATCCACAAAGCACATGTAGACTGGTTGGGCAAACTCCCATGCCCCCTCCAGGATCCTGCTGAGGGTATAGAGCTGGTCCAGTGTTCCACGGCCAGGACGAAAACCACACTGCTCTTCCTGAATCCGAGATCCGACTATCCGACGGACCCTCCTTTCCAGAACCCCCGAATAGACCTTACCAGGGAGGCTTAAGAGTGATTCCTCTGTAGTTGGAACACACCCTCCGGTCCCCCTTTTTAAATAGGGGAACCACCACCCCAGTCTGCCAATCCAGGGGAACTGCCCCCGATGTCCACGCAATGTTGCAGAGCCGCGTTAACCAACACAGCCCCACAACATCCAGAGCCTTAAGGTACTCCGGGCGAATCTCATCCACCCCCGGGGCCTTGCCACCGAGGAGCTTTTTAACAACCTCGGCAACCTCAGCACCAGAGATGGGAGAACCCGACCCAGAGTTCTCAGGCTCTACTTCCGCAACAGAAGACGTGTTGGTGGGATTAAGGAGGTCTTCGAAGTATTCCGCCCACCATCACATGACGTCCCGAGTCGAGGTCAGCAGCACACCACCCCCATTGTAAACAGTGTTGGTACTGCACTGCTTCCCCCTCCTGAGACGCCGGAGAGTGGACCAGAATCGCTTTGAAGACATACGGAAGTCTTTCTCCATGGCCTCTCCGAACTCTTCCCACGCCTGAGTTTTTGCCTCGGCGACCAGCCGAGCCGCCTGCCGCTTCGACTGCCGGTACACATCAGCTGCTTCCGGAGTCCCACAGGCCAATAAAGCCCGGTAGGACTCCTTCTTCAGCTTGACGGCAACCCTCGAACCTGCTGGTGTCCACCAGCGGGTTCGAGGGTTGCCGCCGCGACATGCACCGACAACCTTGCGGCCACAGCTCCGACTAGCCGCCTCAACAATAGAGGCGTGGAACATGGTCCATTCAGACTCAATGTCCCCCGCCTCCCTCGGGACGTGTTTAAAGTTCTCCCGGAGGTGGGAGTTAAAGCTCCGCCTCACAGGGGACTCTGCCAGACGTTCCCAGCAAACCCTCACAGTACGTTTGGGCCTGCCCGGTCGGACCGGCTTCCTCCCCCGCCATCGGAGCCAACTCACCACCAGGTAGTGGTCGGTGGAGAGCTCCGCCCCTCTCTTCACCCGAGTGTCCAAGACATACGGCCGCAGATCAGATGAAACGACAACAAAGTTGATCATTGAACTGCGACCTAGGGTGTCCTGGTGCCAAGAGCACATATGGACAACCTTATGCTTGAACATGGTGTTTGTGATGGACAATCCATGACGAGCACAGGAGTCCAACAACAAAACACCACTTGAGTTCAGATCAGGTGGGCCATTCCAGGAGGGGCACTCTCCAGTACCCCTTCCAAGGACTCCAAAAAGGGTGGGTAATCTGAACTGCTGTTTGGCGCATAAGCGCAAACAACAGTCAGAACCCGTCCCCCCACACGAATGCGGAGGGAGGCCACCCTCTCGTTCACCGGGGAAAACCCCAACGTGCAGGCACCGAGATGGGGGGAAACAAGTATGCCAACCCCAGCTCGGCGCCTCTCACCATGGGCAACTCCAGAGTGGAAGAATGTCCAGCCCCTCTCAAGGAGACTGGTTCCGGAGCCAGAGCGGTGCGTCGAGGTGAGTCCGACTATCTCTAGTCGGAATCTCTCAACCTTGCGCACAAGCTCAGGCTCCTTCCCCACCAGAGAGGTGACATTCTACGTCCCAAGAGCCAGCTTCTGCAGCCGAGGATCGGAACGCCAAGGTCCCCACCCTCTACTGCTACCTGTTACACAATGCACCCGACCCCTTTGGCCCCTCCGACAGGTGGTGAGCCCGTCGGAAGGGGGACCCATGTCGCCTCTTCGGGTGAGACCGGCCGGGCTCCATGGGCAAAAGCCCGGCCACCAGACGCTCGCCAACGTGCCCCACCTCCAGGCCTGGCTCCAGAGTGGGGCTCCGGTGACCCGCGTCCGGGCGAGGGAACACGAGGTCCAATAATCGTACTCATCATAAGGGCATTTTGGGCTGCGCTTTGTCTGGTCCCTCACCTAGGACCTGTCTGCCTTGGGTGACCCTACTAGGGGCTTAAAGCCCCTGACAGCATAGCTCCTAGGATCATTGGGACACTCAAACCACTCCACCACGGTAAGGTGGCAGCCCTCCCTGGGTTGCCACCTTACCGTGGGGGCTGCAGGATGTCTAATTATCTTATTTTAGGGGTCAAAATACTCATTCCATTGGCAGATAATCTTATTTACCTGCTCAAATCAAGGACAAATACACTAACTTTAAGAACATTTTACTTATTTTTAGATCCGTTTTTGCAGTGTGCTAACCTTTGAAAATAGCATTAAGATAGCAGTTCTGACGGTTCTCAATGATCCTGCATCATCCATGTCTGCATCTTGAAGCAGTAAAAAAAAAAAAAAACAGACGTTATCCTCCCTCTCCTCCCACTGTAGACTTTCAAAAGCTTTTGGAGCTACGTCCAAAACAACTGCCGACTCAAAGCTCTTCGGTTCAAACGGCTCTACAGACGAAGCTGGTCAGGCACGTCTTTGCCAAGGTCTGGGAGGAAAACGCTCCCCCCTCAGATGAATTAGGAAACTGGTTATGATTAAACGATGAAGGTCTACCAACATATTGGTTCATTTCGCCTCAAATCCACAGCTAGATGGTTGAAACATGGATACGGGTGGGTGAACAATGAACTCAAACACACATCTAGACCAGACTTGGATAACATAACTTCTGAAATGGCCTTCCCAAAATAGAGAATTTATGCTTAAAAAGCCTGGTTTATGCCAGCACCCAGCCACAATGATGCCAGCAGCTTGTTTATGGCTTAAAAAAAGGGCCAAAAAGCAGAGAAATATTTCTTATTATAACACTTAGTTCTCTTTGTCTCCCTGTTCAGATAATAAATAACTCCTGTTTTAGTCTTGTCAAACATCCTTTTTTTGGTATTTGCCCAGATAACACAGTAAAAAATGCTCAGTGCGACACATTCGGGTGCGTCTTGCTTAGTTTCTCCACATACCTGCTCCAATGTTGACTGGGAGAAGTTGTACTCCTCAAAGTTGAAGGTCTGTTTGGCTGGAAACGCAGAAAACGATCAGAAACGGCCGCTGCAGAGCCAGCCGTGCTCCAGATGTGGCTTTTGCTTTTTAAGCGAGAGCAGCAACTCACCGGTCTCTAACTGGGAGAAGGAATGGGCCAGCGACTTGACGTCCTCCCTGGGGATCTTATAAACCATCAGAGTGGTAAAGCTGGAGAGGAGACAGCAACGATGTATGTGAACGCAGCACATTAAAGTTGCAGCATGGCTAAAGTTGACCTCGGGGTGGGAGGGATGTTCTTGCTGAAAGGAAGCTACGTTCTGAGGTCGTGCACCAGATACGACCTGGCCTTCCCTCCAGCAGGAATCTTAAGAGGCTTTTTTGACTTGGTTGGTCGTACCTCTCCTGTCGGACGGCGTGAGGGAAGATTCGGAGAATCTCCTTGTGCAGCAGCGCCACCTGCTGGAGTCCTGTCAGCTCCTCTCTCAGTTTCACCTCCAGACTGTAGCCTTGACCGTATTTAGCTTTCAGATGCTGGATGGAGCCGATGCACCTGATTGGAGAGAAACGATTGAGAACCTGTAATCTGAAATAAATAAAATAAAAAATAATCCGATTCCAAGTGAAAGAGGAACCTCAGCTGGCCGGAAACCATGATGGCAACCCGGTCGCACACGGCCTCGGCCTCCTCCATGTAGTGTGTGGTGAGGATGGCTCCTCGCTGATGGTTCCTGAATGCAGCACGCATGGCTCTCCTGCAGGAAGACACGTGTGAGGCTAACAAAGTTCTTGTCTCAGTTTAAATCGGCGGCCGAAAGGAATTGAGTTAACGCTATTTAGCTGAAGAGTTCCAACACTGAGCTGACTTTACTGGTGTGAAAAGGCAAAAAGTGTTGGAAGAACAGCAGAACCGGCCCTTAGTTTCCCCGACTCCGCTCCATATTAACCCCTCTGCTTCAGCAAACCTCCCGCCTAAGGCCGAGGAACGTTTAGAGTCTCACCACATCCGCTGCTTAGACTTGGGATCCATTCCTGACGACGGCTCGTCCAGCAGGACGATCTGAGGATTGCCGATCATACTCAGAGCAAAGCACAGCTGTAACCGCACAGTTAGAGGCTGCTGGTGAGGACCGCTTTGCTTTCACCCAACAGAACAGACAATAAATCACACAGTTGAGCGTCCGGCCATTTAAACGGCGCTCTCACCTTCCGTTTGATTCCTGCAGAGAGACTCTTGGCCTGTTTGTTTAAATGCTCCCTCAGCTCCAAGGCGTTCGACACTCTGACAAAAACATCACGCAGCAGTTTAAACACGTGTAATCTTAGAGCTAAAACTGGGTTTAAAAAACACTCCCAAACTTAAACCCTACACGACTAAACAAGTTCAGTTTTAATAGTTTATGTTTTTCTTTGAATTTGAACGTTTTCATGCAAACCTGCTTTGGGTCTGAGGGGTTAGAAGACTCACCGTCTTATGATCTCCGGGACCTCCTGGCCCTTCAGGCCTTTGATGGCAGCGTAGATCTCCAGATGTTCCTGCAAAGTGATCCGGGGCCACAGAGGGTTCACCTGGGGACAGTAGCCGACGTGATCCAGGGGGTTTTCCACGGGACGGAACTCGGTGCTGTAGTCTCCCATCAGGATCTGGACCCAAAGAGAAGAGGGAACCTCAACGTCTCTTTACTTTACTTAAGTTGTATTATCTGGGTAAACAAAATTTATGGATTCTTTGCTTGAAAAAAAAAAAAAAAAAATTGTGTTTGGATATATCACGTCTCTACTTGTAAAATAAACAATGTGTCCCGTTTCTTTCGTTTACGTTTTTGTTTTTTAACGAATGGGGCTGGATGATAATTCAATAACAATACATATCGATCGATTGACATATATCGATGATAGAAAAAAAAGGGTAAATAAAAAGTTCAATAGAATAATAGTTTTTCTTTCTTTTGCATTCTAGCCACGTAGGTTAATATTAGAGTCATTACATCCTTCCAGCCAATCACAAACGTCCAGGACCGCTCCGCCCCAAACTCCGCCCCCTTCAAATACTTCAGAGAGCACACGGTTTTTTTTATTTTTTAAAAACTTGCAGTTTTTACTAAAAAGTTGGTTTAATAAAGGATTGAGTTTGAATATAGTGTTTGTGTGTTCTTTATCTAAAAATAAGTCACTAAGCAACAGCATAAAATGGCCAGGGCTGCACTTAAAATATGCAGCCCTGGCTGCATATTTTGCATATAATATAAGTATTTACTTCTACCTACCTTCTTTTGAATGTGAAAGTCAATACATTTGAAATAAAGAAACTTTACTCCCAGGTGTGCTAAAGACTGATAAAACTTTCAGAACTTCTTTGGCATTTTTCACAACGCATTTTTTGAAAACAAAATTTAACAAGCTTCCAACACATTATACATGTGCAATTTCGAGAATTATTCACACTGTTTTCTGAGTTCCCAGTAGCAAAAATAAATACGGATATTCAAACAAATCTGTGAATTTACTGTCAGACAAATGTCTGAAATACAGCATTTTTTTAATACATCAATGCCAGACAGATGATTAACTGTTACTCCAGAGGTAAAAGGGAAAAGAGAAGTGGCGGTGTACCTGGCCTGACGTGGGGTCGGTGTCACCGGACAGCATGTGCATGACCGTGCTCTTTCCTGCTCCGTTGGGGCCCAGCAGTCCAAGAACTTCCCCTGAAGAAAACAAGCAGGTTATTTCTCCCTGACATGAAGCCTGCACCTGAACCCCAACCCCTCAGCATATTTATTCCTCATCTTTAAGTGCAGCAGAGTTTGGAAAACAGAGAGGCACAGACGTCGTGTACCTTTGCGAACACAGAAAGAGATGTTCTTTGCGGCTACTTTAGTCTTCTTGGTGAAGGAGAAGCCTTCTTTCCTGCCTTGGTAGTGCTTACTTAGGTTGCTAACAACCACAACAGGTTTCTGAGGGAGAAACAAAATAAATTATTTGTTTGCGTTTAGTTCAAAATTTGATTTACAGACAAACTCAACCTTTTAGGCCAGTAATACTAAAACCTTTTTTTGTTTGGTCTGCTAAAAACAGCTCTTATTTTGAATTTTCGTCACCTCCTCACAAGCCTGACAAGTGAGCGCCTCCTTCACTCTGGCCTTCTCCATCTGAACGTCCTCATCTTCGTTCAGCCCTTCGTCTGGGATCCGCTCCGGTTTGGGCTTCGTCTTGGACGAGATCCTGTCAGAGTTCAGGAGTGAAGAGCCTCTTTAACATCATTACCAACGTTCTCTCTCACGGTTAATACGATCCCTTATAGCTCTGTGTTAAATTACTCTGCAGGGATCGTCCCTGTAATGCGATCAGCACCTGCAGAGCTGGTCGTTCTTCATCGCCCTCCCTCCGTATCGGATCTCCAGCCAGCGGAGCAGGAAAAGCAGAACGATGCACTGCAGATACGGCTGCGCACAAAACACACACACACACACACACAGTCTGTTGAAAGAAAAATCCTCCTGCGCGATTTCAGGAACGTCAAAAAGGCAAAAAGGAAAAACTTACGGCTACGACAGAAATGAGCAGACTTTTCCACAAGAAGTTCTCCTCGTACATAACTGGAAGGAATGTTGCCTGGGGAGAGAAAAACACGAGCAGCGATTCTTTAACGCAAACCTGGGGTCTGTGAAAATTAGCAAAAACAAAACTAAAAGTCAAAAAGGAGTTTATTCTTTGTTTTGAAATGAAGCTTTCTGCTTTTTAAATCTGAAAAGTCTGTCGTTGGCCTGTTAATTTGAAGGAACAAGAGAGCAGAAAAAGCTGCAGCGCTGGTTGAGATCAAGGACTAAAAAAAGGACCTCAGTGTTCAATTACTCTTCAAACACAGTTCAACTCTGAAAGGTCTGTGGGCATTTTCCTTATTTTTAAAGCCCATTCTCCTTTTTGAAGTACTTGTATTTATCACATTCACCTTGGTACAAGCAGAAAAGTTCGCCTCTCTGTTAGCTGAATGCATCCGGTAGTAAAGCACAGATTTTAGCTACCGTATTTTTCACAATGTAAGCCGCACCTAAAATCCTTAAACTTTCTCACAAATTGATGGTGCGCCTAATATATGATTACCGTTGTGCTTACCGACTGATTTTATGCAGTACAATGCGCTCAAATATCTGTCAAAATGACAGATTAGTTAGAAGCCGCTCTGAATGGATATTCGGAGCATTATGGTACACTGTGTCACTACCTGTTAGGACCCCTGAGCTGTCTACAAGACTGCCTGACTGTAATGTCTAAACTAGAAGTGCATTCATGTAAGGCAGGCCGTGCCAGGAGTACACACTAGCAACAATAAACCAAGTAAGTTAGATCAATATAAAGTTGGCCTTATGTTAGATACAGGGCAGTGTAGTCCAAATAATAAAAAAAAAAAAAAGGTGCTATATCTAAAAATCGTGCAGATAAATTTTATAAAAAAAAAAAACAGTAACACTGCTCATTGAGACGGCTTGCCTCTCCTCCTGTGCTTTCAGATGATGTGTATAGGTCTACTTTATATTGTATAATCATGAAGACATAAATGAAAAGACCAAAACGTTGCTCCTGACAGCGGTTTAAAGCATTCAGTGGAGAACAGCTGCCATGTTGCTCTCCACTCCTACCTTGGTGATGCAGTTGAGGCAACCCATCAGAGGATACAGGGGGTTGAGAAGACATAGGGCGTTGTGCAGAGTTCTCGTCAGGTCAAAGTTGTCGGTCACAAACGACAGCTGGACGATGGAGGCCGACACCACGCACACCTGCAGCAGAAGCCATTTATGTACTGAAAACCAGCCAGCGAACACATTAAAACGGCAACAGCAGGAAGGAGAGGCTGCATCACAGTGATAGATCCAGATGCCGCATCGCTTAAGTCTCACCATCATGGAGATGAAAGAGAAGAAGTCTCTGTTGCTCTGCACTCGTGTGAATCCGAAAGAAACAACGTACGTGAACAGGATCATGGCTGGGCCGAAGCCGACGGTGCAGAGGACCTAAGAGAGAGAAGAGGCACAGCAATGGTTAACGGTCGCCCTGCATCGGACCGGATGGGCCAGTGTTTGAAGCGGCAGCGCAGACCACAGCTGTGAGGTTGCTGGTCGTCGGCAGGTGTTCAGAGTGGAAGGAGAAGAGGATGAGGCTCATGAAGGACAGGATGATGTAGTAGAAGGGGATGTCCACGGCGGCCTGGCCGCACCAGTAGGCTGACGGCAACAGGCCCGAGATCCGCAGCGTCGAGCGACACTTTATCTGAGGAAAAGGAAACGAACGCTGTACGTCAAGTCCATGATTCAAAGCACAGATCGGTACATTAATGCTTCAGAGCTTCAGCAGGCGTTACTGTAGCAGCAGGGGCCAGAGCCGGATGACTCTGGCTTTTAACAACTTAACCAGGACAGCCACAGAGCTACCTCTAAGCAAAAAAATATATAATATTCTGTGTGTATTTCTATTCTATGTAAATGCAATGATATAGTCCCTTACAAAAGTAGTCACCCCTGCCCCCCTCAGGCTTTTTACCTGTTCGGTTACATTCTAACCTGTATTTTAAATGCTTTATTTTTATTTCATTGTGCACAAAATAGTCTAAGTTGGTGAGGTTAAAATGTGAAATATATATATATATATATATATATATATATATATATATATATATATATATATATATATAAAAAAGGGGGTTAGGGTGCATATGTATCCACCCCCTTTACTATGATGCCCCTAAAAGGTTTGAGTGTAACCAGTTACCTCCTAACCTCGCCTAATTGGTTCCACCTGTGTGCAAACCATGTGTCACATGATCTGTCAGATGTCGGAAAGGCCCCAGAAGCTGCAGCACCACTAAGCAAGAGGCATCACACCATGAAGACCAAGGAGCTCTCCAAGCAAGTCATGGACACATTTGTTGAGAAGTACAAGTCAGGGCGGGGTCATAAAACAATATCCAGATATTTGATGTTGCACTGTTTGGTGCAAACCCAATACATTCCATCACCCCAAGAACTGCATCCCCGCAGTGAAACATGGTGGTGGCAGCATCATGCTGTGGGGATATTGTTAGGCAGCAGGGACTGGGGAACTGGTCCGAGTCGAGGGAAAGATGGATGCTGCTGAATACAGAGATGTTCTTCAGCAGAACCTGTCAGTCTACCTGTGATTTGAGGCTGGTCCTGCTGGAAGGTGGAGGTTCACCTTCCAGCAGGACGATGATGCATCCTGCTAAAGCAACACTAGAGGGATTTAAGGGGAAACATTTAAATGTGTTTGAATGGCCTAGTCAAAGCCCAGACTACAGTCAAATCGAGAATCTAGCGTTAAGACTGGAAGATCGCTGTTCACACGTGAAAAACATCCAACGTGAAGGAGGTAGAGGAGTTTGGTCTTGAAGAACGGGTAAAGATCCCAGTGGCAAAATGTGGCGAGCTCACAGAGACATATCCAGAGCTATTTGCTGCAGTAGTTGGCACAAAGGTGGCTCTACAAAGTAGACTTTAGGAGGGGGTGAACAGTTATACATGCTGAAGTTTTATGTTATTTTGTCCTATTTGTTGTTCGCTTCAATTCAATGCAATTTTATTTTATTTATATAGCGCCAGTTCATGAAACATGTCATCTCAAGGCACTTTCCAAGTCAAATTCAATCAGATTATACAGATTGGATCAGATTATACAGAAACATTTCCTATCTAAAGAAACCCAGTAGATTTCATCACATCTTCAAAGTTTTAGGCATGTTCTCTAAATGACCTGGGGCAAACTGTTAAACAATCCACTTTAATTCCAGGTTGTGAGGCAACATAACATGAAAAATGCCAAGGCAATGTAGCTTATGACAAATAATGTACTGCATGGTGTGTTACCGTGTGATAATCAAAACACGCACTGAGCTGCATCCTTTAAATCACGGGTGGGAGTGATTATTACCTCACAATCTCGGGTGTGATCCATGGCAAAATATGCCGGCATTCCGGCGGCCAGCATTCCCAGCATGATGGCCTCTATGTAGACCAGAGCGTAGGACGTCACGTCCGGGATTTGCTGCAGAATCAAACACAGTTCACAGTCGTCCCTTTAAATCCCACATTGTCAATGTAGTCCCTCTTCTGTCGGAGACAGTGTTGTATAGTAACGAAGTAAAAATACTTCACTGCTGTACTTAGGAGTACCTTTTACTTTTCTCGAGTATAATTTTTTTGATAACTTTTACTTCACTATATTTCCAAACTTAATTGCATACTTTTACTCCGATACATTTTCAATGTTTGGTTTAGTTACTTGTGAGTGAGTGAGTGAGTGAGTGAGTGAGAGTGAGAGAGAGAGAGAGAGAGAGAGAGACTCAGCGGGGGCGGGGCCTGGTGCTCCCCGCAGCCAATCACTAACGCGCCTGGCCTTTGATTGAAAAGCAACTGTCTACTGGTAAATCACTGATGCACCTTACTGCATATTTGTTTACATTGTTTTACATTGTTTACATTTTAACTGCCTACTGTTCACTGCTGCACTTTTTCCGGAAGTCAATTGAAACTTATCCTGTAAGTGACTGCGATTTATCACTGCACTTTTATCCTGTACTGTAATTCACTGCAAGGTATCCTGTAGAGTTACTGCAATCTTTCTGAGCTGTGTGAAAACGAAATTTCATTCTGTATGCACTCTGTGTATACAAAATGACAATAAAGAAAGTCTAAGTCTAAAAGACCATATTTTGGCTGCAGTGCTTGCGGTTCTCTTCTGAAGAAAAGATGGCCTGGTGTGTGTGTGGTGTGGTGTGGTGGCGGCAAGTGTAAAGGGGGGGCCCAAAAAGACTGTTGCCCCGGGCCCTGGCACAGCTGTCAGCCTGCAGGTGTATCTATCAGCAGGTTTACCACTTCCTAGGTTAACTAAGCCTGGTTTATCACTTAACCATGTTTTTAGTATACACCCCCTGGTCTAAATCTTGCCTGCACTTGGTTGTGTACAATTTTAAAGTGCACAGCACTGACCTTGTTTGAAGAAGGAAAACTGAAAGCTTACAAAAAGTTTGTATTTTCTGTCTAAACTTGGTCTAAATTTCTCCAACACTTGGTTGTGTATATTATTTTAAGTAAATTCGACCTTCAAAGTTTACCAAAATGTAATTCAAACTGCATTTGCTTTGTTTTACTTTTTATTAAATTTCTTGAGTACATCTATTTTTACAGTAATTTTCATACTTAAGTACAAGACATTTCAGATACTTTAAGACTTTTACTCAAGTAACATTTCAGTCAGTGACTTGAACTTTTACCAAAGTCATATTTTGAAGAGGTACTTATACTTCTACTTGACTCTGAGATTTCAGTACTTTATACAACACTGGTCGGAGACTCACATAATCAAACGGTTTGGTCCAGGTTTGGATCTGCCCCGTTCCGTTCAGCCCTCTGAGGAGCGCGTTGCTCAGAATATTGACCGCCATGGGTAAGGAGTGGACTGTGGTGCTGTTGAAAGCCACGCTGTAGCTGAAACCCTGTCAGGACACGCCAAACAAGAGCTTTGTTAAGAGTTCTCACAGAAAACAGCCGTCCTGAATGAAACCACTAATCAGACGAAAGCTCCGGAGACCTTGGTGGAGCGGGAAACCTCTATGGCCGCGCTGTGCGGAGCTGCAGCCATGTAGTCTTCCTGTTTCATCAGCTCCACCATGATATCCTGGGATTCCAGGTTGTGGATGAAGTCGGAAATTTCAGAGTCTGCGGTGCATAAAATAACAATATTATTTTTTATCCAACAGTTTTCTTCAAGCAGAGGAATTTGTTTATCCTGCAGCTTTCTGACCAGATGAGTTTTTCACCAGGAGGCTTGTGGCGTATCTGTGTGGCGCTTGGCCCTTTTTCAAAAGGTAGCTGGGCTGAAACTGACGTTCCTGAGAGTGAATCTGGATGTTTCCCGTCACCAGCGACACGACGAGAACCGCGGAGACGAAGAGCAGGAACAGCACCACACTGAAACACAAGAGAAGACCACTCTGACACATCCTATCTACTTCTAAAAGAAGAGAGGCTGGCTGTCGGTGGCCTGGTGTTCTCTTTGCATTGCAGTGGCAAAAGCTCGCTTTTAGTCATTCAGGAAAGATTTTAATTTATAGTTTCTAAATATTTCTGATGCCAAAATTATTGCTCCACTTTGCCAGACTCAAAGGCCCAGAGATCCCAGTCCGGTTTGGATCATTTTTAAAGTTGGTATACCCAAGGTGATTCTAGAGCGATCAGGCTTTAGACAAAGATGAGACACGGATGGATGGATGGATGGATGGATGGTAGATGAATAAATGGAGGGATTAGCAGAAGAAAGGCTGGCTGGATGAATGGAGCAGGGATGGATGAAACGTTCATAATGCGAGTAGGGCTGGGCGATAAATCGATTTAATCGATCAATTCGAGTTTACATTTTGTTAAGAATACATTTTTGGAAAATCGGGATTTTTTTTTTTTCCAAATTAATCATTGGGCTTCCGTGAAGAGATCAGCACGCAATGCTGAATATATGTTAAGGAAAATATATTGTCAAAATAGTGTAAAAGGAAACCTTTTTTTTTTTTTACCGTAATGCGAGGCATTTTAATTTACTCATTTACTTATTTTTATTTAAACTTAGTTTGAAGTTACACAAGTGATGTGAAGCCTGCCCTTAAAAACAAGTTTTTACATTCATTTCTTTCATTTCTTTTTATGAAAAGAAAAGGAGGAAAAAATAAATCGATTAATCGGATTTGGTAAAGTAAAATCGGAGATTTTATTTTTAAGCCATATCGCCCAGCCCTAAATGCGAGATATGGGACCAGATCAGGGAAAACAAATATTTGAATTTAACAGGAAATGCTGTTGACAAGCTTTTCCAGACTGCATGGGAAGTGTTGTTGTTTACCGTCTGCATGTTGGATTACCTCAATGGACATGATACAAAAAGTAAACCTCTTCTTTAGAAGAACCAAACCTAAATTTAACCTCTATCAGTCCTTTTTACATTCCCCTTACCCCTTTTCTATCAACCAACAGAGATCTGGACCCTCTGTCCCTCACTAAGGTAAAACAGTCCAGGCTGAGCCGGCTTTGGGACGGTTCAGTCATGATTCTGCACCTGGACGGTTTTATCATCCTACCTACGGGGGACTCACGTGTAAACGAAGGCCTTCCACTCCCGCCGCATGCTGAGCATGTGCAGCCAGGCCACGGCGCTGAACTGCTGCCGCCACAGGGCGTGACCGGACACGGCGTCGGATTTGCTGTCCGAGAAGGTGAGCAGCCGCTGGTCGGTGTCGTCCAGCGAGGCCGCCTCGCCGTCGTCCTCTGCCTGCTCTCGGTTAAACACGCTGTAGTCTGGAGGAGGCAAATCACACAACAGAGCCGCCGTTACTCAGAGCCAGCGCTACGACTTTAAAAAAAAAAACAACGATGTTTCGTAAAACGCGCTCACCCGCTTGATCCACTTCAGCCTCCGACTCCAAACGCAGAAAAACATCTTCCAGCGTAGTCATGGAAACGCCGTAGTTGATTATCCCCAACTGCGGCTGAGAGTCGAGCTCCGAGAACAAGCCTGCGGAGATCAGATCGGGGGCCGTTTACCGAGGAGCACAGCAGAGTCGGGCACACACACCCCCCCCCCCGCTGAAGACCCGATCTGACCTGGAAACGTGTTCATGCTCTCAAAGGGCAGAGTGAAGGTCAGCTCTGCTCCGTGCTGCTGGGACAGCTTTGCTTTGGGGACGTGCTGCTTCATCAGCAACGCAACATTTTCTGCGTTACATCCCTCACTGATCGACATTCTGCAGGAGGGGCAAAACAACGTGCAACTCACTGGGCGGGCTGCTGAGAACGTACCAAAACAACAGAATTATTTTACGAAGGTTCATTCATTCATGAGGTCCAAAGGGTGAGGGGTGCATGCACACACACCTTAAAGCGGCCATTTTACCAAACACAGGGTTTCTGTTATGGTGCAGCCTCCACACAAAAAGGTCCGGGCTGGAATTCAAACCCAGGACCTCGTTGCTGTAAGGCACCACCATGAAGACGGCTCATGTCGACATGCTGCTGTGCCGGCCTCTCCATAACAAACACCGACCACCTACCTCAGATGATATCCGACACCACACTTGATCTTCAGATACAGAGAAGAGCCGACGCACTTCAGCTGCCCCTGAGAGATCACAGCTTTACGATCTAGAAGAAAGCAGCAGGTTTGGAACAGATTAAACCATTCTGAAGGGTTTGTGTATCAGACAAATATTAAGAAAGCTCATTAAGTTTCTTCTTTTTTTTAAATGCAACAAATTATGTTTAAACCCAACCAAACCAGTGTTAGTCCTTCATTTACTAAAAGTCTTTAAATGTTCTTTTTCAGGTGACTGAAAAAGTCACCTGAGGCTTAGCAAGTGATGCTGTCCTTTTGTTTTTGCCCCACGAAAAAAAAAGTAAAAAAATATATAATCCAAAGTTTTCTCTGGCAGACAACTGAACTCAGATCAGCGTCAATTTTACTTCTTTGTCTAGCATTGGTCATTTTATTTCTCTTTTCTTCTCATTGCAAAAAAGGGAATTAGAAGTAACATTTTATTGAAATGAGTGTATTTGACTTTGATTTGAGCAGGTAAATAAGATTATCTGCCAATGGGATGATTTCTAAACAATTAGATAATAATTAGATAAACTGTAGTTGAATTTTGTTCCTATTTTAAGTGCAAAATCTTTTTCCTTTGGCAGATCATTTAAACGTGCCTGCTCAAATAAAGAATAAATTACTTACTTTTAGTTCCTTTTTTGCAGTGTTTTGAAGGGAAAATCCTGAGTTTATAAAATATTCATAGCATTATCATAGTGTAGCAAGTTCTTTTGATTTTGCCACTAGTTTTGCAGTCAAGCTAGTGGCCACAAAGGTTTTGGTGGTTTCGCTTCTATATCTCTTATGATTTTTTTTTTAGCCTCCATGTTTATGATAGTTTGTACCAAAAACCCCACCCAAAGAAAAATGACAGAAAAATACTAAATAAAATATCATACAGATCGACTAAACTATGTTGAAATTGACTAGAAACATATCAGGGGGAATTAAAATTCAGTCAGGGCTAAATTTGGTTCTGTGGATCGCTGAGATAAGTTGGAAGATTAGCCGACAAAAATTAAAATTTGCATATGACGCGCATCCCCTTTCTTATCATCTGGTTTTAGAGATATCACTTAAAAAGCTTATTTAACTACATTTATAATCAAATAAAGTTATTTTGCGTCTGAAAATGCTTCTTTAATTCAGCTCCCCCCTAGAATAAATCTCTCACCAAGGTGTAAAGGAGCAATGCCATTAAATGATGGAGGCAGCATTTCTTTATGTTAGCTGATCAAAATGAAGTAAGCTTTAGTCAACTAAAAATAGCTATAGATGACCAAATTGCTACTAATACTAAATGACATTTTAGTAAAAAATAAATGAAAACGTATTAAAATGAACAGCGCTGCTTAATTTGTTTCTCTGATTTGTGTGGCACCCTGCAATAGTTTTATCTGACTTTTATAAATGGATTCAAGAAATTCTTGTTTCTCTGAATGGATTCAAGAAATTCTTGTTTCTCTGAATGGATTCAAGAAATTTTTGTTTCTCTGAATGGATTCAAGAAATTCTTGTTTCTCTGAATGGATTCAAGAAATTCTTGTTTCTCAGAAATTTTTATCTGAGACAAACAAGCCTGCGGACGAGACAAATGCTACAACTGTGTCATTGCACAACCTTCTATCTGCTACAGGGTAGATTTGTGATAAGACTCTACAGCAGAGTGCCACAGAGGTCTGTATAATTTACTTTAGCTGCAAACGCCAATTAGACTGCCGGTCGTTGTCTTCAACCAGGGACAGTTCTCACCGGCGAGGATGTCCGCCTCGTCCATGTAGTGTGTGCTGAGCACGATGACTCTGCCCGCCTGCCGGCTCTTCAACAGAGACCAGACCTGGTGTCTGGAGCAGGGGTCCATCCCTGCTGTGGGTTCATCCAGGAGCAGAATCTGAGGAACAAGCAATAAGAGCGAGCAGAGAACTGAATTAACCAAGCTAAGAGTGTGGATGAGGTAAAACTGAGTATTTTCTATAAAAAATAAATTTCAATTTATAAAAAGTTGTTTTTTTTTATATTTCAAACTTCTTTTGAATACTTTAGAGCAGGCGTGTCAAACTCATTTTGGTTTAGGGGCCGCATACAGCTTTATCTGATCTCAAGAGGGCCACATGAGTTAACTCATTGCAAGATTAAATAGAACTAATAAATGTGGACTTGTTGTTGATTTTTATATTAAATGAATTTCACTTTTACACAATATATTATGAATAACCTCAGCGTTTTTAAAAAAAAAAAAGTATGTGCAATTTCAACAATACTTTTACTCAGTTAAACATTTACTTGAGCATTATGCATAAGAACTGATCACAGTGATTATGCAATGTTGAAAAACATTTATTCACATTTTTTGGAACTTAAAAACACTGTCCTACATGACAAAATACATCAAACAGATAAAAATTAAGAAATGATTTAAATTTATCCACACCTGAAGCTTAATCTGCTAATTAAAACACAGCGCCCCCCGTGGACAATATAGGAACTGCATATTTTCAATTAAACAAAGTACATGTTTTTTTCAATAATTGTTTTATCATTCTCTTCCTTTTATCTCCTCTTTCTTTCACCTTTTGTCTTTTTTTCTTCTTGTTCTTCCTTTCCTCTCCTACTTTCCCATTGCAGTGTCCATATCATTTAAGATATTCCCCACATGAATCATAATAAAACTATTCACTTTCATAAATCAAGTGGAGCACTATGGCAAAAGCATTACTGCTCCACTTGTGAAAATCAAATCTGATGAGCTCTATTTTTTTTTTTTTTTTTTTTTTTAAATAATGATAAAGCATTTAGCCACAGGGCAGGACTAAATTGTTCGGATCTGGCCCGTGGGCCGTATGTTTGACACTGCTTTATAGGTAAGTTGTAGGTTTTTTGTTGAAGGAAACGGTTGATCTTTTGGATTTGGTTTAGAAGAAGCCCTTTGTCTATTTAGATCCAACAAAATAATGACGTTAAAAACACTCGTGAGACGTACCTTAGGATCTCCGAGGATGGCGATGCCCACTGACAGTTTCCTCTTCTGGCCTCCACTCAGATTCTTAGCCTGAGCCGTCATGATTTTCTCCAAGTCCAGGTCCTTCAGCACCCTGGTGACCTGTCAGAGAAACACAATCGGCTAAAAGGTTTCTATTTTTACTTTCTACTGCAGCCTCCTAAAGCGCGCCTGAGAATGGTCCTTTAAAAACGTTGCAACGTCGGCTTTTATAATCAGAAGTTAAAGAGAATACATTGACATATGTTTAGAGATAATCAGAAAAAGGGCACTAAATTAATGAGATTTTTGTTAAAGAAAAATTGGAATTAGTGTCCAAAATGGTAAATTAATACAATTTAGGTCTGATAATCTTAGCCTCTTGCTGGATAGGTGGATTTTGTGCAAAGTTCTTAGTTTCCTCATTTGTTTAGTGCTTTATCGTGATCTTCTGAAACATTTCAAGCCGTCTTTAAAAATAATCACATAGAAGATCTTCGTGCTTTCATCAACAGCCATAAGGTGCAAAATGAAAACATTTTAGTTAAACATATACAGAAATAAAAAATAACTAATGGAAGGAGGATGGGGGAAAAAAAAAAACTATGTAGAAACATGTCATGATTAAAGATTTCGATCACCCCGGTACCTCAGCATCAACGTCTGCAGGTGGGATCCCTTTGATGGCGGCGAATATCCTGAGGTGCTCCTCCACAGTCAGCACGTCAAAGATGATGTTGAACTGGGGGCAGATTCCCACCAGCTGCTTCATCTCTGAGCCCTCCGCGACCTCCGCCACGGGCGAGCCGTATATGGTGGCCGAGCCATTGGTGGGGGGGCAGATGCCGCACAGGATGTTCATGAGAGTGGACTTCCCAGCGCCGCTGTGTCCCAGCAGAGCTGTGATCTGACCCTCGTAGATGTCGAACGTCAAGCCTGAGGGGGGGGGGGAATTAAAGGTGCAGCGCATTGGTTAAACCAGTCACAAATCAGAACTACACGCCAACACTAACGCTGCGCACTCGGCTCTGTGCTCACCTCTCAGAGCTTCCACTGTGTTCTCCTTGTCTTTGTACACTTTGTGGATGTTGCTGATGCTGTCAGGAGACAAAGATAATGATCATTAAAGAGAAATAAAAACCAGAAAACTGCAGCTTCAGCAGAACGCTTCTTTTTAATGGGTTGCTTTACCTACAGCAGTGAGCAAAGGGTTTGATACAACGTTTATGTCTCGATCCTCTGTTGCACTCTTTTGTGACCCTATAAAGTGCTCAGTTTTCTCAGTTCTGCAGGTTTTCTTGAAAGTAGTTAAAGTTGTTTTTTTGCATGAATTGTGAATTGTGAGCTGTGTGTTGGAAAAGCCCTGTGGAATTCCCTAAGTTTAAGAGCCTTTTTTTTAAATCCTTAAATGACTTCTAGGTCAGAGTTTAGTGAATTTAACAAACATTCCACTGAAAAAAAAAGGTTTAAAAAAGTCTGAAAACCAACAACAAGTACTGTAACATTTCTGTTTCATTCTTTTCCATCGTGTTACAGCATACTTTACAGCACAGGTGTCAAACTCAAGGCCCGCGGGCCAAATTCGGCCCGTCAAGGTAAGTTATCTGGCCCTCAAGAGCCAAAAAAAGGCATATCATGTCATAAAGTAGAGGCACATATCCTTTTAAAGTGTATAAAGTGGCTAAAACTGTCCCTCCTGTAAGTGTAACTCACCCCAATATCAACTTTTTTTGCAGATAAACTGTATAAACTGGGCCTAAGGTTGCTACTTTTATGTTACTGCCAAAGTGGCCCCATATAGAAATGAGTTTGACACCCCTGCTTTACATGAAAAACCTTCAGTTTTTTCAAGCATCTCATTAGCATCTTACGCCATTATATCTCACAGATAATTACTAAACTTGGGTCAAAAAGAAAGAATCAGATGTTGTGAGTAGATGAGTATGACTGAGTTGTATTGTTTCCATTATTATCCTGGGCTTTCAAATCCACCTCCACACATTTTTTTTCTCCAGCTCAATCTGCGACTCGAGGTGACCTGTTTGACGTAATTTACCTTGTTCCTCGTGTCGTTTTTGTCCGATCAGATAATGACAAAACAAACGAACGCTCATTGTAAACACCATTCATCAGCAGGAGAGGAATTTTACCGGATTGCTTCTTTCCCCCTGAACTCGGGGGAAACGGGCTCAACACACTCGTCTCCGCCAGGAGCGCCGTTCGCCTCCGCATCGTACACTGAACTCACTTCAACGTAGCGCTTTCTGTGTTTGGACCAATAGGACGGCTTCAGGAAGTACAGCATGGACCTCTTGATTCCAAACTCACCTGCACGTCAGACAAAGGATAGTGATTTGAGTCCATTTATCTAAGACCACAAACAGGAACTCTGATCTCATAAGATACAGGCTCCACCAGGTTCAGCTGGTGGCTAATTTACAACTGCAGCCCTTAAAGTTGAAACAAAAGATGAATAAAATACAAATGTATATAAAATACTCCCCCCCCTCCCATTTTGTGACACTATTGTCTTTATATGAATTTTCCCAATATCAAGATTTTTTCAGACATAGATGATAGCATTGTGGATATTCCAATACAAAAAACATTATCTTCAAAATGCTTTAATAGTAGTATTCAGAAAATTTAATGGGCTATAATGTCTGGAAACTCAAACAGACATACTTAATTCTCTTATTTCCATTTTTTTTATATTTTTATTAGCTTATTTTTAAATTTTCTTATTGCGCTATTCAGATCTTTTTATATTTATAAGCCTGTAGGAAGCTGTTATGTATAAATCAATGCAACATGATGAATACAAGGACAAAACCGAGACTCAACCTACATTTTGCATGCATTCATCTTTTATACAGAATATGTACCTAATACTTAAAAGTTGTAAGAAACCAACAGAACCTGTGACAACAGGTTTGTCACATTATTCTAATCTAATGCATCAAACACGCTTTATCTCTAAGGTGATTTATGATGCATACAAAAATTTTAATCAATATTTTTGTCATTACAGTCTTTCCTTACCAACAAATTAGAGCTAAAACTATTCCTAAATATCTAAGTAGAAATTCTTTCCTTCAAAATAAACATCTAGAACATCTAGGGAAATGATTTGGTTGTAGTTCTGTTTAAAATAGGCAGTCATAGTATTCTTAAAGGTCAATTTGAGTCATGATAATTAAGACTAAACAGAGGAATTGTTCATTGTATGTGACAACATATACTGTATAAGTGACTTTGTCATCTGCATACCATGTAATGTCAATTTAATCACACTTCAGTGTGTTATAAACAAAATTAATAACAACTTTGTCCATATTTAGGCATTCTACAATCTAAATAGACAACAACAACTGAATAGACAAGATTTTAACTGTAACAGATTGTTTTAACAAGGTTTTATAAGCAACACTTAGTGATCAGCACAAATTATATAAGAATAAATATGCATTAGGAAAAAGTGTGCTGTTGTTTTTTTACTCACCAGGCAGCACCTGGTCTAGGTAAACAGCCAACAGAAGGTAAAGAATGCAGTCCAGAGCCAGCATAAGCAGAGGAACATAGAGTGGATGAGGCCCGTTGGTTAGGGAGGAAAACACAGCACCATCTCCCTGTGCCTCCAGGTAAACCACCTGGAAAACAAGTAAATTCCAGCCTAAATTACCGCATTAATTCCTTCAGGAGATTCAGTGAATTAAGAGACTAACATATTGGGATATTCTCATTGTTCGAGGCAACGAACTCTCCAACAAATGGCAGAAATGATGTGTGCAGAAGGAGTGTGCAGCTAAGCGATATTGCGAGGAAGTGTGCGGAGCCAACCTGTGCAATTCCGATTGAGAAAGCACTGGGAGAGAGTAGGCAGAGAAGCCAAACCAGCGGCTGTGGGAAGTCTTGCATCAGCACCGTGAACAACGACATGCAGCCGAACACCACCGTCAGCATGGAGCCCACGGTGCTGGCGAATTTCGGCTTTTTAAATAACGGCGTCAGCATGAAGGAGAAAAAGATCTGGAAAGAGAAAAGGAACTCTTAGGATGGGCGATACTGTAATATTACGTAGGTGTCAAACTCCAATAAAGTTGCAGTTGACCCTTTAACACTGGAGTTTGATAATTCCGTTGTAATATGACAGGTATTAAAAAGGCACCGCAAAACACAGTCATCTATTACTTCCTGTTTTGAGATCGACACGCATCTGCTTCATCGCTGTTAAGACCGTTGAGAGGGAGAAATAACGCTCTATGCAGACGACTCACGGATGATATTCCGTAGAGGAAGATGAGGAAAAAGATGACAAAGAAGTCGCTGTAAGGGAAGAGCGCGGTGTATGTGGCGATGACGGCCATCAGGATGGACATGGCAGTCACCAGAGCGGCATACAGGAGGCCCCATGATAACCTGTTGGGAGAGCACAAGAACTCATAGACAGGCATACGTGCTGCATTATTGTAGAGCTGAAACATAGACAGATGAGGGCTTTACCAGAAGGCTGTATCGTACAGCCCCATCATGGTCATGGTGTCCTTCAGGCGATGCTCCTTCTCGGCTGCCACGTTGACGATGAGGAAGGTGACGAAGGGTGTGAAGGCCAGCACCAGGTAGATGGAGATGAGGGCATGGGGAAACTTGTGCACCTCCACGGAGCCCGGCAGGCCCATCATTACCGCCTTTATGTCCAGCTCGCTCCGCACCGTCCGTTTGGTCTGCCTCTACACATGAAACGGCCACCATGAGGAGGGTGAAGGTTTAAAAAAAAAAGATAGTTTGAGATTAGAAAACATTTTAGAGTTAATATAAAGTGTTTATATGGAATATACCCTTTGTAGACGTGCTCTAATCTAAAAACGATCTGGTTTGTTGTTATTTTTCTCTCTTTTAAAAAGCCACACAGTTAAAAGCAATGGTAAAAAGAGTGTATTCCCTTTTTCCTCAACGGTAGCAGAGGGAGTACACTCAGCACAAAATAGAAATGAGTCTTTACCAGGTCCTAAAATTGATTGAGTTATCTGAGATAACTGCGCGTTTATGCGTTTGTTTAAAAGGGGAAATGTGTCGATAGTAGAAACAATGATCAGCAGCGCTTCTATTGGCTGTTCAGCATGGCCAAAGAACGCCCACAGTTTTTCTCCCAAGCAGAACAAGAGCTTTTAATGGAAGGTTATGCCGAATTTGGGTCATTAATTAAAACGACAGGGAACACCTCAAAGTCTGCTAAAGCCAGGAGAGAGGGCTGGCAAAAAGTAGCAGACAAATTAATGCGTAAATACTGTCCATGATAGATGTTTCTATCACTTTCTCCAGTATAAATTTTTGCATTTTAATAGTTTCATATTTTCTTTGTTCTTTTATATCCTCCATGGGAGCCACTAGAACATGGGGAAAAAAAGTGAAGTACAAGAATATTCTACAAAATGGTAGCCTTTAATTATTATACTGTATTTTAAAAAGCAACTTCTTCCTCTTTTTTAAAAGCCACTGTTAAATGAGGTCTTTGTCTGTTCATAACAGCCACCAATACGAAGGCTGAAAAAAAAAAAACCCAGGTTCTTTTTACTTTTGTTGCATGAGGAATGTTTCACTCTTTCTTTTTCCTTCACAAAATGACACAGGGTGCCATCCATTCCCTATATAAACGGCATCTTCAACAAAAAATGTAGTATTTTGACCTGAAAAAATTCAAATTAAGAGGAGAAATTGAACTCCACAACGTGAAAAATAGAAAAATTGCACTAGAGATCAAGTTGATTCAAAAGGACATTCAGAGTAAATTCTAAAACACCATTTTACACATAGTAGTATTACTGACTTTACATAACTAACTCTTATTGGAGACAAAAGATGACTTGCTGGCTTTTCTGATTATCTCTTTTCTTAAATAATTGTTTAAATAAAATGACAGGAACTAAGCATTATTTGTTTCGTATTTTATTAAACATTAAAATATGGTGTTCCACAATTCTGTTCCGTTTTCAGAAAGGTAATCTCACATTTAACTCTAGACATCTCTGTGGTTACAAAATGTCTACATCCCGTGGCCGCTGTAGATTACAGCAGGATGCAAATCTCTGAGTCTAAAGCAGCATATTAGCTAGTCATCATGACTCGTCAGAAAATCTTTGATCCCTCCAGCAATGCCAATGAATCTACAGTGCAGCATTATAAACGACTGTATTTGACCATTTAAAACAATTAAAGTAATTGCCTCAACCATGATCTGATAATCTGTGGTACACGTCACCCTGTAAACATCGTGGAGAAAAATGTGACAGTAGAAAATCATCTAAAATGTGCGGACTTTTATTTGAGAAATAAGCTGGCTTAAAGGCCTGTTTTATTTAATTTAAAAGGTCCTTTTTGGACGTCACCAGCTCAAGCATGAATAACACTGTGGTTTTGAATGCTTATAATGAAAACTAGCTGCAGTTTGGCTGTAATTCACCGCCTTAACCGCTGTAATATATATATATATATATATATATATATATATATATATATATATATATATATATATATATATATATATATATATATATATATATATATATATATATATATATATATATAAAAAAAACTTTGTGTGGAATGTTGTAAATATATATATAAAAATCAAAATGTTTGTATGTCTGGAGCGTGTAACAAAAGTAATTTCCCTCTGGGATTATTAAAGTATGTCTGATACTAATGCAAGCTTTATTTAATAAGACCCTGGATAATTTTTGTTATTCTAAATATCTAAAAATGATGGACAATATACGGTCTTTTTTTTTTTTTTTATTATCAAATCCTGTTTCACAATGACGTGTTCTTCCAGCATCATACGTCTTTTCTGAGCTCTGAATAATGATGAGGACAGAAACTGATATCATCGGTGGAGGATGATGTCCAGCATGCCTCACCTGAATGATCGCTGCATCGATCTGAGACTGGAGGCGGGTGAAACCAGAGTACCAGTAATCTGTAGCTCTGCATTTCAGCGGGGTTTTGTAACAGCTGGCTAAAGGGAGAAAAACAAAGAAACTTTAGACAAATTATTATTATTTTTTTAATCTCTTCTACTTATTGACGGGACTTTAAAAGAGTTTTTTTTACACCCGTGTAATAAGAGAGATTTATATAACGTATGCCCCATGAGATGAAATAATAGATTTTTACCAATGGACACGGTGTAATCACTGGGCTGGGGCAGATTGTGGTGCGGGAAGCGCAGTCTATAAGACGTGGCAGAGCCGTCTAAGAACACCACGCCGATGTAGCTGGACGGTTCGTACAGGCTGGCGTTCTCCAGATCCTCCTCGCTGGTAAACATCTCCAGACGATCCTGCACATCTGCGTACACAAAGAGTGCAAGCTATAATTGTCGGGCGAAGCTACTTTCTCTCCTGGCCTCCTCCGGGTGCAGACGCACACGTGAAAGTCCTGCAGGGAGCTGAGACTTACTTATGGAAACGGCCACATCTTCCATGATCTGACTGGTGATGTTGGTGATGGGTGTGTAGCCCAGGCCTTTGATGTTCTGGAAGAAGTCGACGCTCTCCAGCTCCTTTGTGGGGATGCTCCCATAATAGACATGTGGGTTCAGGGTGCTGATGAGAATAAGGAGACCCAGGAGCAGCAGAGGGAGGATCAGCTCCTGAACACACACACACACACACACACACACACACACACACACACACACACACACACACACACACACACACACACACACACACACACACACACACACACACACACACACACACGTTAATTTATTCAACAGTAAAATTCAAATTCTTTTCCTCAAAGCATGTTATGTACTTCTCATCTGATAAGAAAAAACTTTTTATTGCTTAAAAGAGTCCCTTTGAAAGGTTTTTAAAGTCTACTGCTTCCTCATACCCTACCCCTAAAGACATGAAGTCTAAACATTGATACTTTTTTTTCATAAAAAAAAAATTAATAATAATAATAATAATAATAATTTAAAAACAAACAAAAAAAAAAAAAAAACAGGTGACAAACTTAAGAGAAAACTTGTAACTCCAGAGAACCTCCGACTCCGAGTGTTGAAGGATGGAAAACTGAACAGAACCAAAGAATTTTTTTTTTTTTAAACCAGGAAATCCCAGCAATGTGTTTGTGTAAAACGAGTGTTTGAAATTTCATGAGAGATCTTGTTGCTACAGCTGTACACTTCAGGCCAACCACCCCTCATGGATTTATAATGCAGGATCCTATTAATGAATCCTCGTCATGCCTTTAACCCAAGCACAAACACAACCTCATTCAATTGTAGTCATTTCTCCTGCCTGGCTGTTTCTGTCCAAAGACGGCCCGGATCAGAGGCTTTAATTCCCTCAAATAAATAAAAGGTATGACAGAGACCTGTAATAATTTCCTCTTACAATGCTCCATGATTTATTATACTCAGATGAGGAGTCACTCATACCCCAAGTGTCAGTTTTCAAGAACTAAAAAAAAAAAATCATACATAACTCCTATAATATCACTTGAAATATTGTTGAATATTTTCCGTTGGCAGTAGTTTAGAATTTTCTCTCTCAGCTTATTCTCGTCACATCCTTGTTAAGAAGCTGAAGGGTTACTGCGTCAAATCTTCATTTGATGTTTGGTTCCTCTATTAAAATCTTGCCACAGATGGTTTTTGGTAATTTGTCAACTTTTTTGTCCCTATCCACTATCTCTGGAAAGCAAAAATACAGTACCTTGTGAACATATTTGGTAAGATCCAAAGTAAAAAATATTTTTCCTGTCTGTAAATCCTCCACAACGTCACACAGCGGAGTCTCTCTGATTGGTTGACGCCCCGCGTCCAGCTGCCAAAGTTCAGATTTTGAAACTCTTGCGTCAGCCGCTCTAGAGGCGCTAAACGCGCGTCAAGTAGGGCTGGGCGATAAATCGATTTAATCGATTAATTCGAGTTTACATTTTTTTAAGAATACATTTTTTGGAAAAATCGGGATTTTATTTTTCCAAATTAATCATTGGGGTTCCGTGAAGAGATCGGCACGCAATGCTGAATATATGTTAAGGAAAATATATTGTCAAAATAGTGTAAAAAAAAAACCACCTTTTTTTTTTTTTTTACCGTAATGCGAGGCATTTTAATTTACTCATTTACTTATTTTTTTAAACTTAGTTTGAAGTTACACAAGTGATGTGAAGCCTGCCCTTAAAAGCAAGTTTTTAAATTAATTTCTTTAATTTCTTTTTATGAAAAGGAGGAAAAAAAGAAATCGATTAATCGGATTTGGTAAAGTAAAATCGGAGATTTTATTTTTAAGCCATAATCGCCCAGCCCTAGCAAATTTGCGGCACGAAACGCGCAAAAAGCTTCGCGTCCACCACAGACTTTTGCGTATAAACCTGACGCCCTTGATGCTCAAAAGGCGTTTGGTCTGAACGCAGCACAGGGCCAAACCGACTCTCTGGGAAGGAAACGTTACTACGATACGAGCGCCACCTACAGGTGAGATGGTTTTGAGCAGAATTGAGCAGAAGGTAGGGGCAAGCGGTCGGTTTTACCCCCAGTTACAAGCAGCCGGCGTGCCAGGAGATGGAAACGTGTTCGGCGCAGACCGAAGAGCGCAACGAGAGATAAAGCAACGTTATTATTGGATCGCTGGTGCAACGTCTGAGTCATGGTTCCAGCCCAGTGAGACGCAGGTCTGGTAGCCGTGGGGAGCAGCGTTTGTGCGGCAGAGTTTATATAAGCCGTTTGTGGTGATCAAATCGTGTGTGGCGCAGGGTCAAATGCATATGTAGGGCAAAGCCATGCCTGCGTCTTCCTGTGGCGTTGTGTGCACACATATATGCACTGGTGACACTGGCTGGTTGTATTAATGTTTGAGGTTTTAACCTAGCTGGTTCAGTGCGAAGAATGCATTCTGTTCCTCACAGAGTCAAACTCACAAATCCCATTAATACACTTGCTTGAGTCTTGCCACCATTTTACCAGTGGGTCCACTGGTAAAAAGGAATTGGATCGATCCATTATAGGTTTGTAAAAGATGATTTAGTTCACCTGAGATGAGCAGACTACAAAAAAAAAAACTGGTTTCTTTTACAATGTCGCACAGCTAGGTTGTCTTTAAATCCTTGGTCAAATTCCAGACGACAGCAACAATAGAAGGCTGTCATCTCTGGGACGATGTTAACGAGACATTTTGTCGGAGGAGGAGTTTGAGAGCTCCTAGCTGCGAGTTCAAGGCTACTATGCTGGGCCATTAAAAATGCATCAGTGCAACTTAAAGCTGGTTAAAAATGCACGGCCTAGGACGGAGGAAGTGGAAATGTGAGGGAGCCACAGACATGCTTTCGCTCTGCTTTATTAAGAAGAAAAACAAGAAAACAATATAAAAAAGGTGTGCTGACTCAGCACAAAACTGCAATTTAGAAAAAAAAAAAATTGTTCAAAAGATATATGAACTGGATCTGAGGTTGGAACAGCGTGGAAACTAAGGCAAACAAACAAGCCAACAGCGTGCTGGCAGTGTGGGAATGAGCAGATTGTAACTCTGCGGTCAAACACACACACATTAACACACACACACACACGATGCCAGAGGTGATTTTTTTTTCTTTAGAGAAAACTGACTTTTAGAGGCATATACTGAATTACTTTGTAGATCTGAAGGGAACTTAAATGAAAAACACTGTTAACGTAAAGGTTTTATCCTAAAGTCAAGCTACCGTAAGTTACTGGTTTAGTTACTGGTTTAGAATAAAGCTGCTGTGCATTTAAATTAAGGCTGTACCATTTTGCCAAAAATCTAAATTGCGATATATTCAAAGATTCTTTATAGTCACTGCGTGTTACCGTTTCTTTCTGTACGCTCCAGCTAAGAGAACACAGAACGGACAACAGACAATGACCAAAGGTTACAGTTTGTTTGTTTTTGTCACATTATAGCATAGAAAAGATTAAAAAAGGATAAGAAAGATCAAAAGTTTGTATCGGAGAGCTTTGATATCAGTCCCTTCATGAGTGGTCTGAGCTATGTAACATGGCTCAGACCATTCACGGTTATTTCAACCATCATTACGATTTAATTTGGACTTTTCTCTGCATTAACCACAAGCAAAAAAAATGGCCTGTAGGGAAAAAAAAGGACTATTTTAAACAATAAACGTAACACTTTTTATCATCAGAATATTATTATTCAAGCTTTTAAGACAGTTTGACCGCTACTTAATGCTATGGTGAGATTCCTGAAAGTCTGGTTATATAAACTCTAAAACAAGTAGTAGAATTAGATTATCTCACTGCTGCAACTCTCTTCCCTTCCATATGGAGGAAAACCCACCTTAAAAATATATTACCATCGCCTAAACGATGCGTCTTATCAGTTAATTATTACATAGCCAAAAATTGCATACCTCTGCGATTGGGAAATTGTGTTTTTTTTTTTTTTTTAAAACAGCGATTAACTTATATTGCAAATACGATTAATAGTCTGGCCCTAATTTACCCACCCTCTTAAATAACTTAAAAGTAAAAAAAAAATATGCATGGGCAGCACAGAATGTGAATACCTGGAGGCTCTGCTGCTTGGTCCTCCACTTGATGAGCAGATTCTTGTAGAGAAGGCTTCGCGTTTGTGGCCAAACTCCGGCGTCTCTTCTGAAAACCGGCTGCATGCTGCCAGCCTTCCTCATGTGGATGCTGGACGGACGGGACGTGTCACTAAGGCTGGCCTCAGCTGGTAAAACAACAACGAAAATGTAGATATTATACAAACTCCACCACAACCATCCACGGCGAGACACGGGTGTAGTCGGTAACTTGTCTGGATCTGTGTGAAGGAAGCGGTAAACGGAGATGCGTTTCTTCATATTTTTCTTTCCAAAGGAAGGAAGCACAAAGAGCGAAAACACCATCTACCGGAGCCAACTAAAATGTCCTCGCTTCTATGCGTCTTCGTTTAATAATGCCAAATATCTGGTGAGCAGGAAAGAAGGCGACACCGTTAAACTCTGGCCGCAGAAATGTGAACACATCTGAGACTTTGCTGTTCCACACGGAAACCCGGTCCCCTTCAAAAGATTACACCAGACTACGTGCAGCGCAGACAAACAGAAGACTCCAGTGGGAAAATAACGAGACCATTCTGGTTGTATTAGGAGAGGTGCTCTGAGCTCGTTGGAGAAATCGATTAAATGCAATCCAGTCCATCTAAAAAAAATCAATGCTACTGGTCCAAGCACAGAACCCTGAGTAACTCCATAGCGTACTTCTGTATGTGACCAAAAGAACGTCAGCTAAACTAGCCTGCTGTTGTTTTGTTTAATTATAAAACACATTCAAACCTCTGTAGTTGAACAAGGATTAATAGTAACTTCTCAGATTCTAATTATTTTTGAATGATGTGGCTGCTGTTGGGCTTTAAAGGTTGTTGCATTTATAGAAATACCAAAGGAAATATCTCTTTATGATCAGAGGGGCGACACTGTCCCGAATGCTGTTACAAATGTAAAATATAGAAATACATACAGTGACCCAGAAATAGGTAACAGCTAAAAAACAACAACACATAAACTGGACAAAGGGAGCTTAAAAAAATAATAATAATAATAAAATCAGCCGAAAAATCACTGTTTTAAGCTAAGAATCCTCTTGGCTCTTTACCTGCTGTTAGTCTTAATCTAACACTAAATCAATGTTAATACAGTTCGAGAATCAAATTTGCTGAATCATCCAAGTTGCATTAATGCGGCTGAGTTTTTTTTTTTTTTTTAAATCAAAACATGTCAGAAACATTTAAGCTATATTCAAGATGCACTTTCAAACCTGCAACAGAGGGAGTCAATAATGTTTTATGCACCATCACGGCACCTCTCCATCCTTCTCACTCCTGGCTCAGAATAAAGCATCTCAGAAGAAAAGCCGCTGGAGTGTGGGCAGAGGGAGCTGCAGCAGCCCGAGGCGACGAGGTTTCAGCGTTACAGAAGGTTTTCAAGGAAGCTTCTCCTCATCACTTTGTATGACATGACAAAAGTATTCACTCCCCTGTTGCAGCTGCCGGAGTTCTACTTTACGAGGACTTTGCTGGGACCTGGGGAGTGTTTTCAGAAGACACCAGGAAGTGTCTGATGCAGATAAAGACGTGGGATCCTCCCATGAGTTGAAGGTCTAGTTTTGGAGTCAACATTCTTTTCCTATGAGTTTACAACATCGCAGCCAACCTGAGGTTCCCTGAGACCTTCCAGTGGGGAAATGTGGCGTGACATCTGGCATGGTTAGAGCAGATGGGTGTGTGCTGAGAGCTCTGTAACATTTTATTCTGTTCTCCCCTGGGAAGGATCAATAAAAGGGGCTGTGGGAGTGAAAAATAAAAGAATAAATAATAATCACTACAATATCCCCCCACTCTCAGGTCCACTCTGCTCTCCTTATTATTGCACTTTGCATTCAGGAGACAGTTTCATTCCTGAATGGGTAAATGAAGGCGGATTGGATGAAGCTTTAAAAGTCTTCCACATCGCTTCCAGAACCACCCATAAAGGCAACTTCCAAAGGCAACATGAACGCCTGCCTGCCTTGAAGGAAATATGAAGATGGGGCGATCAAGAGCAATGCACAGAGATAATGAGCCGAAACGTCCCTGGGAATCATGATTTAAATCATATTTGACGGATTTTCTAGCTGTAACCTGCAGTAACCGAGCTCCAACCTACAGAGAAACTGCGAATGAAGCAGCTTTTTATCTCAAAACAAACGCTTCTCCTGTTTTGCCTTCACGCCACAGAGCTAGCTGTTGTTAGCTTCCTGCTAGCCCTTTAACTCTGTCACCGACGAACATTTAAACGAGAGCGACATTGGTCTGTTTTAGTTTAATGTATGCTCCAAATCGGCCCAAGTGCAGCTGCCTAAACAGTATGTGCTGTAAATTAGCTGTCACGAGTTAAAGCTGGATTTTTGGAAGCTGAGCAGCAACAAGAGCGAAGGTAGCGCGCGTCATCCACGCTGCTTAGAAAATAAATTCCCCTACGAAAAAGCAAAGACTTGATATACTCACGTATGAAATACATTAAGGCATATCCGTCTTCAGTTTTTGACAGAACCACCTCGCAGTAGAAATTGCATGTTAAACCAAGTGAACGCCTCCAAAACGCGCTCGTTTAGACGGTTGCTAGTTCCAGCTGCCAACTACAATTCCCAGAAACCTCCGCGCTCAGCCAATCATATCTGCCCAAGCCGGTAAACGACAACTGATACCGCAAATCAGAATTTGGCCCTGGGCCTTTTATTTACGTTATTATTTATTTACGAAAAATATGATTCATTAATTTTTATTAATCAAAATATAGTATTATTTTTGGTGATTTTAAATATAAAATAAATATGTACACCAATACTTGCTTGGCAACATTAAAATTTGAATTCTAAAAAAATTAAGTACATTTCAACCACAAATCTATTCTTGTTGCTAAACAAGAAATAACATGAACAGGAATAATTTATATATTTTTTTCAACAACAACAGCAACAACAAAAAGAAAAAATCTACTATTTGCTTGGCAACATTAAGATTCAAGAAGCTTTATTTGTCACCGTATGTAATTCCTTTCAAGGCATACTCCGGCTTAGGGTACACACAATGAGCAACAGGCAATAAACAGTGAGTACAGGAAATAATATGGTAAACAGTGTACAGTTTTTTTTGTTTTGTTTTTTCCACATTAGAGCACGCAAAATATAAAAAAAAGTTTGTGTCAGAGACTGAGGGCTCTGTTATCAGTCCCTTGGAGAGTGACATGAGACCTGCTACATAGATTAGTTGTCCTTCATGAATCACAAGGAATGAGGTACAATGACTCTGAGGCTTCGTTTCCTGAGAGAAGAGTGTGCAACTAGGCAATAAAGTACAATGATTGTAACATATGATGGACTTCAACATATTTAACATTAGATGTGTTGTAACATATGGATTGTAACATATGATAGACTAACTTCCTCAACAGCTTCTTTTCACGTCCAAGCAACAGGGAACCTGAACATCTTCCTCAGCCAGAGAAGCACCATCAGCCTATCGTCATGCAGCTGCACCAAGTGACCTCCTCCTTGAAGAGAATCATCAGCAACAAGGCTGCAGGTCCAGACATGGTGTCAGTTTGGATGCTCAAATCATGTGCTGACCAGCTAGCAGGGGTCTTGCTGGACATCTTCAACCTCTCCCTGCAGCTCTCCACAGTTCCTGCCTGCCTAAAATTATCCACCATCCTACCTGTCTTAGAACAACAACCGTCCCTTCCCTCAATGACTACCGTCCTGTTGCTCATCATGAAGTGCTTTATAACTCCTACTAAAGTTGGAGTTATAAAGTTAATATCTTATTCTTAACTAAATTTAAGAATAAGATATTAAATCTGTCCTTGAAGCTAAATGTCGATGTCTGCTAGCAATCAGAATTTGACGTGGTGACTTATTTTAAATGTTTTTTTAAATGTTTAAATGTATGCCCATTTTTTCAGATGTATTTCTGTCTTTTATCAAGTTTTCAGTCAATATTTTTCTTAATTTTTTAAACTCATTGGGCTTCTGCACGATTAAACTACATTACCCTAAGTGTTTAAAGAGGAAAACAATTCATACAAAAAGTGCCACAGTTCTTTAATCAGAAACTCAAAGCAGACAAAATAATTATTAAAAAAAACATAATTTTATTTTCTTTACCACATTCGAGAAAGCCAAAAATCCTGAATATTAACTGGTAACAACATAAGGAAGTTATATGGAACATTTCCACAAGACAGACCAGTGCACATATACACTTTTTAGACAGTTATCTCTGTGGGTCCCATATGGAGTGCTATTTCAATGTGAAATACGGATCTCAACACCTTTAAATCGGCACAAGAGAAACAAAATGGGGAAAATCAGATTTACAGAACATGTCTGTGTTTGTGCGTGCTGCGGTGTCTCTCGATGCGATTTATGACAGGTGATGGCGGCGGGTGCGTGTAGGAAGGTTCTTGGACGTTCCTGAATTTGAGAAAATCACAAAGCGGAGGCGGAACAGGCAGCTGCTGGACTATATCGGTCCTCATCAGCTGATCCGGCCCCAGCACCTCCCGAACCTTCAGCCGGCACAGGTGGAAAAGACAGGGAACCGAATCTGCAATGTGGGAGGGGGAGGGGGGGGGGGGGATCCATCAGCTGAGTGTTGATGTAAACGACATTAAAGTAAAGCACAGATGATCAGAGTGTACCAAAATGAGCGTGTGGCTCCCAGGTCTTCTCTGCCAGCCTCTGGTCCAAAACGGTCTTCAGAGAAGGACAAAGAGTTGACCAGTTTACAAACTCAAGCAGAAAGTTCAACACATCACTGTCCGCCTTCTCCAGCCTGTAGGGAACAAAAGACAAAGAGCATCCGAGTTAATTCACGCCATTAATGGAAGGAGGATAAACGTGTAGAGCTAAGCGTGTTTACATATGCGGGTGCAGCAGCAAAGATGGTTCTAGTCCTTTGCTCAGAAGGACAGAAAGCCAACAGGAAGCAAACTCCACTTGGCTCAACGCTACACAGATCAGTTCCCTCAGCTCCTGTAGCTTCAGCGGCAGCTTCCCATGACGGCGCGATGCTGAAAAGCCCCCTTTTAAAGCTTCTGGCCGAGGGATCCACCTGTAGGCCAGGATCAGTTCCAGCAGGTCGGCTCTGTCGGTGGCTAGGGCATAAGTCCACTCCTCTGCATTTAAAGTTGCTCCCGCAGTGAGCAGCAGCTTTATTATATCACTTAAAAGAAAATGGACCAGAAAGACAGAAGATTTGTTATCACTCTGTACTTTGACTTGTTTTCCTGCTTTACCGAAGACCCAATCACCAAAGTCATGTGGGACCTTTGCAATCGCTGAACTGCTGATAAATTCCTCTGCATTTCTACGTAAAATATTCCAATAATGTTGCTCGCGAAGGGAAAAAAAAAAAACCCCGGCCAACGCACCTGCACGGTTTGGTGAATGTCTGATTTAACGCCAGGGAGAGCGGAGAAGGGAAACCCAGGGTGTCTTCGTATTCCTGAGCGTCTGGGCTGTAACCTTCCTGCAGCAGCAGCTCCACGCTGCCGGCCTGCTCGCTGTGGACGGCCACATACAGCGGGCTGACCATGCCTTCGCCCCGGTCGCACGTCCGGTCAGTCACCTCGATCAGCCTGCGTAGAATACTGGGTTGGCACGATTAAACAGTGGTTAAGGTCAGAAAAGAGAGCAAAACGCAGCCAGCATCTCATTGTTTTAGGATTAAATGGTGGTAAAACGCGACCGAGCTGAGAAAGGCACTGATACAGGATGGACTCTAGGAGAAGGCAGTCCGATAGAGTTACCTGACGTGTCCGAACTGAGCGGCGGCATGAATGGGGAACTGCGGCCACTCGGTGCTGCAGGCCATGTTAGGATCGGCCCCGTGATCCAGCAGCAGATCCACGCAGGCCTGGTGGCCTTCCTGCGAGGCGATCATCAGCGGCGTCGCCAGATCGGCCGCCTGCGTGTTCACGTCGGCACCTGGAGAAGAGAATTAGGTACGTTGGTATTTTGTTTCCGTTTCATTACTAGACATGATTTACTCGGAATTTTCTTTAAGCCTGAAGACTTTATCAGTGCTTGTTTCAGTATTTCAGTAGTGATGATAAATCTTTGGACTCTTAATCTATGGCCGTTAACACTTCAGCTGACAAGGAAGAAATTACAGACGCAGACAGCTTCGTCGGCAGGCTTCAACAACTGAAAATAAAACAGAAATAACTAAAACTGAGCCTGATTGGGTGGAACCGCTCATTTTATTTATATTTATAAACTTAAAATAATGGCATGGACAAAATAATAGTTTTTTTTGTGCATAGACTGCAGCGAAATGACTATTTTGTAAGAATAATAATCTCTTTGGTGGAAACTTCTGGTCTTACCAGAACATTTAGGAGCGCTGTACAAAACAAATCCCCTCATTTCACAATCTCATTTGCTTATTCTGTCACGTTCATGGAGTAGACAACTGCTTTTAACTACATCACTTTAATTTGTCTGCATCTGTACGTATTCAGGACAAAATATTGCCAATAATAATAATAATAATAATAATAATAAGAGTGAATCAACCATCACGTTGTCTCTACTATTAATGAATTAACGCTCATTCATGTACACCCATTATTAAAAGAAACATATTTACAGCTTTCAATATTTATTTATTTTTGTGTGGGCCTGGTGGATTCTGTAAAACAGGGGTCCGTTCTTCGTACGTTGCTTAAAACATCCGAGATCAAATGACACATCCAAGATGACTTCATCCGGCTAATCCTGATCCGGCTAATTGGGTTCTTCGAACACACCTGTTGTTTACGATTAGTATGGCTGGATTGAGTTATCTGAGATAACTGCGCGTTCATGCGTTTGTTTAAAAGGGGAAATGTATCGATAGTAGAAACAATGATCAGCAGCGCTGCTATTGGCTGTTCAGCATGGCCAAAGAACGCCCATAGTTTTTCTCCCAGCAGAACACGAGCTTTTAATGGAAGGTTATGCAGAATTTGAGTCATTAATTAAAACGACAGGGAACACCTCAAAGTCTGCTAAAGCCAGGAGAGAGGGCTGGCAAAAAGCAGCAGACAAATTAATGCGTAAATGCTGTCCATGATAGATGTTTCTATCACTTTCTACAGTATGAATTTTTGCATTTTAATAATTTCATATTTACTTTGTTCTTTTATGTCAGAGCCTCCATGGGACCCACTAGAACATGGGGAAAAAGTGAAGTACAAGAATATTCTACAAAATGGTAGCCTTTAATTAGTATACTGTATTTTAAAAAGCAACTTCTTCCTCTTTTTTAAAAGCCACTGTTGAATGATGTGTTTATCTGTTTATAACAGCCACCAATAAGAAGGCTGGGGGGAAAAAAACAAGTTATTTTTACTTTTGTTGCATGAGGCATGTTTCACCCTTTTTTTTTTTACAAAATGACACAGGGTGCCATCCATTCCCTATATAAACGGATTCTTCAACAAAAAAATAGTATTTTGACCTGAAAAAACACAAATTAAGTAGAGAAATTGAACTCCACAACGTGAAAAAGAGAAACATTGCATTAGAGATCGAGTTGATTCAAAAGGACGTTCAGAGTAAGTTCTCATACACCATTTCACTGTAGTATTGCTGACTTTACATAACTATCTCTTATTGCAGACAAAAGATGACTTGCTGGCTTTTCTTTATAAATAATTGTTTAAATAAAATGACAGGAACTAAGCATTATTTGTTTCGTATTTTATTAAACATTAAAAAATGGTGTTCCACAATTCTGTCCCGTCCTCTGCCACTAGGTGGTCCAAATGCACTGGCTGGACAGACTTGCCTATCTCCTCCGCTTATAAAGCTGCGATCTAATCCTGCTTACATGAAATAAGCCTGCTCACGAGCAGGTTCAAGCTTGCGCGCATGTTGCTATGACAACAAGTCCAGGATGAGTTTCGAAGAACCAAACGATCCAAGATCATGCCAAATCGTCAACAATCAAATCCTGCTAACTGAGTTAGCGACGTACGAAGAACGGACCCCTGATGTCAAATAAAAACTGGGCAAAAAAAAAATAAAAAAATGAAGGTAAAACAACCACCTGACCAGAACACAGCAAAAAGTTCTGCTGTTGCCTTGAGTTGGTCCTGGCCGACCCGCGGGGGTCTGTGTCAGTCCGCCAGCTGAAAGCAAACTGAACGCATTGGGTCGTAAAGGCAAGCTGCTCACCCGCCTGAACGAGGAGCTCCAGGCATTCCCTCTGTCCGTACTGTGCGGCCACAAACAGCGGGGAGATCCTGTGGTCATCCTGGGCCTCCAGGTCGCAAACCTTAACGAGAACACGCACAATGCTGCTGTGGCCCTGAAGGAGGGAGGACATCCTTCAGCCACAAACGTCGGAGAGGGCGCCACGGAGATCCCCACCTACGTGTTAATCTCATGAATTACCTTGTAAACAGCTTGATGCAGGCAGGTCCAGCAGGATGCGGTGTGTATCCGGTTGACCTCTGCACCTTTCCTGACCAAGAGCTTCACGACCTCCGTGTGCCCGTTGTCCACAGCTGGGGGGCAAAACAAACGAAGAGAGGCATCTGAATGCTCACGGGTCTCGTGCGATAGACATATTCATGCTAAGCTGAGAGGGTAACTCCTCACCTGCATATAAAGGACAAGAGAGGTCGTTGGTCTGCTGGTTGAGGTCAGCGTTGGCTTTCAGGAGGAGCCGGACCACCGGCAGGTGTCCCCGCTGCGCTGCCAGGTAGCATGCCGATTCCCCCTCATGGGTGGAAGAGTTTGCGTAATCCCGCCGACGTCTGGAGGAGCTCGCTGCGCACAGATCGGTGCAGGGTCACAGAGCGAAGGTTAGAAAGGATTATTACAAAGATGTCTGACAATAACAGCGGAGCTAAAGGACCTGACTGGTAATTCAATTCAATTCAATATTATTTATATAGCGCCAACTCATGACACGTGTCATCTCAAGGCACTTTACAAAGTCAAATTCAATCATATTATACAGATTGGAACAGATTATACAAATTGGTCAAAAAGTTTCCTCTCTAAGGAAACCCAGCAGATTGCATCAAGTCTTGACAAGCAGCATTCACTTCTCCTGCAGGAGCGTAGAGCCTCAGTCCTCTGCATTGTCCATGGTGATCACAAGAAATAACCATGGAAGACTAAAATTGGGGCGCCGCGATTCCAGAAAAATGCGTAAAATGCAACATCGCTGCTGGAAACGGTGAGAACGACGCCGATCACAGTTTCTTTTGTTTACCACTCGACGATGTCTCCGCCGCTATGCGTGAGCGTCGGCATCTCAGCCCCTAAAGGCGGACATCAGCTGTGGCCAGTAAGAGCACTTATGGTTCATCCAACCGGCCCAATATTTTAGCAACATTAAGAGTTTAAATGCATGGTAGCTAACATTTTTGTATCCTACCAAACATTGGGCACAAACCAGTCCTTTGCTATTCTGATATTGCACACGCTGGTATTTTGAAGATGACTGTGATTCAACATATTTTGCAACTCAAGCTAAAACAAGGTTGACAAGGTGACAAGGTTTACTGAAACTCTGGGCGGTTTGAGACTCTGGGCTTCTGTCTCTCCTGGAAATAAGACCGTTTAAGTTTTTGCAGAACCAGCTATCAATCTGATCCCGTTCTTACCGCTGACTGCAGACAACAACTCCTGCACACACTCTTTACTGCCGGCCGCTGCCGCCTCGTGCAGAGGGTTCCAGCCGCGGTTATCCCGACAGTCCACGCTGCAGCCTCTCTGGATCAGCCTCCTTAGCCGCGCCCTGCGTCCTGAGCGGGCTGCAGCAGCAACGCCGGACACCGTGTCTTCGTAGCATTCTGTGAAGTCCATCCCCTGCAACGGAGCAGCAGATGTTAGGGAGAGAACGCAACATACACAGAATATGTTTATCTCATTTCATTGCGGCACTCCTTCAGTAATATGGCAGCAAAGGGGGGGACTGCGTGGGAGCGGATAGCGAAAGGGAGCGGAGGAAGTTGTCAATCATCAGGCGGCATCATCAGGAGAATCAGCAGACTGCTACACAATTTTCTGCCTCAAGCCGTTTTGAACTGCTGTTAGGATTATTTACTTATTTACTATTTCACAACGTCCCGTGTTTTTTGGCTGTTTTTGTTTCTCCATTTAAATCTCGTTTTCCACAGTTATCTGTTGAAGATCCACGAGAAACTGTATCCCATACTATTGTTTTGCTATTAGATGCATAACTATACAGTGAAACGTCAGTAAATTGATTTGAGATTGACGATGAGGATGATTTGTGGTTAAGATTACAGTCCAGGATGATGCCACTAGGTTTGTGGTCAATCAGCAGTTTCTTCTCCATTTACGGTGATATGAATCACCAACATTTGATCGGTCTGTCTGATGACGTGTTTTTAGTCCAGCTACAAACACAGCGCAACAGATGCAAGATCTCGTGTATCTTGCCTCCACCAGCTTTGCTGCACGTAGAGACTGAAATCTCTGCCCATTATAATTTAAAAAATAGCTCAACATTAGTCTGATTGCCAAAAATCTGGCCACAGATGCGCAACTAGATTTACGGCAGGCCTTTGAACACGGATATGCTGTGATTTGAGCCATTCCTTCGCAGCTCTGGTTGTAATGTTTAGGGCCGTCGTCCTCGTGGAAGGCGAACCTCAGCCCGTCTCCAGTCTTTTGTTGTCTCTGCCTGACAGATTGTCTTTCAGGATTGATCCGTATATTTAGCTCCAATGCATGAACTCCGAGCAGCTTCCTGATCCACCATGATGAGAACATTCTTTATGTGTTTCGTCACTACTTGGATGGCATGTTCAGGTGGATTAGCAGTCTTGATGAGCTTTTCGATCTCTTTTTTTTTTTCCCCACTTGCTTTTATTCAGTTTTTATTTTTCGTTTTACGTTGACGTTTTAATCACGCAAAGCCCTTTGCATTGTCCTTATACAAACAAACGTGCCTTTGCCTTGCCTAGCATTTTGAAAAGCTGTAAACTTCGCTAGAACACTGTGGATGGCCTGCTTGGTGTGTTTCCTGGTCTTTTATGATGCTGATGATTTAACTGTTGTTCTCTAACATCGGTGGCCTTAATAGACCAGATGAATTAATACTGACACCAAAACCCATTGCACCTAATATAATACAGAGGTCCCTTCATTCGTGCATCATTTGAAATGATGCACGAATGAAGGGACCTCTGTATTATATTAGGTGCAATGGGTTTTATTCTGGAGGATCACATTAAAAAGGAGCGGAATTCAAATATTAGAGCTTATAGAAAGGAAAAACTCTCTCTAACACTCTATAATATCGCCTTGCGACTTTTAATAACAGCCAAAGGGGAAAATAAACGACTTAATTTATTCTGATACGCGACAAAATAGCAACAGATCCGCGATCCGTTGCTCTAACAGGCAAAACGCATCCAGAAAAAAAACATTCCTTTAAAAAGAAATAAGCGACAGGATAGGTTTCAATAAAGTTTAACGCCGATCTTTCTCACCACAACAAATACGCCTCGGAGCCAGTCGACGTCTGATGGCGTCACACCCCCCGCGCTGTCAGTCGCACGGGTTCCACGTCACCCACGCTTCCGATGAAGCAGGTCAGGAATCCGGGGATTGTTTTGTTTTTAATCGTATTTTCTTTCTGATCACCCCCCTCGTTTGAATCCCCGGTGGGTTGTCAGGTGTGCGTGGAGGCGTGAGGAGGATGTAGCAGCCCGAGGAGCCGAGGGGCCGCTGATCTGAGGCCGATTATACGGTAACGTGATCTGTTGGTGTTGGTGCTAGCAGCTCATGTTGTGGAGGTTTGCAGCGTTTTAAAGAAACGATCTGATTTAGAGCCGATCATAACTAACAGAGCGGCAACAAGAGACGGACCTTTAACCATCCAGCTACCCGACAGGTGTCTTCTCTGGTCAGAACATGTTATTATTCTTTTTGTTTTGGGCATTTTCTCTTAATCAAAACCCATTTAATCGTATCAGTATAAGCCTCATTCCGTAATGTTTTGTTTTTTTAATGAAACATCAAAGAAATTGATTAATGCAAATAAACTGAGCGACATAGGTTCCTTACGTCTTTGCTAGGAACCTGGCTGGCTGACACCCAGTGATCCTAGAGGAGAATTTTATATTTTATCCGGTTGAAGATTATTAATTCATTAATTATTTTTTTTAAATTTATTATATCATTTATTAATTTATAGTATTTTCAAAATACCAAAGATTTGTCTGGTTTATCAGGCCCTGGTCTGATAAGAACTATTTCCCTGATTAGAGCCAGTTGATATATAATAAAAATAAAAGACACAAATTATTATTATTTTTTTTTTTTAAGGACAGACCAATCTTTTAGAATCATGATGGATGCTGATTAAATGATTAAAAATTCCAAAGTTTTTACTTTCACAGAGTTAGAGAAACCTTAAAAATGTCCCATCCTGTTTGCAGTGGAGCACTGATTGGTTAAAGTTGCTCCATGGTTCTAAATATTCCATCTTATTAAGACACACATCCTAAAACCAGTTTATTCGCTTAATGCAGTTAAGCAACGCCCTAAATGCTGAATTGATTTCCTATTTAACCACTGATGGGCTTGTTGTTTCTTGCAGCTATGGCAGTGCCAGCCTGGTAACCGGAGGCTCATCACTTGGGCGGATCACCCTTCTTCAGTGTTTCGCTCCAGTAATCCCAGAACACCTCAGAGTGTGGCGGCAGCAGGAGGGACACCTCCCTGAGGCTTACCTTTGGCCGAGTGGGATCACATTATCATTTCCAAGCACAGGTTGGTTGTGGTTCTCTGGGAAGCTAAGATGGTCTGCTCTATAAGATGGTTGCTCCAGCCTGTGTGCTTCCTGAGCTGCGAGTGGAGAATTTGGTCTTTAGGCGTTGCATGGCTGGAAACTTGGACTGAGAGCCATGCTGGAGTCGCTGATCTTCTTAGCTGGACCTTAACAGAACAAGATTTATTCTCTACAATAATGTCCCATGAACAGAAATTGGATTTAGTTTTTAAAAGAACTAAGGTGCTCGCCTACCATGCCGGTTTTTCCCCAGCAAACGTCCTTACGATGTCAGTTGTCTCTTTATGTCTTCCTGATCTAATACCCTCGAAGGTCCAGCTTCAGCACCATGGTGGACATTGACGTGAAAAGCGGAGCTGCTTGGGTCTGTCAGACTCAGGGGCGTAACCTGGCTGACGTCCTGCTTCCTGTTCACCCCAGCGACAGCGAAAATGGCGACGATCTCAGTCAGTTTCACAAAGAAGCCGACCAGTAAGGGTTTTTTTTAACTACATGTGGGCGTTTTCCATACGGATGTCTGAGGAACCCAAGTGGCAGCTAACGGCGTGTCCACCCCTGCTCTGTCCTGTGCAGGGTCGCTCCGGTGCTGCTGGAGCAGGTGGAGGAAGGCTCGCCCTGCGTCCTGACTCTAAGCTGCGGGCCCGACTCCGCCGCTGCCGTCAGCAGCCTGATGGTGATCAGCGAGGCTCGGACCATGGAGGTCTACAACCAGCTGGGAGAATACTGTGGGACGGTGCGGGGAACGAGGGACGAGAGCATTCAGTCAGACAGGTACAGAAACCTACGCTGGGCTAACAGCAGACGGAGCGAGCGGCTTATTTACGTCCAATGCCTTGCAGATATATTTATTCTCCTTAAATGTTTTGACACAAATCAGACTTTCATTGTATTTTCTTGGGATTTTACACTAAGTGGGGCATTAAAGGGAAGCAGAAGAATAACAATACGTGGTTTTCAACATCTTTTCCCTTCAAAAAGGGGAATTTATTATCCCCCTTTACTCTGAAACCCTAGTAAGGTCCATTGGAACAACTGCATATTCGTGTTAGAATGGTCCTGTCAGGATCCAGACCAGGATCCAACTGAGAATCTGTGGCATGATGTGAAGGCTGATGTTCACACCTGTTCTTTCTCCGGTCTGAGCGTGACTTACGTTGTAAATTAGAAAAAGAAACCAATTTCCATCCACAGATGCCCAGCAAGAAATGAGCTAGAAAACCGCATTTCAACCGAAATTATTCACTCTTATCATGAACTTAACATTTGCACGATATTAAAGTAAAAGCACACCAGCGATTTTAGGATTTTTAGCTTTACAAGGGCTGGAAACATTATTATTTTGAACGTTACAAAGATTAAAATTAGCGGATCTTTTCAGGATAACTTTGGATTTTCTCCCACCGCCCCACACATGCTCTGACTGGCTTTATTTGTTATTCTTTGCATCTCATGTTTGTATCTCTTGCATGTAGGCCTGGACGATATATAGAAAAAAGCGTATCGATAAAATAGAAATCGTATTGATCGATATCGGTAATTATCAATAAATTTAAAACATTGATTTAAAGTGCAGCCCTGGGCATTTTATGCTGTTGCTTGGCAACCTATTTCTTGAAACAGAACACACACACACTGAATTCAAACTCAACCCTTTATTCAACCAACTTTTTACCAAACCTGGAAGTTTTTAGAAAAGAAAAAAGAACGCGTGCTCTCTGAACTCTTTGAAGGGGGCGGAGCGTTTCCTGGGTCTGCGTTGTGATTGGCTGGAAGGATGTAATGGCTATAATATTAAGCTACGTGGCCAGAACGCAAAAGAAAGGAAATCTATTATTCTATTAAACTTCTTACTGACCCTTTTTTCTACCATCGATATACATCTATTGATCGATATGTATCGTTATTGAATTATCGTCCAGCCCTACTTCCATGTATACGGATGTATTTTATAGTCTGACGGGCCATAAAATGTAAACTGAAACAATAACCTTGTTTCTAAGTTTGTCAGATGTTGGATGAGGTGTTTGTTTTTTGTTTGTTTTTTTGTCTCACAGCCCAGACAGAGGACCTTTCTACAGGAAACAGCTTGTTCTCGAGTGTCCGCCGTCAGCCTGTGAGGTGAAGGTGAGATCTGAAGCGGAAACGGCCAGGCGTCTGGACCTGCGGTCTCTGCCCGATTTGATCCGTTTCGGTTCTTTTTTCCCCCTCAGCTGCTCTCTCTGGCCGGCAGACGCAGCGTTCTGGTTTGCCGCGTGGTGGCGGGCCTGCAGGAGCTGCAGCCTGCTCCGTGCCGCGGCCCCGGCATAGACATGCAGCAGGTGCAGAGTCTGGTGGAGGAGATGGGGACGAGCTTGTCTCCCGGAGCTCAGAACCTCATGGACATGGTGCAGTTCCAGCAGACGGTGGGGATAAAACACCGAGGAGTTTACAGGCACTAATACATCTCCTGACCGGGGAAAAAGTTTCAAGTTAGACGTTGAGGTTAAATTCATTTGTTGTTGTTGTTTTTTTTTCCTCCCCAGAATCAGACTGGCTCTCTGGGCAGCTTCCTGCCTCTCCTGATGGGTGGCGGCGCGTTCTCTGCGTTGGTCGGAGGAGCAGGAATGTCTGCAGCCGCTGCCAGGAGTCCGCCTCCTCCTGCTGACCGCACGGTATCAGAATGATCTGCCCACCCACAGAGCCTCTGGGCCCTAACCGGGGCTGAATCAGTGCAGCCGTCTCTGCGTTACATTAGAACAGCCATGTGTCCGTTTTTTTGAATTTTTCCACTAAATCCTTATAGAGGCTAGCAAACTTATGATGAAACTTGCAGTTCCTGTGTCATTTTTGTGTATTTAAATATCTAGACAAAAGGTCTTTTTATTTTTTAACTCTATCCTCAGGTTCTTTTTGTGTATTTTAAATCAGCTAAAGCTAATTTTGTGTGGTGTTTTTTTTTAGCATAACTTTTAACAAGCCGAGCCGCCGTGGCAGGCAGAAACCACTTCAACTCTGTTTCCGGTTTCAATCGAGGGAAACGTTTAAATTCGGTGAATGATAAAACCTCCTTTGTTCTGTTTTCCAGCCTCCAGAGCCCTCCAGGTCTGCGGACCTGACTCCGTCTCAGAACGGAGGCATGTCGGAGGGCTCCACCTCCCCGGACCTTTCACTGTCCGACATCAGCTCTAACAATACCAGTAAGGACCCCGTTTTCTCTCTGGTTTACTGAAAATGCTCAGTGAATGCTCGTTTTATTTTTTTTCAGCCTATCCCCACCATCCACCAGCAATCTTCTGCATATTCACCCTCACCATATACCCTCTCCATCCATGTCCTCATTTCAATGGTGTACACTGTGCTCCCTCTGAACAAGTCCAAACCATCTCAGCCTCACCTCTCCAACTAATAACAATTTGGTTGCACATATTGCAGTTCACCGATCTTCCAGGGTTTCTACCCTGGAAACGTACAGCATCTGATTTAGGAAGGAGGTGTGGAAGGAGGGATAAATTCATGGGGATATTTATTTTATTTGCCCATTGAGTTTGGAAAAAAAACTGGAACTTTGATTGGAAAAACAAAATGTGTAGGAACCGTGATCTCTCAAACCATTTAGCTATTATATTAGGAAACCTAATTAAATGAACAAACAATGAACAAAATCATTACCACATAACTGGATGATTGTCCGGACCTCAACACCTCTCAGAAGAATAAACTCCTAAAGTTAGATATCTATGATGTTAAAAAAAAAAAAAAAAAAAAAAAAAAAGCAGGTAACTGTTGTGTGGTGTTATTTTTTTCTATTAAATTTAATTATTTCAGTGAGTTTAACTGTTCCTGAATCTTTCTGCAACTCGTCTTGTTGCTGTTCTGCACCGCCCTCTGGTGACATCTAGTGGCCAAATTGTATTATTGTCCCGGCCCAGAGATCAGAATCTGTTTGATTTTGTCTTGATTGGGGCCAAACGATGAACCGGCAGGTCAAAAAGTAAAATATCGGCTTTTCTTCTTGTCAATCAAACAGATCAACAATGAGAACTTCTTCCATTTCTGGTCTATAAACCCACTAAACCACAGCATGTACTTCTGATGCGTTGCTTTTTAACTTAGAAATAGATAAAGTTAAAGGGACGTGTGCTGTAATCAATTAATCGAGATAATCTCCTTATAAAAGGTCCCTAGACCTTTTCCGCCCTTGTAGAAAACCACTCCGTGTCTTTTCGCCACCTGCATCTTGTGGACTCAAATCTTGTCGTTCACCTGCAGCGAGCAGCGACAACGGAGTGCCGGTGAACCACGCCCAGCTGGAGGAAATGATGTCACACTTCCTGAAGGGGAGGAGCCACGGACAGGCGCTGAGCCCCGAGCTTCTGCCCGTGCTGCAGAGCGTCTGTGGACAGGTCGCCCAGCTTCGCCTGGACAATGCCGGGCCAGCGCTGGAGAGGGAGAAGATGACGAGGAACGGCACCTGGTGGGTGGAGTTCAGAGCGCACGCTCCATCCTGCTGGTCGTCATCCTTTAAAATAAGCAATGGTGACTCTTCCCTACATCAGTGAATGTAGTCATGGTTCTAATAAATAACAATAATAATAACAACAATAATAATAATAATAATAATTATTATTATTATTATTATTATTATTATTATTATTATTATTATTATTATTATTATTATTATTATTATTATTATTATTATAGCATTCTGAGGCTAAGGGTCTTGCTCAGGGACCCAGAGTCGAACCCAGAACATTGCACCCTGCTCTCTAACCTCTAGGCCAACACTCCCCACAGAGGACTGACCGCGTTCACAGCCCCCCAACCCCAAATAGGGTTCAGTATGCCGTTGGTCCACCCTTTGCTGCTAGAATAGCTTCAACTCTTCTGGGAAGGCTGTCCACAAGCTTCTGAAGTGTTTATGGTAGAGCTGGTCGATAAATCGATTTAATTCGAATTTACAATTTTTTTTTTTTTTATTAAATTTTTGGAAAAACAGGATTTTATTTTGCCAATTAGCTCATTGGGCTTCCATGAAGACAGTAGCAGGCAATGCTGAGTAAATGTCTTGGAAAATATCTTGTCAAAATATACTTTTTTTCTACCATAATATAAAGCACTTTAATTTACTCACTTACTTATTTTTTAGTTTGAAGTTACCCAAAAGAAGTAAAGCCTGTTCTTAGCTCATTGTGTAATACCACCGGCAGCAAACTTTTAGTCGTATTTTTATTGTTTACAATGGCAGGTCCGCCATCTTGTCTCACAAGCATGTTTCACGGCTTCTATTTAGCTGCACTCCCAGACGAAATGCTTGACATAAAAGCAAGTTTATAAAATAATTTCTTTAGTTTATTTTTGTGAAACGGAAAGGAGGGAGAAAAAAAACTATTATCATATTTTACGCACCATAAGGCGCACTGTGAATGAACATGTCTATGTGTGTCCTTGTCCACACATAAACTGCACCGGATTATAAAGCGCATTAAATATTCTTCCCAAGTGTGAAATATCACTCCGACCCTGCGCGTACACAACTCTCTCCTGAGAGGGAGAGCTATCCGTCTCTGTCAGGAGGACAGAGTAGTTGGACTACACTGTTTCTAACATAAGGCCAAAATAACACAGGGAGAGTCGTCTGCATTGTACATGGCTTTGCTGCAATCCCTCATACTGAGCAAGCATGAAGCGACAGTGGGAAGAAAAACTCCCCATTAACAGGAAGGAAAACCTCCGGCAGAACCAGGCTCAGTATGAACAGTCTGCCTCGACCGACTGGGGTTACAGAAGACAGAGCAGAGACACAACAAGAGAGACAAACAGCACAGAAGCACACATTGACCCAGTAATCTGTTCTACATTAGCATATGGGGACGACTTTCCTCTAGACCTAGAACGTGACGTGTGAACCGAACGGCACTTGCGCCGCGAGATGACGGCCTGCGGATGAAACAGAGACTTGTTTCTTTCCTGGGACAACGGTTTGGTTTTACTTTGGTTCGGTGTCTTACGTGGCTAGACCTGAAGCCGAAATGTGTTTTACCCAGAAAGAAAACTAGATGACGGCAGTGCGTATCTCTTAAAAAATGACAGAAGGGGTTAGAAAACCGACACACAATAGAGTTGATTTATGAGCTTTGTGTGAGTCACTAATATGTTGTGAAAAGGCCCCAAAAAGACTCTGATTGGTCCGCTGTCCCGCCTTCCTGCTCGCGCTGGTGGCCCGAGCCGCAGCTGTTTAAATGAGGCTCTTTGTCCGCGCTGAGCTTCCCCAGTGGGCCGAGAGAGAGAGAAGGTCAGCTGGGTCTGACTCCATGTTGAGGAGAGAAACGCAGCACAACGGTACGTCTTCCCTCCACAAACCCGTGAAACTAAAACTGTTTAAGAGTTTAGTTTTCATCTACTGCCTCGTGTTGCTGGGAAAACCTTCGCCGTTCTTATCATTGACACAAACGTTGCAGGGATTGGTAAGCGAACTTTCCACAAACGGCTCTCAGACGTACAGCTGCTGCTTTTGGAGGAACAACTCCTGTGTTTTTTAGAGGCTTGATTTTCATTTAGATACAGACATTTGGGGGTTTTGTCTGCTGAAATCAGTTTTATTGCAAACCAGGATTCACATTTTGGTGTTTTTTATGATCTATTTGAACCGTTCTATTTCCAGGCTGGAAGGATTATATAACATACAACTGCGATGGTTTTTAAAAACCAGAACTGGGGGCACAAGTTTGATTTTTTTTTTTTTTCTATTTTCTTATCTGCATCGTCTCAGAATTAAACGCAATGGCTTAAATGTATGCATACATCCTCACTAGTGTTTGGTTGAACGTCTCTTACACTACAAAAAGGGTACTAAAAGCAAGTAAAATATTCTTAAAATTAGCATATTTTTTCTTGATTTGAGCAGCTAAATAAGACTATTTGCCAATGGAATTAGTATTTTTACCCCTAAAATAAGATAATAAGGAATTCTGCTCTTGAAATAAGATGATGGCGATGAATTGTTCCTATTTAAAGTGCATAAATCTAATTCCATTGGCAAATAGTCTTATTTACCTGCTCAAATCAAGGACAAATACACTAATTTCAAGAAAATGTCACTTACTTTTAGTTCCCTTTTTGCAGTGTAGCAGGTTGCTCCTGGCCCATATTTTTTTGTTGCCAACAACAAGCATCTGGCATCATTCTGGTTGGATCCACTCTTCCTGGTTTTAATGGTAGAGTTTGGTTAAATTTGTTGATTTTATTTATTTATTCCCCCCTGGCAAAATGCATTTAAGCGCCACAAGTTTTCAGTTGGGCTTAGGTGGAGGCTTTAGAAAGACTTTTCCCATTACACAATATTAGCCAGCTTTCTCCAAAGTTTGTTTTTAAAGGTGTGTCTGCGATCATTGTCCTGTCACCATATATAGGGACAGTTTGGATCCTCCTCTAGACCTCATTAATGTGGCGACACATCTGAACATCTCGTACTTCTGTAAAATAGTTAAAACACGGGATCTTGGAATCTGCAATTGTTCCAAAATGGCCCCAAAATATTTACACCGCGTGCGAAATGTGCAGTTTCTTAAATCTTCAGAGTTCTCTGGACTTACCCACGACTCTAAATCATAACCACAAACCAGAAATTACCAGACGTTTGACACGTGAAATTAAAAAGTCTTTCTAGAAACTTCAGGACCACTTATTAAAACCTTTCATTGAGGGCAGATGTGTAATTTAGACGGGGGAGGGGTCTAAAATAAAGTCTGAGTGTTCAATCAAGTGCTCTAACGATTGAAGTTCTCTAAATATTCCACCTAAGAAAAAGAGCAGCTCACATTGTTTATTGAAAGGAGCGTGGCTTTAATGCCCCGGATTAACGTAAATCTCTGACCAGAACTGTTTAACCCCAAAAAACTGCATATCACCGGGTCTGTTAATGTTTCTGCTAAACCTCAAAATCATGCTCTCCGACCTGGACCGTTAAGAACAGGACGAACCTTTAGTGAGCCGTCTGCCCTCTTCCGATGTGTCCGCAGCGAGTTTGATTCGGTCATGGAGCGCCGTCTGGAGGAGATGGAGCGGAGGCTGAAGGAGCACATGGACCGCCGGCTGGACGCCCTGGAGCAGAAGCTGGAGAAGGCCCTGCTGAACGCCCTGAGCCACGGAGCTGCGGGCGGATCGCCGGGGGGAGCCGCTCCGAGTGGACCATCCGAGCACATCCACCCAACGCCGGCTGCGGACTGAGACGCGCTCACTCCGCGTGTAACCCGGAGGCCTTACAGCTCTCCAAGCAGATCTTTGTGTCAGAGTTACCAGGGATAGGGGGGGGGCAGAAGCACCCTATTAACGTGTAAAGCTGTAACAAATTTCACCTGGAATGTCCAACCTGATACTAAAACGGTCCGTTGTTTGTCCTCCTGCCGAGCCGGCAGCCGTCTTCAGCGGGATGAAGGGAAATCGATGAGACTCGGCTTTTCCAGCACCGAGTCTCCTAAACGCACCGCAGGGCATCCATCGTCTGGACAGGATGCAGTTAAACCTCGCATTGCTTCAGGAGTTTATGGTTTAAAAGCAATTAAATAATTAATAAACTCTAAATCAGAAAAAACTCCCACTGTGTGACAGGCTGCAGAGAAGTAATACAAATACAGCAGAAAGTTGTTCTTTTTAGCACAGCTGATGTATGCATAACACCAGCAGAGGGGTCGTTTTCCCACTTAACTCTTTTCACCTGTAAACATAACTACACCTGCAGAGCTGAAAACCGTTCATTGTGAACTCAGACGAGCAGCTGAGAGCGTTAACCTCCCTGAAATACAAAAAGTCAAAAAGAAAAATCCTCGAGTCTGACCTGTTGGGTTTGAACTGGTTGGTTTCTCCGGATCTCAGGGGAGCACTAAAGCAAGATGTAACTTATATTTTAACGGTCGCACTGTAAAGTTTTAAATACTGTACATGTCTGTAAGCTAGTAAACTTGTTTTTTTAACCTGGGAAGTTGAACTGTACTGATGTGAGTCGTGAATAAAAATGCGTTTAATACCAACGAGGCGGCAGTGGGGGTGTTCGGAAAGCTTTCAACGACTGGTGTTTTAAATGGAGAGAGAGAGAGAGGTAAGTTCATGGCAACGTTGGGAGAGCGGTAGCAAGGAAAGAAACGGATGTTTCACACAATGGAGTTATAATTTCAGTCTGACAGCAGCTTATCTCTGATGTAGCAACAAATGTGTGGAAAAGATCTCTGAACTGAATGGGGGGAAAAAAAGCAACATTCCCAAAAGAAACTCTTAAAGGATCTGCCTTTCTAGGCCAGGATGTCTTTAATCTACTTAGGAAATATAGACGAGTTTCTTTCTTCAGCATCAAAAAATACTTATGTTTCCACTTTTCTGATGAACTGCAGGCAGAAGGGCAGATGTGTATGAACTGCTGTAGAAAAGTTTTTACCCCTTGAACCATTTCTTATTTTCTTTCTTTTTTTTTTTTGTCAAGTGTTTTTTGGATCAGGGCATTTTTAACGTCATACAAAGATAACCCGAGTCAATACAAAAAGCAGATATTAAATCAGGATTGAAGTCCATAAAAACAGCTCTCCTAACCTGCGTCAAGAAGTAATCTGTAATCACACCAGGCCTGAGTAAATCCTAGAGCTGTAAAATAAATATGGAGATCTTAAAAAGCAACACATCGTGACACATTCTAAAGAAATCCAAAGAAAGAGACCTGGCAAAATTGGGCTCCATGAGAGACTTCCAAGGCTGCAGATAAAAAAAAGAAAATAAAGGCCTGAAAAAACAACATCTTGATAAATCTCAAGACCTTTGAGCAAGTTTCCTGTGGACTGACGGGACAAAAGTGGAAACTTTTGGGAGGTGTGCATCCTGTGCGACCGGTGTAAAAATAACAGCCTTTTTAGGAAAAGATCATAGCAACAGTCAAACATGAGGCTGCTGCTCCTGAAGGAGATTTTCTGATCATTTTATGAAGTTGAGCTTAAATGTTCTTAGCTTAAGATTCAAAGCACACCAGCAAGTGCACCTCTGACTAATAAATCCAAAATTAGGATTTTGAAATGGCCAGGTTAAAGTCTGGACTCAAATCCCATTGAGATACAGTTGCCTTACCTTAAAATCCTAGGTCAAAATGTCTAGTATAAGCCGGTTTCATATTATTTTTCATTTATATTTTTTATACATTGGACTGCTCTGAAAGGTCACACTAAACGTCTACAGAAGGGCCGATTGAACAGGAGTGAAAATCATGATGCTACCAAGGTGTTTAGCCTTTGGGTTTTAACCAAAGCCGTTAAAAGAAACATGTTGTCAATGTAAATGAGTGAAAACGTGCACTTTAGGTCATTTCCGATGCAAAAGAAGCACCAGCCTGTTGGTTCTTCAAAGTCCAGCTTCAGTGAATCCATTTTATTGCAACTCACACTCTTGCGGCTGAATTTCCTGTCACTGATTTGTTACACTGCTACCACAGCTTTCGGTCCTTCTGTCCAACAAAACAAATTTGAATTAGGAGAGAAAATAAAAGTGAGGTATCCATGTCTTTTAAAAGCTGAATAGCTCATCAAAATAAGCCTAAAAACACGACGTTTTCAGAGTTTATGTTGTACTGGTGGAGGTGTAGCCACATCCAGAGCTTAATGAGGACAAGGGCTACGAAATGGCATCAAATTTCATTTTCCCAGCTTGTCATCTCATTATCTCACCGAAAGAAAGAAAGTAGAATGATCCAAAACATCTGTAATCTGCAACCGTTGTGTCCGGCCTCCTAATGGTCTCTACAGGGAATCCACCAGCAGAGGGAGGCAGCCAGTCAGGAACTGGAGATGTACAGGAGGGATCTTCCCATATTTGAAGGCAACTCAGAAAAGAAGACCCAACTCAGAAAAGAAGAGGGCCAAAATGGGTCTGCTGCACAGCATTTAAACATTTTAGCAAAACGCCTTGTTTACCCAACTGTAGCAACGTCTACCAAACATATGGCAAAATGGACCCAATCTGTGTGAGAACTAGTATCCATAAAGTTCCAGTAGAGTTGACATTCGTTTGTCTGACCACCGTCAGTTTAGTCTCACTTCTCATGTAAGAGAGAAATAGATTTTTTTTCTTCTTCGTACCCAGGAGAAAAGACGTTTCTTCAGTTAATGCAATCAGATTCTCTGACGGCTATCAGAATATTGTGCCACTGGTAATCGTCTCCATTTCAGTCCAGCTTCTCTGCATCGTCCTTTGGAGGCATGATGATTGTATGGTCACAGAATTTGGTGCAACGGCAGCCATATTTGATGCCCCCCAGGTAAAGATGCCATAAAAAGAGGTTATGTTTGCGGCGAACAGTTTCTGTGATGACTCGGCCAATTGTTTGGGATCATCGTCCTGTTGAGAGACCCAGTGATGAGCCATTTTGAGCTTTCTGCCAAAGGCCACCAGAGTTGGATTTAAAATGTTTTGGCTTTTCCAGGAGCTCATAGCCATGCACTCTAACGAGGCCCCTCTTGGAAGAGAAACGGGGCCCACACCATGCTTAAAAGTCTTAATTTTCCTCATATTCATGTGTTGTTTCACAGCCGACCCACTCAATCTTATATGACAAAGGCATAAAGTTGCAGTAAATGTCTCAGTAAAGTTTAGCTTTTTCCTCACACGCCTCCAGAACAACCAATCGACACGTGGGCAGCATGTCGATTGGTTCTACTAGTTGTTCTGGAAACCTTGTGACGCCATGACGCCACTCTTTGCTGCAGTTCTCTAACAATCTTCTTCACTGAGTGATGTGGGAGATAAACTTGGGCCCTGATTGACGTAAAGACATGGAGCTAGGGCTGGGCAAGTTAACGCGTTAATTTCGCGTTAACTCATTAGACTATTAACGGCGATATTTTCTTTAACGCGCGTTAACGCATGTTGCTCACATGCTTTTATTTTGTGAAGGTCTGTTGCTGCGGTGTAGGGGTTTGAATCAGAACAGTAGGTGGCGATAATGCGTCAATAACCTCGCTGTCAGCCAAACCTCGGATTCAAAGAGGAACAAAAGTGCTGGCCGGAAAAAAACAAAGCTGACATGCGGAAGGCGGTGTTTCCCGCAGGAATTTGCTTAGGCGAGGCGGTGAGTTGGCGGCCGGAACAAGTTTTGTGCGGAGCGGAGCAGAGTCTGCATCGACGCCGTTGGTGAAGTCGCTTCTCGTTTCAAAGTATCCATGTGTTTTTGCCTGTTTTTCCCTGCCATTCACTATATGCGCGCGAGAAAGCAACAACAAAAAAAACGCGTGTTAACGTCAAATAAACGCAAGCAACGCAAGCATATCGAGTTAGTAAGCATTTCAGTTTAAAGTTCTTCCAGCATCGAATATGACAGAAACAAGGTAGTTGTAACCACTGCCAAGTTACACTTTGGTATTGAACATAAAATGGTAATGCTGCTCCCTGCTGTTACCTCAGAAATTGCCTGTTTTTGGTAGATTTTTTCCTCACAAAGAGAATTCCCTGTCAGTGGCAATAAGCTTTAATTTATTATTATTGCTATTTTTTGTTTTACATGTTTAAGTTGAGCTTAACCCCAAATATGTGTTACTGATAAGTGCTACAAATGTTACAACACTTTTGTTCATATGGCAGCAGAACATTAAAATAAAAGTGCTCTTTACACTACTTTTGAATTCGTTCTTGGAGTTTGTAAATACAATGCGATTAATCGCGATTAATCAGGCAAATTATGCGATTAATCGCGATTAAATATTTTAATCGTTGCCCAGCCCTACATGGAGCTCTTTGTTACATTTTCCCATAGAATCAGGAATTCATGGATTACTAACTGCAGGTTCCTAGAAATTCGGATCAACGTGGAAAAGTAATGCACAACCAAAATGCTTCAGCTCATTGATTCAAATGGATTAATGGTGGATCTGGTTATCCCACTGGTGACTTTGTTAATTGTTAAAGCAGGATTTATTTTCCTAACTGATGAATGTACGTATTGATATTTATTAATTTTTTTTACGTGGGATTACACCACTGTGATAAAAGATGAATATGTTTTCAGGCATTTGCTGATCTCAGCAACCCGTTGCTGAGATCAGAAAGCTGCAAGAACGGTCACAGAAATCGTTTTTTTTTTTTTTTTTCTCAAAAATAATTTTATTCCCCACAAAGACAAAAAGAAACACTTTAGCAAAATATTCCCTCATGAACATGAATATACAGTACATGGTGAACTACGGTGACCTGCAGTGACCTCTCTGTATTAAATATGTTATTAGGTTATAGAAGAGGAGTGGGAGGTAAATGGAGACTAGGGGAAGAGCTAACATGTTGGTGGTGGAACGCTTCAGTCTACAGAGTAATGGGCCTCTCAGAGGGGGGGGGTTAGAGAAAAGGGTGCAGCCTCGCACACAGGCACCCTCCAACGGGTGCTTGTTCATCTCAAAGTGTTCATGACTGGGCGAGAAGCTGTGAGGGCCAGCTCACGGTTGGTCGACCGCTCCAGCTCCCACGCCGTTTCGGCTGCTCCGTCGGCCGGAGAGGGGTCAAGGGTCGATCTCCTCGGGCACGATGGTTAGGATGACGTCCTCGTTGCCCCGCCTCACCACCGTCCGCAGCTTGTCGTCCCGCTTTATGGCGTCGCTGACGTCGCCGGCCGAGGTGATGGGCTCTCCGTTGATGCTGATGATGACGTCCTTCTCCTTCAGGCCAGCTCTGTCGGAGTCAAATCATACACGCTGGAGTCAGACGGCTGAGCTTCAACGCCAAGGCGACGCAAATTATACGCAAATCATGCACCGTTATAACGGTCCGGAAAAGTACCGGCCTGGTTTTAGATCGAATCATAGCAAATCCACTCTGCTACTGATTATTTGAACAGAACTCAGAGACAATATGGATCAGAATAAGGCTTCGGTGCTGGTGTTACTTTACCTAAATGCTGCTTTTGATGCTGTTAACCGCACTCTATGACGTGGTTTAACTCACATCAGCACTGGGCAAATTATTTGTAAATATAGAAAAATTGTTCCCCCGAATGTCATTATTTGAACTACAGCGTTCCCCAAGGATCAATATTAGGTCAAACACTCTTTACCGTTTTTATGTCACCGATTTCCAAAACTATGCAAATAACACACAGCACCATATATTGGATTTTTTTTTTTCCTGATGAAAGAAGACTCATTGATAAACTTCTTTAACTCTATTTTAGATCACAAGTAATGGATGCCTGAGGTTTTCCTTCCACTCAATCAGGTATAAACTCAAGTCTTTCTTATTAGCAGAGATATTTAGAGAGACAAACTCCCAGTGGAGATTTTGAATTCTGGCGAGGAATCATTCAGACCAGGTCAAAAACCCTGGTGTCATATTTGATTTCAACTTGAAGCCTTAGGAATCGCTCCCGAACACGAAATGTTTTCTCCCACCAGCCTCACATAGTCTGCCGGTGACTGAAACTGCGTGACTTGTAAATGACCTGGACAAAGAATCGGCTCAGTCCCCTCGGTGAAAACGTTTTTCGAAAAACATTCAGTCTGCTGAGAAGACCACGAACACTCACGCCTCAGCTGGAGTCCGGCTGATGACCTCGATGACGTACGCCCCCGAGGTGACGTCGGGGAAGTCCGAATGCCTCTCCTTCAGCTCCTTCGCCAGCCTGAAGGGAGGAAAAGCGGAGAGGGAGAAAAAAGAAAAAACGCGTCAACACAAACGGTGGGATTTCATGAAACTCAACAGGATGACGTTGTGAAGCATGGAAACTCTGAGGTTTTAAAACTCTGTAAATGTGCCCTGTTTATGAAAAATATGGAAATTTAAACCTGGCTTTTACATTTGTTTTACAAATAGAAATCTGAACAGTGTGGCGTGCCATTACATTCACTACTCTGACACCCCTGAATAAACCTTGAAAGTAACGTAAACAGGGGATCATCCCATTATAATCCAACCCAGCTGTTCGCTGGAGGCCTCACAGGTCTAGAGATCATTAGAGAACAAAATAGCATCACATAGATGAAGGAACACAGCAGGTCCGGGGAAACGTTGCGGGGAAGTTTCTAGAAAGTATTGACTCAATCTGGGCTAAATACAAATAGCCTCTGCACATTACGGGTGTTTATTCGTACAGAAACAACAAGAACAAAAAACGGACACATGCATTGTTTTCCTTGTACTTCCCAACTTTTTCTGGAGTTTGTGATGTGAATAACATAACAAAGAAGTTTGTGGTTGAAACGTAAAAAATAAAAAAAAGAGAAAAGTTAACACAGTATGATTACTTTGCAAGGCTATGTGAATTATGTGACAGAGGCGGTTAAATTTAAAATCATCTTTTGGGATCTGGCTGGCTCCAGATCAGAATCTGTAGCAGGCATCTAAAGCTGAATTAACACATCTTTAGTCTGATGAGAAAAAAAAAAAACTAATATCTGCAAAGTCCAGTAAGGCCTCATATAAAAGACCCCATCAGCTCACTGTGTCAAATTCAGAGGCGCCAGAAATCCAGCTGCATGTTTATTCCTGACCTTTGGAAGTCAACCATTAGCCATTAAAAAGTTTGTTTGTTGAGGCAAGTGAGGTGCATTCTGGGGCAGAAACTTACGTCGTAGTGAGGCTCATCATTCTGACACCGATGTATTTCTTCTTTGGGAATGTTTTCCCTGAGGGAAACACAAAAGAAGGTGCTATTAGCAGGCATGTTTTTTTTTTTTTTTTTTTTTTGAAAACCCTCCATTTCAATGCTACAAAGCTGGTTAAATCGAAAAGGATCATCAGTCTGCACCCTTTGCTTAAACCGCTTAAACCGTTTCGGAGACTCATCCTAAACGCAAGTCAACAAACGAGACTAAAGTGGAAAGCTTTAATGGCTGGAATAAATATGTTTCACTGGGAAAGCTGACTTTTAGCGCTGCAGCCAGCTGGGCTGATGTAAGGAGGCCTGATCCCTCTGATGATACACAGCTGGCTCAACCCCATTTAACCTCCCACCGTTGCCGGGTTTTTGGAGCTCGGTTATCTGCGTCATAGCTGCTTGGCTTGTTGAACGCCTTGTACATGTTTTGTGTTAATGTTAAGACAGCTATGAGATAAAGTGTAAGGATTCTGGGGGAAAGCTGTGTTGCTGTTTGGTATGATTTGGTGTTTTTGTTTTTTTGGCCTGCGCGCTCCTTTCCGCCCCCGCTGCCGCAGCAAATCAAAGGGTCGATGCCGAGCCGCGGAAACAGCTGAAGAGGCGAGGGGGGATCCGCTTCGGAACCCTTTTCACATTGATTCAGTGTTCACAAGGTTTAAAACAAGACCATCTTCCACTTAAAGGACATCCTGATTAGGAGGGCCAGAGGTGATCCCTCAACTTCACAACTTGTGATGCCGGATTTGGTCTAACTCTGACTCAAACACCCCAGGTCAGTCATATTAAAAGAAAAAATTGCGTCCGTCTCCACGGCTTCTGCATCTAAAATAAAGCCCAAAGAGACGAAATTTTCGTTTTCTTTTCCTTGATCTGTCTTAAGTGGTTGTGGCGTCAACAGGTGAGTGCGGCGGCGCAGAAATTATAATCAGCGTTAAATTTCCTCATCAGACAGGAGCTCAGCGTAACGGAAGCAAAACGAGTCAGATTGTGGAGCTCAATTTTGACTCTAGTAGCCGTCAGGTGATGTCTTCAATTGGAGGCGAAAGAAGAAAAATGTGATCTGAGCCTTTAAAACGGCTCGTTCATGGTGTGTCTCCCGTCTTATATCGTCCGACGCTAAACGTTCTTTGACCGTGGCTGTGCGGCTTTTCTTTTATGCCTCAAAGTTTTGTCTTTTTTGTGATCATGTGAAAGATTTTCATACAAAAAAAACACACACCCTGGAGAAAAAAAAAAGATTTAAAATGAACGTCAAGACGCCAAAACCAACTCCTGAGTAGCTAACCTGACTCCGCCTGGAAACCTTCCGTTGAAGTAATTTTGGGAAGGGGTGAAAATACTGGTTAGCTGATTGGCCTATGTTGGTGATAGACGGGCCAAATAAACCAATCAGATCAACGAAGCATATGACGTACTAACACGACAAGAGGAGCCAATTGATAGATCAAACTCTTGCCGAAACCAGTCGGGAGAAGAGCAAAAACATCTTTTCCTCTGAGAAAAGCCTCCAGAGCAGTGTTTTGCTCTTCTTTCAGTGAAGAAATACTCTGTAATTCCGATAAAACTTGCTCGATAGCCACGCTAACGCTAGTTTCATCGGCTGAAGCCGCCATGTTCTTTAGACTGAACTGTCGTGCTCCTCGTTGCGTCACACCTCAACCCGCCTCAAAGCCAACGCTGATTGGACGTTCGTTTGGTGAACGGCTCCAAATTTTCTTTAACGGAAAGTAGCCAGACTGATCTGCGAGTGAAACCTTGAAAGCTCGCGAGATCAGGATGGTCTCACGAGGCTACTGAGTAGCAGCCTCTGACTGATAGCTTTGTGTTTAATGGTTTTGGTTAGCAGCTGAATCGGCTGCTTGTTTCTGAAAAACCTGTGAAGAAAACCTTTTAAGTTTAAACCTTCTACAACAAGCTCCAGGTAACCCGTCACGATTCACACCGTGTGATTTAACTACATTTCTGGTGTCTCTCTGACATCAGCTGCGTGAGAAAAGTGCAGACAGCGCGGCGAACCTTTGGCCTGCCGGTCATGTGACTCCGCCAGGAACTGTTGGATCTTGTCCGACGGGATGGCGAAGGAGATTCCTGCAGTGACCTTCAGCGTGTTGATGCCAATCACCTCCCCATCCTGCAGGGGGGGGGGGGAAACGCAGCCTCACATCAGTTTACCAGCATTTCATGTAATGCGGCTGAAGATCAGGCTGTGGACTGATGTGGCCTGCCAAGTGTTTTTTACTAAACTGATTACTTGCTTTCCCTAATAAGGACTTAGTGGTGCTGGATGTTTGTTTGTATGAGTTGGCATGTAACCTCTGTTAAGTAATGTCTGGTTTAGGTCCAAGTTATAAAAAGGTTTGATTTTTGTTTTATAGACTTCATAAAGTCCATCAGAAAAAGGCCTTATGGGACCAAACCTCGTTTATGAGAGGAATGGGATCCAATCTGTGGAATAGTGAAAATGCTCAGTTAAATTGGAACCGTCTCTGATATCAAAAGCTAAATGTTTAAATACATGAATCGAAATCTGGTGTTCTGTAGTCTTTGAGTTATATTAATGCCAGGCAAAAGTATTCACACCCCAGACCTTTTTTTTTTTACAACCACAAATTTCCATGTATTTTACTGGCGTTGAACATGATAGATCCACACAAAGCAGCACATTGACGTTGAGTTGAAGGCAAAAGGATACACGGTGTTCAATTAGTTATTCTTTCTTTTTTGCAAAAAAAAATAAAATCTGAAAATTTTAGCATGCATTCATATTCACTCCTCTTTACTCAGACACTGAATTACAACCCAGGAGTTATCTAATAAACAGATGTTCTGTGAAGGCCATGTTATAGAGAGCATCAGTGAACAAACAGGATCATGAAGACCAAATGGACTGAACTTATATAGCGCTTTTCCAGTAATACTGACCACTCAAAGTAGGGCTGGACGATAATTCAGTAACAATATATATTGATCGATAGACGTATATCGGTGATAGAAAAAAAAAAAGGTCAATAAAAAGTTCAATAGAATAAAAGTTTTCCTTCCTTTTGCATTCTAGCCATGCAGGTTATTATTACAGTCATTACATCCTAACAACCAATCACAAATGCAGACCCAGGAACGCTCTGTCATTAAGCTCCGCCCCTTCAAAAAGTTCAGAGATCACACATTCTTTTTTTTTTTCTTTTTTAAAAACTTGCAGTTTTGGTAAAAAGTTGGTTGAATAAAGGGTTGAGTGTGAATTCGGTGTCTGTGTGTTTTGTATCTAAAAGTAAGCCGCTAAACAACAGCATAAAATGTCCAGGGCTGCACTTAAAATATATGTTTTGAATTTGTTGATAATTATCGATAAGTATGATTTCTATTTCATTGATGTGCTTTTTTTTCTATATCGTCCAGCCTTAACTCAAAGCACTGTACATTAGAGCCACATCCACCCAGAAGCACTCACTAACGTGTGCATTCAAACACTGATCAGTAGGCAACTTCATGTTAAGTACCCTGCCCACGGGCACATCAACATGTGACAAAGGGACGCTGGAATTGAACCTACAACCTTGGGCCAAGATGCCCATGGCAACTCTGAAGGAGCTGCAGAGATTCACAACTCGGGTGGGAGAATCTGTGGACACGACGGCTGATGGTAGCGCACTCCGTCAATGAAAGAGTGCTAAGAAGAAAGCCGATGTTGAAAGAAAGCCATCTGAAGTCCGGTTTTCCACATGTAAGGTACTTAAACTGGTGAAAGAAGATGCACTGGTCACCTTAGACCAGTTCAAATTTGTGTCTTACATGAAACCCTGAACGCTTTGGGGAATGCTTCTCTTGTGCTGGGACAGAGAAGCTGGGCAGAGCTGGTGGAACGATGGAGGGAGCTAAATTCAAGAGAATACTGGAAAAGTCTGTTAGAGGCTTTAAAAGTTAGGAGACTGGAGCAGAGTTTCACCTTCCGGCAAGACGACAACATTAGACATATGACCAGAGCTAAAGCCAAATGTTCTGTCTCTAGATGAGCGAAGCTGGTAGGAACAAACCCCGCAAACCATGCATCAACACGCAGCTTTGTGCTGGTCCATCACATACAATCTGAGGACAATTCACAGAAATGTGTGGTTGTAACCTGGATAAAAGTGAAAAATTCAAGGAATAGATGGTGAGTTTCTTTTAAGGAGGTGCAACATGTATGTAGGCGTATAGATATATGTATATATATAAGTATATATATATGTTTATTTATATATAGACCCCTATGAATGTAAATAAGACATCATATGCCCATTCCTATTTCTTGTTTTTTTCTTTTTTTGGTATTCTTTTTGATCCATTGTTTATATGAAGATTCACTGTATATAACTGAATGCACCTTCCCTACTCTGCACCTTCTTGTATGATCCGATGTGACGAGTGAATTTCTCCATAGTGAGATCAATAAAGACTATCTTATCTTATCTTATGGAAATGTAGTTCAATAAAAAAGTGAGTAATTTAAGGTGGCGATAGGTGTTTCTTCACATTTTCTCCACAAAGCAGATTTGGGAGTATGTTTAAGATAATTGGAGCATCATAGAAGTGTGATATATACGAGAATGTTGCACAAAAATAAATGCCAAACTCACCAGATTGACTAATGGTCCTCCTGAGTTCCCATACTGCAAGAAAACAAACAAAATGATATAGACTCAGCTCCGCATTTATTCATGAAATTTAAAAAGCAGCCGCTGTCTATAGCAGACTAGGCCTCTCCTCTTTCTCATCGGGACATTTCAAACTGATGTTATTTACAAATGAATTATAACTAAAGCTGGAAAGAAACACTACTTGTGCAAAACTTGCAAACTGCAACCGCTTACGTTAATGATGGCGTCCGTCTGAATGTAATCCATATCTGAGTTGCGGAGGCCCAGTTCCTTGCCTCCTCTCTGGGTGGTGCTGACGATGCCAGTGGTGACGGTGTTCTGCAGGGAGAACGGGCTGCCGATGGCCACCACGAACTCTCCGGGACGCAGGTCTGCGGAGCGACCGAGGAGCAGCACAGGCAGCTTCGTCTGCACCGGGCGAGCGAGCGCAGGGCGGACGAGGAAGAGGAGAGAAGGGTTAGATGAACCGTGAGGAACGAGTCAAACGGGACTGTCATAAAAATCAAAGCTTTCACTCGTCAGTCAGGTCCGAAAGAGACACAGGCGGGCTTGGCAAACTTTTGCAGATCCAGTCTTTATTTGAATGACAGCTCTTGTTTTAAAACCATTCTGATCACATCATTCGTTCATTGCATAGAGCCTTCTTAGCTTAAAAAAATGTTTTTCTAACATTGAAACATTTTCAGTGTTTTTATAACCTTTTTGCAGTATTTCTCTAGATACACCTCACCCCCCTCCAACTCCCTGTTTTTTTTTTTGGACCACGATTAAAAAACTAGCGAAAGAGGCCTGAAGATTTTGTTAGAATTAAAGACAATATCAGTGTGAATATTTATTGCTCAAACTCATATTCTATAAAAGTAAAAATAAAGGACAGGACAGGAAAGAGCTCCCCCCAGTGGTCGATGCACACCAAGCAGTAAGACCTTTTTTTTTTCTTACTCCCATGTGAGAGACAGACGCAGGATTCGTGTGAGAACGCCAAGTCGGTTTACCCTCTGGCCTCTAAATCACCCCAGCTGATGATACGCACTGAGGGAAAGAGGAGAGAAGCGGGAGGAGCTCAGGGGCGCGGGATTCTCGGAATGATCAGGACGTCCCGGCAATTCAGGAATGACGGTCCAGCCCAGGGGGCTACAAATCTCTGGAGGATCTTCCCTTCAACTGGTCGGGACAGACTGATCCGGGAAAACGGCAGATCAAGCCCAATGGAGTTCGGAAAAGGCGAAAACGGGTCTTTCAAAGCCGCTCTATCATCAGCTTTGCAACCGATTCCAGGTCTGTCTCCTCTGGAATGAGCATCCCTGGCCTAGCAAGGACTTGACAAACAAGGAGAGAGTCACAAACTGGAAGTTCAACAACACTGCTCTCTACAAAACACAGAAATGGCACAAAGATCTTCTGTGAAATGGAGTCGTGACGTGCTCAAAAGTTCAAGATGTCTCAGTACATGCTATAAAAACACGGAGGTCTGCCAACACAACAAGCCAAAATCAGCTTGTTCAGAGGGTGGCGTCATGTCCTGGGACGGAGGGAAGCGCTTCGTCATCAGGGAGGGGTCCTCCAGCCCCCGTCCCAGTTAAGGTTCGGCGGTAAAGATGGCCCCTTGATGGATTCAAACGCTCCACCTTAGATGGAAGTCTGAACAAACGCAGCCGGAGGATTTTTAGTTTTTTTTCTTCCACAAGCGTGATTAAATCTTTGGGTTTCACTTGTTTTCTGGGACAGTTTGGCACACCAAGAGAGAAACAGTGTCAGCTAAACATCACAGAAACTACAGAAGCATTTATCATTTGATCTACACATGGAAAACAGATGCATATAAACAACATACCGGATAAGAAAAAAATGCAAAATGCAGCATGCTCAGGGGATGAACTGGTCGTTGCTGTTTTGGAGCTCTTGTCAGCCCGTCTGCAAAAACTACTGCTTGAAAAAGAAACCTTGCCAAAAGAAAAAAAGGAAGGTAATCTCACAAGCATCCCATTACAAGGGAGACATGAGGGAGCGGCTTGGCTCTGGTGCAGTAATTAGGACAAATGACTTAAGTGGGAGGGCAGGCAGAGGTCCTGTAGGAGATCCTCATTATATTCAGATGTTTGTGTGGCTGCAGCTCTGTCTGCATTTCTGAATAACCTCCTCCACTAACACAAGCGCTCCCCCGTTCCTCAGCGCTATTTTCCAGCCTGAGCAATTAAAACGGCAAACGGCATCCTTCCGCGCTGACTTAAAGTTGCCACTAAACATCAGCAGGCCTGCGAAAACGACAGATTTTAGTGTCCGTTTTCTCCACATATTAAAGTGAGTAGATCTCACAATAAACACAGCTGGAAACTCTTTTCATGCTTATTCGGTCGTCATTTTACACCCAAAAGCATTTATGAAATAATAGACTCAAGTTTTTTTTTTCTTTAAATTTGATTTTGTTGTTTTTGATAAAAATCGTATAGCCACACAGATTATGTGCAACGGGAACTGAGGTTGACCCTTTAACAAACTGTCACACGGCTTTGGTTGGTCTACTTATAATCTAGTCACTCTTCCTATACTTCTTTGAAATTTGAGAGAAAGACAAAAGATGCCTGCATCGGTCTGCGAACAACTTTTCTCAAACTCATTGCATTGGGCCGGATACCTGCATATTAGCAAAATAAAACCTCTTCCTGTTCTGTTTTCCAAGTTTTCTTTATCCTGCTTTGCCCTTTTTGAGTTTCGTTTTCTCCTCCTTCCACTTTTTTCTGCCCTGACTTCTGAGTTTTTACTGCTAGTTCTTGGACACTGTTTGAATAGTTTTTTACTAAGCTAAATGTGATTTTTTTTCTCAGAGATGTGGTATAAAGAAGGTTTATCCATATTGGCTGTATGTATGGCTGTTTTAATGAGACCCAAATGACCCGAATTACAAGCAGACTGTTTATTTCTGTAACATTTATTGTGCCGTATAACTGAAGCAGCCATCTTGGAGTTTGGATTTGAGTTGCATTGGAGCCCTAAAAGGCTAATTATGACCATATTGTAAGACCAAAATTAATTTCTGGGATTGTTAGGAGTTTTAGTCATTGTTATTATGACTATCCTATGGCTTGCTATATCAAGTAGTTTTACAATAAAAAATATCATTTTTTTTTTAAATTCTGCTCAAACACAGTATCATCAGCATAGAACAGGACGCTAGTGCCGTGGATTCTCATGCCTCTGGGTCGTTTGGCCCATCTGACAACTCGAGAGCCTTTGCCTCCGCCTGCAGCTGCAGAGTCTGCAGGTCGGCCAAGGCCTTTGCGACTCCTCTGCCGTCCCACTGACCTATCCGTGTCCAGATGTGACGCGAAGCAAAGGAAAAACCTGGGACAGAAAACATCTGCGATGCTGACGCTGAAACTTTCGTCGGCTCCGCTCTCCGCCAAGCATAACAACCGTCTGTTTGTCTCCATGTGCGTGCATTCGGTTTGGCGGCCACACACTCACATGCCGCCCACTTCCTCCGTTAAATAACAAGCCTTCAGGCAGGTTACTCAACACGGGACTCTGACCTACTTTCTGGTGTCTGAGTAAGAAAGCTGGAGGTGAGGATGAGAGCATCTAGTGGTGATCATCGCTAAGGCCAATATTCTTACGCCAGTGTTTTAAGTATTGGGCAGGAAGACAGAAAAGGCCTTTCAGCTGTGGAAGCAGCCACTTTAAGGGGGGGGGGGGTGAGTGGGTTATGGTTGAGCAGACAGTGATGAGAGGAACAGACGCGCGCTGATGTGACAGACGTCAACATGTTTTCCATCTCAGGGCTTCTGGGAGGTGATGAAGGTGACTCCAGAGAAACTCTGACAGGCACGGAGAAGGAGAAGCGAGTCTGAATCCACAATCACTGCGAGTGTGTGTGTGTCTCAGTGTGTCTGAGGGAGACGGAGGGTTTGCGTCCTGCCGTCTGGATGAGTTATGGCTTGTGATGAAGCCGACTGACATTTAGAGCCTGAAGCAACAAAAAAAAAAAAAAAAAAAGGGTTTCATTGCAGCTGCACTCCTCTAGACCAGGAAGGTGACGTAAAAATTAGGTATCGTTTTATTTCTAAGAAAGATTTTCTACCTTGAATCATCTGTACTTTACTGAGCCCCTAAAGGAACATTGAAGGGAAATTTAAAAATGTACTTTCTTATGCTCACCAGATATTTTCTAGTGCCAAAAGCATCTGTTGCGCATGAGAAAGTTTTAATGTAACCTTTAGGGGCTCCGTAGTTTTATGTTGTTAGCTTGTTTTTATGATTTAGATTTTTTAAAATAGGACTGACAGCGACTGTTTTAAAGAATTAAAGACAAACCATGCCATGCCTGGCTCAGACGTCTCTCCCGAGTGACGCGTTCCTCTGTGAATGAGGCTAAATCTGGTGCGGACCCACTTATAGCAGGCTGAGGATTAGTTTGCTCAGACGTCATTTAAACGTGCACTAAGGTTCGTTTAACAGCGTGAAGGCAGTCTGTCCTGGGACACTGAGGGATCATCCACTGGGCAAAGTTAGCCCCGGTTAAAAAAAAAACCAACACTTTCTATCATCGGCATTGTCAAATTCAGACAACGCAGTAAAAATGCTTTTTGCGGTCGTTTTCTAAAAATCGACATTTGGATTGCTAAACCTTTTCAATTAACTCCTTGTTGAAACTTTTTGTCTATAAAAATGTCAAATTCTTTTGTCATGCTTTCATATTATTGTCTTTCTTTTTGATTTGGGCTACTAGGGCTGATTATGATTCCTGATCAAACCAAAAAATTATCAATCAACCTCCTGCAAAAAAACAATATTAATATGCTTGCTTTGAAATGTGAGTGGGTTAAAAGAAATGACTTTAAATTGGAGCCGCAGGACATCGGGAAAACGTGAATATCATTGTTAAACATTAACATCTAATCTCCTGTCAACCTATATTGGTAACTGATAAAATGATTTAACATAAGAATATTACTTTCATGCAAACGTGAACGCACAGCACTCAAAACACATAGATCAAGCATAACATTATGACCACCTGCCTAACAGTCCCGTTTGCAACCAAAGCAGGTCTGAAACTTTAGGGTATGCACTCCACTAGAGCCCTGAAGGTGTGCTTTCTGGTCCAAAGATGTCAGCAGCGCATCTTTTAAACCCTGTAAGCTGCGAGGTGATTTCTCCCTGGATCTGACTTGTTCCTTCACCACATCCTGCAGATGCTGGACTCAGATCTAGGAATTTTTGGAAGCTGAATCAATGACTCAAACTCCTTGATATACTTATTAAAACCTTTCAGAATCAGTTTAGGTGATGCATGTTGAAGTAAAACCCACATGGATGACGGGACCCCAAGTCTTTACATTGCCCAACTTACTTACATAAAAGAAAACATGTTTTCTGAAACCAGGTCCCCTCCTCTATATATCTTTGCTCGTGCTCTGGTGCTAATTCGCCCGTTGTTGGTTCTTTTAGGGTGGAGCAAGGGGTTTCTGAAGGGCTAAGGGATCTTTCATTCGTCACACACCAAGCAATAGAGCTGAGGCTATAGAGTTATACACATCAAGAGTTAAAACAAAAATAAACAGTGATGTAAAAATTCAGGAAATTCTTTTACCCTTTCTTACAACAGTTTAGGCAGCTGAAGTTATTTATAACTGGACTGATACATACAGCAGACCTCCCAATGCCGTTTGCTGTTCAGTGAGAGACTACATGTTTTAGGGAAACTCAGATCTGATCACTCAGGTCTAATTTCACTGCCAGGTACCCCTCCAAAGGAGGCCAAGGAGATAAAATGATAAGACGGATCATTTGAAGAATATTTCCATGAGTACTCCGAAAGGGGAACAGTGGAAGTTTCTCAAAAAGGTTCTGTCTACAAGAAAGTCTCTGATCAAAGCATAAACACAGTGAGTTCTGGTAATTAATGGGTTAAATTAGGTCCAATTAGAGCCTTGTTTCATTATCTGAAGAGAAAAGCTCCTCTCTCGGTCCAAACTGATCTACAAATACAGCTCAACCCTTCTGAAGTTCTCCTCCCACCAGGAAAACGACCATAGCTCCCACTCAGGCTGACAGCGTTTTGTCCGGGGTGAAATAAGAAAGGAGGCACGCTTAGTAATCACTTACCGACAGCGGCTGTGGAACAAGGCGACCAAAGGCGAGAAAACACACAAAAACAGGGCAAGCATCCTTTGTTCTCCTTGAGCAAGCCTCTGCTTTCCCTTCTGTCTGTCACTTATTCAAGTGAAGTGTAAAAAAAAAAGATTTTGTGAGGGTTCTCGTTTCAGTCCCCATAAAAACTGTTCATGAATGCCAAGTAGTTAACCTAATCACAAGCAAATAAATTATCTGTAACCCTCCTCGCATCCCGGGATCAACTTCAGAGCCACAGATTTATAGGTTTTGGAGAACTCAAAGCATTTTATAACGAGCCCTTAAATTACGCATGTTTTCCCCAATGTTTTCAGGCTTTGATACGTTCACTCAGACTTTACAAAAGCAGCTTTTTTCCATTTAATATGTGACAGATTTCCTCAAAAATCGGTCCGTTTGATCAACAAAACGTCGCATGACTCTACTCTCCAACAGAGTTCAGTTCCAAGAGTTTCTTTAAGCTGAATTTAGTTACATTTTCATTTTAAATAAGAAAAAAAAAAAAACTACTTGAAGTTCAAATTTGCAGAACGTTTCATCTGTTGTAAGATCAAGCGTTTAAAAAGTTTCTTGTTCTAATGTTTCATTGAGTTGTTTCCAAAGTGAAGAGGCAGATTTCTGCAAAGCGATGAGCGGTTGCCGGTGGCCCGCACAGAAAGACCAACGAGCTGCGGTGCCGCCTCACAGGGTTTAAAAATGAACCCGCAGGAAACTCCTCAGTCAGAAAGAGCAAAGTCAGAAACAACACATGGTTCACTTTAAGGCTGCGGAGCGCAGCGCCTCATCCTGAAATGCGGTGAAGGGACAATCTTAGATTTTCCAGAAGGGAAAAGCAAAGTCACAGCCGGAGCTGAATTTCCTCTTGTTCCTGCTAATGTGTTTACGGCCCAGCTGAACAGCCTCACTGTTGGTTATATTGGTTTCAACCATCGTTTATCCCAATTTGTGCATTAAGCCATTTCCAGCATACGCAGCATGCAGCGCACAGCACCTCAGTTAACCCTAGGAAGCTCAGCGGCGCTGCTCGGGCTCAGGAGCGTTTTCACAGCAGCGCAGAAAAACTCTGAGCTGTCTGTCAATGGATCCTGTTGTTTTAAATCAGAGGACTAGTGAGAACGCTGGAATAAAAAGCAGGAAGGTGGATAACCTGATGCAGAAACAGCACTGTTTGTTTCCCCTCCATGTCAAGCATCAGAACCGGCATTGGGTCGGGCTCTTTGCCCCTAATATTCATTATGCACTGATGCATTTTGCTGCAGCTAATTATTTTTATTTCATTCAGCATGCATGAACTTAAGAGACAGAGCACAGTTGTTTTTTGCATTTTTCAGAACTTCATCCTTCCAGAAGTCTTAGATCCCTTCTGGTGTTCCTCGGACTTTACATCGCCCGCTGCACACACGTATTATCTTTTTGTCCTCCAACATTTAAAAAATATCTCTCCTTTCTTCCTTTCACAGCAGATTTTTTTTTTTTTTTTTAAACATCAGGATTTACAAAGCAAGCAGAGATTTAGCTCTCCCCGAGGAGTTCACCGACCGGTTATAGGCTACTGCGCTGAAAAAGAAGTCGAGGGGGTTCGGTCTCTCGGTGCATCTCTTCCTCGTTCATCATACGGATCAGGTGCTGTCGCCGCTGTTCGCACACAGCCAGGTCTTTTTGAGCCAGAGATGTCTCGGCACGTGCCACAGAACACGATCGCGGCTGGACTGAGGTGGAATATCGCCACGAGGCCCCTCTGAATGATTAAAAAAAAAACCTCAGGAGCTCCTGTCTGCACATGTTTCAGGGGAAGGATGCTGCAGACGCAGCAAGTAAAGCACAGATGGAGACCTAGACGCACCAGTATCTCGATTCCAGTTCTTTTTGCTCCTGTCCACTGAACTAAATTTCTTCGCAGGCCTCTAGTAGGGCTGGACGATATAGAAAAAAAAAGCATATCGATGAAATAGAAATCATATTGATCGATATTGTTGCTCAATGGCCTATTTTTGAATAAATGGATTCAAACACAACCCTTTATTCAACCAAACATTTACCAAAACTGTATGTTTAAAAACATTAATTAAAAAAACAACACGTGCTCTCTGAACTCTCTGAAGGCTGACGGAGCGTTCCTGCGTCTGTGTTTGTGATTGGTTGGGAGGATTAATGGATTAATGTAGTATTAACCTACATGATAGCAAAGAATGCACTGTTCTTTTATTGAACTTTTTATTGACCCCCCCCTTTTTTTTCTCCATTGAACCACACTTCTATCGATCGATATGTATCGTTATTGAATTATCGTCCAGCCCTAGCCTCTAGACACAAAGCAGTTCGTCAGATGCTTTTTCTTAGTCCGGATTGGTGCAACCGCTGCGCTTTTTCCGCAAAAAGAAGTTTGCATCTACGCTGCACCAAAACACCGGTAAAATAAAGTTTGACCTGAAATGCTCTCTTCTCTCGGCAGTAATATAAACTTCTTGTCACGTTTTCAAACATCACGAGCGCTACAAAACGAAGTCTTTACTGAGAAGCGGATGAGCGAGCATGAGCGACGGGTGATTTAAACGTCTTTTCATAAGCATAAAGGCCAAGCTTTTCTGTGCCTGCAGCCACACGTCTGACTGCCTCACCTGCACGCGGCTCCTCACAGCTGCAGTCGCACACTGAAACCGATTTAACGCTGAGCCGCAGCATGTTCACACCTCTAGGCGGTTTCACGGGGACGAAGGGATTAGAGAGACCTGGGCTGCCAACAGAACATGTCACTTAAAAACCCCCACGTTTACAAGCTCGTTCCCTGTGATCAGAACTTAAATGCACGTTGTCAAAAAAGACAGGTAACCCTACCCACGCCCCCCTTAAAAAAAAGATCTGCAGATCTACATGTGCAGCAAAGTAAACATCAACTTGGGACATGTTCACTCATCTTCTGAGACCAAAATTATGTAGAATCAAATGAGGCTGAAGAAGCACTCAAGGAACAAAAGGAAAGACGGCATTTTAACACATGCGGGAAAAGTTTTAGTTTAGTTCTTCTACTCAAACTTACTTGGTATAATTGTTTTAAACTTACTTTACAAAATTCTGCGGGAGCCTGGAGAGAACGCATTCATTTAAAAGCATGTAAAACACACAGAACTTTGCTTCTAGGGGGCTGGAAAACGTCTTGCTCTGGTGGAAATGAAGGTTTGTTTTATACAGAAAACCTGCTCTTGCTACATGCTCCAGCAATCTAATCCACAGAGATAGCTGACCTATCATTTACATATTTTTTTAATTAATCAAAAAATAATAATAGTAAGGGCAAAATATCTAAGTTTTTATTGTGAAAAAGTAGCAGATAAATACTTTTTTTAAGATTTGAACAGTAAAAATTGACAAATCTGGTATCTGAATATGGATAAAATGAGATGGACGGGAGAATGATAGTGGTCCAGGTACAGAACCCTGGGCTACCCTAAAAGTGCGATGGAGGAAACAGCCACAGAGGAGGAGAGAAAAACTCTCACAAAGACGTCCCAGAACTTTTTCACAGTGCTGGAACAATATTCCCATTGAAAAAAATTAGTGTACTGTGAGCAAAGATTCAAACCCAGCTTTTTTGCTGAAGAACCAAATAGAGAAACAACACTGGGCACAGATCAGACAAAGTTTTTCATGTGCCGCTGCTCCAGTATACAAACATGATAATCCACTGATTCAGAAACATTCCCAGACAGACCAAAGCCAAACAGAATATTAAAAAAAAAAAAAAAACTTTTCTTGCAGCGAAAAAGGGACGAGAGCCTGTGTGAGTTCTGGGTGTGGAGTGCTGAATCGTCGTGTTTGCATGCAAACCAAACCAAAAAAAAAAAAAAAAAAAAACACCCAGTTCTAACAGTTTATCAATTTCTCCACATTCGCGTCCCAAAGCTCCGACTACACCCTGCGAGCTGCCCAAACACGCCAGGAACTCGCAGTCTGCGTGGGACCGACCAACATCCGCTCACATCCTGCAGCCTCAGCTTCACTGTTTGTTCTGTCTGATGTCAATCCGCCCGTCCAACATGTCCCCCCATGTCTTAATGGGATCTTAATCCGCACGAATAAAGGTAAAAAAAAAAGACACTTGCCCATCAGCTGGACCATCCGCTGAATTGCAAAGTCTGTGTGACCAAATTTACGGCACCGTTACCGATCCACCCGGTTCACCTGAAGGTGGCTGTTTGGAGCTAAGATGCCTCAACTGTGAGAATGAAGCCTGGTGGTCTAGGTCCGTTCTTTGCAAGAGATATGACAAGTTAAAACATAATGTAGCTGAAGTTTTAAAGGAAAACTTATCAAGAATCAAGTGGAATGCTGAGTGTGCATTTTACATTAGTTTTTTGTGTGATCGGGGAGGGGGGGGGGTCAAAAGGAACCCTATTTCCTGATGCAATGACAAGCAAACTGGCTAAAAATAGAGAAAAAGGTGTAGAAGTACAGAAAGTGTAAAAGTTTAGGGAGTTAGAAGAGCGTTTCGGATGTTCTGCAGCATTTAAAGTCATCTCCCCGGATAGAAAGGAGTGACGTCATATTCTAAAGAACACCCCCTCCCTAGAAACCGTAGCGACATGCGTAAATTATGCATTCGTTTTGGAAACAGGAAGTGTCAAACAGAAATATGTACTTCTATTGCAAGAGCGAGGAGCGGCCATTGGCTCTGTCTGTGTGCTTTGCCAACAGGGACAATATTTTTTTTTAAACTACAATGTAAGATCTGCAGCTAAATGAGGAGAAGAAATTGTGTTAAATTCCTGGTGTCATATTGGTTCTTTTATGCTTTTTTTCTCTCTTGGACCAACAGCTGAGAAGCCTGAATATTGTAGTGCAGACTGCAGACTTCAGTAAAAGGTAAAAACAGCATGAAAACCAGCTTGGGCACATTGTCGACGTCCTAACAGCCTGAACAGTGTGCTGAGACCCTGCGTCCATCCGAATACCTATAATAATAGCTTCTAGCTTCTGTTCCTTGACCGTTCACAGGGTCAACAGTAAGAACTCTGTTTCGGACTGCTACCTCCTCCCTTACTGACCACACTTTTTGAACAGCACTTATCATGGCGACTGCTGACATGCTCCCGCTTTGGCTAAACAGTCCTTACTCTTTAAGGGTATTTGGATTGAGCCCCCGAGAAGATGCCTCCATTCACTGCATGGTGACCTCAAGATAGTCTCCTAGGAAAAACATTTTCATGGATACATTTTTAAACTCAGACAGCCCACTCTAAAGTGGGCCACAATCACTGACTTAGCTTATGCGAAATGATTGTGCTTGTAATCAGGGCTGGTCCTAGGCACACAGATATGAGGGGGCATCATTATGCGATCATATTATGCTCCAGCAGATTTATGTAGTTGGTGATTTGTGCTTTCTTCTAGGAAATAGAGTTGTGTCCAACATCCAAGAGATGGATTGCACTTTAGTTACCCCAATACCTGCCAAGCTTGGGTGTCCCATCTGAAGCTAACACTCCTGCTGGACCACAATAATGTGGCAATCTCACAGGGGGGAAACAAAAAAGTTATAATAATGAATAAATAAGAAAAGAAAAACCTTCATCTAAGTTTTAACAGCCAACATAGCCAAACATATGTCTTATGGATGTCCATTAAGCAATTTTGTATCTTAAATTAAAATAACCCTAATAACTAACAATAAGCTTTAAAAAAAGATAATAAAAATAATCATAAAAATGACCAAAGCTGTTTTTTTGGCAGATTTGATTGAGGGGGGCAAGGACTTTGTTTGGGGGCGCAATGCCCCCTGTCGCCCCAGCGTAGATCCGGCCCTGCTTGTAACGCATTTCAATCTTTCCTTAAACCGTTTGTCCTAATCTAGACCAGCCATATTTCGGTGTCACAATTGTTTTAATCTTATTTTTCCTTCGGATCGCCATAGGACAGCTCCAACTCTGATCTGCCAGACTTACATTTCAACTGCCTCCGTTTTCTAGATTTAAAGAGTCATGAAATTGGACTTATTCTGAAAACGCTCCAGCTCAGGGTTGCATAACACGCTCTGCCTGCTTTCATAAGCGCAGCTGGACTTCATTTCCTTTAATTTATTGCCTGTTTGCTCCTCTGAGAGGCCTAGTGAAGAAGTGAAAAACACGGATTAAGCTGTGACGTCCAATTGCTGATATAAAACTCCACAAACCAAGAAATATCTTGGAATCTGGTTCTATGAAATCTGACCAATAGTGAGTTTTATAAAACTTTTGATATCTAAAGCTCGTCCATAAGAGACTGTACGTTGTACCGTCATTCACAATGTTTTGAATACAATAAATGTCTTCAATAATGTTATTTCAACACATTTTAAGTATGGATAGCCTTACACTAACCAAAAGCAGAAAGTGTCATTTCAGCTTAGTTTTTACTAGTTAAAACATTAACTTTGGAACCGTGTTAAATAGTTTGACTAATTCAACAATACTGATTTAACTCTAAAGAGTATGGAGCTACATAAACCTCAAAAAAAGTGTTGAAATAAACTCTGTGGGAGTTGTTTTATCACCGGTCCTTTTTTTTTTTTTTGCTGTGCAGGAATTGAGTATGGACAGGAAGCAGAAACACTAACTGCCCAGAAAGTCACCAAATATTTTGTTTTTCTGTTTTTTACCGCTGTATAAATGTGGTGTGAAACTTTGCTGAGACATCTGTGGACGAAAACAACGCGCAGTGAAAAAAAACAAAAAAAAAGGAATTTGTTCCACACAAACACGGCTGTGAGGGCCCGGTGGACCTGCGCCGTCTGCAGACGCTTTGATGAGTCATGACTTTATTTTCCTGAGTCACCTCGCCTCAAAAATCCCACCCAGTTCAAATTAAAACCAGCCTTCCCTTATAGCAAGTCGTTAAGAAAATCACACAAATAAATACTCGAATTAATCAGATTGTTTTGTAAAATAAGAACAAGGTAAGAAGGTTGGTAAACAAAGTGGAAAATGTAATATGAAGTGGTTGAGCGTCGAGTATACATTTGCCACACAAACTCTAAAAAATATATTTTTATTGGTCTGGTATCATTTAAATTCAAATGTATTCAACACTAAATGACTGCTGTTTAATTTCAGTCGTATGAAGATTAAATGAAGGTAAGAAAATGCAGATATAATTAGAACTCAGGGGCCAAGAACATAAAACTTTACTTTAAATATCTTCTTATTGCAAAAATAATATCACTGGTGCACACTGGTGGTGCAGGGGTAGTGCACACAACCCATATATGGAGGCCTGAGTCGTTGACACAGCCATCCTGGGTTTGACTCTCTGTCAGCCCACTTTAAATAAAGGCCACTAGTGTCCCAAAATAAATAAAAAAATGTATATTACTTCCTTAGGAAACATGGAATTGATCCAAATAATATTTTAAGATATTTTCCTGCTGATGAATGTGATCACTATCAGTGGAGTACTACCTAGGGTTAATAATAGGAAATTTTAAAAAATGGGCCTGTTGGTGGCGCTGTGACGCAGCCAAAGAAACATGCAAAAAAAACTGGCATGTGCGGACATAGGATCAGGCACAGGGGACACGCTGTGTAGAGCGGACTCGATAGACAGATAGTCTGAGGACAAAGCCGCAACAGCGGGCCGCGCCATCTTTGTTGTTCTGTGTAAAAACGAGGTGTATGGGGATTAGATAGAGAGGCAAAGCTACGACGTCATCATTGAAGAAAAAAAAAAAAACACAACTGGAGTGTACACATGGAAAAATGAAACCGATGTTTTGAAACGCATCCACTCGGTAACCTGGTTTCAGAAATGATCGTTCGCGGTCTCCCAAAACGCCGCATGCCTGTGGACGCACGGCCTGAATGATAAAATACCTTTGTAGGTACGCCTAATCTCATCTCCGTAGGGACGGGGCATAAGAAAGAGGCCACTTTAGGCTGTGGTTGTGCTCGGCGAGTACTGTTCAGTCATCCTGTGTATTTGTGGCCTATACGGGTTATGCTCAGGCTGGAGGAGCCTGTCTGGAATTAAAGTGGGATTGGTGTATGGGATCTGACTAAAAACAACCCATACTGACAAGAGCAACTGGACAACCTATGCAGGTCTAAGTTCAAAGAGGTATTAAGGAAATCAGAGCAAATTTCCCAACACATAGGACTCATATGGGTCCCACTTCTCCTTCAGAATTGGCCTATATTAAACCTGCAAAGGTAGTTAATATGGGGTCTTTATGTAAGCACTGGACAATCGCTCCAGGGGCCCATTATTCAACCCATTTCCTACCCACAAGGGCCCCACGTTTGTGAAATTTGTAAGGGTGCCGACTTGGAGATGTGAAAAACTCTGACGTCTTTAGGGAACGTTGGTTTAAAGGAGCATTGCACAAGTTTAAAGGTTAATATATATATATTTATATTTCCCATACATGCCCTTACAATTACCCGACGTGTAAAATGAGTTTTCCTCTATTTACCGCATCTGCTTCTATAGGCGCCATTAGTCAGTTCACATTAGAATGATTCAGGTTGTGTGCGTGGATGTGACAAGCTGTGCAATCTTGTTCACCTTGTTGAGTCTCCGCCAATTTGAGAAAGAATACAGGCGACTGTTTTTGAAGATGGATCACAAAAGAAAATAGCCACATGTGCACCAAACCCCATCATAAATTCCACACTGGAGTAAGAAAATAAAACTGTGTGACGAAAATGGAGTCTGATCGGCGACGGAATACGGCGAGAGTAAATATTGGGGCAGCGAAGGAAAAGGGATCCGCAGTTGGCCTCTGTTTTTTTTTCTTTGCAAAAAAAAGGTAAGACGCTGTGACAGAAATCTTATATTTATGACGAAAATGACGTCACATAATATGCAGCATATGCTTTTCCTCTTCTCCCACGCACGTACGCAGCACTGGTGTCATTTCAACTTTCCGCCAGAGGGGGGCAAACTTCTGCAAAAACCCTGGAACTTGCACAATGCTCCTTTAACTAAAAAATAAATCCGGAACAGACGAAACCAAAATGGATGAACCTAACTGTGAGATCTTAAACACGAAGACAGACAGAAGACACTAAGTCTATAGGAACTAGTTCCTTTCTGTTTAGCTCTCGTTCTGCTCACCGGTACGTCGATCTTGATGAGGGCGATGTCGGCCTTCTCGTCAATATCTTTGATCTTGGCGTCGTACGTGGCACCGCTCTTCAGCTCCACCTAGAGGACACAGAGAGAAGTTCTCTTAACCACCTCTTGAACTTTGCTATAATGGAAGAATTTCACCGCCACATAACTTTGCAACCTTTGCAAGCAAAATAAAATCGAACCATTTACTGAAAAAAAATTATATATATTTTTTTTTTTTTTACAAAACATGTAACAGAATGATTTTTCTTCCACGGGGTGACTTGTCATTGAGATGGATGGATGGATGGATGGATGGATGGATGGAAGGATGGATGGATGGATGGATGAATGCAAAAAAAAAACATTGCTTGGAATGCTTGACTTATGAGTAAAGTTATGGTGCATTACATTTTGTAAAGGAAACATTTAGATTTGCAAACCTTCACTCTGTGTTTATTGGCCACCACGTGAGCGTTGGTGACAATCAGTCCATCCTCGGAAACGACAAAACCAGAGCCGCTGGCGACCGCTACCTCCCTCTTAGAAAAGATCATCCTAAGGGAAAGAGGATTAATAGCACAAAAACAATGTTAAGCCACTTCCACCCACAGATGATAACTTAAAACGACCTAAACAAAGCATCATAATCTATATGATTGATTTTAAGAGATTTCAATGACAGTGTCGGGAGATCAGCAGCACGGTTGTGTAAAGCCACTCATTATCTACCAAGAACCAATGTCTTAATCATAGCATTTTGAATCAAATGCGGTTGTGTGAACTTTTTTTTTTTATTCCTTACTTGCGGAAGAGTTCAATATGAACGACAGCAGGGGCAATTTTCTCCACCACATCAGCGATGAAGTTGTATTTGTACCGCAGACTGTCAGGGTTCAGCTGAGCTGAAAGGGAAGAATCAGCATATCAACATGTGGCATCGCGGACAATCAGAGGATCACATGCGGTTCCGTCTCGAACCCAAACAACAGAGATGGAAGTGATAGCTGTGCTCCGGGGGTTGCCAGGTTGGACACGTAAACACAAGTTAACTTGGCTGCGGATCGCTACAGATGCGCCTGAACAGCAGACGGAGAGTTAAACGAGAGAACGGACGGAGACTGCAGGTTATGGAGTGAAGCTCTGGGAGCAGCTGATGTTTGACTGCTCCTTCCTCTGATTCCTTACAAAACAACGGAAGAGATTCCAAACGTCAGATGAAACGCAGACATGGCAGGAACAGAAAGGGGATAGGAACATGACCAGCACTGAAGCAGAACCGTTGCTCTCGTCTCATGCGTCTCTGCTCCTACTTGACTCCCTTTGAACATCTGTAAGAGATCCGTTGTCTGAAACAGATGTTGGAGGAACGTTTGCCCTTCCCAACTGGACCCCCGTGGGACCAACCGTTGGACGTTGTCTGCCTGTTTATCGCAGCCTGGACAAATTTCGCTATTCTAACACACTGTAACTATGAGAAATACGAGCAAACAAAGATGTATGCAACAATTTGAAACATTGCTGGTGAAGATTCTCAGTCATCCAGGTCATGGTCATTCCAAAAAAAAAAAAAAAAAAAAGGAAAAACAAAGCAACTGGACTTGTTTTCCGTAGTTGAAGACGTTTCGCTTCCTCTCCAGGAAGCTTTCTCAATTCAAAAAGTCTGGAGTAGTGTGGAGTACCAAGCTTTATACTACTGCCTAACAAAGGCCTTGTAATAGCTTAGATAACATGCAAATTCAACAGAAACAGGTCAACCCCTTAGTAATGGGCGGTCATCAGAGCCATTAAGCCAGGAGATTGGACCGAAACTTTGATGTTTGAATGTTTGATCACCAATATGATGGTGAGAACTGAGGTGATGATTGGCCGGAATTAATCCTATAGCTGTGTTGTATGTAGAGTGGACCAGTTTCGGTCCAATCTGCTGGCTTAATTGGCTCTAACGACCGCCCATTACTAAGGGGTGGACCTGTTTCTGTTGTATTTGCATGTTATCTAATTTGAAACATTGTTTCTTCTGTGCAGTCATGGTGGTTTCATCATCGTTGGGACTGACCTAATGTCATTTCGAATATAATTAACAGAAGTGTGGATGGACGTGTTCTTAGGATGTCAGCAAAGAGTTATTCAGAGCAGCATCGTTGCTGCTGAATTAAAATGAGACGGTTACGGTGGTCCGATGCTGTGGAGGTGATGTCTATGTGGCGTCCTTAGATGGATGTCTTCAAAAGAGGATACCGCAGGTAAAATCAGAACCCTCTGGAGAAACCAGATCTCCATTTTGAGATTCTGTGATCCACGATACACCAAAAGATTCCAGCATATTATAATAATATAAGATGGACGGGCGGATGGGTGGATGGATATAGATGATGCTAAGCAGAAAAAAAGAGCAATTTCCTTCAACATCATCAGGCTAAACAGTTTAATCGGCTCATTCATAATGGATTCATGTTTTATCAAACCTCTGATGTCACTCATTAAGCATGCCCTGAACCAGATAGGACAGAAAGAGGCCACAGTCAGGAAATGTCTCCGTTTTTTTTTTTCTTTCTTTCTTCACGCAGACGCCAATCAGCAGGATCTCACACTCTGCATCGTTTAGATCTCACCACAGGAAAACCCTTCAGCCCCTGCCGTCATGGCAACCACCTTGCTTCATTTCAGCGGTGCCGATAACTCGCTGTGGGAACCTTGAGAGGCAGAGTTATTCCACAGCAACTCTTTCTTTAACGACGTCGTGTCTTCGCCTCCCTTTCCCGAGGAATAAAACGTGCCGTGGTCCATTTGTGTTCATGTCCTGTTTTGTCAGCATGACGGTAAGAAAACTGGATCCAGACACTGAGTTCAAACCATCTGCTGAGACTTTCTGACAAACATTGAAAAATGTTGGAGAAACAGATTCAATCTGTTGCAGCAGTTTTTGTTTGAATGAGTCTGTGAGTCGACTAGGGCTGGGCGATATGGAACAAAATTTATATCACCATGTTTTTAGGCTCAAGGCCGATATGCGATATTTTTATCGATATGTTTTTCTTTTCCGTAAAGTAATTAAATCTTTATCCCAAATATCTCACAGGTCCATTTTTGTAACAAACAGCTGCAGATAAATATGAAAAATGACCTACTGGAATATATAAAAGTATAATTCTAACCCAAGGTAAACCATATATTTTTGAAATCTCGATATGTTGCCCAGCCCTAAGTGAGGCCAGTTCTGTTCAATCGATCCTTGTTTGTAATCAGACGTGCAAATAGCAAAAAATAAATAAAATAAAATCAGGTAAGAAGCTTGGATTTTGGTCAAAGGGGTGACATTTCTTAACAGAAAGCTGTCTGAGTGCTGATCTGAGTCCGTTCCATCTGAAGCAGCCGGGGTCGACAAACTGAAGGGCCTCCAGAGCTGCCGTCCGCTAACAGACTGAGCAGCGGTTTTGTTGAGATCTCTGCGGCTGAGCATCTGGAGGAAACCTGTGAGCGCTGGGCTGGACGTTTGCCTGCAGGATTAACGGTCCGCCAGCTGATGCAGCTTTGAAGTGAAATTAAAGGAGCTGTTTGGGCCGCAAACAGCCAGGCCGGCTGCCGGGTGTCAGGAACGGCTCAGCGCGCTGGGAGGTCAGGAAAAGACTCAGCAAAAAAAAAGAAATAAGTAAATAAATAAAACTGCTGCAGATGGCAGATCAGGCGTCCCTGAATGCAGCGAATGCGTTTTAAATGCTCACATTCCCGCAGGATGATAACAAAGTTCAAACGATGCGCAGGAGAGGAATCTATTTTCGCAGAACAATGCCGTCGTTTTCCAAGGGGATCATTTGGAAAAGAGGCCGAGGCGCCGGTCTAACGTGTCCTATTTGTTTCTGGATCCAAGCAGCCGACAGGTCTGCACATGCACTGCAAAAATAGACCTAAAAATAAGAATTTTTTTCTTGAAATTAAAGTATTTTTCCTTGATTTGAGCAGGTAAATAAGACTATTTGCCAATGGCATAAGATTTTTGCACTTAAAATAGGAACAATTCATCTCCATCACCTTATTTCAAGTGCAGGATTTCTAATTATCTTATTTTAAGGGTAAAAATACTCATTCCATTGGCAAATAATCTTATTTACCTGCTCAAATCAAGGGCAAATACATTCATTTCAAGAAAATGTTACTTATTTTTAGTTCTCTTTTTGCAGTGTGGACAAAGGAATAAGAAGCAAACGCTTTAATCTCCTGATCTGGGTTAAACAAGTGTCTGACCTACATCTGTCTCTGTTTAAGGAGTTACACAACCCACCAGGAGGTGAATCACTGGCGTCTCGCTGACCCCCTTCCAGATTTCTGTCCTGGACTTCGATTCAGAAACGACTGGTTTAGATTAGGAATCAAAAAAAAAAAAAAAATAAAGGGGAAGGGGGGGAAAGTAAAGGAATGACTCAGAAATGTGTTTTTTGGATGAACGGATTACAGAGTGTCAGAGAAGCGGGGAGGAGAGGATGTAGCGCGATGTTGTGGATTCTCTGGAGGAGAAGGAGAAAGTGGAGCCTGACTTTGACCCTGTTTGACTCCCAGTCTGAATCCCTCTGCCTCAGCAGATCGGTGTGTTCACAGCTGCAGCGATTCTGGGATGTGTTGCGTCTTTCATCACTCGCAGCTCTGTGCGCGTCAGCCGCACAGGGGCATTTTTTCCAGCAAATTATGACCCTGTTAAGATAACACGAAGGGCGTGTCTGAGAGCGAGGGAGTGTGGAGCTGGAAAACCGGCCCCTTTTTAGAGTTTGCTGGCGCCGCTAAGGAGATGGAGGGATGCCAAGGACACAGGGAGAGGAAGAAAGAATAACAGACAGGTGATGCTTTCTGTAAAAGACAAAATCCTGTCATGTAAACTGATCCATCAACTCACCGCATTGGGAAACCTGCTTCAAGGTTATTTGTGACATTTTATTCGAGGTCTGTCAACTTTATCTTGAAAAAATTTTATTTGGACCGTGTTGCAAATCCCTGAACTTTTTTTTTTTATCACATTGCACCCATTACTAGGATTTGCTGGAATACACCAACTTAAAGCAATTTCTACTGAGAAGGAGAAAAGAATCCTACAGGGTTTTGATAGCTCCTGTTTCTTTTTGAAATCTAATCAGATAAGGGCTTTGCTGCGATCACTGTAAGTCCTAAGACTCAGAGCTCTGGGCTTTGACTGGGCCGTTCTGACCCATCAGAAAGCTTTATTGTCAACCATTCACCACCAATGTTCTCCAACAAGCCTTCCCGGAACAGCTGCATTTATCGCAGGGACAATCAGATGGACTGTTTATCAATTAGGTGACTTCTGAAGGCGATTGGCTGCAGTGGAGTATATTTTGGGGTACCAGTGTAAAGGGGGATTCAAATAAAAGCATGCAACGCCTCAATATTGGTGACTCTGTTCTGAAAACCATGTACAATTTTAATTCCCTGTCACAGTAATAAAATACATTGACGTTAGTGACATTTGAAAATGTTTGAGTATGAATGACTTTCTACCTCTAGATGGCAGCATAAAATACATGCTGCTGCTCTAATCGATCAGTTTATATAACCAAGGCACCATTACAGCCAGACACAGTTTGTCTGTTATTTAAATTGTCGTGTGGATGTGAGCTTGCGTAATGAGCAGCATTGGTTGTGGTCCAATGTGTGTGTGTGTGTGTGTGTGTGTGTGTGTGTGTGTGTGTGTGTCCCTCCAAAGGGAGTGGACCGGGTTGTTGTTACAGGAACAGAATAATAATTTGACGGGCGACTGTTATTTTTCAATGTTCTGCAGCAAACTGCGCCAAGAGAAACAAGACCGAAAAAAAAAGAAGAAAATATGGATTGGTGACCTAGGAGGTTGGTTTAAAAACATTTAGCTTTCACAGTTAATATCATTTTAAACATCAAGACTTGTTTTTTTTATCACGATGTTTGGGTGTTTCATTACATAAGAGCGTTTCAAGTCTGGAGCGTTAATTGAAATTTTTTTTTTTTTTTTTTTTTTTTATCTGATTAAACTGAAGCTCTGATGACCTGGAGTTTCACTTGAAGCAGATAAATGAATTTGAATTTTGTAAAAAAAAAAAAAAAAAAAAAAAACAGAATCCGGGCTGTGCTGGCTGCTGTCAGAGTCGCCCTATAAAACTTAGGGTCCCCCTAGCAGAATTACATTGGAGGGCTCAGCTCTTTTATTTCCCTCATGTGAGATTTTTCTTTGTCCCTTTTTTTGCTTTTTTAGATTTAATACAGCTGGTGAAAGAAATTAAAAGTGATCGTATGACAGGGTGCGGTTGCCATAACAATGTCATTACCCAATTCAAATGATCCATTAAACAAATAGCATTTAGGATAAGCTACTCTTGTAATATTTTTATTTTACATTTTATTTGCGCAGTATATGTAAAAGGCCTCCCTGACTTTAAACAAAAAAAAAAAAAAAAACTTGGGATGGAAATGATCTGATGGGACATTTGATTTCCTTCCTGTTCTTTAAGTACACAGTGAAGTCAATCTATGTGAAAGAAAACATGGGGTGCACTGGGTGTCTTTGACACACTGCTGACATGTGCACAACTTTTCTCAGGAGTAATGATTACATGAGTTTTAAATAAGAGCTGTTTGTTTATTTATTAGTACACTACCAATCAAAAGATTGGACACACATTCTCATTTAATAGTTTGTCTTTGTTTTAAGCTAAAGTCGTCTTTACTGTCATTGCAGCCTTCTGTACATTCCAATGAAATTTACCCTTCAGGACCTAACCCATCCCTTAGTAGCGGTGGGCTGGGGGGGCTAAGGGTTTTGCTCAGGGCCCTGCAGAGGCAGCCTGTGGGATTCGACCCAGAAACCTTGCAATGTCTCCAGGAAGCCACTAGGTCACCACTCCTTTGGGAACTCAAGACTGAAAATCATTTCAGCTGACTAATTAGCAGTATGAAGTAGCTCATGCATAGAACACCAAGAGTGTGCAAAGCAGTAATGGAAGCAAACGGATGCTGTTTGGAGGAATGTAACTTATAAAAGATTTGTTTTAGTTATTTTACAAATTTTACCATTCCATGAACGCTTACTTCTTTGTCCTGGTGTCTTCCCTGCATCTCTACAACACAGACTAATAACAATGATGAGGTGTGTCCAAACTCTGGACAGGTAGTGGACTGGTACCACTCTGCATTTATCAGTGTGCTCTGGTTGGGGCCCCGGGGCCACGAGAGTTTCCTACTCGTGAACTTTTCTCCTACCCCTGGCCAACCCTGGGTGCCCTCCCCTCACACTGACTTTGAAAGTAGTTCCCTTTTATTTCCCCTCTTCCTTGTTTTCCCCTGAGATGTAATTGGGCCAATGCCCGCGCGTCGCTCTCACCCTTCCCGCAGGCTCCTCTCTGGATGAAGATGACCGGCGGCTGCTGCAGCTTCATGGCCCGGTTGCTGACGCGCTTCAGGTCGCAGATGTTCCGGTAGGAGACGCCGTCGCTGCCGCACACCGGCTCGGAGCTGCTGCACACGCACACGCCGGCCTTGCCCCGCCGCCTGACGGTGGCGGACACCTCCACGCCGTCGGTCACCGAGCACTCCATCCCCTCGGCGCAGTCCTGGTCCCCGGGGCCGCCGCACTGCTCGCCCTCGCCGGACGCGCAGACCGGGCAGCAGTTGCAGCGGTCCAGCACGTCTCCGGCCAGGCAGTCCGCCGGGATCTGCGGGCACTGAGACTTGTCGCAGCTCTCCGGACAGTCGATGGCGAAGCGCTTGGCGACGCGCGCCTCGGACAGCAGGCAGGAGGAGGCGATCAGCAGCGCCATTACGCAAGGAAGAAAGCGGTGCTGCATGACGGGACTGTCCGAACAGAAACCCAGAGAGAAGAGATGGAAGGATGGAGTTTCTGTGAAGAGCGGAGAGGAGTTTTTTCTTAAGGTTTTTTTTTTTTTTTTAGAGAGAGATCGGTGTACTGTGGATGTTACAGCACCATCACCGGCAGGACAAACTGGCGCAGTGGGAAACTTTCACCGGCACTCCGGTTTATACGAGCTGCAGGATAAAACCTGGAGGTGATTGGTGGAGAGAAGTGACGTCAGTCTTAAGGAGGGAGGTGGGGGCATTTTCAGGGGCAAATAAACAACAAGTAGAAGGCCACTTTGCACAGGTTTGATAATCCGGGGCGAGAGGTGATCCTCTCGTGTAAAATAAAGTGTTGTTGGAAGTTTCTTCATCAGCGTCTGGGCAAAAACTGAAACGGGAAGGGGCTTCATGAGCCGCAGAAGTAGTGTCTAATTTGGAGGGGAAATCTTCCTCAGTTTTTAGATTTATTTAAAAAAAATTATAAATGAAAATCTGAATGGTGTGGTGTGCATTTGTATTCAGCCTCCATGGGGCAACTCTTTGTAGAAAAATTAGTGTTTTGCATGTCTCTACCAGCCTTTGTACGTCTAGAAAATGTATTACCCACCCTGCTTTGCAAAAAAATGCTTCCCTATCCCTATCAAGCATGATACAGCATGCTTCTGCCACTACCGTGTCTTACTGTGGGGATTGTGGATTTAGTACAGAAAACCCTAACCTAACCACTCATAGATTTTTGCATTCAAAAAGTTCAACCTTCATCTCATTCAACCAGGTCTGGATTGCGACTGGGACATCCTACTATACAAATAGGACGGTGATGATGATGATGTTGATGATGATGTTTTTATTTTCCAGCGTTGTTCTATATTTAGCAACATCCACCTTCCCATCAAATGTGTCCAGCACACCTGTCACGCCTGAAGAAAACAACAACAGCATTCTGATCATCCCCGTCGGAGCCCCTACTTTCACATGTTTTCTCCAAAGGGGTTGTGTCATTTAAAGGGCAAACTTCAAACAGGACTGGGGGCTTTCTTTCCACTCCTCCGAGTTGATTCGCCCACCTGAATTGGGGATCTCTGCAGCTCATCCAGAGTCACAGTGGGTTTCTCTGTTTAATACTCTTGTTACCCCAGCCACTTCAGGTGGACAACCATGTCTGGATGGGTTTCCTCTAGAGCTGCACTCTTTCCATTTTCGAATGGTTGATTCAGATTGAATCAAGCTCTGTTAGACCTTCAAAGCTTGGGATATTGTAAATAATACTTTAAATATTTAATTTAAATACTAAATATACAATAATCTTTTCATTCATCTATGCTGAAACCATCAACTCAAATTGAATAGTATTCTCATTCTCAATAAAGCAAATATCCAAATTTTGGATCTATGGTAAATGGTCAAATTCAAACATTTATGGGAGGGTCTTACAGGCTTGGGGGCCCTACGTAGCAGCTTAGTTCACTTGTGCCTTGGGCCGGCTCTGCTCCGGGGTTTACACTGGAGGTATAACCTTTTTTTTTTATAAATAACAAACATGTTAGATGGAATGGATCCGGCTCTTGTTCCAAATGACCCCTGATGCCGTAGGGTCTTTCTAACTACTGTGCTCCGACTGTAGTCTGCTCTCTGATTGACCTACCCCCCCAGCAGAGGTGGAGAGCAATCGTCTAATTGATTTTTCCAGCCGAAGAGACTGGAAAGTTCAGATTCAGTCTCTGTGAGTCCATGTGGTGTTCTTTTATTTATTTTTTGCAAGAATGTTTTTAAAGAAAATCCCGAAATATCTTGATTTGCTTTCTGTTGTTCTGTTCTGCCCAAATGACATGTTCCATGTGAATCAATTTGTTGCCATTATGTTTTTGTTTTACAACTGTGATGAATGCCATAATTGTTTTTACTAAGCTCATTTCCCTGTTTTGACATTAAAGAAGGCATGTAGCTCATACAGTCGTTGATATAAATTATCAAAAATTCTCAGTGTCTTGTTCCAGTTTTTTGTCATTAAAGAGTTCATCAGATGATGAGAAATTAAACGCGTGTAGTGCCACAGACTTGTTAAATAACTAAAAAAAAGGTTGAACTGATCACTTGTTGCTCCATTAGAGTTTAATAAATTCATTCTAAACATTTTAATGTTTTTTTTTGTTTGTTTTTTTCTTAGCCACAAATTCCAGAAAACACACTTCATTGGTGCAAAACTCAAAGCTGGCCCTGGTGCCGGTTCCTCTCATAAAAGTGTCCTTGTACAGATTATCAAAGCTGATGAAAATGTTAACTATTTGGTTACAGACGACAGCTTCATGTCTGAGGCTGAATAATGAGAGCCGGCGAGTCGGCCGTTAGTCTCAGTCAGGGCTGAGGCAAACCGATATGTCCCGGGCCGGAGCTCTGTTTTGGAAACTATCGATTGTTTTGAACCCAGAGCAATCGGCGACAATATCTATGACAACACATGCTGCTTCATGTGATTATTATGTCACTACTGGACATTTCTGGACCCGACGCATCCCCAATGGCCTGCTGGCAGTGGTGTTTGGTCATTAATTTGTCTCCAAGCTGTGGAAAAGTTTGTTCAGAGCGAAGTTACTGTGCTTTTTTTTTTTTTTTTTTTTTTTTTTTTTTTTTTTTACACATCTGGAACATTCATTTGTCAAGAGAATACAAAAAAAAACCCGTTGTCTTTCAGTGGGGACATTTAGGTGTACCAGCAGCAAGGGTACGTGTTAGCAATGGCACAAAAACCTCACATCTTTAATGACCTCATTCAGAAAAAGAGAATCATACATGTTGATTTTGAATTTTTGTGAAAGTCTGAAGGAGAGGCACTAGGCGATCATTGATCTCAAGAAAGAAGGTGATAGGGTGCTTAGAGAGGACTCGGATCTGTAAAGAAGACAAAAGAGAGGCAGGAAATAGCTAGACAGTGTGACAGCGGTGAGGTGTGAGGGAGGTGGGACAGATGGGTCCAATCCCAATGTGGGATTAGATCAGAGATCTGCACCTGAGATGATATGATACTCACAGATAACATTTTGACGTCTATTGTGCGAAGAAGCTGAAGGGTGTGTGGCCAAGTGAGAGAGAGAGAGAGAGAGAGAGTAGAGGCGAGTTTGAAGCAAGGTGGAACAATGAATGTGGTCGCTGGGGGAGATGTGTCACAGAAGGATCTTTGGAAGTGTGAAGGTTTTCAGGAGGGCGAGGAGACCTGCTGTGATGAACGGTGGGGAGACAGTTTTACCCCCTTAAAAGACAGGAGACAGATGTGATGATGTCCTATTTCTTATTGAAATAAGTCAAAGTGACATGGGAAAAAAAGGACCATAAAAACAGTTTATGGATGAAGTGAAGGAGGATCTAGACCGCGATGATCCTGGTGTGCTGGAGTAGAGCGGGTGCGGGTTCTTCTGCCAGCAGAGGCCGGTATTTTGGACTACAACAACTTGCATCCATGTCTACACATTAGATCAAACCTCTCATGTTTAAATAAAAAGATCATGCGGTTGTAAAAGGTTTCGGAGGCCTGGAATTGATCAGCAACTCTTGGATGGATGCTATTTGACATGAGGAACTGCTCACCAGCCGCAGACCCTGGAGGAGTTGGAGTTTTCAATAGCAAATGCTCGAAGGAGGAGGCAAGCATAGCGTGTTTATTTTGGCCCACAGTTTGTTGGACGCTTTGTCGGCTCATGCATGATTCTGTCGGAGATTGGTCAAACAAAAAAATTTTTTTTTCCCTTTTTAATTAAATTACAGTTTTTTTTTTTTGTTGAGAAAATGCAATATGGCAAGATATATGACAGATTCTCCTTGTTGCCCATTTTTGTGCAAATTGGATTCAACAGTTTGACAACGCCCTTATAAATCCTTAATTGTGTTAAAAAAAATCTTAAATGAAAGTGTCTTGTTGCTGTATAGCTGCACAAAGTTGGTCCACGACCAGAGGAACTTGAGCTGAAGTCATCGATGTGAGTCAATGTTATGTAACCTGAGCCACGATAAACACAAACCAGATTCATGTGGACGAATGAACAATGGCCTCAGTGGAAATGTGCTCAGCTTGTTGGACTCGAACCTCCCCGGTTCTATTTGGACCAGGAATGAATCCCATTTGTGACATGAAGACCACTGGAGGCTGATTTAACTGCTCTGCTCTGGCCTTTCCCAGAAACACGTCCCGATCTGAGCGTGTGGCGCTTCAGTCTCATTGCATTCATGTCGAGTCAGAAATAATGTTTTCATTTATTCATGTCCAAGTCACACAGAGAGCAAACGATTCAAAGTCGGAATGGCAAAGACGGAGCTGGCTTTGGTTGGTGGACATGTGGTTTGGGAAACGCAAGGAGCGTATTTTATCTCCGAGATGACTCAGACCACCAAACAAGTCTGCTGAGGTCCACGGATCTGAGCGTTGCTGGGACGTTGTGTTCATCGTGTGTCCAAGTCCACAAAAACATCAATATTTTGTCTTGATTTATGGACACCGAGACAAACAGGGATGAAACTCATGTTTCATTATTTTCTGGTAAAAAAGGACTTGGTTAAAACCTAAATTGAAGCAGAAAGGTGACCAAAGAGAGGGAGAGAGAACACACGAGAGAGAGAGGACCAGGTAACAAACCTAAACATATAAAATGTCCACGTAAATGAACGTCAACGTTTTTTTTTAATGCGCATTTTGAAGCCTCGCTTTGGAAAAGGTTGATGGAAACGGCAAAATTTGAATTAACTCACTAAAACTTCACAAAAAAAAAAAAGGTTTTACGCTCACTTGAGGTGAAAAACAGTAAATGCACTGATGGGGAAACATTGGTCGAATCAGTTCAGACGTAGCAAACATTGACCTCACATAATGCTCGAAAACATGGCTGAAAGCAAACAACAGGTATGTGTGGACCGAAGAAGAGACTCAACCATTTCTTAGCGTCATCCGTGAAAAAAGAAAATCATCACTTTCATTAACGTCTCACTCCTTTACTGATCTGTGTGTCAAGGCATGGCAACCTTTTGCCATCACCTGGTTAATTCGGTACTAACCAGTAGGTGGAAACACAACTGATACACATTTTCTTCTCGCGACACGTTACAAGTTCGCTCAAAATTCGCATGAAAATTGGATCGAAAGATGATGCAGATACAGGAGCTTTACTGACCATATTTATATTACGCTCAAACATGCGGTCGCCTTTTGTTTTTTTCGTCTGCCAGCCTGAGAACGTTCCCCCGAACAACACTTATGTGTTTATCTTCTCTATAAAGAGGGTCTCATGTTTTGCTCTGGCTGTTCTCCACATTTAAAACTTCCAGCAGCGGCTCCGGGTCAGGGGTGTGGCTGCCGGGAGGAAACGGGGGTATTCTGCCATTACGCATATTTTTTGACAACAATGAGCTGGTGAGAACCCTGCCATTTTAGTTCATACCAGTGTGACCTTTGCTTTTAGTTCATTAATTTCTCTAAGATTCTTTCCACCTCAGCTCATCTGTTCTCACTGGTCTCAGCTGCTCCTCCTGAGTACCTTCACCTGTTTCTACCGCAGCCTCCCTCACACCTCCCTCTGCGTTTAAACTGTCTGGTTTCCATCGCTCATCTAACGCTCCCAAGCTGCACGGCCATTTCTTTTCTCCCTTTGCCCGCTGTAAGTTTGCTTTCCATTTCAAATTAAATCCTCGTTTTAAATCATGTGGCTTCCGATGGTCGAGTCTGTGTTTTGGTCACAGCACGACACCTTTAGGGACTTTGCAAAGAAGACCAGGAAAAAGAAACTCCATCTGTAGCTGTGTAAATCTGGTCGAGACTCACCTTGCACTGGGTCCCTGCTGCTCTGCCTTGTAATATTTGTCACAATGTTGTGACATTTGAGCTGGTCTGTTTCCATCTTTACCAGTTTGGCCGCTGATCATAAACAATTTTTTTTTACTGTTAAAATTTTTGTTGTTTTATAAAACACCCTTGAGCTGATAGAAATCATAGCAGTGCTCAGTGTGTGTCGGTCTGTGTTTGTGCAGATTTAAAAAGTTGCCTTTGTCTCAGTATGATGCTGGAGGTCAGAGGTTTGGTGGTCAAAGAAGAAAACGCTTTAATTACTGTCAATATCTTTTAATAAATAGAAAAAAAATGGGTCTTAGAATCTCACACACACGCACATAGAAAAAGGATCAAACGGCTCGTTGTGTTTTTTTTTTTTTTTTAAACCTACTCTTTAGAAAGATTTATGCAGGAACTTTACCCGGCTTACGTTTCAGAAGGAAAGACAAATGTGGGGGGTTGCAAACATTCATGCACACGTGTTCATAAAAATACAGTAAACAACATATATGTGTAGGTTCATCACTCTTTAAAGTTAATATCAATACTAAGGGAAACAAAAAAAAAAAACTAAACCACAGAGCCAAGAGGGGAAGTGACCTGCAGAACGGCCCAAGTCCCAAAAGCTTTCCCCTCCAACCCTCAGGTCAACGTGACGGCAGGTACAGCAATAGAAAGATAAAGCGAGGCGAGCGGAGCCGAGCTGGTGAGCAACGAACAAAATGTTTCACAAGTTCCACACTCAGGGCGGAGGCTGACACCTGTCAAAGTAACAAACGGCTTCTGCTGCTTCGAACGGCACCGAAAGTCCAGTTTCTGTAACGGAGACGGGTTAATGTAGGAGTGAGAACGCCGCAGAAAGAGAAACGCGTTTAAATAAGTCAGATCCTGTTCTGGCACGCCGTGCTCGGCCGTAAAAAACACAAAAAACTCTGGGGATCAAATATGCTTTAAGAACATTTTGACCTCTTCCACTTATATGAACAGATTGTGTTTCTCCTGCTTAGTTTAACGCTGCTATTATTCAAAACTATGTTTACTTTCCAATTAATTGTGTTTCTCTACATTTGTTCACATGCATTCTCAGGCAAATGTTGCATCACGTGTTTTTTTTTTTTGCATGTAAGACGCCGTGAAAACATATCGTTTCTATGCAGCCTTATTCCTGCTTCTTTTTCTCCCCTATCTAACTTGTTTGATCTCATTAGTTCAGGAACAAACAGAAAATACACAGGAAATTTCAATGTGAACAAAAGATAGCTAAAGCAAATGTGAGCGAAGAAACAACAACAACCGTATTGCTATAGCAGGTGTACACGCTAGGTGCTAGAGTCTTGCAGTGCCTTCCTAACGTATCCATACCCCTTGAACATGTTAAAAATCAGTATTTTATTAATATGTTATGGATCAAGACCAAGTATTGCATCACACGAAGAAGAAGAAGAAAAAGAGCTGCATGGTTTTTTTTTCTGTATTTCTTTTTAGAAATAATAATCTAAAAGATTTTATGCACATTTGTGTTTCAGCACCCTATACTTTAATACCCCTAAATGAAAATCAGCGGCAGCCATTGCCTACAGAAGTCACCAGGTTGATAAATACGGTCCACCTGAGTGCAATACATTAGACCTAATGCAAAAAGCTGTGTGTGTGGAGGAAAACTAAGACTGCACATGGCCCTAAATATGCTACGCCCACAGTAACACACGGTGGCGGCAGCATCATGCTGTGGGAAGAGCATCTTTTGCAAAGCAGAATGGGCAGAAATCTCAGTTTGTAGATGTGGAAAGGTGATAAGAGACTTAATCTGAAAAACAGAGATCACTGATTGGGGAGTGGTGGGGGGGTGTCTGGACACAAATGCATGCCACACTTTTCAGATTTGCACTTGTATAATGATAACAATGAATTAAAACCATGCATCGTTTTCCTTCCCCTTCCCTGCTGTGTGTTGGTCTATGACATAAAATCCCAATAAAATATGGGAAGTTTTTGCAAGACATGGTATGTTTTACTCTCTCCATCCTCTTTATCTGTCCACGAGAGAGAAAAAAAAAAAAAAAAAAGAAGAAGCTCAGCTACAAAAGTGATCCACATTTGTTGAAGGATGCGGCTGCAGATTAACGAAGACCTATTCTGAGCTAAATCTTGACCTTCCGATGAACCCAGGACGACAGGGTTTGCGATTCTAAAATCTGAAGCCGCCCTCAAACATTTCTCTCTGCATCAGGGGACGTTAAAACGCTCAGAAGGTGAATCAGTCCCCCCCCCCCCTCCTGTCGTTGAACCCCTGCTGTGACATACTGTGGAAAAACACTCAGGAAGACGGGGTGGAGGGAAAAAAAACTGGTCCCGGGAAGCTCAGCGGGGAGAACAATCAAAAGATCAGCTCGGGTCACATCCGAGTGGACAGGGATTCGGGCTCCTCCGCGTTCAGGTCGTCCTCGCCGCCGGCGCGGACGACTGCACCGACTCCTGCAGCGAGAGGCGGGAGCGCGCCGAAGGCAACGGCATCATCACAGGCTGGATTCCACTCAGCCGCCACGGGAGAAGGCCGAGGAAGTTGTCCTGGTGGTGAGTGTCCAGCGTGAGGCTGAGCACCCGCTGAGGATTCTGGGTACTCCGGGTCCGCGTTAATGGGGTAGTAGAAGGTGGAGGCTGGGGTGGGAGAGGGAGAGTCACTGTGCTCCTGGGGAAACAAAGAAGAGCATGAGAAGGAAGTGAGAAGCTGAAGAAGTGGCTGGGAATGATAGATGGGCTGGTTAATATGATAGATGGCTAATTAATATGATAGATGGGCTGATTAATATGATAGATGGCTAATTAATATGATAGATGGGCTGATTAATGGATCAAACTGATTGATGGTTCTGTGCACAGAGGGATGGATCGATGAGCTTGTGATGGAAAAGAAGAAAATCACAAGGAAGAGGAAAATAGTTTGTTATTAAGTTAGAAATAAGTTTCTGATCGAAAACGTGCGCCAAAAATCAGGAAATTTGTTCCGTTAGGATTTTCTTTATATTTGGATCATTCTATGAAATATTTTCCTGAATTTAATCTCTTTTCATTTAGAAATCAAGATTCTACAATAGAAAAGCGATCATCTGCAGAAGAAATTAGGGATTTCCTTCATTTTGGAAATACAGACACAAACACATTTAGCCCCCACCCTTTCAAGAAAGAAATGTGTAAAAATGATCAAACATGAATACATTTTCGCAATACTGGGATCTCACACAGAAAATTTTTGAAAAGTCCATTGCTGACCCTGAGTATATTGATTCTTTGAGAGAAAAAAACCCATTTACAAATAACTATTTTTAACAAATGAATAACACTATCAAGCAAAACCACCCATGTTGGAACCTAAACTTTCCTCTAAAATACATGTAATTACTTTACATGGAATTGTTTTTGTAAATGAATACTTTACTTTTTAGAGTTAATTAGACTTTCTATAAACTCCTAAATAGTAATCCAGTGTTTACAATACGTCTGGGGAATTCTTCAAAATGGGAATGCCAAGAGAACATGGCATTCACAAGTAAAGCAGTTTTGGGGTTGGGCGACATTAACCAAAAATAATCTATCAATATTCTTATGCTGAATGTAGATATACAATGTTTCTGTTTCTCAATATGTTTTTCTTTTCATGAAGTAATTATAAAAAGGCGTCTCTTAATTAAAGCTTTATCCCAAAAGTCTCACAGGCGAGTTTTTTAACAAACAGCTGCAGATAAATATGAGAAACGGCTGAAAAATAACCTACTGGAAGATATAAAAGTGTAAATAACGCAACATAAACCATCTAGATATAAACGATATACTCTCATTGTATATATTTTAAAAAAGAAATCTCAATATTTTTAAAATGTCTGTATATTGCCCAGCCCTAGGCCATTGCTACACAAATATAGAGCTCTAATAACGTTCCAACTTTAGGAAGTGTTACAGAAGACTACGAGGAATCAATAGCAGTGATGACATTGTTTTTGACTTTCAAATAAGGCTGGATTTTTCTAAACTTTTCAATGTGAGATTATGTTACTGAAAGATGAATTTACCTCATGTCTGTTTTTACACCTCTTTCCAAGGACCTTCCTACATCTTTGTCCACATCACTTACGATATTGCTTTCCAACTCAAATTAATACAACATGTAATTTCCATTTGAGAATCATTTTTAAATTGAACTGATTTGCTCTGCACAGAAGTGTAAAAAACAAACAAACAAACAAACAAAAAAAGGTCTGAAATGTAACTTTCATGCAGTTCCACGTACGAACGAGTGATGCTGCTGTTGCCGGGGAAGAGGAAAGGATGAGGCAGCGGTTGCTAAGGAAGCTGAGAGGCAGCGGGGCTTGGTGATAAAGACGATGAGCAGCAGTGGGAGGGAACAGGAAGCAGGCAGCGGGGCTCATTTGGGGAAGGTTATTGTGTCACTGTCACACCTTACTCTCTGGAAAACACACACACACACACACACACACACACACACACACACAACAGGGAGGAGAAACAGAAAGACAACATGGTAGACGGTTAGCAGAAAGAAAGTAAAGGCTCAGGATGAGTTTGCTTCCGGGGGGCGGGGGATCCAGCTGCGAGTCTCAAAGTCTGCAAAGGTTACTCAGAGAGACAGTCCGGAAGCGGTTCCAAAGAAGCAGATGGATGGAAACACGGGTCCAGATGTTGTGAAAAAAATATTTCAAAAAGGAAAACGACGAGGAACTACGACATCCGTGTGATTGTAATGCAGCTGGCAGCATTATTGACCTTTCATAAGCTGCCCTTACAGTCTGTACCAGGCTCAGTTTCAGAGGAGTGCTAGGTATAACTACATCTGTTTAAAAAAATAAAAATCCACACGATCTGGACTTTTATTTTATCCAAAGTCAAACGATTTCATGTTTCATCTCATCAGCTTTATTTCTTTTCTTTTTTTCCTGTTTCCATCATAAACCGAACTTTAGATGTTGACTTTTCACGCACAAAATCTATGCGGTCTGCTGCCCACTTCAGCTAGCTACCTGGATTTCTTGATTTAGCCAAAAACAAATTCTTAGTTTAGCTGTTCGTTAAAGATTTCATTTAAATAGGTCATTTATTTTAAAAACAAGGGACAAAAACCTATAATAGTTCCACACATTATTTCCTCCCCCGACAGCTCGCTGTCATGCTTGACCTGAAGCCCGCCTCTGATTGGCTGATCAGTCTCTTGTGATGACTCCTCCCCAGGAAGCCTCCTGAGAGGCCGTGCCGTGTTGAAAGACCAATGGCTAGTGACAAATGTTAGATTGCAGTTAGAAAAAGTCGCTTGTTTTTTCAGTGAAGCGCTGTACGACGAGTGTTTTTTGCCTTCAGTAAATATCCAAGCGTAAAAAGATGTCCAGGAGGCTCAGAAACCGCCTGGACATCTAAAAAAAATACAGTGGTATGCAGATATGTCTGACTATTGCCCACGTTCTCACTGTGTGACGGTCAATCCAGACACATCCGAGCCCAAACAGGTTGGTCGTTGCCGCTGGACGAGGTTAGCGTGAGGCTTTTTTTTCCCCTGCACAGCAAAGTTTGTGACTGTAACTCCACATTGAAGCTGTGCCATTTAAGGGTTAGGAGATCACGCCTGTCACTCGTTGAAAAGCTCCCTGAAATCCGCCCTAATCTTTCTGTGCAAACGTTTTTGTTTTAAATTAGTTCAGTGATCTGATGCCAAATTGAAAACCCTCTGAACATCTTTGCTCCTCCAAGACGCTGACTTGTAATGGATGATGCTTGGTTTCATACACCCTGGGGTTAGAGACGCTGATTGTTTTCTGATCAAATGATCAGCCATAGAGTTATTTAACCATCTCAGATATATTGATGTAAAGGACATATAATCATGAGCTTGTAAACTATAGAAATGAAACTAAGTATCTTGAACTTCTGGACTAGCCTCTGTCCCTAATACAGTGGAAATAAGTATTAAACACGGCTGTTTTTCTGAAGAGAACAAATATCTAATGGGGCTTTGCAAGGAATCCATCCTGCATGTTGGTAAAAACCCAGGTAATCCAGGGAGAGAAACCGGTCAATGAATAATAAATAATAAAATACGGGGAATAAGTTTTAAACACGTGCAGAAAAGAAGCCGCAAAAAAAGGCAGAAAGCCAAGAAAAATCACTGACATTTGTCAACATTAAGATCCAATCCTGCCTCCTATAGGTGTTACTTAGTATTAGTCCTATTTGACGGCCTAAGAAATGGTCTGTAATTACCAAGGCACTGGAAATAAAGCTCTCAAGACCCTCACCGCCTAATTTGTGCATTCGTTGCAGACACATCTTTGTAATACGGCAACAGGGTCTCCAGGAAACGACGACAGATGCACACCTTACCATGTTTGCTGGAGGGAACATGGTGGTGTGGGGCCGTCTCTCCCCATTTGGTGCGGGCAGACTTCATATATTTAAAAGAAGGGTAAATGAAGAACAGCAGAACAGCAGTTCTTGATAAGAATCCAAAGATAAAATGAGACTTTTCAGCAACACGATGATCCTAAAACGCAAAACCGGGGAAACCCTCGCATTGTTTCGGAGGAAGAAAAAAATGAAGCTGCTTGAATGGATCGCTCAATCATCCGCCTCGAAGCCAGAACCGAGGACCAGAGATGAGAGAAGAGTCCCGCAGGACGTCGGGAACAGCAAGTGTGGAAGAATGGACCAAAGAGCCCGCCTGGACGGAGCATGGGACCGGTTTCCCCACAGAGGAGGCATTTTTAAAGTTTCATTATCCAGCAAGGCTTTTCTGCTCTCAGCACTGAATTACTTCCAGTCAGCGTGTTCAAACAGCTGTTTACTCGCTTGCTTCATTCCACTTTAACACGCATAAGTGAATATATAGACCAATGGGGTTGATTTAGTGTGCAGCTTAGTTGGACCGTTCCTGGCCTCTGGTGTAAATTTCACAACAAAGGCTTAATTTGAAGCATATTTAGCGAGCAAAATGGTCACAGTTAATGCTTAATGCTTAATTCTAGTCGCGCTGTGAACGGTCCGCCTGACGCCTCTGCTTTCACCCTATAGGCCAAAAAAAAAAAAAAAACGATCTCCAGCCTGAACCCGTCTGCAGAGCCGCGGGGGGGTAAATGCCCGTTAGGAGGAAGCAGCGATGGATGTGGGCGGAGGAGGGAGGGGTTAGGGTTAGGGTCGGGGGTCGGGGGTCGGGGTGGTCACATACGTGCGGGACTCGCCGCTGCAGAACGGAGTATACCTCTGTATACAGGGGCTGGACAGCCGCCGCGCCTGACGGATCTGAAAACAACAGTTGACAGCTCAGCACGGTTAACAGAGAGGCAGAGAGCTCCTTTCCAAGACGACCCACCTCAAACCGCAGCGTGACGCTCCGTACTCTGACCTGCAGGTGGATAGAAACTACGTTGTTTGCACAAAACAACAACAGGGCCACACATGCAGGAGCCCTGTGTAGTTTTATAGGCAACGCTAGCAATCTTTTGGCTTCTTTTATAGGCAGAAAAAAAAAAACAGAACATTTTATCACAATAAAATGTTCTTAACTTTGCAGGAAGTTGCCAAAACTTCTCTTTTGAAATTTCAAACAGCGTTGTGAGATAAGGAACAGAGGCCGGTTTGTGGTGGATCATTGCTCAAGTTTTGGAAAGAAACTCTGGAAGAGAAACTTCACAAGCTCTGAGTGTGTGTGTGTGTGTGTGTGTGTGTGTGTGTGTGTGTGCGTGTGTGTGTGTGTGTGTGTGTGTGTGTGTGTGTGTGTGACAAAAAGAGAATCAGTAGAAACCCATCTATGCGATTTCATTCCAGAAAATGTGCTAAATTCCTGCGATTCTGCAGGCAAAATGTGTTTTGCCTGCAGAACAAATCAAAGCGTTGAAGCCTTCTCTGTCTCTGGTGCACTTCGTCGTATCAGCCACCAGGTGGCGCCGCCTGGCTGGCTCACAGAAAAATCAGAAGTGCTGCGGGTCAGCAGAGACGGCAGCAGCCATGGCCTGTTGTTGGCGCCGGACCCAACAGTGGCTTCCTGCAGACACTGCGAGATACGCACCGTGTTGGCTGAGCGTCCGGGCCCGCGCTGGGCGACGATCGCCCCGGAGACGGCCTTTATCCAGCTGTGCATGTCCTCTGGACTGTCAGCCTGGAGGACACAGACACACACACACACAAGCGTGATTTCAGCTGATTCCCACAAGCTCAATTGGTGGTGATTTAAAGGCTTCACAGCTGCACAGAAGGGCCCCTGAAGAGTAAAATGATTGATAATCCCATCAATCCTTCTGCTAATCTGCAGAAGTGATGTCCGTTCAGCAAACTGAAGTCTGGAGTTTACATCTGCACGCGGTCGGATCATGCCTGTCATAAGATAACCCAGACACAGCCAGCAGCTTACAGGAATCATCGGGAATTTGTTAAAACTCTTGGGATTTTTCTCTCTTCGTTGCACACTTTAAATGAACAGGCTGCCGGGGTGATCATTATAAATGATATTAATATGGCTGCAATGATAGTTCTCAGCGGGGAGGCGTTCCAAAGGGTTTTGATGTGGCTTGAAATCTTTGCCAGCACATCGTGCTGAGCGTTTCCTGACGTCCACGTCACCTTCTGCCTCCTTTCTCCTCCCCACAGGAGCAACAACCTGCGGCAGGAAGCTCCAGGAGAACCTTAAAAAGGAGCTAAGCCGTCACGGGCTCCAGTCGGATCCACTGGGCCGAGGGCGACTGCTGGCATGCATTCGTTTGGTTTTCATAAACATCTGTGTTACTTTATAAGAATTAATAATTTAACTTTATTGATCTAACAATGGAGAAATTCACTTCTGCATCTTAACCCATCCTCTTGGGGAGCAGTGGGCTGCCTGGGCTGGCACCTGGGGAGCAATCAGGGGTTAAGGGTCTCGCTCAGGGACCCAAAGTGTCGTTACTGGGGGTAGAAACCGGGTACTTGCATCCTTCTCTGAGAGCAAGCGCGCTGCTCTAACCACTCGGCCACGACCCACCCCCTTTTTCTCTGCATTTAACCCATCACACTTGGGGAGCAGTGGGCTGCCACTGTAGGGCCAGGGAGCAGTCGGCGGTTGAGGGTCTTGCTCAGGGACCCAGAGTGCAGGCAGTTGGGATCGAACCGGGTACTTGCAACCTTCTCTGAGTGCAAGCGCGCTGCTCTAACCACTCGGCCAGCACTCCCCCTTAGGTGGATAGGAGTGGAGCTTATCCATTACCCCCTCCTTTTAGATAAGACAGTGTCACCGTGATTTTCTGACTATGAGGCACACTTAAAATTCTTAAATTTTCTCAAAAATTGATGCCGCCCCTTATATATGGTTACCGCCGTGTTTACTGGCTGATTTTATGTGGTACAATGTGCTGAAAAATGTTAAAATGTGTAAGTACGACTGTGTTTAGCAACGAAGCCGCTCCGCTCAGTGGATATTCGGAGCATTACGGTACACTGTGTCACTGCCTGATCAGACCGCTGAGCCGTCTACAGGACTGCCTGACTGTAATGTCGAAACTTGAAGTGCATTCATGTTAAAAAAAAACAACAAAAAAAACATAATCAGGCGTATCTGTTTGTTTGCTTCCGTTCCCCTGCTTGAACAGCTGCTGCTGCGGTCAGTAAACCATTTATGAGGGGTTCAACTTTCAAACCGTTTGCTGGGAGCAAAGAGGAACCCGGCCGCGTCACCTGTATGTAGAAGGTTCTGGAGTTGGTGACCATCTCAAAGAGGTTGTCTCGCATCATCAGCTCGCTGCAGAACACAGAGCAGAACAGAGGCGCTTTTTTTAAAACACCGTGGCCACAAACCGAGCTCGGGTGGATTCAGCTGCTAACACACCTCTGCTTGCATTCCTGGACTTTCTGGATCTCCTTCAGCGGGATGACTCTCAGCGCCTCCCGGTCCTGAGACAAAGAAAAGGTGTCGCGTAAACGACAGGCAAAGGCTCCCGGCCCCGTATAAAGATCCTTTCTTTGTTTCATGTCGTTTTAATCTGCTTCGTCTCAAACCTTTTTTCTGGACAGATTCTAAACTAATGTAATGCCCTTAGACTGTTCCCACATGCAAAACCAATTTGATAAATGCTAATTTAACTCGTTTTTTTAATTTATTTTTTAATAAAACACACTTAAAGTGCCTGGTACACTGAAAAAACGGATCTAAAAATAAGCAAAATGTTCTTAAAAATAGTGTTCTTGTCCTTGATTTGAGCAAGTAAATACGATTATCTGCCAGTGGAATGAGTATTTTGACCCCTAAATTAAGATAATTAGACATCCTGCACTTGAAATAAGACGATGGAGATGAATTGTTCCTATTTTAAAGGGCAAAAATCTTATTCTGTTGGCAGATCACCTTATTTACCTGCTGAAATCAAGGACAAATACACAGATTTTCAGAAAATGTTACTCATTTTTAGCTCTGATTTTGAAGTGCAGAACAATTCACCTCCTTAACCCTTAACCATCTATGTAACAGTCACAAACTGAGACACGGCAGTCCACCTACACAAAGAGCCTTAATGAGAGACGCAGCCAAGGGGCCAATGGTAGCTCTGGAGGAGCTGCAGAGACCCGCAGCTCAGTTGGGACGACTAATATTTTTGCACTCCTGAAAGCCCCGTCATGCTTTCCTCATCAGGGACGGGGAAGCTGCTCATAGCTGCGGAAAGACTTCAAGGTCGGCCTTTTTTTTTTTTTTTTTTTTTTTAAACAGCAGCCCTGATTTCGTCAGCCAGATCACGTGACCACAGCTACGTCAGCCGAGAGAGGAACGCGCCGCCTGAGGGCACGCACTCGCGCTGCACTCTGGGTGTGTCTGCATGGGCTCCGACAGGTCCCGGTTGGGACATCGTTCAGCAGTTTGCTCACACCCGCCTCGTGTCAGGAGGAATTCAGGGCGGCGTGCCGCTGCCTGCGGAGACAAACAACCCCCGGCTGGAGGGAAAAGCAGCCCTTTGCATTTAGATCCTCATTAAAACGGCGTCTCAGCTCCGGTTAAACCCCAACGCTTGCCTCACTTTAACCTCCACTCCTTAAACCTTAAAGGGACGGGTAGTAGGAGCAGAAAAGGGGCCTTAGGATGGGACAGACACACCTACACGATACCCTGCTTATACGAAGCCAAGGAGCCGCACTGACCTTCTACTAAAAGTTAAATGACACACAGCTCAACCCATTTCCTCACCAGGTCGGATTTGTAGTAGCTGAGAGCGTTTTCGTCCAGGACAAAGTACCTCCTCTTCCAGTTCCTCATCTGGAAAAAAAAACAAAAAACAAACCCGGAACAACGTCAGCCCTAGTTTCTGGTCGCTGAGTCGTGCTGAGGAGGACGGGGAAGCCGGAGAAGGTCTCCGCAGTGTGTTCGCTCTTACCACGGCTCCCTGTTTAACGCAGTAGCCCGCCTTGATGAGAGACTGGTCCTGCGCTCCTCTGGACAGGAAGTACGGCAGCTGGTTCTGAGCCCGCTTCCCTCGATCCGAGCCGTTCTGGCCCTCGCTCTGCTCCTGCGGCAAACACGTTCGCACGTTCAGCGTTCGTCCCGCACGGGTAAACCCGCCGCAACGTCTTCAGCCTTTGCCATGCGTCTTATGTTTGAAACCGAATCCTTAAACTCTGACACCAACAAGTCCTGCTGGGTTGACCCAACTCCTTCAGACTGTTTCTGTCCGGTGGCAGCGGCTGATATGCTTCCCTTCTGCCAGCAGGGGGCGCAGCTACCAATCATTTGACTTTAAGCTCACAAACTCTGCTTCGGGACCTTTGGTATCTTTTGCCGTCATTTTCCTTGTTTTGTGGAAGGCAGTGCTCTCCTCCCTGAAGTTTCTGGACCAATCTCTTGACTCAGTATGCCACATTTCTAGCGAGCAGTAAAAAAAAAAAAAAGGAGCATCAACAACCCGGGTATCTGAGCTTTTTTTATTCCCAGAGCGCTTGGTCTTCCAAAGGAAGGCCTTGCTCGGTTGCATCAGGTGTAGCAGAGAGCTTTTCTGACTAGTGCACGCGTGGTTAAGGGTTCAATCATTTTCAGACAGCAGTAGTGACTGATTTAATGTCAACTGTGAATAAAATCCTTCTTGTAATACTTTTAATTGACCATCTAATCTTGTTTTGATCAGTTAGTTTGTTGCAAACAACGGAACAGTTAGGAATTTAGCCGAAGCACGTAGTTTCTCATAACCTGACTCTCACCAGATTGATATCGCTCCGCCTAGCTTCACTCACATCCATCTGGGACATCTCCCATAGAGTGATTTCTTCAACCAATTTTATTGTCCAGCCAATCAGGACGCAGGGCTGGAGTTTCATAGATGTGACGTAGTGGGGAAGCGACCGTGACGTGAGACTGTTTTGATTCAGACAGCAATGGTGGCTCGCATCGAGGAAGCAAGCGTTGTCATTGATGCTGCTATTTCTTCCGTGTTGTCCAATCTATCTGATATTGTTTCATTAAAAGAACATCAGAGAACGGCTCTGAAGGCTTTTGTTGGTGGAAACCATGTTTTCGCCCTTCTCCCGACCGGATTTGGCAAGTTTTGTTTTCCGGGGCGCGTCCGCAGCGGACATCTTGTCGGTTAGCGCAAACCATGTTAGTAGGCCTTTAGTCCTCAACGCGGTCAACCTGGTATGGACTTCCGACCCGCGGCGCTTTGCTGCCTGTCTTCCCCCCTCTTCCTGTCAGCTCACTGTCAGTAAAACGCGTGCCACTAGAGCCGCAAACACATTAAAAAAATTAAAGTTTTGTTTTTTCCTGCATCGCTCTCATCAACGTCATGGGTTAGCTTCGGTGTGAGTGGTTGAAATAGCACGTCGATAAAGATGACAGACAAGTGGCTTATCCAATCACATGCAAGGATTTTTGATAAGGCCCAGCCTTCTGAAACGCCATTCCTATGGATCTGTCCCAGATGGATGAGTGGAGCTAGGCGGAGCGACATACATCTGGCTAGAGTCATGTTAAGTTTCTCAGGGCAGTGAACACATTCACGAGGGCTGTCTTCGCGACAAAAGTCAAAAAACAACCAGCAGAAGTTACTTTGTTATATTTCTACTATTAAGAAAGATGAAGAAAAAAAAAAAAATCAAACGGCAGAATAAACGTTCCGTCCCTAATATGTAGGAATAGAAAGCGTATTTAATGCACCGATAACCTGATATGATCAGTGTGATCGCCTCTATAGAAGCAGAAGTCTTTGGCTGTTTTGCTGGAGGTGTGCTGACAGAACAGGAATAAAGTGGAACGATAGGAGCGTGACCCCCAGCAAAGGCGCCGATTTAGCCCATCAGGCTGGTTAAAAAGCCCCGTCTGGACCAAATCATGTCAACGGAGCATCAGGTCCAGCTTTGGGACGTCAGCTTAACGTGCACAAGAAAAGCTTTGTGTTCGTTTTAGCATCCATGGCTCTCAGCAGCTGTGAGGAGGACAGCAGAGTTTCAGACCAGTAAAAAGTCAGAGCAGCCGCCTGCAGCCCGTGTTCTCTGCATACCTGCGCAGGCAAGAACAAACCTGCAAGACTCCCGCGGATAAATAACGCCGCTGACTGTGGAAGAGTTACCTGCGTGGCTGTGATGATTGGAACGCCGCCTACGATCTCGGTTTTGTAGGAGACCTGTTTCATGGCACCCAGAACTTCCTGTGGGGTCTCCGCATAGGCCGGCTGGCTCTCCCCACACTTTGGCACCTGAAACCCAGCAGGACAGGAACAGCTTAGTCCTGCAGGAGGCCAGGATAAATGTTTGCAATTCTTGTTAACATTTATTTTTTTTATTTTTTTTAATAATCCATAGACGCCCGCGGTAAAACTACAGCTGGGTGACGTTTGTTTGACTCTCCCTCCGGCAGTTTTCGTGCTGCGGAACTTACTCTCAAAGGGCATAAAATGGAAACATGAACCTGAAATATTGTTTATAATGTTTTATCATCATCTTTGCATCCTCTCGTTGTTAATATGCAAAAAAAGAACCAAAAAAAGAAAATGTTTGTATACTTGACCAACAGACCTACTATAAACATTCCCTAATATTCCAAAAATTGTAAAATATGTTCTAATGAGGGTTGTTGGTCAGACTAAAATAACCTTTAAGCAGGTAGTACACATATTTTTCAGTAAGGCCACATATCTGTATTAAAAAGATATTGTTTTTTGGTGGATCTGATGTAATATTCTAACCTTAAATGCTGTGTTTTCCTCAGCTGTGAGCGAAAAATCATCAGAATTAAGAAATACCGGCTTGAAAACATCAGTAAGTTAAAAATTAAAGAAATGAAAGAAGGCACATCCTGTCTGTCCATTCCTCAAAATGGGAAAGACAAGCGAATATGTTGTTGAAGAAAGGCAGATGGGTGCCGTTTATTACACGTCTACCTGCTGTTTATTACTATTTACTCAACATGAAGCCCACAGACTACTGCGGTCGTTCAGAGCCGGGAGGACCTTAAACTCTGATGAGCTTTTAAGAGGCTCCTCAATTATGGTAAAAAAAAAAAATCTCTGCCACCATTAAAAATCTTACATCCAGGAGCATGCAGTCATTAAAAACAACCAGGGACCCTGCATGTACCTTCATTTTAAAATTAGGCTATACGTTCTGGTTCACCAGTGAGTGGATTTATGAAGTCTGTGGCAAATTCATTCCAGGCATTTGAAGTTAATTTAACCTAGTCTGCCAGCTGGATGAGGTTTGTGACTGTGTGCTGATAAACAAATGGCTGGGTTGCAGGCCGGACGTCCCGAGGTTAGGAGAGAGAGAAACAGATCGTTTTGCAGATTTTCTAAAACAAACTTTGACGAAGAGACGGTCTGAACTGGGGCTCTGGCGACAACCGACTGGAGTTCCCATGGTTACACAACAACATCTCCGTATCTGTGTAACACCTTGCTTGTGAAAAGCAGAGCGCATTTCTTTACAGAAACGGCCCTAAAGCTTCAAACTTTGCAGGACCGTTTCTGAAACCTATCGTCCGCGGCTTTCCCACTGCCGCGACAGGCTCCACAGGCCGGGCATGATGGGAGATTTTCCATCTGCTGTGGCCCGAGGCTGAGCGCAGAAACCGGGTCAACTATGGATCCATCTGTGTGCGCCCCTGTTTGTGTGCGTGTGTGTGTGTCTCTCACTGTGATCTTGGTGGCGTTGTTCAGCACGCTGATCCATTCCACCAGATCCTGCTGGTCGTTGGCCTGCAGGTAGAACTTCCTCATCCCTGCGTTGATAACTGCGGAGAGATGAAAGGGAGGCGCGTAAACGCTCCTGATTCTTCCAGGCCCGATAAAAAAAAAAAATCTAAAAATATCTGCTTGTTTCTGGTCTCTCAGAGGCAAAGAGGATGTACGTCTCCGTGTTCACATCCCCTTTTAGATGCACACACACACGTGCACATGTCCGTACACAAGCACTCGGTCATTGTCGCTGCGCGGCTTCCTCCCATTGAGCGACAAAGAGCCGCCGTTCCGCGCAGGAGGAAAAACAAGCCGCGCGGGACAAAAGGGAGGAAGTAAACTCAAGAGACGAGGAAAAGGGGGAGGAAGAGGAGGAGGAGGAGGGCGGAAGCGGGAAGACGGGGAAGCTGAGAGGGAAGGGAAGGGGATGGGAGAGCTGCGCAGAGAACCCGAAGTGATGGAGACGGGGCTCAGAGGCCGCCTCCGCGTCGGGACAGGAGGAAGACGCGGGTTTGAGGCTGCGGACACAGTGAGGGTAAAAGAGAGACGAAGGAAGCAAGCGACGAACTTACCAAAGCAGAACTCCGCCTTCGGCCTGAGCTTGGTGGCGTCGCTGACCTGGAGGCAAGAGGGACGGAAAGGGCACAGAGGTCAGAACAGTAAGGCGGCCGTCAGAGGGATGGCAATGCCTAAAGTTACGGTCAAAGCCAAATGTTTAAAGCTGAGCCTCAGTGAATCCCAGGAACACCGGGAAGACACGGAACCCCACAGAGGCAGCAGGGTTTGTGCAAAACAAAGAACTGGGTCACCCATGGATAAGCGCGGTGCAGAATAAAGTTTTAGCACGACCTTCCTCTTTATTCCATGCAACTCTGTACCCTGATCCATCCTTAAGCCCAACTCTCACTGAAGATTCTCAACATTTTTGTAACTTCGGTTGTATTCTGACCTTTATTTTTATATATATATATATATATATTTTTTTTTTTTTACAATAGTTCAAATCTTGCGTATGATTTATAAAAAGACTTCCAACCGTTTTTATGTGAAAACTTGAAGCTTTGGCTGTCTGGGTGAGAAACTGACCTTGGAGATGTAGGTGAGTTTGAGGAAGCCCACATTGTCTGCACCTTCAGGCAGATTCTGGAAGCAAAAGGGATTGAGAATACCATTAAGCTCATCCTCCTTAAATCGGAACAGGGTTCATTTTAGAAGCAGGACGACATCGGCAGTGATCGCATCAGCAGACGGATTACTGAACAACAATTAAAGACTTCCTTCGCGCCTCGGTCTCCCTTCGTCTTTGTGTTCCAGCGTCAACATGAAGGGAAAAATGCAGCAAAATGTTAACATCTCTGATATTCAGTGAAACTTTTCCCACAGTCATTGTTAGAATCCCGCCGTAAATTACCAAATGAAATAAAAAATATCATCTTCAGAATCATCGGTGTGTTATAACTTTGATCAGTGACAAATAAAAAAAAATTTCAGCTCATTCTCGGCCCGAAAAACGGGTCGAGGATTATCTCAGAAAGTCAGGTGATCTGATTTTGTGATGATGCTCCAAAAACACAACTTCACTGGTCAGAAATGGCTTTTTTTTTTTTTTTAGATATTAAGATATTAAATCCTGAAGCTTCAGCAACAGCAAATATGACAAAGTGAAACATGCATCCATTTGTCCATCGATTCTTCTGGTCAAATATGCATTCATCATTCCATCCATCCATCAGTAAGTAAGTTTATTAAGCGCCTTTCACAGACAAAGCAATCACAAAGCACTGTACAGAAAACAATAAAAATAAAATAGAATAAGATAACATCATAATAAAAAATAAACATTCAATAAAAGGCCTGTTTGAAAAAACACAGTTTTTAACTGCTTCTTAAAAGAGTCCACAAAGTCACCTAAACGTAGCTGCAGAGGTAGACTGTTCCCCGGACTGAAAGGCTCGCTTATTTATAATCTGTTACGTGGAACAACTAACAGAACCTGCGCTTCCGAACGAAGGGAACGAGTAGCCGTATATTTTAGAAGAAGATGGCACGAGTAATCTGGGGCCTGCTTGTTTGGTGAGAGAAATTTGGTGATCACCGAACGTTGTTTAGGTACATTAAACTACGTTAAGCCTTTTCATATAGCCAGCCTCTATGCCTATTAAATACTTAATGTCATATAACGTCCATAATAATTGGACTTTGGTTTTGATTTTTTGATAGTTTCATGTGCTTATGAGGAGCAATATATGAGAGAAATTTGGTGATCACCGAACGTTGTTTAGGTGCATTGAATTGCATTAAGCTTTTTCCTTTGCCTCAATGAAGCAGCAACGCTTAATGTCAGATAACGTCCATAATAATTGGACTTTGGGTTTGACATTTTGACAGTTTTATGTGCTTATTAGGAGCAATATGAAAGAGAAATTTGGTGATCATTGATCGTTGATTAGGTACATTAAACCACGTTAAGCCTTTTTTTCGCCATAGGCGCCAATGAAGAAGAAAATGTTAATGTGAGATATCTTCTATAATCGTTGGATTTTTTTTATTTATTTTTTTGACAGGCTTCATGACAAGATGTGGCCATGCGAAATTTGGTGATGATTCCTCGTTGTTTTCCTACCTTAAGCCACGTTAAGCTTTTTCACGTTAAGCGTTTTAGAACGTCCCCGTTTTCAGGGATAACAATGCGCTTCCACGCCTGGAGGAAAACTTGCCCCTCATTTAAGTTCTTCTGACTGAGGCGTCTTCACCCGATCCGTACGACCCACATCACCTTATCCCTTCTGATGCAGAGGAGCCTCAGCTGGACTCGTTTCTAAATCCAACACGGTCTCAAAATAACCGTTGAGTTCATTTTCAAATTTATTTGATTGGTAAATTTCATTGCCAGCTCCGGCTCAAACAAACACAACGTTCTGAATCTCACGACTGCGGGGTTTTCATGGAGCAGGTTCGGAAACGTGAACCTCCAGCTGCGGAGCTCTTCCATCATTTCCTGCCTCCTTCCTGCTCGCCAGCTTGTTTAAACACACCGCTCTGAGCAAACGTGACGAGCTTCATGCGCCCGATGTCGTTCCATCAGCACACAACTTCCTCCTTGACTTCATTCCAACCTTCTCCTGTTACAGAAATGCAAACTTGCCATCATTCCCCCCCCCCTTAGGAACGAATCTATGGGGAGGCTTCTGAAACATGCTTTGTTTCTGTTCATTTCTAAAACTCCTCCCGGGTTCATAAAACCGGTTGAAGACTGTTTTTGCTCCTTCTCTCGGTTACTCCCTCCTAAAAAGGTAGGGCTTGCAAACTATGACAGCTTTGAGACTGGGAGGCGTGGGGGGGGGGGGGGGGGTTTCAGAGAGATTTTATTATTAGACAGCAGCAGGCTGAAGGCTGAGCGGTACCGACGGAGCAGAAGATAAAAATACGCAGCAAAAAAAAAAAAAAGAGAGAAACCAAGGCCTGGTCATGCAGCTGCAGATATGTGGTTTTCAAAAGCAGTTTCCAAAAACAGATCCGAACAGTGCGCGTTTTTTTTATTTAGCCCCTCTGACTCTGCTGCTCCAACAGATGCTGAAACAAACGGGACCCTCCGGGAGGAAAAGCCTGATGGAGGCAGCAAAAGACCGGAGACTGGGGCGGAGCTTCAGCCTCCGGACAGCAAACCTCAGCAATATAGCAGGAGCTTCCATGGGATGGTTTAGATCAGGGGTGTCAAACTCATTTTGGTTTAGGGGCCGCATACAGCTTAATCTGACCTCAAGAGGGCCACACGAGTAAACTCATTGCAAGATTAAATAAAACTAATAAATGTGGACTTGTTGTTGATTTTTATATTAAATAAATTTCACTTTTACACAATATATTATGAATAACCTCAGCGTTTTTAAGAAAAGTATGTGCAATTTCAACAATATTTTTACTCAGTTAAACATTTACTTGTGCATTATGCATAAGAACTGATTACAGTGATTATAAAATGTTGAAAAACATTTATTCACATTTTTTGGAACTTAAAAACACTGTCCTGCATGACAAAATACATCAAACAGATAAAAATTAAGAAATTATTTGAATTTTTCCACACCTGAAGCTTAATCTGCTAATTAAAACACAGCGCCCCTTGTGGACAATATAGGAACTGCATATTTTCAATTAAACGAAGTACATGTTTTTTTCAATAATTGTTTTATCATTCTCTTCCTTTTATCTTGTCCACTTGTGAAAGTCAAATCTGATGAGCTCTTTGTGGCATCTTATTGCCACATTGCCAGACAGGACACTTATCATTTTTTTTATATAATGATAATGCATTTAGCCACAGGGCCGGACTAAATTGTTTGGCGGGCCAGATCCGGCCCGCGGGCCGTATGTTTGACACCCCTGGTTTAGATTCCCCCCATCCCAACTAACTGCGTCAAAAATTATTCTTTTTGGTTTTAATGCAGGGGGCTGCACAGTGGAGCAGTGGGTAGCACTGTTGCAGCAAGAAGGTTCTGGGTTCAAATCCAACCCTGGGTCTTTCTGCATGGAGTTTGCATGTTCTCCCTGTGCATGCGTGGGTTGTCTCCGGGTACTCCGGCTTCCTCCCACAGTCCAAAAACATGACTGTTAGGTTAATTGGCATCTCTAAACTCTCCTTGTGTGAGTGTGTGTGAGAATGGTTGTTTGTCCTGTTTGTCTCTGTGTTTAAAATCTGTAACATACCCCTGGGTTCATTTCTAACATAACAATGCTTTCTGACAACTATGATGTTTCAACATCGTCAAACTTTTTGAACAATATTAACAAGCACACGAATGGCTTTTAGCCCGACTCGTACCCGACTCGTACCTGCAGTCATCTTTTATCTTTTTATCTTTTAACTGGCTGTGAACTTAGATATGGCAAAAAATAATACCAAGCCATTAATCGTAAAGACAAACTTCAGTAACATTAAGTTTTGTACTTTTTTTTTTTTTTAGAAGTTTATCAATAGTATTTCTCATACTACTGACCGCAGGTACAGACCAAACAGCAGGGGGTGCTGTTTTCACACGTGGAATGATTTAGAAGACCTGTATTTTCTGGATTGGGGTAAGAGATTTAAAAGACATGCATCATTTTCCTCCCACTTTACAGTGTTCTCTTGGTCGGTCCCATAAAATCCCATGTAACTGAGCTGTGGTTCCAAGGCGTCAAGGTCTGAACAAACAAACGTTTCTAGAAGCTGCCAGACTCGCACGCCTGACCTCTCCCGCTCAGCTCCACGCACCTGAGGGTTGTCCATGTACCACAGCAGGTTGCCCTGCTCCGTGTCCAGGATGAAGTACCGGCGCAGGAACCTGCCGCTGTTCTCGTCCTCCTCGATGTCCAGGAAGCCACAGATGCGATTCTGTCGGTCCACGTACGGCATCGCAACCCCGGGCAGCTCGGCCCGCCCTGGGGCATCACAGGGACTCTGCAGAGGGCGGAGGAACAGGCTGGAGTTAAAGGCACGGCCATGACGGGCAGGCTGCAGGCGTCCTGCCAGAACCCCCCTGCTCTAATTTATGCTGAATTTAAAAAAAAAAAAAAAGAAAGAAAAAAAAAGGGGGCCGTCATAGCTGACCTAAACTGAGGAATATGTTGCTTTACTTTGACGGCGCTGCTTGGTGGTCAGCTTGAAGTAAAACACCAATTTTTTTATTTCTTGCCATTTTCATGGCTGCGACTTAGAGATCGCGCAAACCCAAAAATTCTAATTCAAAAATACTTCATTCATCTTTAACCTATTCGTTAAAATGTACAGAATCATAGAAAAGCTCTTGTCTATGGGGTTCCATTAGTGCCAAAATTAAGTTTATGCGTCTTCTGACGTGTTCATGTGTCCATGTATGCATCTACGTAAGGTGTGTATGTATCGTGCTTATGTAATGGAATACATAGACACATACATGGACACATGAACACGTCAGAAGAAGCATTAAACATAATTTTGCCACTAATGGAACCCCATACAGATGTGCCCGTGCCCGGATGCAGCAGCATCTTTCAGCCCTTCGTGACCTTCGACTGTCGTCTCAGGTGAGCGCCGGCGGAGCTTCTCGCGAGAAGAAAGAAATCAAAAGGTTTCCTCTCTGTTCCCCTTTCCGCCACAGAGTCCCGAGCAGAACGAGCTCACGGCCTCAGCGACGTCAGCTTTCACTTTGCAAAACTTTGCAGGCTCTGCCTCGCCGGCAAAGAGTGTGGAGAACAGCAGAGGCAGCGCGCCGGTTCTGCACAACTCAGACAAAAAGGAGGCCAGGCATCATGAATGTTGGCAAATAATTCACGTCATAAGGCTTTTTTTGGGTCCCTTTTCCGCCTTCTTTTTTTTTTTTTTTTTTTGCATCTAATTAGCCACAATAAAAGACAAGCGCTCAAACAGTCAGACTTGAGAGACTGGTTTCAGCGTCAAAGTTACTGTTCAGTCCGAGCTTTACACTTTGAAAGGACTTTAAGAAGTGCAGAATCAGATATTTGCTCAGATTACCATTGATTTCCTAGATTCTTTAAATTTGGACATTGTGCTTTACATTTTTTTGTGCCATTTTTGGTCTATACAAGATAAAAATCAGCTAAATAAGGTTATGCTTTTTCCAAACAAGTAAAAGCAAAGAGAAATGTTGATGTTTGGAAAACCATAAACCGGCGAGCCTCGTGCATCTGTCCAGTTTCTTGTGACCAAACGGACTTGTTTCGTGGGAGGGGCAGATCCCAATCTGCAGGAATGAAGTCCTCCAAGCTTCCTTAGGACATCAGCTGTTTTTATGAGTTTCTTTTGTCCCCTGACCATTTCCAGAGGAATGTTTGATAGTTTGATTACCCATTTACCTGGGGCCAATACATCATTCAGGCATTAGAAAAAAAAAGGCTGAATTTAACATTACAGCCACCAACTTCTGTTTATTTTATAGGGAGTTTATGTAACAGCTCATAGTGCATAATTCATTAAGAAAAAAAATTACTTTTAGAACATTCACTTTTATTGAAAATAGCTAAAGCTCAGACTGAACATTGATTTTCAACTCTTAGTTGGAATTAGGTCTTTACTTTGACTGGGCCACCCCAACACATGGCTATACTTCAATCTAAACCATTCTGTTATCCCTTTGACTGCGTGTTTAGAGTCTCTGTGCCGCTGGAAAATAAATCTTCATGTCTTTTTCCGCGACATGGGGCACCATTATTAATTAAGTTGAATAAAAATCCCAAAGGTGCGGCAGTTTGACAGACTGACAATGGGACTTTTGGTTACAACCAGTGGCTCAACCAGAGGGTGCCCAGGGGTGGCCATGCCCCCCATGCCATGTCCTGGCCACCCCACTGGCCAGTGTAAATTGTAGGCAGCCGATCTTCTATCGTGCTTTTATTTGCATCTGCCAGTATCTACTTTTCCCTAGTAACTGTTTTGTTTTCCCATAAATTAATAAATGTGCACCTTATTCTAAATATAATTACACAATAAAAAGGAATTGTTGTTCAACTGTATATGTTTACTGTACTGTTATTGGTCTATGCACATTAGATCATTAGGAACATTAAAAATCCAAAGAAAACATTAAAAACCAAAAGAGTAGTAGGCGTTTACTTAAGTTTTTCACATAATTTTCTCCAGGCAGCTTAACAGTAGAATAAAATCCTGAAATTGTGGCTTTTAGTTTCAGTGTGCCACCCCAAGACTTTGAGTGGCTCCATCTGGCCACCCCTATGAAAGGTAACGAGGAGTAATAGGTGAGTGAAAACAGGATGACAGGAGGAGGGGGGGGGGGGCTCAGAAAAGGCAGAGAAAGGGGATGAGGGAGGGGATAAATGAACTGTGAGGGCAAAGGTCAAATATCTCCAGCGGGTGAGCAATATGTGGAGGTCATCTCGGACCCATTTAGAAACCAGGACCTGGAGGATGTTTCATCCTTCAGCTGGATGCCAAGCTGACAGCAAACAGCTCAGTGGAAATCCCCCACCTTTGGACAATCTGTGATTTCTTTTGGGCTTTCCGTAGATTCAGAATGCACTCTACTAATTGGTAAAAATAAAAAAAAAACAATTAACACAACGTAAATCTAGCCAACACATTGGACCTCCTTTTCTAAATCCTTCCACAGAGTAACAGAAAGGACATAAAATCAGCTTATTTTAGCTGCTTTCCCTCATGAACCAGAACAAAAACAAACCCCCACACCCCCCTTAAATAAAAAACCCTCCGCTGCTCCTCCGTATGTCTCCCAGCAGCTCCCGTCCTGCTGCGATCGCGCAGTAAAAACGCGGTTCGGGTGGACGTGAACTGGGATCAGCTGATGCCCCCCCCCCCCCCCCCAGTCTGCCATCACTGCGGTAAATCAGCGCGTTCAATCAGCGCCAGCGGCGCCGCGATCCCTCCCCTGTGTCTCCAGCTGCTGTCACTCACAGAGGCCTCGCTCATCGGCCCGCTTCCCCGCCAATAACCGATCCCCCCGCCCCCCCTCCTCAGGGCCCGAACACGTCCGGATCGCCGCGGCGGCAGGTTCTGGTTCTGTGCGGCGCCGACGGGATCGGACGGCAGCGGGTTTACTCACGTAGTTCGGCTCAGTCCGAGTCCAGTGTGGAGGAGGAGGCTTTCCAGCACCAGCGTCAAGCTAGAGGTAGAATGACAGCGACTACTTCCGGTTTAAAGCGTTTAAAAGAAAGGGCTCCCTCCACAACGCAGCCACTTCCGGGTAGATTTCAAAATAAAATGCATGATCCGAAAAGGACAATCCAGTGTTTTTTTCCCTTTACAAGGTTGATTTGTATGGATGTGTAATACTTCGTAATGAGATTCATTAACACCTCTGTCCATCATATCCACTGCCCCTCCTCCTCTAGGCTAAAGCCACCCCTGAAGTACCCACTCCTGCCCTTTAGCAACCCTCAGTGACAATCAGAACGTGTCTAGCGCCTCAAGTTCTGAAACAAACATCACAGCTGGTCCCACTGCCATGTTGGAAACCTTTCGTCCTTGCAGCTTTCTGTCCTTCACAGCAGGTTACCCCTCCCTGACGCTCGTCTTCATCCACTTCTAATTGCATACGCTCTCCGTTTGGCCTCTTTCGTGTTCTGCCAGTTGCTTTTTGGTGGCTGACCTGAGGTGGACCCATCAAACCTGAAGCTTTGCTGATCTTCATATCTTCGTCCCATTTCCCACATGCTGCTGATTCTCTCTGACTGCTAATTCCTCCTCTCACCTGGGCTTTGCACGACAGCTCGGAGCATCTGCAGACAAATCACGGCTGCAAAGAAAACGGCTCTCGGAGCTAATCCTAACCGCATGTTGAACTCCTGTGTGTCCCTCCCAGAGCACACCTCGCCACAGCCTCACTGCTCTGACACGTCCTACCGCCACACAGTTCCTCACCGCACCTGGCGTCCTCAAAGAACCGCTGTTTCTGCGCCCTATTGTGCGTATCGCCTTCTGCAAACATTACAGTCCATTACGACTCCTCTGTGACCTCATCTGTGAACCTATCCATCACCGGTGCAAACAATACGTTGCTTAAAACTCATTCCCGTCGACACCTTCAGAACTCACCTCACACATGGCTGCTGGTTTGTTCTCCTTGCTCCCGTTGTGTGTGCTCTTCTCGCATACTTCCTCAAACAGCACCACAGTTCCTCTCTTGGCCCTACTGTGTCACCGCTTTTTCTCTTGATCCAGCTTTGCGGCTACTCCCTCTGACCTTATCTAAAGGTCTCCAGCAACACCGTCGGAGCAGACATCGTATCTGCCACTGCAAAAAGAGAACTAAAAATAAGTCGAATTTTCTTGAAATGAATGTATTTGCCCTTGATTTGAGCAGGTAAATAAGATTATCTGCCGATGGAAGGAGTATTTTCACCCCTAAAATAAGATAATTAGATATACACCACTTGAAATAAGATGATGGAGATGAATTGTCCCTATTTTAAGTGCAAAAATCTTATTCCATTGGCAAATAATCTTATTTACATGCTCAAATCAAGGAAAATACTCTCATTTCAAGAAGATTTTTTTTTTATTTTTAGTTCTATTTTTGCAGTGTGTACGTAACTTTGAGCCCCACAGACCGCTGCTCTTCCTAAATGAGCAACTCGTTCCCATATCTTCATAAACTTTCTCTCTCTGTCCTCTGCTCACTCAAGCTTCAACTGTGATGAGAACCCCAAACAGCTATGGAGGGTTGAACCACATGAGCCCATTGGATCATTTCTACCACACACTTCGCTAACGTCTTGCTGTCTTTGTAAGTCTCTGAAGACACAAGCAAATAATATTAATATATATATATATATATATATATATATATATATATATATATATCATTAAAAAGTGAAAGCATCATTTCAGAAAATAAAATCACAAAAGCTTTTATGAAAATCTGCTGCTTTTACTTTGTAGGAAGAATGTCTGCAGCAGCTTCCTGGTGATGAGATCGTTGCCCCCTGACAGGCTCTGGCTCTGCAGTGAACTATGGGAAACGCAGTCTTTCTGGAAACTGAGGCCTCAATCCGTTCAGAGGGAATCAGATGAACTGAGACCCATGCATAGGAGAAGCAAATGGCAGGGATGTTGTTTTTGTTTTGTTTGTTTTACACCTGGAAGCAAACCTGAATATGTGTAACTGTGATTTAATAAATCTTTAACCACTGTAAATCTGTTAGTCGCTGAACACACACACACAAACAAACACGCCCATTCTTGTTTTATGTACATAGTGAGGATCGTGCCGTGACTTCCATACACTTCCATTCATTTTCAAGGCTTTCTATGGCCTAACCCTAACACTAAACTAACCCTAATTGACACCTTAGTGCTACACCTAACCCCTAGCCCAGAAATAAACGTCCTCACTTTACTAGTAGAATGTGTAAAAAAAAAAAATGTTCTCGCTCAGCTACAGGAGCACACACGTATACAATCACGCACTGTCACAGCTCACCGGCTGGAACCGAAACAGTCACGAGAGAAGGAAACGGCATCTGGTGTAACGCTTCAAACAAATCTAGGGGACTTCCCACAGGTCCGTGTGGCCTTAAAGTGTGTGTGGGTGTGTGTGTTGTAGAATGCCGTGGCCCTTCCACCTCAATCAGAGCAATTTCCTCGATGGGCCCTCGATGTGCATTTTTATCATGATGAAGAGGAACTAAAAGAAAAGGAAAAACAAAAGAGAGCAGCTTTAAAAAAAAGGGCAGAATTTCCCCCCCCCAACTGCTTCCTGTTCTCTCTTCAAATTTCTGTTCTCGCCTCTGATTCGATACAGATGAGAGCTGCCAGCGGTTGTCCAGCTTCTCAAAGATGCCATGTTTGCCCAACTGTTTCAGTGATTGTGGTTTTAACGCTCTGTTTCACGCATCAACGTCTGCGAGCCATAGCTGCAGCTTGTCCATCTAGTGTGATGCATCAATGCACACTGAGTGGCTGCCTGTGCAGGGATCAGTGCAGTGAGGATATGTGGACGAGGCAGCAAGCTGACTGCGGAGACATTCTGACATCTAGTGGTGGGATGCAATCCTCCCAGCCCCTCATTTTGCTCTGTGCCGTGGTCAAAAACCTTTGCCATTGAGTCAAATGTTGTACTATTTTTTGAAACTTTGAAAAGTTCTCATCTTTAGACGTTTTTATTTGATACAAATACTATATTTGAGTAAGTTGAGCGAAAAAAAAAGTAAAATGTTAAATCCATACCGCCATGAAACACATTAAAACTAAACAGATTTGCAAAAGACTCCTCCGATCTTTGGTCCAAAGTAAACAGAGTTTCTGGGTTTGGGGGCCACAGAAGAACTATGAGAACATGGAACTATGAGAAGTATGTTCTCTGGACTGTCAGTGAACCTACCATCGGCCCCGATGACCTGCTGGGGGAAATATGGATGCAGAACTCTGATGGAACCCGGTGTCCGCGGTGCGGAGCTTTCCTAAGTCAGAACGAGAGCCTTAAAAATGGATTCTGACCTAAACTGGGTGCTTATGTAGTTGCATCAGCGGTGGAGTCACGTGTGAGAACTTGGATGATTGTGTCAGAAGCATTGCAGCACCACTTCCAAAGAACTGCAACCGCTCAGCTAAGACATGTGTTGAGTGCTCTGCAACAACAATACACCAGATGTGACAGTAGGAAAGTCTGCATAATTATATCCAGCTCTGGATGTGAAACTGTGAAGCTTAGTTTGGCAATAGTTCTCAATGATCCGCCAGGAACGAAGCAGAGACTTGACACAGAAGGATCCGGTGTAAAACTTGACTTATAACAAGGTTCCTGGTAGATGATGGTAAATCTTTCAGGGCAAAGATGTCAGTGTTTTCTTCTTTTACTTGAAGCAAACTGTCAGCCATCCACCGCTTGACTGAATCTAAGCAAGTTGATCCTTCCTCTTCTTCATCTCTAAATCCTCTCCGACCTTACGGATATCAACTTCAGGACCAAAACCTGACTGATGACTGATTCTCGACTTCTTGGCACTTGGAGTTGATGCCAGTTTGTTGGCTCCAGGTTCTAAAACTGCTTTTACAGAAAATTCAATTCTGGGGAGTTTCACAGCCACATGTCCAACATCACAGCGTCCCGATGCTTGGTCAGCCAACCAAGACCTTTGATTGTGGGTTACTCCTGTTCCTTCTTGTTGTCGAGAAGAATTGGGAGACATCATATGGATTTTATCTGGAAATTCTATTGTTAGGACCATAGTGGACTCGTGGTAGATCTCATTGTTTGTTCTTCAGAAGTCCAAAACAATCAGAAAATGGCTTCAGCAGAGACAATGGCCAGCAGTCTTCTGTTGTCCATCTTTGGCTTTCTTGTAGAATCTCAATCTTTCCTGGATGGTTTCTTGAACAGATGGGACCTCTTTGCCGCCCATCATGTCCGGTAGTTTTTCATCTCTCCATGCAGGTAGATGTATTCACACCCGCCTGTGTTGAACAAGCTCTGCTCTGGTGGTAACACAGTTCTATGGTGCCCTCCTCATGAGAAATCAGTCCTGGGGATTCCTGGATCCTCTTGGACAGCCGGAGTCTTCTTGAGTGCATCGCGTTTGCCACAAGTGTTCGATAACAAATCTTCTTTCCTCTGGGTCTGTTTCTACTTTAAAAGACAACATACAGCATCGCAGGCTCATACTGCACAAAAATGATCTGCTACATTTGTTATTTGGATAACAGCATGGTTTCCACCTTTCATTTCTTTGGATTTTCAGTCCTGAGAATCTAATTTTCTTGTAATATCTTTTTTTTTTAATTAAAGGTTTAGTAGTGCTCCAGACTTTTCGAATTGTTCCCTAAACTTTGACGGCTTTTCCGCTGGTTTTCAAGGGAAAGTGAAAGCGGCGAGAGAAGTGTTGATATGCAGACGACCCGGTTTTGTTTTTTACATTCTGAAAGCCTGAGGTACAGACAACTAAAAAAACAAAAAAACTGTGTTGTCTCTGCACCATCATCTCCGCAGAGATGCTTGTTGTGGAAAGTCATGTGGCTTCCCTTCACTTTGTCTCTGCCAGATATCATCTTACTATCTGCTGCATGTCAAAGGCCTAATTGTTTTTATAGAAGGCTCTGCCAGCGCTGACAGCAGCCGCTGCGCAAGCCCATTCTTTGGAGCTGCATGATGCCGAGACACTCCAGGTGCTACCACCAAGCTTTGCCAGAATCCCAACAAACAGCTCCCGTACCCAGGGAGCTGTTTGGCAGTGTTGTGAAGAACCCAGCTCCGTTTCTTATTGTCAGCATGACGGAACCCGTCTTGGTACAGTAACATCGGTCTGATGGCTGGCAGGAGGGCTGAGGCTGGCACGGAGGTGGGGTGCAGCATGCCAGTCTGAGTCCTGAGCCAGGCTTAACGTCGCTGCTGGATCTGATTTTGAGGTTCAAATATCAACTTTTGTTTGCCAGGATGGCCCGACAGCCCCAAAAGAAAAGGACAGCCACAGAAGGGTGCACGGGGACTGAAGTAGGTCCAAAAGGTAGGGCGACAAGTACTAGGCATGAACAGAGATGTTGTTCCTCAAGATGGACGTGAAACAGTCCATCTTGGATCAGCAATGCTTAGGGACACTAAGCATTGCGATGGAGAGGGGCATGTCAAACACGGTCATAACGGCAGGATGATAAGAAAATGACAGAACGAGCATGACTTGTGTGAAAGGTTCAAGGAAAAAGCCTCTTTCCTCGAAAAAAATTATATGACAACATGGCTTAAATTTGCCAAACTGCATGTTAATAAATCACAAGATGTCTTGAACAAAGTACTTTGGACAGATCAGACCAAACAGCAACAAGTGTGCAGAAAATCCATCCATCCATCCATCCATCCATCCATCATACAATACAATCAATGCAGGGGGGCAGCACCTGTCTTTTGCACTTGGGTGAAAGGCCCAGCTCGCTTCGTCGCGTCATCAAATAGGACTATCATTTCTCTGTTTGCAGGTTCCTCCCTGTCTGTTCAACTCACAGTGGTGGCCATGGATTTTACAGAGCGAGTCAGGGTGCTGTATAAAAATGTAGAAAGCTGAAAAACAGCATCATCAGCACCCCTGGATCCACCAGATCCTCCATGGACGCTCCCAGTTCGGTGAGTACCCACCACCTGTAGCTGCGTCCGGATGGCGGTAGCTTCCAGGGGGACTTCCTTGTGTCCAGGACCCAGCATGAGGAACTGCTGCCCCGTGTCGGGGACGGATCACCCTGCGGGACATGAACTACAGGCATATTCAATCAGTAAATTCATCATTGCTCAGTAGAAATATAATAATTGCACTGTCTAAATATGTAACATACAAAAACATTAAGGGTCGTGCCCTTAATGAGAATTGACAAATTGACAGAAAAGTTCGGATTATTGAACTTGAACGAATTTTCGCTTTACTCTAGACGCGCGTCCACCGCACCTGTTTGCAGTTTTGTTGCACTCTGTACGCTCAATTTGCGCCATTCACACCATGGACCGTTAATTTGCTCCTGAATAGGCCTCTACATAGGGACAACATGTAAATCACTGCCTGTTCTTACCTTTAGGGCATCTGTGAAAAAAAACTAAAAAAGGGGACTGGGTACAAATAATAGGAAAACAGGTGGTAGTGGCGGCTGCTGTCTTTGTAAACCCAACTAGGGACATCATTTCCTAATTAGTTTGGGCTCTTAATGTCTTAATTGTGTTGGCCACTTATAAGTGTATAAGTTAAGTAAAAGTTAAGTAAAAGAGGGGCAAATGTTTGTTTTCGAATTAAACTAAATGTATGCGTAAAAATATTTCCCTTCACACCAATTTATATCTGATTTGTGAAAAGAATTTCATACTGCTTTTACTGGTTCTTAAATTTAAATGTCCAATTTCCGAGCTTAAGGAGGCCACTGGAACGCAGCATCCGCTGTCGTATATGAGCAGCAAGTACAAAACAAATTCCGGTTCGGTTTAATAAAATAAAACAACAATGGTAACACGATGTAAATAAGTAACATTGAACTAAACCCTATATTAACCAGTGCGTAGATTTAAAAACGGCCTCCCAAAAACTCATTTCAATCCCCCCCGCAGCGCTCCGACGTAAACCCATTTCAGGGAACTTTATTTGTGAGGCGCCAGTTTTCACCAATCGAAGGCGTCCATTTCCGGTTACGTGCGGTTGTTTCGGCTCAATCTTGACGCGGTGGGGGGAGTCCAATGGAAGCCTTCGTCGTAAACTAGAGGAGACAATCGAGTCTGAATTTAGGCAGATAAAGCGAGACGAATTTGTTCGATGTGCTCCCAAATTTAGCGTTTGCGCCTCGGCCCTGGACCCGCCGGGTCTCTCCCGCGTGCCCGGGACGCTGGTATCCGCCGGCAAGCGCCTCTGCTCGGCCTTGTTTATACTGAACAGCTCGGCTCAGGGAAGCAGCAGGCCCCGGCGGCGCTGCTGCTGCTGCTTGTCTAGCCCTGTGAGGCTAACGGCCCTGTGGGCTCAGCTCTCTGTCGGATGCTGATATCGGCTCTTTAACTCGGCGGGTAAGTGAAGATAGCGGAGGGGGGGGGCGGGAGACTGCGGACGGCTCCGGGTGGGACCCGCGAGCGGCCGGAACGTCGGCGTAGAGTTATTGTTAGCCGTTAGCTCGGGACTCGCTCCGGCTAATCCGTTGGATTGATGCTAAAGCTAACGGCTAAACTCCAGTTAACGGTGGGAGATAACTTCGGACGCCCCACGGGAAGTCCCGGTCTCTTTTTTTTTTTAAACTTTTTTTTGGGTATCAAGGCGCGTAATGGACGTGCCGGATCTTTGCCGGACTCACAAAAATGATTTAGATCTGAGCTCAAAACAAACAAAACAGGCGGCTGTGTTCGCAGGCTGTCAATATTTATTAAACAAAGATGAGCCAGGAAGAAAAAAAATAGCCACCTTTTGCTTATTTCTGAGTGTTTTTTTTTTTTTAGAGTTAAAGCAGTAGCTGTTGATCAAATAATAATGGAGACTCTTACTGGTGATGCTCCATCATCTTACTAAGAGAGCATCTCTACAAGCAGGAGCTCGGTGCCTTTGCTCCTCTGGAGGATACAGGTGTCTCAACCCAATGCCAGGGCGGAAAGTACAAGTCCTGACACCAGATGGGGCGATTCTCTCCTTTAATCCCCCATCACTCTAGATTCTTTCCACCTATTGAACGAATCTAATGTAGAAAGAGGCAGGTTATACAGGAGGGTTCTCCCCTGGAGCAGAGGTCCCAAGGTCAGACCCCTTTCCTCCGTTGTTGCTGTGTGTGAGAAAGACGGGATAAAGCCGGACGGAAGTCTGACAGCCGAGGGTCACGGTTGTTGGAGATGCGGGCTGTTGGATGAGGCGACTTTGTTTATGCAAACCAGCTCCGTTAAAATCTATATAGCTCTCCTCGTGTAGTCCGAATATGACAGGAAACGCGTTGTTCAAAGCGCGTCTAGTTTAAGGCTGACTTCAAGTTACCCTGAGTTTTTTTCTTTTTTTAAATCAAAAATCCTACGAGGTATAACTGTAGTGTAATGACACAAAGAATATAAGATTAATTGGTGTCTGGCTGTCTGAAACAGAACCTCCTAGTGATGCAACTCTTTTGTGATTGTATATGTCTAGATTTAATTGTAGAAGTTCCATCATTCTGTCCCTGAGCTTTCTAAATGATCTTTAACCTCCAATAAGTGAGACGTTGCTCAAATTGTTGGCCACAAATTGGAGCGGCAGCTACCTCAGTTAGGATGTTCTGACCCACTAGCACTCACGTCCCTGTGTTCCTTTTCAGAGAACATGAACCAGATGCAACAATGACGTCCAGATTTGGGAAAACCTACAGCCGCAAGGGAGGAGAGGGCACGTCCAAGTTTGACGAGGTGCTCTCCACCAAGAGGGGCACCCTCAGCACCAAATGGGGCGACACCACCTACAAGGCCAAGGTGGGCGCCAAGCGCGCCGGCGCTCCCCGCAACGACTCGGTCCTGGAGGTGTACAAGAAGCCGCGGCTCACCGGCGACGGCCTGGACGACCCGTTCGGCTTCGACAGCGACGACGAGTCCAAGCCCGTGTCGTCCCGGGCCGGCGGCAAGTCGTCGCCCTCCAAGCCGGCCTCGGCGGAGCCTCCGCAGGCGGAGAGGCCGGGCCTGCCGCTGGAGGCGGGCAGCCGGTCCAGCTTCCAGGGAGGGTCGCACGCCCCGCTGTCGGCGGCGGAGACGCCGTGCACGTCCGGCGACTGGAATCAGCTGCGGCTGATGGAGGACACGGCCCGCTTCTTCAACAGCGCCGCCCCAAGCACAGGTAAGACGCGGCCTGGCCCGGGCGAGTCGTCACTTTAGAGTAAATCCAGAGCCGTCTTAAGGGGACGGGTGTCGGGAATCTTTTTGCGGCTAATGAGCGGTGTGCTCTTGATGCTTTGGTCGGCGGCGTCTTTATGCGATTCCTGCTCCGCTCAGGAGAACCTGGATCTATTGGTGCCGCCTCACAGCTGGTCGCCGCTCATGTTATCATAGTCGTCTGGATAACCTGCAACCTGGTCGAAAAAACTCATTTGTTTTGGTAATTCGACAAGCGAGTCGCAGATTTCGGCTCGCGAGGTGCATTATGGGTAAGTTCTATAATGCAAAGCATAAAGAGAGAGACAGAACAGTCGTAGGTTTTAAGGCCATATGATGTGTAACTGTAAACCTAGAGCCGGACCATATGGCCAGAACTTAAATCGCCATATGTGTCTTCGCTTCGGTCGATACAATATAATTACGGTATTGATAGAAACAAACAAAAAGCCTCAGAAAGACTGCCAAGAATGGCCGCAGCTGGAGAAACTTATGACAGTTCTTTGCCATGTTTCTAAAACGTCTCCAATAGGACATTTTGCAGATATTTGCTTTACAATGTAAAACGCATAAAAACCAAATAAAAGCCAGAACCTCTGTCAGTGACAAACTGTAATCAGACTGTAATGTATATTGAAATATTGGACATGTAAGCTTTATTGAATAGTTATATCGCGATATGTATTGATGTTGAATTATTGCCCTCCCCTATGTGAAACCCAACTGCCTCTAATGAAGTGGTTGTTTTGGTCACATTAACGTGAGCGAAGCCATATTGTCGATAATTTAGTCAATCCATCACATGTATCAACTTTTCTGTTATTCCTGGACGCGTTTGAACGACTTAAAAAGTGACAAAGTTTCAAAATCGAACTTCTGTCAGGCTGGTTCCATGTTCTGTCTCTCTGCTCTCCTCCTCTGTCGGTTATTGCCTACAGGGCAGCCCCTCTGAGATTAGATGACCTTTAGACAAAATAAAGGTGTGCAAAAAACAAAAAACTTGCAGGTTTAGTCCATCTTTTACATCCGTCTGGATCTTCACTGCTGGGAAGTCGTGAAGACTGAACGGACGTTTTACGACCGCATTTCTTCTTTCCATCTTTGGGTGAACTCTGATGACGACCCCAAATTTTATTTCTTAAAACTTAAGAGTATTACATCAGACATAATAATAATAATAATAATAATAATAATAATAATAATAATAATAATAATAATACAATAATAATACAATAATGATAATAAAGCATGTTTAATACAGGACTGCGGAGGAGTGTGTTCATCTAGTGGACAGTACATGTCCCCAATACTAGGTGAGGTCTTCTTTACATCAGTTCCTGCCTCAGTGCGGTGTGGCACGCAGCGGTTTGCCCCTCTGACGGGTAAACATGGCCCCGGCTGCCTTGGTAGCGGCGAGCTGGTGGCTCTGCCGCGTCTCATCTTCCTCTTAAACGGCGAGAACTCAGTAGATTCTCCGTGGGGGTTCTGGTCTGCCGGCCGGTCCAGCATGGAGTGCCACTTTGGTCATTCAAAGCAGATGTTAATGCTGTTGGCGGTGTGGGTGGGTGCCAGGTCAGTGCTGAAAAAGGAACTCGGCATCTCCACAAAGTTTGTCAGCAGAGGGAAGGTGGGGTGGGGTGGGTGGGGGGGACTGAAGGGCCACCAGTGTCCTGGTAGGTGGCCGCCCAGACTCTGGACTTGGGAAAATGGCACGGCTCCTAAAGTCATCACTGATTGTGGAGACTTCATGCTGGACCACAGGCAACTTGGATTCTCTGCCCTCTCCAGACTCTGGGACCTCGATTCCCAAAAGAAATGCCAAATTGCCTTTTCATCTGTTAAAAAAAAAAAAAAAAAAAAAGGTTTGGACCGCAGAGGAACGGTCCAGTTTCCCGTTAGCCCGGCTCAGGAACGGCGGCGGTCGTGGCCCAGCTCCCAGACATGTCTGCGTGTGATGGCTCTCCAAAGTTTGGTTACAGCTACAGTCGTGGATCTCCCCCGAACTCTAGTGTGTGCTTTAACGACCAACTCCAGGCTGGGGCTACATTAATCCGTGAAACTGACATGACATAATGTTTCTGTATCAATAATCCCTTTTATTTATCATTTGTTATGCGGGCTAAATCTGCGTCTTCGATGTGCGGGGGGGTGTGCCTGGGTTCAAATCCCAGAGCAGCCCAAAGGACTCGCTCTGAATATTTTTTGCTAAGCAGATTTTGAGGGGCTTACCTGAGCTGTAAGCCAAAACGATCAGAACGTACAGAAATAAACACTTGAGGCATATCCTTCTGTGTGTGTAATGGATCTTTCACTTGAGGCATGAGCCATCAAAGTACCTTTTATAACTGCGCGCTGATTGAGGGAAGACGAGTCACGCTTTGCACGACAAAATCTCCGTTCCCGTTTGAAAGTTACCGTTTGATTGCACCTCGATGCCATTTGTAATGTGCAGTTTTTGGCAATTTCTTCACTTTACCTCCCACACAAGCTGGGACACTTGGATCATGATGTCACATTCGCCCCATCTGGGTTTAAAAGCAATAATTGATTGCTTTTAATAGTTGATCGATAGACGTGTATCAATAATAATAAAAAAAAAGGTCAATAAAAACTTTGATAGAACAGTTTTCCTTCCTTTTGCATTCTAGCCATGTAGGTTAATGTTACAGTCATTACATCCTTCCAACCAATCACAAACGCAGACCCAGGAACGCTCCGTCACCAAGCCCCGCCCCTTTTAAAGAGTTAAGAGAGCACATGTTGTTGTTTTTTTTTTTTTAAACTTGCAGTTTTAGTAAAAAGTTGGTTGAATAAAGGGTTGAGTTTGAACGCAGTGTTTGTGCGTTCTGTATCTAAAAATAGGTTGCTAAGCAACAGCATAAAATGACCAGGGCTGCACTTAAAATGTATGTTTTGAATTTGTTGATAATTAATGCTTTCTATTTAATCAAAATGCTTTTTTTCTTTATATCGTCCAACCCTAGCAGACCCTATTTATTTTCACTTGCCTGTGGAAAACCAAAAAGGAACGTCGGCGCTGAGCAGAGCGATCGTGTTCCCAGGAAGTGCCCGTGTTTAATGACCAAACAGTGACATTGTCAGTGTCGTATCGTGTGTGTGTGGCTGGTAACAGCCGGCTCATCTATCTGCTGTGTGGCAGGATGGGTGTCCGTCCAGATCACGTTCTGCAGTGGTGTCAGCACAACGCAGTGTTTTAAAAAAGACTTGGGGAGCTCATGTGGATGTGTACTCGGGATGCGAAATTTACACAAACAGGCTGATTAGCAGCCGCGTTCTGATGCTCCACACTTCGGCCTGTTTTCCAGAACGGCCTGCGGATGTCTGTGGCTGACAGATGAATCGGTGCGGAGGAGGAGCGGGGCCTAAATTCCTCCTGGGGCTGCAGAGTGTTGGGACTTATGTCATCTGTTTGTGTGGGAGGGTCTGTCCTGCAGTCGGTGTGGGATCGGGGCGTTAGTTGGTTTGTTTCCGGGTAGATTTAGGGAAAAGCAGATCCTCGGATTTAATGACAAATTATCACAATCCTCTTCTACATCTAAAGTCAACGCCGACTTCCTTCCGTCTGAAACCTTCCACCACTTACCGCCTAGGGCTGTCATAAACCATTATTTTAGTAATTGATTATTCCAACGATTAATTGAGTAATTGGATAAAAAAAAGTACGCATACTGCTGATTTTTCACATAATTAGCGTATTTTATGAGTAATAGAAATAAATGGGGAAAAATGCTAATTAGCTATTTTTATTATTATAATTAATTAGAAATGCAATTATTTTTTTAACAAGGATAATTCTGCAGCTGAAAAGTTCTAGGACCAAAATGTTAAAAGCTCAGCCCTTTCTGCTTGACTTAACATCAAAACATCTGCTGCCTCCGTAGTGAAAATGGTCACAAACGAAAATGCATAAAGTTTACTAGCATTAAGGATTGTCTTTTAGATTAAAAAACAGAACCATTCTAGTGTACTCGAGGGTTAAACTAAGCTTTTAGTTGTTTTTTTTAGTCCACAAATAGACTATAAAATAATTACACATTCATCAAAAAGGTAAGCAGCTAATTTAAATTCAGACATAATAAATACTGCCTTTTTCAAAGGACTGTCTCAGAAAATTAGAATATTGTGATAAAGTTCTTTATTTTCTGTAATGCAATTAAAAAACATGAAATGTCTGAGGAAATATTAGAATATTTCCTCAGACCAAGTAAAAAAAAAAATTATAACAGCAAAACAAAATCAAACATTTGAAAATGTCCATTAATGCACTCAGTACTTGGTTGGGAATCCTTTTGCACAGATTACTGCATCGATGCGGCGTGGCATGGAGGCAATCAGCCTGTGGCATTGCTGAGGTGTTATGGATGCCCAGGATGCTTCAATAGCGGCCTTTAGCTCATTTGCATTGTTGGGTCTGGTGTCTTTCAGCTTCTTCTTCACAATACCCCACAAATTCTCTATGAGGTTCAGGTCAGGGGAATTGGCAGGCCAATCAAGGACAGTAATGCCATGGTCAGTACACCAGTTACTGTGAGAATCTTATGTCGTCTCTTAACCACTACCATACTTGTGATTTAGTTTACTGAACCAAGCTGAGTGTTTTTCAAGGCTCAGGAAACCCTGCAGTGTTTCGAGTTAATTAGACGATTCTAGTGATTAGTTGAATAGCCTACCAGTATACTTTTTCACGATATTCTAATATTTTGAGATAGGATATTTGGGTTTCTTAAGCTGTAAGCCATAATCAGCGATATTAAAACAATAAAAGGCTTGCGATATTTCAGTTGATTTGTAATGAATCCAGAATGTATGACATTTCATGTTTTTTAATTGCATTACAGAAAATAAAGAACTTTATCACAATATTCTAATTTTCTGAGACAGTCCTGTATGTTTAATATAATAGAAATATCTTTACTGTCTCACAGTGGGGAAATTCGGGCCAATAAGTTCCCTTTCGTACAAGACACCTGACTTACACACGCATTAAATATGAAAAAAAAAAGATTAATTTAAAGTTAAACTTTACAGTAGAAGAGAGAGAACTATACTGTGCAATTATTAATAGATAGTAAGGCATATTCTGATAAAAAATTAAGTGAAGCTAAAAATTTAGGGAAACATCAGTTGATTTACAGAACTATATACTATTTGTTCCTCTACTGTCCCTCATAGTTCATTTTATAGAACAACCTAACAAACTCACCCTCTACTTTCTGTTTTCACATAATGGTGTAGCCCTCACGTGATTGGCCGCATGGCCGGCATATTGACCAATCAAAACAAGCCCAGGCAAGAGCTGGAAGCTGGGGACCGAGCAGCGAGTAGAAGCGCTAATCTTCGGCACCTAGAAGCTCAGTTGGCACCAGGCAGCTCTTAGCACAGTTTTCTTTTCTGTTAAATTTAAAGTGTCCCTACACCTTTTTAAACTTTTTGTTTTCTCTGCGCTGCTTTTTGCCCGTTGCTTTCTGTCTCCATAGCGGACATCCATGTACTAGCAGGCTAGGCTATCGTTAGCGTTAGCCGCCTGGCTGGAACACAGTGCGCTGAATAAATGAACAACGTGACGAAGCTTCGAAGCAGATAAATTTGCCTCGATGAGCTATGTGAATCGAATTCCTCGAATCTTTGCTGAATCATGACAGTTTCACAGCACACACAGTATCTAGCGTAAGTTAGAAACGGAAGCACACATTTGGGGAAAAAGAAGAATAGGTATAACTTATCAGTAATATTTTTATCATGTCGTATCTTCATCACCAATACGTGCAGAATATTTTTGTGTGCCTGGACAGACGAGCGCTCAGAATTGACGTTCTCTGGTTACTGGTGGAGAGGACACTATAAGTCCCAGTTCATTTGTTGTATCTGAGCTTTAAAGTAGACCCTCATTATCGTCATGATAGCGAAATTTTAAACTCAATGCCATTTTGGATAGTGCTGTGGCAACAGGGTTCTTTGTAGTTAATAGCCAAAAATGTAATCACTTACAATACGACAAAATTGTAATTTTCCTACTTTGGGCAAAACCAGTAAGCAGGAGACAATAAAACTCTCGCCCAAAGAAACACTGGTTTGTTTCGCTATTTAGTAGCTGATTAAGCTGTTGCCAGGTAAAAATTTTCCTAGAACACCGTTGCCTGGTGCAGAACTGCGCACCTGAGACGTTCAGGTCAGAGGTTGGGCTCAGACCGACAGCACCGTCATCAGGCCGTCCGTACTTCACTGTTGCATATACAGGAGCTGTACTGACCTTTTTCAGTTGCTCTCAGACCTTAGTGTTTTAGCGTTAGCATAGCTCATTCAGCATTTCATTTTTTTCCCCCCCCGTCTCTCTCCATGTCTGACTTTTATTCAGTTCAACAGCTCCGTCATTATGAGGAAGCAAGGGGAGGGCTGAAGCTGTTCTGATGACTTCTGTTGAACTTTAACTTTTAATTTACCACGTGCTGCAACCAACAGCCGGATGGATTTGAGATGACCTACTTTTAAAGTCTAACCCGGGGCTTCTGTTCAGAGCACAGACAGTACAGGGGTGTATCTTTTTATGTAAAACGGTTTCCTGTTTTTCTTCTGTGGAGCAGCCGTAGTTAGTTTTTCTTTTTTTTTTTTTTTTTTTTTTTATATATCCAGCTCAGTTATTATTGCTGTAGTTAGAAAGGCCTCGACTCTGCCAGATTCTGATTTTCTTGCAAGGAGCTTTAACACAACCAAGCTGACCTGTGTGAACTAATTTCTACAACTAAACCTAGCGTACGCTTGAAATTAAAGGTACTGCAAGTTTGATAGAGGTTTCAGTTTAGAACCCAAGTGAAGATGAAGATATTACAGGGTTATCCCCTTCTCAGTGTTTGCCCCTAATCTTCATAAAGTTTTTTTTTTTTACTTATTTCCAAACAGCTTCAGAAACCAGGATGTTTGTGCTTAGACACCATTTAATTTTTGACGCGTTTAATAAACCGAAGGAAAATCAGATTGACCTGCCAGTCAAGGGAACTTGTGCAATCTGTATTGTGTCCCGCATCGCTCCGATGTGTGTCAATTTGATAATCATCTTAAGACGAGGCTCTGTTGGATAAAAGCAGCAGCTATCAGACGAGCGTCGCTTTGGCCTGGATGCTGGTTGCTGCTCGTGTCTGGTGCGGCTGTATGACCTGCTTGCAGAGGTGCTCTCTAAATCGGGGACGTCTTGGCACCTGGGGACGTTTTGAAAAGAAGACGTTTTCTGCACATTCGACACAAATCGACACACTGTCGTGGCGTTTCTGTTCTTTCGTAAGGCGTCCCGTTTCAGCGGCGCATTTCTGCTTGGGACGGGGTGTTAATTAAAAAAGATGTCAACAAGTTGGCGCCTAGTTTATTTTTAAATCAAATGAAAGCAGTGAGCGAGACGACCAAAACAAGGTGTCTGACTTTTATAATCGGTCTCTGTCCTGCTGCCGGGGTCTTGAAAGGTAACTGTTTCCTCTCAACTCATCACTTTAGGGATAAACACTGAAAGCATTTTTCTCAAATGGTGAGGGATTCTCTCTAAACAGATTTACCCTTAATTAGAGATGCCCCAATCAGACTTTTGTGGCGGATTTCTGTTCTCCAGTTTTTTTGGCCTGCTGATAAATTGTAAATAGTTGTAAAAGTTCTCTTCAAAGATTAACATATAAGAATAGCATTCAAACAAAGTACTTCTTTCCAGTCTTCCTTCAGTGATTGCTCATTCATTACTTGCCATAGGGCAGAGGGGATGTCACACTGTGTGAGAGGGCAGTACGTGTAAAACTGGATGTTACTAATATTTTTAAATCAAATAGTTGTAGTTGACATTTGAAACAGTTTTTGGCATCCTGCTTTACTTTTTCAGTTTTTTTAGTGGTTAATTTTTCAAACAGTAGATGGACAGGAAAGGGGGTTTGAGAGAAGAGGGGAAAGATGTGGCAAAGGACCTCAGGCCGTAATTGAATCCGGGTCAGCCACGTCGACGACTAAAGCCTCCGTGTATGTTTGTGTGCACTACCCCTGAACCATTGGAGCACGCCAACCCTCTTCACTACAACAGGAGTGGTGGCGTTGGGTTTTTTTTGTTGACAATATGATCCATTTTAAAAAGTCTTCCAGTGTCCAAATCCAGCAATGTTTCACGATAGAAGGGCTGAAAGTAGGGCTGAATGATTTTGGAAAATAATCTAATTGTGATTTTTTTTTTTTTTCTTAATATTGCGATTTAATGTGATTTTTTTTCCCCCCAAGTTTAATTTATCATGTTTTAAAATATATACAAACAACAAATCAATTTGTTTCCTCACCATGTGGATTAGTTGCTAAAAGACCCACAGCATCTAAACTTGGAGCAGTAAGGATTGTGTTCTGCCTACAATATATTTCAACCAAAGTTGCAATTTTGACTTTTCTCTGCATTAACCACAAGCAACAAAAATGGCCTCTAAATAAAGATGTTTGTAAACAAGGACCATTTAAAACAATAACTTTTAATGTTTCTATTGATCAGAATATTATTCAAGAGAACAGCTTTTAATTTAATTGGACATCAATCCTTGTTGAACATAAAGTGCAAAGTCCAACCAACAAGCAAGTCTATGTATTAAACTGATTGACCAGAACTTGATGCTGTGTATGATTATATAAACTCTAAAACAAGTAATAAAATTAGATTATCTCACTGCTGCAACTGTCTTCCATTCCATGTGGAGCAAACCCACTTTAAACATTTTACTGACACCTAATGGATGTGTCTAATTCCCTAATTGTTACATAGCCAAAAATTGCAGACCTCTGCGATTTGGAAATTGCGTTTTTTTTTTTATTATATTGAAAATGCGATTAATTGTTCAGCCCTAGCTGAAAGTTAAAACAGATAAATCAGACCAACTCTGCCGAGCCTCCGCCCTTCCTGTTATCTGCTGAAAGTCTCGCTCTCTCGCAGGCCAAGTGAAAAACACGCGTAGAAATCCCAGTTTTCCTCTAAACAGCTTGTTGTGTCTTTGCTCCCTCTGCCTGTATCTTAAAAGCATCTCTGATGTTGAAATTGGAATGAAAAGTCTTCTTCCTTCAGTACTTGACTGGAAGAAATGTCATTTGGGATAAATTTGATATTTCGTTGTTTTTAAGATCCGTTCCCTTTCGATGCAATATTACTAAATAGTTTAGTTAAATTTTAAAAAAAAGCTGAAATCCTAGAGACCTGTTGTGTTTGAGCTCTAAATGTGATATTTTCTTCCTTCTTAGGAACGTCGTGGCAGAGCTTGACATCGTCACAGAACCTGAACAGCTACTCGTGGTACCAAAATGCTACAGACAGCGACAGGAAGCCCCTGGCCCAGACCACCACCCTAAAGACGGGCTCCAAGGCGGAATCCGCGTACGACTCCTGGGACGACATCATGGGCCTCCGCCCACCATCGCCCATCCAAGAGCCCCGCAATCCGGCCCCCACGCTCTCCTGGGGCTCGGCTGGCGCGGGCGGTTTTCACTCGGCGCAGAGTGCGCACAGGAAGCCCCCCTCTCCTCCGCGGTTGCAGAGCCCCAGCGAGAGAAACAACGTAACCGGGCGGTCTGACCTTGCCGAGACGTCCAAACTCTCCCAGACTTCCGCGTCGCTGTCACTTGAAAGGAACTCGAACTGTCGGACGTACAGGAGGCCCAACAAACTGGACTCTGGCAAAGCCTCGGACTCCAGCAGCGTGGACGACGCTGCGTTTGCCACCGGCCTCCCCAGGTCCACAACCGAAGCCAACGACACCAAAACAACAGGCGGGGGAGGGGGCAGGGGCAGGACGAGGGACTACACAGTGCTGCAGCCCTCATCCACGTCGATGTGTAACGTCACCAACCAGGACCGGGGCAGGGAAGAGTTCGTCAGCGACGCGGCGCCCGCTAGTGGTGCGGATGGCGCCGCTTCGGGCAGCACGACCGAGCTGGAAGAGCTGGGCTGGCAGAGGAAAAAGATTGAAGCGCAACAGCCAAGGTAGGACGTTTGTTTCTCTTAACTGATGGGGCCGACTCCCATGAAACCGCGAGACACCAAGGTCTCTTCAGAGAGAGGCTGTGTTAGAGGGCTGAATCGCTGACCGAAAACAACAATATTTATAGCATAGCGCTAATTTTATGAGCCTTTATTTACTCCGTTTAGTTTACTGTCAACCACAAGTAAAAATATCCTGCGAGACAACTTATCTAAAGGTTACAGACTACAGGACAGTGGCCCGTCACTTCAGGAAGTGAAGGAGTGCAGAGATCCTCTGTACAGTGAGATGCATGCCTGCTGAACGTTTTATAGCTGTATGGGCTGTCACGTTTGTCCTTTTTTAAGTGGTGAAATGATTTTAATGCACTGAATTTGACCAAAGCATCGACTCATCTGTTTCAGCGTCTATGGCCATTAAATATGCAATATTTTGCTCTTGAATAGTTGAAATATGTAGAAAGCATTTGATTGAATACTTGAATTGGCTACATTATAAAGAATAAAGACAAATCTAAATGGGCAAAATTTTTGTTTTTAAAACAAAATAAAACTTGTGTTAAAAAACCCAGATATATTTCATAGGGGCCTACTCAGTTAACCCATTAAATAAAAGTAATTATTTAGATTGTAATTGGTGAGAACTGGACAGGCAGCACTTTTTAGGGATCACGTTTTAATGAATGCACTGGAAACTCAGGTTGTTGTGATACTAAAACTTCCAGCATTCATTTTGAAGAGGCACATGGTTATTTTTGGTTATGAGTAAAATATATGGAGGAAAAAAAAGCAATCATATTGATCGATATCGATAGTTATCTACAAATTTAAAACATACATTTTGAGTGCAGCCCTGGCCATTTTATGCTGTTGCTTAGCAACCTATTTTTAGATACAGAACACACAAACACTGAATTCAAACTCAGCCCTTTATTCAACAAACTTTTTACTAAAAAAGTTTTTAAAAAAATGAAAAGGAAAGCTTTTTCTCTGAACTCTTTGAAGGGGGCGGAGCTTAGTGATGGCACGTTCCTGGGTCTGCTTTTGTGATTGGTTGATATGTAATGACTGTAATAATAACCTACATGGCTAGAATGAAAAAAGAAGGAAAACTGTTATTCAATTGCACTTTTTATTGACCCTTTTTTTTCTATCATCGATATACGTCTATCAATCGATATATATTGTTATTGAATTATCGTCCAGTCCTAATTTTATTACAATTGCTCGTCTCCAGCGCGCCGCTGTGTTTCTAGTTGCCTGTCAATTTAATGTGATGCTGAAAAATGTTTCTAGCTAAAAATGAAGAGTCATTATTAGCTAAAATCAAATGTTTCAAAGCGAACATGGATCTGGCGCTAGGGCTGTACCATTTTAACATGACTCCGCCAGATAGATTTGCTCCGCATATCCATCTGGAAACCTTCCGTTGAAGTAATTTTGGGAAGGGGCGAAAATACTGGTTAGCTGATTGGCCTATGTTGGTGATAGACGGGCCAAATAAACCAATCAGATTCGTCGTCGCTTACGAGCGACGACGAAAACACAACCACAAGCCAAGCTACTCTTGCTGCTGCAGGTAAAGGCTCGTTAGCTCAGCAAAGAAATACTCTGTAATTCCGATAAAACTTGCTCGATAGCCACGCTAACGCTAGTTTCATCAGCTGAAGCCGCCATGTTCTTTAGACTGAACTGTCGCTCCTCGTTGCGTCACTCCTCAACCCGCCTCAAAGCTAACGCTGATTGGACGTTCGTTTGGTGAACGGCTCCAAATTTTCTTCAACGGAGAGTAGCCAGACTGATCTGCGAGTGAAACCTTGAAAGCTCGCAAGATCAGGATGGTCTCACGAGGCTAGTACCATTTGGCCAAAAATCCAAATTGCGATATATTTCAAACATAATGGTGATTTTTAATTTAGACTTCTTTCTGCATTAACCACAAGCAACGAAAATGGCCTGCAGAGAATGTTATTTGTGAACGAGGACTATTTAAAACAAGAAATTTAACTGTTTTTATTAATCAGAATATTATTCTAGAGAATAGCTTTTAGTTGAGTTGGACTTCAATCCTTGTTGAACAACCACTAAACAAGTCTATGTCTTAAAGAGTTTGACCGGTATTTAATGCTATGGTGAGATTTCTGGTAATAAAGTATGATTATGTAAACTCTAAAACAAATAATAAAATTTGATTATTTCACTGCTGCAGCTCTCTTCCCTTCCATGTGGAGGCAAACCCACTTTAAACATATCAAAGACACCTAGAGGACACGTCTTATCCGATAATTGTTACATAGCCAAACATTGCAGACCTCTGCGATTTGGAAATTGATTTTTTTAAAATTATATTGCAAATGCGATTAATTGCGATTAATTAAGTATTCGTCTTTCTGGTCGTTCTGCATAATCTTTTCTTTTGGTGATCGGCTAACAGCAAGGTACGTTTCTAGGTTCCTCCCTCTTTTCCTGCTCTAATTTTCAGCTTCAGTCTGTCATTATCGACCACATTAGCCTCCAGTAGCGTTACCAGTAAACGGAGGAGAAATGAAGGTTTCACAGCTTCGCTATTCATTAGCTGACTGAACCTAGCTGATCAACATTTTCTGTACCGCAGCGGAGTGGAGTGGAAGCGCATCTCGATGGGTGGAGCTCAGACCGACAGACGCCCGTCGCTGAGCTGACTGTGTCCATGAGGCTGATATTTAAACAGATGGCTTTAGCTTATGTCGTCCTGCTTCACTTCCCTCTAAATATAGGAGCTTACCTGACCCCCTTTTGCTCTCAAACATCACTGTTACCATTAGCTTTGAGTGTTAGCTTGGAGCGAAGCACGCGGTGTCATTTAGCATTTCTTTAAAGCGAAGGTGCCTCGGTTTCAATAACGAGGGTCGCATATTTTCTTCTGGCTGCCCTCGACTTGTTAGCAGAGTTTAAACTTCCAGCAGGAGATCCTTGGTTCTTTTATGTTTGTAGCACTAGTGGCCTTTGTTTAAAATCAGGCTAAAAGGAAATGGGGTTGAGAGAAAGGGAAGACCTTGAGCAAAGGTTTACGAGCCCGGACTCTAACCCGGGATAATTTCTTCGAGGACTGGGGGCGTTTGTGCGAGTCGCGCGCTCTACCCCGGATCATTGTTCAGATGAAAGGGTCAATATATATTAATTTTGACTTGTATCGATTTATATAGAGGTATAGATAATTTTAACAAATCCGCTGAAGACCAGGGAAAGCTCATTTTTTTTTTTTTACACACTTTCCAAGCAACTTCGATTAAACAAAATATTTTTGTTTAATCTCAGACTAACCCTCGTTTCACTCAAGAGTAGGGACAGGTATCATTTGAACCGGTACGGTACTGATACCCAGTACCTGGGAATCGATACCGGTACTTAATGGTGCCTATTATCAGTACTTATGTGTGCCTATGTAGTGATAAATGTTAGTTTATTAATTGGATCTCTAAATGTTTCAATTTAACATATTTATTTATCAATATATAAACTTCTTTGGATATAGAAATGAACCTTTATTAAATAATTTATTAATTTTATTACATTGACTGAATCCACAGCACGTAAAACATTTTTTATCTTACCAAAACAACAGTGATCAGAGGCACAGAGTGAAAGAGGTGAATATGGGACTGAAGCTGTGTGAATAAAATTCAGGGAATTTCAGAGAAAGAAAGTTTATTTTTTTATTTTTCTATCCCGCTTTGTAAATCAGGGCGAGATACGTTTTCAATGAGGGAACAGAGGCTCTCCTCTCTGCAGCTTAGGGCTGTGCATAAAAATCGATATAAAGATTAATATCGATATTTTTAAAAACGATTTAATATCGATATTCTGGCTTTCAATATCGATATACCTCCCAACCTCTAGGGGGCGTTATTACAGCGCAACCATTACAGTTCACAGCGAAGGAGAGCAAGTGAGACGAATTTGTGGAACGGCCGACAGGATTTTAGAAGCTCCTTTGTCCCTAAAATCAGATGTTTGGGCACATTTTTGGTTTCTGTGACACGTTAAATGCATTGAAGCAAATGCACTTTATTTTCCTGTTAATATGTCTGTGATCAATAAATAGAACATAAACATAATATTTGGCTGATTTTGGTGATTGAATCACTGAGCATTAATTCAAAGTAATAAATATCGATATTGGAATCAAATCAAGCTGAGCTGTGTATCGAGAATCGTATCGAATCGGCTCATCCTAGATGATACCCAGCCCTACTGCAGCTGCTGTCTGCCTGTGAGACAGCTTGAAGAGGTGGGAACGGGCTCACAGCAGCACTCGCCGCTCTCTCCAGACAATAACTCCACAACGATTGGTACTTTCATGGGAACTCATCAATAACAGAAGAAAGTCGCTCGAGTTTTCGCTTTTTTTTTTTTTTTTTTTAAAAAAAAGAAGAAAAAAGGTAACTGGACAGGTCAGAAAATTTGCTAAATATAGCAAGTAATTCGCTAAATTGTCAGCAGTGACCATGTGCTTCCTCAGATTAGAAGTGTTTCTGCCGCTGGCTTTGCTCTTCGCCTCACAAATATTGCGGCGAGCGTAATCTGCAGCGCGTTTTGTAAAGTGGAGCCATGCTTTCCAATGCTTTATATCAGCCATTCTTGCTTTGTTTACTGGACCAGCAGCTACTGACGTCATCACGCTCTGGTGTTGTGCGTAAAAAATGCTGTATTCATGTTCGGCATGGAAAATCCTCCACTCCTTAAGTCCCTCAGTCTCACGGTGATGCGTTTAGGTACCGAAACATGGTGTTATTTGATTTTTGCGTGAACTGGAACCCGGTAGTACCGACAGGATTCGGTCTTGGCCTATAAGTTTTGAATTGGGCGCCCATCCCTACTTAAGGAGGTCAAAAGTGCAGTAGGGGGTTGCTTTGTGATTTAAAGAAATTAGTCTCAGCTGAAATTTTAAATGAAGAGTGGTTCTAAAACTCCACTGATTGTGTTTTTGTCCGAATGAAAGAGGAAAAAAAGCCTTTACTTTTTCACATGTGATGTTCCCTGCGCAGGCCCAGGCAGACCCAGGCCAAGCCGAAGAAGGGGGACCTGTTCGGCTTCGACGACACGGACTTCCACCAGGAGGAGAACAGCGGCGACGGCGCGGACGGCAGGTCCAGCTACAAGATCCAGTACTTCGGCTTCGACGACATGAGCGACAGCGACGGCGCCGAGGACGACTCCGAACCCCACGTGCGGAGGAAGGTCATGCAGTCCGCCGTCTCCCAGCTGTCCCCGCCGGCGGCCGCGGAGGAAGCAGCGATCGACGACGACCCGGACCCGTTCGAGAGGCTGGAGAGCCGCGAGAGTCAGCAGATGTGGGAGAAGCCAGCGGCCAAGGAGAGCAAGAGGACCTCGGAGAGGCCGGACAGGAAGACTCACAGAGGTGAACCCTGGCGGAAGACCGGCCAGTGATCCGCGTGATCGCGTTTTCCTAGATCACAGCCGACGCTTATGTACGCAGCAAGGCTGGATTTCATGTTTGGATATTAGTTTATCTAATGGTCTTATCTAAAGATCATTAGATAAGTTAACCATCAAAAATCGCCTTCCACGAGCCTCCAGGCCAGGCGTGTCAAACTCATTTTGGTTTAGGGGTCGCATACAGCTTAATCTGATCTCAAGAGGGCCACACGAGGTACCTCATTGCAAGATTAAATAGAACTAACAAATGTGGACTTGTTGCTGATTTTCATATTAAATGAATTTCACTTTTATACAATATATTATGAATAACCTCAGCGTTTTTAAGAAAAGTATGTGGAATTTCAACAATACTTTTACTCAGTTAAACATTTACTTGTGCATTATGCATAAGAACTGATCACAGTGATTATACAATATTAAAAAACATTTATTCACATTTTTTGGAACCTAAAAACACTGTCCTGCATGACAACATACACCGAACAGATAAAAATTAAGAAATTATTTAAAATCAATTTTCCACATCTGAAGCTCAGTGCTACCATCTGCTGATTAAAACACAGCGCCCCTCGTGGACAGTATAGGAACTGCAGATTTTCAATCAAACGAAGTACATGTTTTTTTCAATAATTATTTTATCATTCTCTTCCCTTTATCTCCTCTTTCTTTCACCTTTTCTTTTTTTCTTCTTGTTCTTCCTTTTCTCTCCTACTTTCCCATTGTAGTGTCCATATCATTTGAGATATTCCCCGCATGAATCATAATAAAACTATTCACATTCATAAATCAAGCGGAGCACTATGGTAAAAGCAGTACTGCTCCACTTGTGAAAGTCAAATCTGTTGGGCTCTTTTTGGCATTAAGACAATTCTTATTGCCACATTGTCAGACAGGACACTGGAAAAAAAAAAAAGATTGTTTTTTTGTTTTTAGTTTTTTTTAATAATGATAATGCATATGTTTGACACCACTGCTCCAGGCAGGCTTCAGGGTATTCTGACTACAGCTCCGACACAAGTCTTTTTCTTTGAACGTGTCTGTGTACATGTAAACGCGTCACTCATCCTTTGCTCCAGCAGAGATAACCTTGTTGCCTTTGTTTGGGTCTAAACACTAAAGTTGTGTTCCCAGCTCTAAAGTGGTGTCACTCTGCCATGATTAAACTACTTTAACGGGAAACCACACAACCGTTGTGAGGGATCCCTGCTGGAAGTGTCGCTCACCTTCGCATTCACTGTCTTCGATCCGTTAACTACGCTGTTCAGGTGCAAGAAAAAATCGTTGGGGGGCCAATTTTTTATTTTTATTTTTTTCCACCGGCAGATATTCTGGACTTCTCAGACGACAGCCTGCGGGTCCTGGCCAGCGGTCCGAGGCGGGCGTCTCAAGGCAAAGCGGCTGAGAAGAACCCCGACACTTTCCGGAGGATCTTCAGCGCACACAAGAAGGTCAGACACGACGTCACCAAGGCAACCTAAGGGCTCACGTGCCTCACAAGTGTGAACTGTTCACGGTGCATAGGAACGTCATGACAAGTCTTTGATCCGGGGCAGGAAGGGACAGCATGATCAGGAGTAGTGGCAGAAAGGACTCGTTTTCTAGTCTAAACGCTGAAACTAGAACTAGTCTGGGAAGGCTTGCTGAAGCCGTTCCCTCAGTCCTATTAAAATATATATTGACTATATTTGAAAGCTGGGTCCGTGCCATGAAACACGGCGGTTTAAATGCACTTAACCATTTCAGATCAGGGTAAGTGGTCAATTGAGCCAGAACTCAATGATGGCTTTAAAAGGTGACTCAGCAAATTGCTGAGAGTTCAGACTCATTTAAACCTAGGGCTGGGCAATAAATTGAGTTTATTTATTCATTTGAATTTGCTATTTATGAAGATTTAATTTTTGGAAAATTAAGATTTTTTTTAAATTTTTATAAATAAGTAAATAAATAAAATTAATGAAAAAAAAAAAAGCGAAAGAGATCGATCGGTTCTGAAAGGGGAAATTGTTTTGGCAAAAGTTTGCAATGTTGAATATATGTTTCGGAAAATAAATTGTGGAGGTACTTTATAGAAGAAATTATTATTTTATTTTATTTTTTTACCATAAGACGAGGGTTTCCGCTACATGTATTTAATCGTGGCGTGTCTCTACACGCTGGCTAGTCATTCCAATGAATTGTCCGAGATCAACTCAACCGTTTCATGTTCCATTTTTATTTTAGTTCCCCCTTTTTAAAACCAACAAAAAAAAAAAGAAACGGTCATTGATATGTGTTCAAGTCTTTGAAATGGTAATAAAAACATTTTGAACATTTAGGTATTTTTTTTTTTATGCACCCAATGGGTTCTGTTTTGGGATTCTTGCGTCCGTCCATCTCTCCTAAACCTGAGACTCAGCTATACATCTGTCTTTTTATCTCCCCATGTAGAGAATAAAACCTCACCCCTGAGCCTTTCCGTCTTATTAGAGCCCCGACTGTGAAACCAAGCATGGCTTGTTAGAATTAAAGAGGCGGGGACGAGGCTGTCCACCTCCGCCCGGTCTGACTCAGTGCTGAGTGTATCGGATTTGTGGCGGTGTGAGTCGGCGGAGTTGAGAAAGATCAACCCTTTTCCTTTTTTTTTTTTTTTTTTTTTTTTTTTAGGCCTCAGGGCTGCTCGTCTTTGTTTTGCCAGCCTGCTAATGGCCTGTCTCTCCACGTCCCACAGGCTGGCCTCAGATCAGTTATCGATCAGCGTTTTTAGAGCTCGACTCGGATCAGTGGCATCAGAGCAGAGCGGCGGTTCCGTGTAGTTGGAGGGAAAAGGCTGGTTCAGAGAGAGGAGGAGGAGGGTGCAGTCTCTGATGTCTGCTCTTCCAGCTTTTATCAAATAAACAGCCTGAACTGGACCAATAATTGGGTGCAGTCTTGTCATGCAGCAGGAGTGTTTTTTTTTTTCATTAAGTCTCTGCCTTAACGAGCTCGGCAGACCCATCCTCATCATAACTCTCAGGTAATTGGGTTCTTTTTAGATCGCGGCTATCTCGGCTCTGGCGCAGGTGAGGTGGCTTCATTGTTGCGGAGACAGAACAAATGTGTGCGTTCAAAAGTATTTCCCCATTACAGCTTTCTTCTGTTTTCCTTTTTTGTCACGAGATTATTCAATTAAGGGGGAAAAAAAGCCCCTTTAAAGTCACGGTACAGCATCTCAAACGGATGTAAGTGCAGACTTTGACTAGGCCATTCCAAAACTTGAATTAATATAATCATTTCTTTGGAGCCATACAGAGGTTTACTTGTTGGTGAGCTTTGGATCACAGTATTGCTGTTCTTCCAGCGGACCCGTACTGTAACACTCCCACCACCATGCTTGGCTGTCTCTATGATGATCTTAATCAGAAATGTGGTTAGGTTGACACCAGCTCTAATGGGATGCACGTCATAGATCACTGGGATCTCCGAGAGGCTTTCTGGTAAATGTCAGACAGGCCTTTATGTCCTTATGGGTCGGCAGCGGTTTTGGCCTCGGAAATCTCCCATGGTGCCATTTTATCCTGTGAGTCAGAATTTGCGGAAAACCGGAACTGGATCAAGTTAGAAACCCGCATCGCGTTCAAAGTGAGCAAGGCGTAACTAAGGCAAGGGAGGTCTGTGCTGCTTTAGAAGTTGCTCTGGATTCTTTGATCTCCTGGTCGAGGCGTTGATGTTCTCTCAAAGTAATTTTTATTTGCCGACGACTCAATGGAAAGCTCAGCTCTGTTCCCTGTTTTCTCCTTTTGTGGATAATGGCGCTCACAGTGCTTCACTTGCAGTTCCAGTGACTCAGAAATGGCTTTCCAGGCTGAAAGACGTTAAATACTTTTTTTTCCTGTTTTTTCTCCAGGTGGAGTCGCAATGTTTTAGTTGTTGAGATCTGTTGTCCTACTTCGTGTTGTCGGTTCGGTTCTATTTAAGTAATTTCTACAGGTCTGACTGAGGCTAATGAAGTTGATCTCAGCTAAATGTGCTAATCACTGTCTAGCATTTAGAAAATGTTTCCTTTTGGGCCAGGATAGATTTTTTTTTCTATTTTTTTTTAATCCAGATTACTTTTTAGTTTTTGGGTCAAATCCGTTAACCCTTGCTTAAAACAAAATCTACCATTACGGTGTTACTATCAGCCTAATCAAGGTTATTTTGAGGCTTTTTGACAGATTTTAACGTTAGTTTCTTGGTTTAAAAATGCTAAAGAATCAACAGATTTTTTTTTTCCTCCTCTGAAATGGCAAACAAACCAGGTTCCGTACATTATGGTAGCACGATAGAAGCCCACAAACATTTAAAGGATGTGTTCCTAAGGGATCTGCTGACCCCCATCATGGTGTCGTCTGGTATCACGAACACCTTTCTGCTCCAGAGCTGATCTCTGGCGGCCACAACTGTGGTGAAACGTTTCTCCTTAAGCACCTTAACTTTAACCGGCTAAAAGCTTCTTGGCAGAAGATCCTAGCAGAAGCAGAGCAAAGATGTGTCCGGGGGTCTGATACTTTGGTGCAGCACTGGATCAAGAAGATGGTTTGCAGTTTTTGGCTAAAGGCGCGCTCAGTGGCCGGTTTAGGTCCTCGCTTTCCTTTTCTGCTGCTAATGTTTGGACTTTGAAATCTTATCGCTGACTCTTCTTCACCTTCCTCTCCAACCTTTCCATCTGCTGTCCTCCGGTTTTAACACGCCTTCACTCCCGCGGTGCTGTATCACCCAGCCCTCCGTCTTCCTTTAGGATCATTGAGTTCTGAGTTGAGCTCCTGATTAAAAAAACAAAAAACAAAACAATAAGCTCTGGAAGTGGGAAGCCATCGTCTGAGAACTTGCAAAAAAAACAGACCCTCAACGCTGTCGGCTTATTCAGCCGGAGTCAGCGGGAACCGTTTCCATGACGCTGGCTGTTGGGGACTTTCAGGTGAATTCGAAGCGGCCTGTTTTTGATGAAATGTCCTCGAAGGACCCCCCCTGTGGCGCGCCCTGCTCCCGTAACATCAGCGTCCTCCGTGTGACGCTAACGTCCACGAACCGTGTGACCCCGGCCGCTCAGGAATCCCCTGGCAGTGAAGCGCTGCTCCGCAGCTGAAGCATGCCCAGCAAGGCGTGAACCGCGCCTCTGTCTTCTTACGCCGGGGGCTGCCCACCGTCCTGCCTCGGCTTTATCTGTGCCATGCTGCTCAGCAGCAGGTGGGTGGGACGGCCGTTGTCTGCCTGTGTCATTCACATGGCCGTAGCGGGCTTTAATTTGCTGTGTTGACGTTCCAGCTCTGCGCCGCTCATCCCCCAGCTCCCCCCTTTGTCTCTGCTTATTAACCCCGCGAAAAAAAAAAAAAAAAATACGTCTTCCTGCCAACTCTCTTTTCTTCTCCTCTGTCCGTCTTTTGTTTTTCCTCATGAATGCCGTGGCGGCCACCGACCGCAGGTTTTGGCAGCGGCCCACCAGAGATGCTGTGTGTTTGTTTGAGGGGCGTCCTGCTGCTTGATCAGCGCTGGCCCGCGACTCGCCAGCCTCATCTGCATCTTCGCGTCCCGTTCCCTCCTTTCACCTCCGCTTCCACTCTCCGTTACTCCGGCCTCCGCTTTCTGTTTCCGCTCTGCATCCGTTTGTCTCTGCGTTGCTCGTCTTGTTACGTTTAGGTTTGGACTTTGTCAGGGCCGCTCTAACACTTTAAAAGGCATTCAGTGCTTCCATCTAGACTATTCTATTCCTGCTCTAGCTTTATGTTTATGCTTTATTGTTGCTGTCCACTGCAAAATGGGAACTAAAAGTAAGTAAAAATCCTCTTGAAATAAGTATATTATCCTTGATTTGAGCAGGTAAATAAAACTATTTGCCAATGGAATAAGATTTTTGCACTTAAAATAGGAACAACTCGTCTCCATCATCTTAATTCAAGTGCAGTTTATCTAATTATCTTAATTTAGGGGTAAAAATACTCGTTCCATTGGCAAATAGTCTTATTTAGCTGCTCAAAACAAAGGAAAGAATACTAATTTTAAGAAAATTTTACCTACTTTTAGTTCCCTTTTTGCAGTCTCCCGCTTTATCTGGGTCGACTTTGCTTTGTCCCCTGGATGACTTGTGGCAACCCTCAAAAGATTTCTTAAAGCTATTTTTCGTTTTTATCGCCCGTGGCTTTCTCTTGACCTATCGAGCCCAGATATACGAAGGGCGGAACTGAGCCGTGAATCTCTGCAGCTCCTCCAGAGTTACCACACACCTCTTTCCCGCTTCACTGATCGATGCACTCCTTATCTGACCTGTCAGTTTAGATGGGCGCCCACGTGTTGGTAGGTCGGCGGTTGTGTTGAGCTCTCTCCGTCTTAAGATGATGGATTGACCACAGCTCTGGGCTCTTCTGAGATCGGTGCCGTTTCAGAGCGTAACCCGCTTTAAAGGTCTTCCTCCCTGACCGCTCTGCTGTGCTCCTGGGTCTCCATCGGTGTTCTCTAACAGAGTTCTGCACCGAACCTCTGCTTTATTGCGCGGGAGAAGATGCGGAACGGTTTGAAGTAGGGCTGGGCGATATGGCTTTAAAATAAAATCTCCCATTTTACTTTGCCATATCCGATTAATCGATTTCTTTTTTCCTCCTTTTCTTTTCATAAAAAGAAATTAAAGAAATTAATTTAAAAACTTGCTTTTAAGAGCAGGCTTCACATCACTTGTGTAACTTCAAACTAAGTTTAAAAAAAATAAGTAAATGAGTAAATTAAAATGCCTTGCATTACGGTTAAAAAAAAGTTTCCTTTTACAATATTTTGACAATATGTTTTCCTAAACATATATTCAGCATTGTGTGCTGATCTCTTCACGGAAGCCCAATGATTAATTTGGAAAAATAAAATCCAGATTTTCCAAAAATTTATTCTTAAAAAATGTAAACTCGAATTAATCGATTAAATCGATTTATCGCCCAGCCCTAGTTTGAAGGAACGCTTTAGCGAAGAAAAAGCAGCCGAGTGTGAACGCAGCACACAGTTTTAGCAGTGAAACGAAGCATTTAAAAGAAAATTAAACCGGGGCCTTAGACGTTTTGATGCCACAAAAAGCTTTTATGATGAGCTTTTCTCAATCGGGTAACTGCACAGAGGCCTCGTGTGCCTTTTTTTAAAAAAAAAATAAATCCTCCTCATAAAAAGGAAACAAATAATGTCATCATATGATTCCCATCACCATTTCCCCTCTAGCCCCGTTGACCCAGTGTGGTACTGATCCGTTTTCATCTGCTGGCTGCAGGTGGATCAGACGTGTTCCCAGCTAACATTCTCCCGTCTCCCGTATGTCTGTGTTTCAGTCTCCCACCAAAGCAGTGTACAACGCCAGACACTGGACCGTGGAGAGCGAGGAGGAACCGCCGCCGCCTTTCTTCTCCCGATCCCACACGAACCCCGTAAGAACGAAACGCGCAGCGTCTCGTCCGCCCCCAGTTTGTGGGGCGGTGTACCGCAGCAAAGCCTGCAGCCATCATCTCACGCCCGCTTTCCTTCATCCTTCCAGGCGTCTGTCACGACCGGCGGCTCCAGCAAGGAGCCGGCCCAGTCCCAGAAGGACGAAGGGGTCTTCAAGGCTCCGCCCCCTCCTCCAAAGGTCACCAAGTGTGTCACCGTTCCCACTGAGCCGTACCAGGACACCGTCACAGCCCTCAAGTGTCGTAAAGAACACAAAGAGGTATATTTTTCTGACGCTTACCTCTTTAAAAGGTTGTCCGTTTGTTCCCTTTCACACTGATGCACGCAAAGCAAAAGCTGACAACACCACTCTAACGATACACGCGGCGGAGCGAGATCTGGATCTGCCGCCAGGATGGTGCCCCGTTGATCAGCCCCGTTCCACTCGGGTTACGTTTTTATTCGTCCGCTCGTAGGTTTTGTGCATGTTTGACTGAAAACAGGAATGACTGTTAAACCTCTCTTCCCTGATTGGACACTCCCCCCCCCCCCCCCCCTGTGTCGGCAGCTGTACACGGTGGTCCAGCACGTGAAGCACTTCAACGACGTGGTGGAGTTTGGAGAGAACCAGGAGTTCACCGACGACTTTGAGTACCTCGCCACCGGCCTGAAGAGCGGGCAGCCGCTCAACACTCGATGCCTTAGGTAGGAAAACGGGCTCGTTCCCCCCCCCCCCCACACCCCCCGAAAATACAGCGGAGGGCGTTGTGAACACCGTTGTGCTTGCTTCCCTCAGCGTGATCAGTCTGGCCACCCGCTGCGCCATGCCTAGCTTCAGGATGCACCTCCGAGCCCGAGGGAAGGTGGCCCAGGTCTTCAAGACGCTGAACGACGCCCCCCAGCTCCCGGTAACTATCAGTCACACGCAGACACCAGCTGCCAGGAGAGTCACACAAAAGCCCCGTTTACACTACCCTTGTTAAACCGATCCGAGTTCGGACCGAGCTTGGATCAGTTAACCGTGCCGAGCTTGGTTCTGACGACCATTTACACATCACGCTAGCACGGTTCCTCGCCTCCTAGTGACGATCTACGGTACTACGGCTCTCTAGGATTGAAGAAGGGAATCAAGCAAATCAAAATGGCGGCGCCCGTAACATTCAGGAAGTTATGCTTGGTTATAATTGTGATATTGGTTATAGTTGTTTGCGGAGAGTCAGGCGAAGAAGGCAACCTTTGGTAAATTTACTTGACGGAGTCGGCTTTTGGGAAATGGATGAGACAAACGGACGTCTAATCAGGGCTTACAGACGCTGAGCTTCATCACACTGCTAATCAGAATCATCACTGGAAACTGTGTGGAATGGTAGGGAAGCTAGTATTATTATGAATGTCTGAAACTTCTGACTGTAAGGAGAACCGAGCCCACCCATCGAAATGGTTCTAGATTTAGTGCAGTTCGGTTGTGTCTCCATTTACACTCAGGGCTTGGAACCGGTTCAAGGAACGAAAACGAAAACCGGGAACTTTTTGTATTATACAGGGAACAGAAACGAAACCGGAAACGTTATTATTTTTTATGTTCTGGAACTGGAACACTTTTATTTTAGGAACGAATTTTATGTCGTTCCTCAAAGTTTTTAGTTGCCTAATTAACTAAAAAAAAAGTCATTATTTTCCTGCGCACGTTACCATGACGGCTGAGGTTCACTTCCTGTGTGACGTCACATCACACATTCGCTGACTGAATGGAGAGAGAGGGCGGTGTCTCCACTAGAGCCACACATCTTAAATAAGAGGTAAATTACGATCCATCGTTAAGTAAAACGCTCATTTCAAACACAATATCAATAGCTGTATTTGTCAAGCGAAAGGAACGAAATTAACCGTTCCGGGAACAGTATTTTTTTGTTCTAACCGGTTCGGGAACGTCAATTTATTGGTGGAACTCATAACCGGAAACGTTATAATTCCGTTTCTGTTTGGAACGAACCGATTGAGAAAAAAAAAAATCGGTTCAAAGCCCTGTTTACACTCTATAGTTATCTCAGTTACCGAGCTTGGACCGGTCTCGGCACGGTTAAAACGGGGTAGTGTAAACGGGGTAAAAGACTCTTTGAGGCCCGACCTCTGCGTCGCACGGCAGGCAGAGAGTCGCTGGGTCTTAACCGTCAGCTCTCACCCTCTGATGCTCTGTCTCTCGCTGCAGAACCTGGCCCTGTGCACCGCCGCTCTGATGTACATCCTGAGCAGGGACCGGCTGAACATGGACCTGGACCGCTCCTGTCTGGACCTGATGATCCGGCTTCTCGAGCTGGACCAGGATCAGGGAGCCGCCACCGAGCCGGACTCCAGCGTCCAGTTCAGTGCCAAAGAGCTGGCCAAGATCAAGGAGAAGATCCGGAAGCTGTGCGACACCGTGCACAACAAGCACCTGGACCTGCAGAACATCACGGTACCGGTCACTGCTGCTGCTGCTCTGTCTCTGAAATTTCATGCATTCCCAGTTTTCATGTTATTTTAAGATTTGAGACGCGTTGAAAACAAGCTGCTCCTAAATCGGAGTGATTCAGAACACCCACAGGTTTCAGGGTATTTCTAGCCGCTCGATTGGAGCTAAACGTGCCGTAAACTGAAGCCGTTCCTCCTCTTTCCTCCCCCCTGCCGCCTCCAGACGGGTCATCTGGCCATGGAGACGCTGCTGTCGCTGACCTCGAAGCGAGCGGGGGACTGGTTCAAAGAGGAGCTGCGGCTGCTGGGCGGACTGGACCACATCGTGGATAAAGGTGTCTGTCTCAGAGTGACAGGGTTGTGACTGTGTTGTTCCTTTGTTTTTGTTTTTTTAACGCGCCCGTGTGTCCGCCTCCACAGTGAAGGAGTGCGTGGATAACCTGGACCAGGAGGACCAGGAGGAGAAGCTGGTTTCGTCGCTGTGGGGCGCGGAGCGGTGCTTGCGGGTGCTGGAGAGCGTAAGTGCTGGATTAGATCAGGGTTGATCCGTTGGGGGAAACTTTTCTCCCTTCATGACCTCCTGGGAAGCTCCACTTTAGGAGTCAACCCCAAAATTAGTTGCCGCAATGAAACGTAAGCCTTGAACGAACATGGCAGAGTAATCATCTCAGCTTCCACCTGGGCTACAGATCACTGACTGTTTGGCTTCATGCAGGTGACGGTCCACAACCCGGAGAACCAGAGCTACCTGATTGCCTACAAGGACTCGTCCCTGATCGTCTCCTCCGCAAAGTGAGTAGACCTGTGAGCTGAAGCCGTCCGTTGGTGTCTCTCTGCGGCTGCCCGCAGAGGCCTGAAGGCATTCCTGGGTCACACCGCATTTATTTTAGCCGCTAAAAACACGAGCTGCGTGCCCCGTTTCCGCGTGCGTCACTGGGATTCTACGGCTAGAATGTGGGTCATTATGGGGGTTTTGTTGCTCCATTTCCTGGTTGTGACCTCCTGTCAGTCACAGCGGTGTCCTTTGACCTCTGCCCTCAGCCGGAGGAGAGACTGACGTCACTCTGTCTCTCCAGCTTTGTGTTTTTGTCTTCAGGTGCTGCGGCCTAAAGGTTTCTCTGTCTCTGTTCAGCAGAGACGTTTAAGATGCTCGTCCCAAAAACTAAAAAAGGGGATGAGATCCTGTTATTTAATCCCATCTCATCAGCCACCATCACCACAAGGTGGCGGTAATTCACAGAGTTGTTTGCCGACCACGCAGAGTTCGGCACGTCCTGCCAAGGAGACGGGTTCCTGTGTCCTACTGATGGCTGGTGCTGTGTGGTAACACAGCACCAGCCATTCTCTGCCGTTCTCTGCAGTATTATTGTTGGGAACATGTGAACCAGCTGAAACGGCTAACTTACCTCCTGACTGCTCCTCCTCCTCTTCCTCCTCTGGCCTTTTGGTGACCGGACGCTCAGCCCGCCGAGGGGTCTGCAGAGAGGGGTGGAGGTTGATGAGGCGGAGGAGTCCACAAAGAGCCGCTGTTTGTGAGGTCCACACAGGCTTCAGTCTCAGCCTTCAGCTGTCCGCTGGTTAACTCGATTAACCCTGAAATCTACGGGGTGAGCCGGAGAGCGAGCGAGCGGCCGGGCTCTGCTACCTAAACCCCCAGACAGCACGTCTTCATCCGTGCGCTTCTCACTCCCGTTCCTCTGTTTCTGTCGTTTGCTCTTCTTTTCCTCCCTTGCTGCAGTTTCCTGCTTTTTCTTCTTCTGAGATTCTTCCTCTCTGTTTTCTCCCGTTCATCGATGAACCCGCTGAAGAGTCTCTGCTGTCCGCTTCTGAGGGCTTCAGCTGCCTGCAGGCCTAATCTGATCAGCCCCAGCCAGCCCTGTTAGGAACACAGAAGCTCCTTCTCCTGTTTGGGGACCCTCACTTTGTCTGGGCACGGACAATTATTACAGACTCTTAAAGTCCGGAGCAGGCAAAATGTGGACCTGTGGCCGGAGGGCCGCCGGCTGTGTTCAAGGCCTTTACCCTGATACCGCAGAATCCACCCAAAGCTGACAGGCTAAGTGAGGGGAGAACCAGGGCTTTGAACCGATTTATTTATTTATTCTTTTTTTTTTTCCTCAATCGGTTCGTTCCAAACAGAAACAGAATTATAACGTTTCCGGTTATGAGTTCCACCAATAAATTGACGTTCCCGAACCGGTTAGAACAAAAAAAATACTGTTCCCGGAACGGTTAATTTCGTTCCTTTCGTTTGACAAATACAGCTATTGATATTGTGTTTGGAATGAGCGTTTTACTTAACGATGGATCGTAATTTACCTCTTATTTAAGATGTGTAGCTCTAGTGGAGACACCGCTCTCTCTCCATTCAGTCAGCGAATGTGTGATGTGATGTCACACAGGAAGTGAACCTCAGCCGTCATGGTAACGTGCGCTAATCTGACTCCGCCAGATGTATGTCACTCCGCCTAGCTTCACTCACATACTTCTGGGACACTTTATTGAAGGCTGGGCCTTATCAAAAATCCTTGCATATGATTGGATAAGCCACTTGTCTGTCATCTTTATCAACGTGCTATTTCAACCACTCACACCAAAGCCTAACCCGTGACGCTGTGAGAGCGACGCAGGAAAAAACAATTTTTTTTTTTTATGTGTTTGCGGCTCTAGTGGCACGCGTTTTATTGACAGTGAGCTGACAGGAAGAGGGGGGAAGACAGGCGGCAAAGCGCCGCGGGTCGGAGTCGATCCCGGGCCGACCGCCTTGAGGACTAAAGGCCTCTTAACATGGTTTGTGCTAACCGACAAGATGTCCGCTGCGGACGCGCCCCGGAAAACAAAACTTGCCAAATCCGGTCGGGAGAAGGGCGAAAACATGGTTTCCACCAACAAAAGCCTTCAGAGCCGTTCTCTGATGTTCTTTTAATGAAACAATATCAGATAGATTGGACAACACGGAAGAAATAGCAGCATCAATGTTAACGCTTGCTTCCTCGATGCAAGCCGCCATTGTTGTCTGAATCAAAACAGTCTCACGTCATGGTCGCGTCTCCACTACGTCACATCTATGAAACTCCAGCCCTGCGTCCTGATTGGCCAGACCATAAAATTGGTTGGAGAAATCACTCTATGGGAGAGGTCCCAGATGTATGTGAGTGAAGCAAGGCGGAGCGACATACAGCTGGCGGAGTCAGGTTGAACGTGCGCAGGAAAATAATTACTTTTTTTTTTTTTTAGTTAATTAGGCAACGAAAACTTTGAGGAACGAAATAAAACCGGTATTAACCGGTTACAATTATTTTTAAATAAGTGTTCCACAACATAAAAAATAATAACGTTTCCGGTTTCGTTTCTGTTCCCTGTAAAATACAAAAAGTTCCCGGTTTTCGTTTTCGTTCCTTGAACCGTTTCAAAGCCCTGGGGAGAACTCGCTGGTGGTAACTCTGTAGGAGCTGCAGGGATCCACAGCTCAGGTGGGAGAATCTGTTGACGCGATTACTATTATTTAAGCGTTCCAGAAATCTGGCCTTTGGTGGAGGAATGTCAGGAAAAAAGCCGTTGAAGATGTGGAAGAAGGTGCTTTGGTCAGATGAAAACTGGACCTTAAGTATATCTGACATGCTCTGGGTGGAGGAACATGAATGGTCCTCTCCCACAGTTACGGTGACCGTGAACTCCCCTGTAAAGTAACCGAGAGTGAAACGCGACGCCGTCTGTCCGACAGCTGGAGCTCGGGCCGAGCCGGCTCATCTGCCGCCAGCGATCCCAAAACTCTGCAGCAGACCCGCAAAAGACCGACTTAAAAAGAAAAGCATCAGCACGGTTCGACAAAACGTCGGGTTTAGACGAGGACGGGCTGTGTTTGTGGCGACCGAGGAGTTCCCCCTCCTCCCTCTGAAGCTAATATCGTACAGATGTTCCTTTTGTGTCCTTCCTTCTGTCTTGCTTTGCATCCCGATGTCCAGACTCCGCTCTCTCCGCTCTGTTCATTCACCGCTGACATTTGATCTAATTTGGTTATTTACATCAGACTGCTGACCCACTGCAACCCTCCCAGCTGCTGCAGCCTGAGCTCCTGCACACCCGCAGCGCTTTCCCTGATTTCTGGATCTATAGTTTACAATGTCGTGAAAGAGTCCTGTTCAAAAACCCAAATCATGTAGCCTGACAGACTAGAACGGACGATCGGAGCTGTGATGGTTATTTTTTTTTGTTTTAGCCAGACATTTTTTTTGTAAATTTAAGGATTTTAATCGATGACTTTCAACACTTTAACTGAAAGAAACTTGGTTCAAGCGCGGTTTGGAGCTGAAGCCAGGCGCCGTTCTGTGGTTAAGCTTTACACCCGGTGTCTCAGGGCCCTGAGGAGGTGTGAGCAGATGATCCAGCGATACAGCAGGCAGACGAACTCGGACGGCGCCATGGTGGGCAAGGCGGTGGAGGACTGCATGAGGGCCATCATAGGAGTCCTGCTCAACCTGACGCACGACAACGGTGAGAGCCGCTAGCACGCCGGCGCAGAGCACGTTTTAAGCTGCGAGGCAGTGAGAGAACCGCTGTGTTCCTGTGGCTTTTGCAGAGTGGGGCAGCACGAAGACGGGCGAGCAGGACGACCTGATAGTGACGGCTCTGAACTGCGTTCTCAAGGTTCCTCAGTACCTTCCTCAGGAGCAGAGATTCGACATCAGAGTGCTGGTGCGTATCACACGCCTGCAATTGCTTAGCTGGAGGAGAGCCGTAATAATGAGCCACATTGTGTTGTTCTGGAATCCAGGGTCTGGGTCTGCTGATCAACTTGGTGGAGTACAGCGCCAGGAACCGGTACTTCCTGATGGAGATGGAGATGGAGGGGGGTCAGGGGCCCTGTGACTTCACCGTCCTGCTGAACGAGCAGCATCAGGACCTGAGCGGCGGCGGTGGTGGCGGCGGGCCTCTGAGCGCCATCGCTGCTCTCGTGCAGGTACCGTCTCTATCTATTGCCATCACTGCAAAAAGAGAACTAAAAATAAGTACAATTTTCTTGAAATGAATGTATTTGCCCTTGATTTGAGCAGGTAAATGAGATTATTTGCCAATGGAATGAGTATTTCTACCCTTAAAATAAGATAATTAGATATACTGCACTTGAAATAATGATTGAGATGAATTTTTCCTATTTTAAGTGCAAAAATCTTATTCCATTGGCAAATAATCTCATTTACCCGCTCAAATCAAGGGTAAATACATTCATTTCAAGAAAATTTTACTTATTTTTAGTTCTATTTTTGCAGTGATCAGATGGCTAAATTCCAGGGCTTTCCTTTTGTTCTTCTGCTCTTAGATTCAAGTTCACTTCAAGACAAACGGTGGGATATTGGTGCATCTGGTGCATCTGGCATTTAAAAAAAAAATGATAGAAATCTGTTGGTAATGAAAACGAAAACCTCGGATAACGGCGTATTAATTTGGTCAGGGTTCTGCACAAATCAGCCTAGAACTGAGGAAAGAGAGTCACATTTATTGTTTGGAAACCCAATGTTGCTCTGAAGTGGTCAGATGTTCAGATTGGCAAAGATTTGATGTAATAAACTAAAGGAGGTTTAATCCTAATCTGACCGATCTCCTCCTGTCTCCCTTCAGCTGTTCCTGCAGCGCGAGCGAGCCGCCGTGCTGGCCGAGGCGCAGACCGATGACCTCATCAAGGAGGCGCCCAAGCCGGCGCTCGACCAGAGTGGGGAGTGGCAGGAGACCGGAGGCGAGATCCAGTGGGTCGCCAACGACAACGCCCCGGACAAACAGGAGGAGGCCAAGAAGAAGAAGAGCGAGGAGGAGGACGAGCCGTTGGACCTAAACAAAGGTAGGGGCGGAGCTCGGCTTTCACCTCCGAGCAGAGCTGAGCTGAACTGCGGGAGTAAAATGTCCCCATTTGTCCCCGGTAGCTCTGCAGCATGCTGGGAAGCACATGGAGGACAGCATCGTGGCCTCGTACACGGCACTGCTGCTGGGCTGCTTGTGCCAGGGGAGCCCGGTGAGTCTCCCTCGGTCTGATCCGAGAGTCACACGTTTCATGTTTCAGTGCAGCAACGAATAGATTCAGCTTCTAGACGTATGGTTTCTGTTAACCGTGTCTGTGCTTTTAACCCCCAACCGTCTATGTTTCCACCAGATGAATGTGACTACTGTGAGGGAAAACCTGCCAAAGGGAGATTTCTCCATCATGACAGAAATGCTGAAGAAGTTCCTCAACTTCATGAACCTCACTGTGAGTCGCTGCCCTGAGAACCTTTTTTTTTTTTTTTTTAATACCGGAAAATGAAAACCCAGAATTTGGGTTTCAGCTGAGGCTGGTTTCCTTTTAACGATGACATGAGGTCCCTTCTGCTGCGAGCAGCCTTCTATATATATATATATATATATATATATATATATATATATATATATATATATATATATATATATATATATATATATATATATATATATATATATATATATATATATATATATATATATATATATATATAATCTCTGAGCATAGCCGTGTGCTAGAAGAGCTAATCAAGTCTGCAGCCTTCCTGTTATCTGTTTGAACTGTGGCTCTCCCTCACCCTAACCCTCAGACATGTCTCCTAGAAAACACATGATTTTCCACTGCTCAAAAAATGAATAATAATCAGATTATATTATCCAGGTAAAGTGCTGGAGTATTGATCTGGTCATTTCAGTAGTAGACTGGGGTCGATGGTCCTGATAATGAATATAACAGCCGCACTAAACCAGTGGTCTTCAACAGGCAAAGACTGGCATTTAAGGATCGGTGGATACATAAAACAAAATTCGATTATCCGATCAGCATAAAAATCGTGGCGTTTTCTAAAGATGATGTGAATAAGAGAATAAAAGTATAAAGTGCACACACTAAAAAAAGGTCCATAACGGCGTATCAGTGGGAAGCCTTGAGGTCGTTTCTCTGCTGAGACGGTCAAATCTGTGGGCGATGCGTGTTGCCTGTGTCCGCCTCGCGCCGCAATTTAACTTCATGTCATTTTCAGACGGGCAAGGCAAGTTTCTTTTGTGCGGCCCATTTTAGTAACAGGGACAATTCAAAGTGCTGAACACGACCAGAACATGGAGAACCAAACGTACCGAGGAAAGCACGTTGCAGTGGAGTAGCAGCAGTAGGTCAAGACGGGTTGGACTGCAAACCTAATCTAAGGCGGTTTCACTTAAACGACAACGATTTGATTTGAATACTAACATTTAAATGCAATAAACAACTAGGTTTTTAACCTTGTTTTAAAGGAACTCTGGGCTTTCAGCACCTTTGCAGTCCTTTATGTCCGCCGTCATGTAGCAGACCTGCAGTTACTCTAGGAGAGCGACCCGTCAGCAGGACTGGCACCTGCTCCTTTGTACAAGCAGGAACAGGATGAGTACTGCCATAGCCGACCTCCAGCGGACCACTGGCTTGAATGTCTCTAACCAAAGCATTAGAAGCAGACTTGCTGAGGGTGTCCTGAGGGCCCGATGTCTCTCAGAAGGCCCCGTGCTCAGCGCCCGGCACCGTGGAGCTCAACTGGCATTTTACCCGAGAAGGCCTGAATTGGCAGCTTCAGCGCTATCGGCCCCCGTCTCCCTGTATCGTCGGAGAACTTACATAAAGAAGTGAGCTTTATGCCGCCTGCAACGCGGTTCAGCACGAGCGCTTTGGTGCCGGGTCGGTGTTGGTCTGGTGAGGCGGGTCCATGGAGGGACTCAGACCTGTTCAGGATAAACGATGGCATCAGAATAAAATCCTTAGTCATTGTTAGGCCCTTGGCTGGTGCAGTGGGTCCTGGGTTCCCCCTGGTTCAGGGTAATGGCCTCATGTGAGGAGCGTGAAGGCGCTCCCATTGGCCGGCCTCGTCACTCGCCTGACAAACATCCAACAGAGCATCTCTGGGACGTCGTATTCATCCGACGCCACCAGGTTGCTACTCAGACTGTCCAGCGGCTCACTGGTGCCCTGGCCAGGATCTGGGAGGAGAGACCCCAGGACACCATCCATCATCTCATCAGGAGCATGGCCCGACGATATGTGGAGTGCAGACAACCACCTGGGGGCCGTAAAAAAAAAAAAAAAAAAACTAGCGAGTTTGAGTGGCTGCAGTTATATTTCAGCAATCTGGACTAGCCTGCCGCCTCAGTTTTTCAGTTTCACTTCCTCTGTGACTTCAGCTTAAACCCTCTGCGGGCTGGTCCTTTTCATCCACGCTGCGTCTTTGTGCTGCCAAAGCGTTACTCGTTGCATATCGGTCTGGAATATGCAGCAGTATTATCAGTTGAGGTCTGATGTTTGATCATTTTCTTTGAGCAGATTCTAACATCCAGCTTCTTCTAAGTTCAGACCTTAAACACCTCACTGACTCTAAAACTGCTGGAATAAGTCTTTGTTTCCCATTTGAAATACAGGACAAGCGCACTTAAACTTTTATTCTGGATTTAGTTTAGCTTTCAGTCGATGAAGTTAAAATGATTTATAACAGTGATGATGATGATGATGATGATGATGATTAAAGGATATCTCCTTAAATGTTGAAACTCTGCTCTCTGTCTGCAGTGTGACGTCGGCACCGCAGGACAGAAGTCCATCTCCCGCATCATTGACTACCTGGAGCACTGCTAGAAAAGCTTGCCCCCCCACCACACACACACACACACACACACACAGACACAAAGCGGGCCATGCGGCGCCCCCCCTCCTCCCTCAGTCAAAGGAGCCTCCCCTCCCGTCGCTCTCTGCGATCATCGCTGGATGATTTGGTTCCTCCGCCTCACCGATCCGAAGCGTCTCCAGACCAGCGTTACGGCTCCCCGGTTGCTGGTTGTTTTAAGGTTCCTCGGGATGTTGTTTTTATCTCCGATCACACTTCTTTTGCCTTTTGTAATGATTTATTTTATTTTTTTTTAAAGTTCCTTACAGTTCAGCTCCCGTCTGTCTGACCTTTCCCTCTGCTTAAAAACTTCTCCGTGTTGATTGACGTCAGATTGGAGCGCAAAGTGTCCATTTAATCCATCCAGTGTTCAAAGCTTCAAACATCCTAAGATGGGGGGGGGGGGGGGGTGGTAAGAAACGTCCAAAATGATCCTTTTGCTTTGAAAGTGACATCCCCTCTCCTCCTCTCACGCTGTGCTTCTTTCGCTCTCGGCTCCGTTGAAAAGATGCTCCGGAATCAAAGCCATTGATCTTTTCTGGGTCAGAAAATGGTCTGAGCTGCAGACCGATAAGAAGTTAGAATGTGATCACCTGGAAATGTTACCGACCCGTTTTCCTCTTTTCATCAGAACCCATACAAGCTTTTTTTTTTTCCCTCATTTGGCTTCCTAAATCAGGCTTTTTATTTTATTTTTCCTGCCATTTTGGAAATTGGCTCCCCGTAAGTCTGTTAAACCACAGAAACCTGACAGCAAACTCTTTGCCTTTGTTTAAAGTATTTGCGCGCGCAGGCTCCAGGCGTCCGGGACTGGTCAGATTCTGCAGGATCAGTCTGAACCTTCACGATCTGTCCGGATCGGTCCGAGTTTCTACGACCTGCATACTGACTTCTCTTCAATTACAACTAACAGAGAACCAGAATGCGGGGCTTTAATCGATTTTTATTCACGATAAGCTCTCTGTGGTCGTCTTCTAGATGTAACTCCTGTTTTTCCTTGTTGAAGTCGGGAGGTTTTCATCAAACGGCTGGAGCTGGACCCATATGAAGGAAGTTAAAGGGAGATCGTCAGTATTCAACATGGCTGAGACGAGGAGAGGAGCTGAAACTGACACCTATATGCCCTGAAGTCCTAAAACTTTGAGACGGGCTTCTCCATAAAGCTTATTTTGGGTTTTTAAGACTTGAGATAGTCTGTTTATGAAGTTAGAGGGTGGACTTCCAGGAGCTCAGAAGCTGATTGGCTCGTTAGATCCTGATACTTTGAAGCTGGAAGAAATCTAATCCTAGCATAAACTTTAGGATAAAAACTGTCACCGAGGGGAAGGATCATTTTTTTTTTGGCTATTCGTTTCCAAATTTACCTTCAGAATCAAGAGGTTTTCCACAGGGACCTGCACCGCTGGGTCCGTTCCTGCTCCTTTAACTCTGCAACATGTGGTCTTGTGTTAAAATATGTTTTAAGGTTTCCAGGTTAACTTTCTACTGGATAGTTTTTTTTATTTTTTATTACCAAATTCAGGTTCTTTAAAGGTTTAATTGGTTAAAGCCATGTGTCATCTTATACACACGCACGCACACACACACACATTTCAACCCTCACACTCCTTTAAACAGAAGTTTACAGAGCTTTATTCCCGGACGTCTGCAGAATGAATGGAAGAGCTTTCTGTACATAGTCCCCCTGTACATAGATTGATTCCCTGGTGTAGGAGGAACGCAATGGGGAGGGAAAACAGTGGGTGGGTTTGGGGTTATAAAGGGAGGGTTGGGTGGGGTGGGAGGGGGGATTTAATTTTAGATGCTAGACTTTTCTGAATCGGACTCTATTTTTCATTTTCTAAAGCTGTTTTCTCCCAGTTGTGTTGTCTGTTTTGGGCGGATGGACAGAGCGTTTCTGCAGGAAAACTTAATCTTTGTACCAATTTCCAGATTTGTGTCTTTGGTTACCTGTATATAATTATAAAATAATAAAAATTGCTACTTTCAGTAACTAACGGGCTGCTTTTATCACTGTTCGGACTTTTCTCTCAGGACTTAACATTTTTAATCATTACTCTGAAAAGATCATTTTGAAGAAAAAAAAATCTGAACCATCTAAAACGATCTGAATATAAAACGCTGCATCCAGGCACAAACCTTATTGCAACATTTATTTACAATCATTAAAAAAAAAACAGCAAAAGCAAAAGTTTGAGTCCTCGGTGTCCCTCAGTTTCTCTCCCGGTTATCTGCTCCTCTCCGCGTTCCGGGCGTCGGCTCCCGGTCCGGTTCTGTTCGGTTCCGAAGACCCGCACGTCCCGGCTCCGTCCTGCAGCAGCTCGGTCAGGGTGCTGATGTAAATCTGGGCCATCTGCAGAGTCTCGGATTTGGACAGCTTCTTCTCGCTCTCCAGGTTCGGGATGACGCTGCGCAGCCGGTCGAAGGCGACGTTCAGGCCGAGCATCCTCCTCCTCTCGCGGGCGTTGGCGGCCAGGCGCCGCCGCCGCTGCGCCCGCTCCAGGGCGCACCTGTCCGGCTGCAGATAGCGCAGCGCGCTCCCGGCGGAGCCCAGCCGGAGCTCCACGATGGCGCACGGAGCCTCGCAGAAGTCGCGGCCGTCTCTGGAGCGCGCCGCCTCGCTCTGCTCCTGCGCTCGGGACCGCTGCAGCAGGGCGTGGATGTCCCCGCTGAGGTCCGCGGGGGCCGCGCAGCCCACCTCACCCTCGGGGGATCCCGGGTTGAAGGGCCCAAACAGGCTTTTACGCGGTGGCATGGCTCCCTGGCCTCTTCCCCTTCTGAACCAGAACCAGAGAGCGCCGGGAAGGAAGCCTCAAGTTTCAAACCTCTCCAACTTGGGGACGGGAATTTATGGACCCGAGGGGACACGGGGACGCGTCTAGCGTGATCCGGGGGCGTGGAGAAGGTCGTGTGCTGCCTAATGAACAGAGCCAAAGTCGCTGCAGGAGGTCCATTAACCAAGTTCATCAAAAAGGGATTAGAAGCGAGCCAGTGCGTTGTTGAGGGCCTATGCAAGGAAGCAGGAGAGGAAACATGCCATTTTATTGGACCAATGATGCGCGGTGCGTTTTTTTTTTTGGGGGGGGGGGGGGGCATTTAAGATGCTTCAGGTCTTTGCATGTACATCTACATCATAAATAATAGAATAAAGCATGCAGCAAGTTCTCCGCTTTGTCAGAAAGATATTGTTTTCTCTCTTTTTACTAAACTTTTCAGCCCTGCAATCTGTGCACTTTGCACGTTTCAACAAAATCTAAATATTTTAGCAGTTAAATTTTAGAAATCCTGAATTTTTTCGGATCCCTTTGGCTGCTGTCAGTTTAAACGTCTGAGAGCGAATTTGGAAAATACATACATTTTGAAACCAAAAGACTAAATTGTAAAACCACAGAATACACTTTAAATTAACTCCCCCAACTGGGACTAAAATGGCAGGATGTAAATGTAAAACCTGCCAAATGGATGCATTATATATTAAACTGGAGAAAACTCTAGGGGGAAAAAAACATCAATGGAAACAAAAAGACAAATCTTAAACTGAATGAAGTGCTGTTTAAATTGTAGTTTTAAACCAGTCATGCTTTTAAAATAATATTCAGGACCTTTTTTTGTCAACTTTTCACTGTGACCTTTCTGAAGACTTGGTTTTGTAATTTCAAATAATTTTTGACTTTCAGGTTATTTTCATGCACTGGTTATTTTTTCAACTTGTGATTTTAAAATATTCCGTCCTCTTTCTGTACAGAACCAAGTTTAATGTGAATAGTTGGAGTGCAGACCTCAATACTTTTCATATTAATAGTTCTGTTCAGTGTTGACGATGGCAAAACAGTTTAGCTTTTGTTTCAGATCAAAGCTGCTGCAGTTTTATTTCCACCTTTTCTTTTTCTCATGTTTCAACATTAAATCAAACTGAAACTTTTATTTTTTAGTTAGGATTACCAACAATAATTTCTATTTGCTAAATGCCTGTATTTCTTTTTAAACCCCGTGGATTAATTTCCATAAAATGTAAAAGTTAAAATCATCATTTGGTAGAAATCTCCTTTTTAACTGTGTGTTTTTTTTATGGTTTTGATAGTTTGCTGTAATTGTGGCCTGTTCCTCCTGACAGAACTGGTGTGACTGGGTCAGGTCTGTAAGCTGCTTTGCTCACACACCTTTTCAGCTCTACCCAGACACTTCAGTGAGATCAGGGCTTTGCGTTGGCGTCGACTTTCTCTGGAAGACCCCTTTGTAGCTTGTTTTGTCAGCATGATCAGGGTTATTGTCCATTGGGGGGCGCCATTTATTTCCAAATCTTGAAGTTTCTGGTTGATGTCTAGTAACGTTATTTCAGTGTGTCGACGTAATAGGGTTCCCCCCCATGATATCTAGTATCTACAGTAATCTTCAATCTGCAGTGAAATACCCCCAACAACCTGATGCTGCTACTGTCCCTCACAGTGTTCTCAGGCTTTTAAGCTCATGCCTTTTTCTTCCAAATCTAAAGATTCTCCATTAACAACCAAAAATCTGAGTTCTGGTTTCCTCAGACCACAGGATGCTTTTCCAGAAAAGTATTTGTCCCTGAATGCATTTGAGTAATCAGCGTTTTGATGTAACGACTTCTTCCTCTCTGAGCGGCCTTTCAGGCCATGTCGATACCGGACTCTTCTGACTGTGGATAATCACCGTCACGCTTGCTCAGGTTAAGTCTTTAAGGGTAGAGAATGGCTGCTTCTACTCGCTATGTGATTTTCTTTCGTACAGGTGAACGTGGCTCCTTCAGGCACCTGGAGATTTTTACCCAAGGATGAACCGGATTTCTGGAGGTCCTCGATTCATATTCCGATATCTTGACTGATTTCTTTACATTTTCCCACAATGCCACAGAAGGAAGCAATGTGTTTTGAGGCGTTGCTTTGAAATGCATGTGCAGGTGACCATGTGTTTAACTCAGATGTAGCTCACAAAGCCACGGCAACGTCATCTGGGTTTTTATGAATTGTTTAAAGGAACTAAAAATATTCAAAAAATATTTTTTACCCCCCTGCAGATTTAAAATAATTTTAATAATCCCGTATGACATGAAACAAGAAGGATTTATTCTGAAATAGTCTGAGGGGAAAAAAAGGTGTTTGTGAACATCTGATTTCCAGCGTATTTTCACTAAAACGGATTTTAACATCTTTGTTTGGAATAAAATGATCCAAATTTTCAGAGTTTTAATCAGTTAAAGCTGGAGGTTTTGCAGCAGTGAACTAAAAAAAATCAAATGGCCTCATGTCATGTTGGGAGTAGGGGTACCACTCGCTCTCCTTTGCTGCTATGTTGTTTTTCAGAGTTTGAGCTAAAAGATAAAGTTTGGTTAAAAAAAAAAAAAGAAAGTTAACTGATGAAGTTAGGAGCTCGTTATGTTTTTAACATCTCCGCTGGTTGCGGCCTTGTTGCGACGCCTTAAAGCTCGTCAGTGTGGAATGGAAACGTGCATCTTGTTTTTAGAGTTAATTAAAAGTGCTGCAGCTTCCTGCAGAGAGGGCTTCATGATGACTGACAGTAACTGGCTCTCTCTGGACAGACGCTAATGGGATTTAGCAGCGTGTCCTGAGCACCGTGTGCCAGAGCGCTGCCGGGCCGAGCCGGGCCTTTACAGACACCACAGTGTGGGGCCGGGCCGGGACACACATGGAGCATAATGGACTCCTTATGGCCGTGCGGACCCTCGCCATCTGAGGCCGGGGGGTTTGCCTCTTTTTTGTTCGGCTGATCTGGAGCACGTGGGGAGGTTTGGCTTCACGGCTCCGATGACAGTTGTTGGCACGCTCCGCTTTATTAAACCCAATGAAATGGCTCATTGCAGCCAGCGGACGGACACAAGCCGCAGATCAAACCCTCCCACAGCGGACCCCGGGCCAGCCAGATGACCCCCACTAAACGCCACATGGTAACTTTACAGGTTCTGGTTTTAGATTGTAAACTTTTAATACATTTTAATAAACGCTGGATAGAAAGTCAAACTGCAGAGTTTAACAGTGCCTTGAACATCTTCAGATTTTTATTTATTTTTTTACTTCACATTATAACCCTGAATTATGTTTTATTGGGGTTTTATTTTTATGTGACAGTTTAAAGCTGGGTTAGGTCATAAAATTACAGAGCTCTGTTCAATCCGTCGTCTGAAAATGGAAAGGGTCAGTTATGACTGTAAGCCCGCTGTCTACCTAAACCAGCGGGGGTCCTAACGTTTTCCCCACACAGGCCAAAATCAAGTCTAAAGGGCTCACAGGCCACAAAAAATATAGTTTTCTTTAAAAGAAAATCCTAGATATTTTGAATACTTGGTCAGCTGCTCAACAATTAACTATGCGTGCAGCATTTAAGTGAGTCAAATTGTCAATTCAATTCAAGGGCCACAAATGGGTGTAAAAAAATGGCCTAGTCAAAGTCTAGATCTGAATTTGGGATTCATCAGGCATATAAATCCTTTTTCCTAGAGGCTTGCCATCTAATCTGACTGAGTTGGAGGTGTTTTGCTAAAATGATGGAACAAAATGTCTCCAGACACACAAAGCTGGTATTGACCCAGAGTATTAGACTCACACTAAGAAGTGCATATCATATAGACACCCCTATTGAATTGCATTGAGGCTAGTTACAAAATGGGGAAAAGTGATTAGTACTATTATTTTAGCAAGGGGACTAACTAAACAAGAACTCCTTGTGGCGATGCATTGCTTATAGTTTAAATATGGTATTTTGCTTGTGAATAAAATGTTATCTATCTCTGTCCTCCACACATTTATTATCTTGTTTGCTTTCATTTTCACAAGTTGTTTAAATAAAAATGTTCCATAATGCGCTGGAGACAGGATGAACTTTTAACTGTCTACACTTCTCCAAAGCTGCTGTATTTCTCATTTTAGAGACTTTTTTTTTTTTAATGAAATGCAAAGTGTCACAAAAAAGCCTTTTTAGAAAATCTGTTTTCCCTCATCCAGCAGTCGGAAAACTAAACACTCCTAAACCTCACTGTAAACTTAATAAGCTCTGGTTGTCAGCTAAACAAAATGCTATTTATTTCTTATTTTTATTTGGAGCAGTAGATTGGTTTTTAAAAGAATCGTCTTGTGGTTTCCCTCATTTTTATCCACACAGATCGTTTACATCAGGTTGGGTTCTCCATCCTTCACCGTGTTCTGCTGGTTGGTATCTCAGTGCTTCAGATTTAAAGTTTTAAATAAATTCAGTAAATCCCACAAAGAAAGAAACCATTAGCTTCAGGACCGTTTATTTTGCAGGGCTACAAAAAATAAGAAAAAAAATCTGGACGTTTTCTATAATGTTTGTCTTTTGTGTGTGTGTTTGTATGTGTGTGTGTGTGTGTGTGTGAGTGTGAGAATCCTTTTGTGCTGCTGTTTGTTCCTGCCTTTGCTTTGGAAAAGAAACAGAAACCCTGGTTGGTTAGGGGAGGTTTTGCTCAGCTGTTAACACGCTTCGCTTTATTAAACCCAATAAAACGGCTCGTTGCAGCCAGTCGACTGACACGGGCTGCAGATCAAACTGATCTCCTGTGAGGCGGCGAGGAAACATCACCAGCCACACTGCTGCGTCGAACATGTTTCACCTGCTTTAACCCCAATCCCCAGTCCACTTCCCTTCCTGGTGACGGGTTGCCAGATTTGTTTACGCGCTAACGCTGCGAGCCAGGCCGAGTGAAGGCCTAGCAGAGGGACTTGTTCTGCTGTTTCTGTGCATAAAAACCCACTTTAAAGGATCTTTGAATGGAATGGATCAGAGTTTTGTGGAAAATGTAAGAATATCAAGTCGTTTAAATGTCTGGAATCTTGATCTGATCAGTTCAGTAGTAAAGGGGGGCTGCACCAAAAGGGCAACAAGGAGACAACCCCAGAAACGGGAATGGTTTTGCAGGTGGAGGCCACATACTTTTTGTCCATCCTTCTCCTTTACTGCTTTTCAGTAGTTTTTCCATTTGACCTGGGATCAGTGGTAGCCTGTGAGGAACCTGGTCCAGCTTCACCAGGATGGCACTGGCAATATGCACCATTGCCAGAAGATTTGCTGGGTCTCCCAGTACAGTGTCAATAGCATGGAGGAGATTCCTGCAGGCCAGCAGTTACTCCAGGAGAGCTGGACAGGGTCATTGGGGGGTCTTCAACCCATCAGCAGGACTGGTATCTGCTCCTTTGTGCAAGGAGGAGCAGGGTGAGTTCTGCAAGAGCCCTACAAAGTGACCTACAGGGGGCAGGTCTCACGAGGGTGGCCTGAGGGCCCGATGTCCGCTAGTAGGCGCCGTGTTCACTGCCTGACACCGCGTAGTTGGACTGGCATTTACCATGGAACATCTACGGATGTTCAGCACTGGCACCCTGGTCTTTACACAGATAGGAGCAGGTTCTCTCTGAGCTCATGTGACATGGTCTGGGAGGAGATACCCTGGGACATAAGTCAGTTCAGTAGTAGAAAGAGTTGTCAGGCATGCACTGTCTTCCATTTATTTGCAATCATGTCGCAGGGACAACAGGTCCAGGAGGGAACCTCTGAAGTCCCTCCCCCCCATTGACATCATCCAGCTCATTCTGGGGGACCCAAAGGTGTTCCCAGGCCAGAAGGGATATGTAGTCCCTCCGGCAAGTCTCAGGTCTTCCCCGGGGTCTCCTGCCAACAGGGTGTGCCTGGAAAAGCTAAAAAGGGGAGGCGTCCAGGGGACATCCTGATCAGATACCCGAAAATCAATCGGTTGCAGTAAAAAAGACACGTTGATAATGCATTGGATTAGAAATAACCCCTTCATGGCAATCAATGGCAAATGTTGGTTTAAAAGTCAAGTGGAACCTCATTCAGGCCGCAGAACGATTTAACATGCTATACGAATAATACTCGGTCTATTCGGACTGACAGAATATTTGGTCCAAAGTTAATCTGGATCTGTTCCTCAAATGCGGTGATAAAGGCAGGACATTTAGTCTGGACAGTCCTCAATCAGCTGGAGGAGGCTGATCTCCTTTCCCTGGGTTACCCCTGCCCCTCAGCCTCCATTCATAACCTTGCTGTTTCATTCATAGGGTTGTTTAAATATTTATTTAAGAGTTGAGACAGCACTGTCCTAATTAATATGTACATATTTTATCAAACCTCCATACATTACTTTTTCTTCTTCCAGGGATGAACAAAAACATAATGCCTAATGTTCCCCACTGAAAAACCAACCTATTTTTTCATTACTTTAATATAAACAGTGCGCTGAAGAAGTGATTTCCCCTTACAGATTTCTTCAGTTTTTGCGTTTTCATCACACTTAAATGTTTCAGATCATCAAACTACTAGTGATATTGGAAATAATTGATCATGTTTAAATGAAATATGCAGTTTTACCGTCACAATTTGATTCATTAAAGGAAAAAGCTATTTAAACTGATCTGTTCAAACCAATATCTCCCTGTATGAACAAGTACATTTGCGTCAAATCATGAATTAACTTTTGTCGAAAATAGAAAAAAAAGAACATCTTGATGATTCCTAAGATTTTTGGGAAAATATTGCATGGACAGGCAAAACAAAAGTATAATATTTTAACAGGTATGTGTCCTGTTACATCTAGAGTAAAACTAACACATAAAAAAAAAAAAAGAACATCATGTCCAAATGGAAATATGTTGGTGAGAGTATAGTGGTCTGGGGTGGCTTACTGCTTCAGCATGGTTGTTGAATTCTGCTCTTGACCCACATGACCTTAAGCTCAACCTCACTTGTGTTATACAGCACAACAGTAATGCAAAAAACACCACCCAACTCTGAATAGCTTAAAAATCAGTGGTGGTGGGGGGGTTAAAGGGTTTAGAGTGGCCCAATCAAAGTTTGGGCTTAGATCTGAATGAGATGTTGTGGCAAAACCCTAAACAGACCTTTTCTGCTTCAAAACCTTCCAAAGTGGCTAAATTAAATCAATTCTGCAAAAAGGAGTGGACCAAGAGTCCTCCTGAGAATGCTTATTAATTTCAGTAATTCATAAAATGGACAATCAACACCATAAGAAGACTGGCAAAAAGTTTCTCTACCACTCTGAATCACAAAGAGCATGGTTATTTTATTTGAAAATTGTGGACAAACTAAGTGTTTTTATTTAAATTAAGGATATTTAAAAAAATAAAACATTGAAAGCCACAGTAATCTGAACAGCAACCCCCTCAAAAAAGTACTCCTGTATTACAGTGTGACTACTAGGAATGGGATGTTTCAGATGGAGGAAGATAAAAAAAACAAAGAGTTAAGTTAAAGGTCAATCAACCAATCGGAGTGCTCAGAGGAAGAACTCCAGGTGACGGTCGTCGGCATGGGGTCCAACAACAGCAGAGCGGTTCTTTGATGTTGTTGTGATTGAACAGAAAACACAGATCACACTACCGGTCCGATCAATAAGTCAGCAGCCACACAAACAGAACAATGACCGGACACACCTCTGAACACACACACACACACACACACGGAGAACCGGACACACTCGTTTCTCTCGGTTCACACCAGCGCTCCTCATTGTGTCTCTGTTCACGAACGCGGTTTAGGTTTCACAGCACCTCCTGCCGCTCCAATCACCAGTTATCGATCAGGCCAGCTGTGCCTGTGTCTCCGTGTTAGTGGGAGACCACCAGGAGTTTATCAGCCGTCGTTCCGCTGATAAAGTCCCCCGTCTGCCCTCAGGACTTTCACTGGTCCAATATTCACAACAGATGAAATGTTTCCTTTGGTATTTTCCTTAAAATCTTCTTACTTTTTTTTTTTTCTGTTATTAGTCATCGTCTTGGCCATATTCTTCCATCCATCAGTCCGTCCATTCGTCTATTTGCATTTATGAATGGGTAGTTAATAGAGAGCTGGCTAGAACATGGAGGCTACTTTACACACTCTATGTGGGACAGTGCTTCATTTTAACCTGATCCAAAATTCGGATGATTCTCTCCCCCCCCCTTACATTACATATCAGGTTAAGGGGGCTACAGGAGGAGGGGTTAGCCCGGGGCATCATTCATGCAAACACTGCCCCTGCATCCATCCAACCATCCGGATTGATCAGCTGCTGCAGACTCCGGTGCCGTGACGTCTCAGGGTGTCTGTATCATGCGATCACTGCCTTCCTTCATCCATCCGTCTTCATTGGCCTCTTCCCTCGTTCCCTTCGCTCCGAATCTTCCACCACCTTCCCTAAGCGCACTGCGGCCATGACAGACGATGCGTTTAGCCTTGTTTTCCTCACCTTGATAAGTTTGATCTCTGACCTGCGACACCAGAGCGCGCTGTGATTAATTACAGGCTCGGGAGGCAGAGGAAGCGCCAGAGCCATCAGCTTAGATTATGAAAACTGTCTGGAGAGAGAGACGTGAGGAGGGCGAGGAGCTAACTTATAAATAAATAGCGAGCCCTCTCTTCTTCTCCTTGTTGTTGGTGTGTTTCTGCTTCAGTTGTTTTTTTTTTTTTTGTTGTTTTGTTTTTTATCTGAACAAAAAGCTTGATTTAATTTTTATCAACAGCAGCAGGTGAACAATGTCAGGCTGTCAAATATTCAGGAGTCGAGACCTGAAAGCTGCAGTGTGCTTCGTCTGTGCGCAAGGAGAAGTTATTTAGACAGTCTGGAGAGCTATACTGCTGTAAAAACCAAAAAAGAAGAAGAAAAAAAAAAGAATAGAAATCAGATTCTAATCTGATTTTTGCTGACGCGGATCAAAACTGAACATAAATTGCAGAATAATATAATTTAAAGTAAGAAGTTAGGCATGCTTTTCCCTCTTTAGTATTTCATACAAACATCTCGTCTCTCTTTATATTCATGTCTCCCTTTTTCAGCTGCTGCGTCGTTTTCCTCCATTTGTTTCTCCAACTCCCCCCAGTGACCATCTTCCTCTCTGGCCTGTACCACCTGGTTGCTTAGCAACAGGCATGGTGCCAAATCTGCGGCGTATATATCGACAGACCAACGTTAAATAAATAAATAAAAAATAAAAACTTTAAAATATTCAGCGGTTCGGCAGGGGCAGGAGTCTGTGCGCGCTGGAGGAAAGTTTGCCTGAAAGTGTTCAGTCTGCATTCTGAGTGAAAACCCAGAGAGAACCAAACCACTTCTGGTTTTTGTCTGAAAACTTTGCAGAGGTCTTCATGTCTCAGCTCTGAACCTCTTTGCCATTGGAGTGGCTTAAAACGCACCGGTTCAGATTTAGTACAGGAAGTAAAACGGAATCGCACATGTGACCTGGGATCAGTGGGGGCATCAGAGCAGGACAGGCGGAGCGGACAGTGAAGGCATCACGGCCCCGCTGACAGCACCGCGCCTTGGTGTAGATCTGTTCTTGGTCAACAGGGGTCGCTGTTTCCTCGCAGTTAGTTTGCCTCCTGTGACCGGGAGCTCTGTGTGATTGGCTGACAGCTGTAACAGTTTTGTGGGTTCAAAACCCCCAAATTTAGGATGCGTGCCTCTGGGGTTCTGTGTGACAAGCAGAGAGGGAAAAAAAAAAAAAAAAAAAAAAAAAAAAAAAACAGCTCAGAGGATAATTTAAAGAAAATATTGGTCCTCTCAGAATGAAATTTTCAGGAAAAGTTCAACAGATTCAGAGACAGAGTATATTTGTGTTAAAATCACTTATTTTTCTCATTTTGTCACATCATAGCAACAAACTTTTATGTATTATATTGAGATTATTTTTTTTGTATCCACACACCGTTCGCTTTTCCACATTTTGTTAACTTACAGCATACCAACGTCTAACAATCTAATGAAGTATCATGGGTGTGTGTGTACATATTTAAGACTGCATGTTTAAATAATTCCAAATGGTTTAAAAAAATCCCTGAAGAGCTGTTAGATAATCAGACAACCTAGAAAGAGGGAAGATTTAAATGCGTCATTATGTGAACGGTGATGAGTTGCTGCGCTGTTGGCAGCTCTGTTGCCTTGCAGCAAGCAGGTCCCTGGTTCAAATCCCGGCCTGGGGTCTCTCTGCAGGGAGTTTGTAAAGCGTTCATTATAGCCTATCCTCCATTAAAGCCTGATCGGTGGAGTGCGTTAGCAACGGTCGACTATCTGGATTGTTTTCCCTCATTCATAGGTTAACACTGGAGCTCTCTCTCAGTGACCATTGGGTTCTTGGTCACCTCTCTGACCAAAGCCGTCGTTCCCTTGATACTCACTCTAATTGGACAGCTAAGTCTAGTGAGGGGTTCTGGTGTTTCCAAACGTCTTTCATTTCCAAGTAATGAAGACAGCAGTGCTTTTTGGGATGTTAAGTGCTGCCAAAACCTTTTTTGTATCCTTCAGTAGATTTGTAACCTGGCATGAGAACTGAATTCCTGCGGCATAATGGCACCCCCAAATTTCCAAAAACACCTAAAAAATAAAAAGCATATACCCAGATTAAACTAGATGCTGCTCTTGAACCCTTTGGAGAAGAGGCAACACTTTAAGTAAGAAGTCCAGTATGGTGTTCTGGTAACCAGTTTTTAGTTGGAACACACACCAATGTTTGACATTTTTGCTCTTTTCCTTGTTTCTTTCTTTGACATGCAGCTGCAGGCTGATGCAAGGAGATTCTATCTGAAAAATAAAGGAGCCAAAAAGAAAGTCTTTTGTGTGCCAGGTTCAAATTTGAATTCAATTTATTAAAAATGATTATTCAAGACCTGTTTTCCTGTAGATATCTCTGGCCCCTCTCCAAAACTTTTCTGATAAGCTCCACTGCTTCTTCTGTTGCCACCTGGGTCCTCCCAGAAGCTTTGCACGTGTTTCCTGGTAAAAATGTATGCCCAACACCAAATGCTGGCTTTTACACACAAGGATGAACCGAGAGCGCAGCGACCGGATGAGCTTTATGCATGCTGTTGGTATGGAGTTTTAAACGTCCTGCCCCCGCGTGCGATACGTCCACGTGACTGTAGTTTCGCTGGCTTCAATCTCCACATGTCGCAACGAGCGTCTAAACTGACTGGTCCAAGCAACGTACCTCAAAACAAGGGGAGGTTAGGGTTTTGAGAAACGAGCTACGGTGAATAACATCGGCTCGGGAGAAACTGTGGATCGGCACAGTCGGTCAAAAGAGGAGGAGGGCCTAGACCAGTGGTCCCCAATCCTGGTCCTCGAGGGCCGGTGTCCCTGCAGGTTTTACATGTGTCCCTGATCCAACACACCTGACTTACTTCCCCAGTGTGCTGTCAAGTTCTCCAGAGTCCTCCTGATGACCTCATCATTTGACTCAGGTGTGTTGAAGCAGAGTAACAAATAAAAGTTGCAGGACACCGGCTCTCGAGGACCAGGATTGGGGACCACTGGCCTAGACGACCTTCTCGTAACAAGAGTTTTTTAAAATGGAAGGCTTTGAAACCAAAAAAACCTCCTCCCACCTCAACTGTTCGAGAATTGCCAGCTGTGATGAAAACAATGGTTGCCTAACCCACCGCTGCTCCAAAACAAACATGGCAGTGCAGGAGGACTCACTCGTACCTGCTGCTATCATATCTGTTTTGTCAGAATCCCTGATTGATTAGTGCCAGACTTAGACATCCTGTCTGTAAAAAGGAGCGCTACCGCAGGTCATTCATTCCTGCTGCTATCAGATTTTACAATGCTGCACTGTAACTGTGACCATAACTGCAATAAGTAATGTGCAATAACTAATGTGCAATAATCTAATTAATACACTGTACTACAACCCGTGCAATAATCCTGATGTAGTGACTTCTGCTGCTATCAGCACCTGAACATAAGTCAGTACACATGTATGTATGTATGTACAAATGTATACAATGTATATGCACATATATACGCGTAGGTACGTATGTATGTAGGCGCATAGATATATATATATATATATATATGTATATATATATATATATATATATATATATATATAGACCACTAAGAATGTAGATAAGACATCATATGCCCATTCCTATTTCCTTTTTTGTATTTTTTGGTATTCTTTTTGATCCATTGTATATATGAAGATTCACTGTATATAACTGAATGCACCTTCCCTACTCTGCACCTTCTTGTATGAGCAGATGTGACGAGTGAATTTCGCCATTGTGAGATCAATAAAGACTATCTTATCTTATCTTGTCACTAGCATCACTATCCAAATGAGCGCGTCTTGACCAGCGTAACTTGTCGTGGTTTCTCATGCCGCCTGCCCCTTATGACATTTTCATTTGATGCTGTTGGCTTTAGCGTTTGATAGTGCTCAAACTAACCTTTGGTAGGCGGGCACCAGGTGTTGCTTCGCCCAATCAGCATGGAAAGTTTTGCTGAATTTCCTTTTTTTTCTCCGAACAGATTCGATGGGAGCAGGCCCAGGTTGATAATGTGCTGAACAGAGAGTGCTACGTTAGCAATCTGGCTTGCCAGGTTAGCAGCTTTGTGCTTCAACACAATCTGATCTCAAACGTCTCCAGATGTTTCCTTCAATGTCACTGTCTGTCTTTTTTTATGTTTGTTTGCTTCGATTTGCTTCGATCAACTATGACTAAAACTTGTAACTGAATCTATGACAGGTGGATTCCAACCAAGTTGTAGAAACCTCCCAAAGATGAGCAGAACAACCAGGATGGTCAGATGACCCCCCCCACCCCCCAAACTGTTTCAAAATGGAAAGGGTTAAAATAAATTTAAACCACATTTTTCAGATCGTATTTAAAAAAAAAAAAAAAAAATCATAACTATGTGCTTCTTTGTGGTCTTTCACATAATATCCAAATAAAACATTGAAATCTGGGCGCATGACACAAATGACTAATTTTAAAAACCTTGGCTAAAAAGCTCTTTTCATCGAACTGAGCTATCAGGAAGGACTAAGAGGGAATTGAGTTTTCATATCTTGAGATTCCCGAGGAAGGTCACCCTTTTTTAAAAGCCGTCCAGTGCTTCAAAGATATTGATTGAGCTCCTTGAATCAATTCTGCAGCAAACTGGCAGCGAGGTTACGGACCTACAGGGGAGCGACGTCGTCTCACTTCTCGCTTCGTGTCAGAAGTAAGAGGACGGCCGTCTGTCCCGCTCTGAGATAATTAATGCTGTAAAAACGTGAAGTACAGCTGAAGGGATGGTAAAACGAAAGCCCGATTGATTCTAAAACGCCACATCCTCCAGCAGGGCCGTTCAATTAGTCGAATAAGTTGATTTAAAGATCCAGCGATACGAAGCGCTTATGGGTTACATTTATGGCTCAGTCAGCTTGTGAATCACTAAAGCAGGGGTTGTGGACAAAAGGATGTTGGGTTTGAAGCCATCGGGATCTTCTGGTTTGCTTCCTGTAGATGATGAACTTCGATATGTACTGGATCAGTTCACAGTAGAGTGCGAGGCCACCAGGATGAGTCAGGTCCTCTGAGGTTTTCTCACGTTGGGAGGGACAATCTGCCTCACCAGGAGGAGTCCAGGTCTCACAAGTGATGGCAGGTTGCGGCATGAGATGGACCTACTGATCTTGGGTCCGCAGACATGGATCCGGACTGAAAAATTAAATGGTAAATGGTAAATGGACTGAACTTATATAGCGCTTTTCCAGTCATGTTGACCACCCAAAGCGCTGTTAATTAACTATCGAACTATGCTTCCTTAGAACTAAATCATTCATGTTGGATTCAGGAATGCCTCAGAAACCCCCAGGAGGGCCTGAAGAGTGTTGCTGTGTAGAGGGACGTCTGTTTCCCTGGAGGAGGAATCACCTCTGCAACCCAAACCCAGACAGGTGGAAGATGACTGAGTGCCAGAAGATGCGTCAGTAACACTGAGATAATGAGCTACGTCTGATTTTGGTACATTTTAAAGGTTTCTTCGGGCACGTTTTCCAGCTGTTTAACTGATTATAATTTAGTCACACTTTATTTATAGTAGCCATGTTGTAGCGGCCAAAGTGGACTTTTAGTTTAAATAAATAGAAATCGTTTAAAAATGCTTAAAAAGACAGATAATAATTTAATTTGAATTTCTAATTTCATGGATAGATATATTTTATGATTAAAATGATAAATATTATAGATACAAGGTTAAAAGAATAAGAATTCATGTTATGAGGTTACTTGGATTTTTGGATTAAAAATGTGTACTGTCGCTTTAAGGACTGTCGAGCCGGCTTCCGTAGCTCGCGCTTTTTGTTGGCAGATCGCAAGGAACTGTGGAAGCAAACAGTCTTCTTACCTGTTGCTCTTCAACTTTATGACGGACTTTAAACCCTTTTTATTTTGATTATAGGATATTTTTGTTAATTCATGCACGTTTTGTAAGCTTTAAGAAGAACACTAAACTTCAGTTTTCATTACAAGAAGTTGTGGAGTGAATTTTATTTCAATTACATGGACACTTCAAGTGGAAACAGTAACGTTGGCTCGGAGAATAACAGCGTAAGAAATAGCACCTTTTTTTTGCGGTCTCACCAGGATTAAACCTCTACATTAGTAAGAAGACTTGCTTGACATTGGATTACAAACGTTAGAGAGGCTTTCTGAAGGTGGAAAGAAGACTTACCGAGGGACTAACGTTAAAAAAGGCATCATGACAGATGAAGAAGGAAAGACGGTAAGCCCTGCGGGGGAAAAACGTTTGGTTAAACCAACACAAGCGTCATTGGAAAATAATTTGCAAACAAGAATCAGCTCCAGAAGAGCCAAGCTAGGCAAATTGACTGAGAAAAGAAATATAATGCTTGCTTTAATGGACGATGATGCAAACGTGGAAATCATAACGCAGGAAATGTTAAACAAGTATGAAGAGCTGATAGAAGAGTTCAGTAAAATAAATGCCGATGTCAAAGATCTGTACAGCCAGCTTGGATGTTTAGAGAACATGAAGGCAGATCAAAGCGATTGGTTTCAGCCAAGATACGATGAGCACAGTAATTTTGTGCAAGAAGTTAATTCATGGATAAAGGATGCAATGCTTCGCATAGAAGAGTCAAAAAATGTGAACAATGAAGTGAATCCTGAAGATAGCGCTTCAGCTACATCCAGAAGGAGTAAAAAAGCTAGGTCTGTCTCCTCTGCTACTGTGATGTCAGCAGTTTATGCTGAACGGCTAAAAGCTGAATTAGAGCAAGTTACCTTGTTAAATAAATCAGCTACATTGAAACAAAAAAGAGCTCTGGAGGAACAGGAGCTAAAACTTAAGGAACAGGAGCGACAGCTCAAAGCTGCAAAAGAAGAATTGGAATTGCAAGCAGAGCTTGATGAGTCAGATGCAAAATTAGCCGTGCTAAGAAAGTATGAAGAAGGCTCACGTGTGTCACGAGGCTTTAAAGGCAGTAGAGTGGAGTCACTGATGGCTACTCAGAGACAACATGTCAGCTACAATAGGAATAGTGGGGCTAGCAATGTATCTCAACACAGCCATAGTGGAATAGCTGTCAATGCAGTGCCTGTTGCACAGCCAGTGTTTCTTGCACGACCAGCGTCTGCTACACGACCAGTGCCTGCATCAAGACAAGTGCATGTCACTTCAAAGGGCAATTCAGCAAATGCAGATAACCTAGTTTCTGTCATGCAACGCCAAAACGAAATAACTGAGAGCTTAATAAAGCAACAAAAGCTATCTACATTGCCATCACCGAACATTCCAGTGTTTAAAGGAGATCCAATGGAATACTGTCTCTTCATGAGAGCTTTCGAGCATCGCATAGAGAGCAAAACTGAACACAGCATAGATCGGCTTTACTATTTGGAACAGCACACAAGCGGTCAGCCTAATGACTTAGTGCGCAGTTGTTTTCACATGGACCCAGATCAGGGTTATTCTGAAGCTAAGAAATTATTAAAGGAGCGCTTTGGTGACAAATACAAGATCTCAATGGCATACCTTGACAAGGCTCTAAATTGGCCTACTATAAAGTCAGATGACGCTAAAGCACTTGAAGCATATGCTCTTTTTTTGACAAATTGCAACAACGCAATGTCAGACTTGGAGTACTTGGATGAGATGGAGATCGCCGCGAACATGCGCACAGTCATCTCCAAGCTCCCTTACAGGCTGAGGGAGAAATTCAGGAGTGTCGCCATTGACATTCAGAAAAAAGATCGTCGAACAAAGTTTGAAGATGTGGTGTCATTTGTTACCAAACAGGCTGAAATGGCAGCGCACCCAGTGTTTGGTGAAATCTCAGGTCAGACTAAGCGCCAACCTGAAAAGCCAGTTGTCAAGAAAAACATCACAGCGTTAGCCACTGAAGCTAAAGAGCAGAAAGCAGTGAAACATGTTGCTGGTGCTGACAGCAAGCAAGTTAAAGAGAAGAAACCAAACATGAACATGGCTTTCGTGAAACCTTGTATCTTCTGTCAGGGTGATCATACGATGGAACAGTGCAGGAAACTTCAAAAAAAGTTGCACAAAGAAAAGTTGGAATTCCTAAAAAGCAAGGGACTCTGCTTCAGCTGTCTTATCGGAGGACACATGAGCAGTAGTTGTGAAGAAAAAAGGAGCTGTGAGTTGTGTTCAGCTAAACACCCTACACTGTTACACATAAAGCAGAAACCTAAAGATTTACAGAAAGAAAATGCTTCACGGGAGGAACAAAAGGAGAAGTCTTCACAGGAAGAACAAACTGTGATCAGTGGATTTGTGGATGCTGGAGAAACTTGCTCTCAGACTGGGGCCGGGGGTACAGGAACCGTCCTTGCCATTGTTCCAGTGAGAGTGAAGGCAAAGAAAGGTGCCAAGGTGCTGACTTGCTATGCGTTCCTGGATCCAGGCAGCAACGCCTCCTTTTGCACTAACAAGCTAGCTAACAACCTTAACTTGCAAGGAACAAATGTTAAAATCCTACTTACCACCATGGGAGACCAGAAGGCCGTCTCATGCAAAGTGCTACCAGATCTAGAAGTCAGCAGTCTGGACGGTAAAGACTTTGTCGAGCTCAATGGTGTATTCACACATACCTGCTAGTCAGGAGAACATTCCAACTCAAGAAGACGTGGATAGGTGGCCACACCTACGAGGTGTGCGAATTCCATCAATCAAGGCGGATATCGATCTTCTGATTGGGACTGACGTCGCAAAGGCTTTGGAGCCAGAAGAGGTAATCCGCAGCGTGAAAAATGGTCCGTATGCGGTTCGTACTGTCTTGGGGTGGACAGTGAATGGGCCATTGCGTGAAAGCATCCGAAGCTGGTCAAAGGAGGGACACCCACAAATCCAAATGAACCGGATATCGGTGGCTCGACTTGACGACTTGTGGACGCAACAATTCAAATATGATTTTCCCGAAAATGCTCGAGAAGAGCAGCTTGAGATGTCAAAGGAAGATCGACTGTTTATGGACGGAGTTACCACATCCACAAAGCTGATCAACGGTCACTACTCTATCGGTTTGCCGTTGAAGAACAAAGACGTGAAAATGCCTAACAATAGAGCAATGATAGAGCAACGAGCGCTCAACATGAAAAAGAAGCTTCAGAAAAGTCAGACATTCCGAGAGGAATATGTCAGCTTCATGAACCAAGTGATCAGCAAGGGATACGCTGTCAAAGTCCCAGATGAAGAATTGAAAAGGTGTGATGGAAAGGTGTGGTTTATTCCACATCATGCCGTCTATCACCCCAAGAAGCACAAACTTCGAGTGGTATTCGACTGCGGCGCTTCATATCAAGGAACCACGCTAAATGAGCAGCTACTGCAAGGCCCTGACATGACCAGCAGCCTGGTTGGTGTCTTAACGCGATTTCGTCAGGAGCCAATCGCAGTCATGGCTGATGTGGAGTCCATGTTCCACCAGGTCAAGGTCCCACCTGAAGACGCAGACCTTCTCAGGTTTTTATGGTGGCCTGATGGGGACCTATCGGGGGAGCTGCAGGAATACAGAATGGAGGTGCACTTGTTCGGAGCCACCTCCTCACCCAGCTGCGCGAGCTATGCGCTGAGAAGGTGTGCCGAAGACAACAGGAGTACATTTGATGCAACAGCTGTGGAAACAGTGTTGAACAATTTTTACGTCGACGATTGTCTAAAATCTGTCAACTCAGAACAGGAAGCCATCAAGTTACTGCACGACTTGACAGCCATCTGTCAAACAGGAGGCTTTAGACTCACAAAATGGATGACCAATAGTCGAAATGTTCTGTTAACCATTCCACTTGAAGACCGAGCGACGGAAGTCAAAGATCTCGATCTCGACCAGGACTCACTCGTCATCAAGAGAGCCTTGGGAGTACAGTGGTGCATCCGGTCAGATCAATTCAAATTTCAAGTCAACATCGAGCAGAAGCCTCTTACCAGGAGAGGAATCCTGTCAACAATGAGCTCAGTCTACGATCCGCTCGGAATGTTGTCGCCAGTCATATTACCTGCAAGAAACATCCTGCAAGAATTGTGTAGACAAAGAACAGGCTGGGATGACACCGTGCCAGAACATCTCGCACAACAATGGACCAAGTGGACTGAAGAACTCAAACAGCTCACTGACTTTGGAGTAATTCGATGCTTCAAGCCACCTGAATTCGGCAAAGCTGTGCAGGCTCAATTGCATCACTTTTGTGATGCATGTGAAACTGGCTACGGTACTGTCACATATTTAGTCCAGAAGAATAGCAGTAACCAAGTACACTGTTCATTCGTCTTGGGGAAGGCGAGGGTTGCCCCTCTGAAACCAACTACCATCCCGCGGTTGGAGCTAACGGCAGCTGCCTTAGCTGTGAAAGTGGACGTTATGCTGAAAAAGGAGCTTCAGTTGCCACTGACAGAATCCAAGTTTTGGACGGACAGTACTGCCGTACTCAAGTACTTAGCCAATGAGAACATCAGGTTTAAGACCTTTGTTGCAAACAGGATCGCCATTATCCTGCAAGCATCAAACGTGCATCAATGGAGCTATGTCAACACTCAGTTGAATCCTGCTGATTGCGCTTCAAGGGGTCAAAGGGTGAGCGCCTTCATGAAGAACGACGTCTGGATTGCTGGACCTGGCTTCCTATGTAAATCAGAAGGGGAGTGGCCAGTCAACCCCGAACATCAAGAAGAGCTCATGGCTGAGGATCCTGAGGTGAAGAAAGGTATACTGGTTAATGCTACCACAGTAGAAAGCACTGATACCATGCAGCAATTAATCCACTACTTCTCTTCATGGATACGGCTCAAGAAGGCTGTAGCGTGGTTCACACGAATCAAGCACACCCTGTTGAATCTGTCTAGGAAGAGAAAGGAGTTGAAAGGATTGTGCAGTGATGAACAACAGTTGAACAAGGAGATGCTGAGCTACAAAAGGAGTCTCAAACATACTTACCTTACTGTGGATGACTTACAAAAAGCGGAAATCGACATCATTGGTCATTGCCAAAACAATAGCTTCAAAAAGGAGATATCTGTACTCCAAAGGAAGGACTCCGTCAGTAAGAGTAGTCAAATTTTCAAACTCAATCCACAGCTTGAAGAGGGGATCCTTCGCGTTGGAGGGAGGCTCCGCCGAGCATCCATGCCAGCCGAAGCCAAGCATCCAATGATCATCCCCAAGAACCATCACGTGGCAGACTTGATTCTCCAGGATGCACACGAGTGCCTAGGGCACAGTGGACGTAATCATGTCCTGTCTCACGTGCGCCAAAGGTACTGGATCATCGATGCTCCCTCGTCAATTCGAAGAATGCTGTCTCGGTGTGCTACCTGTCGAAGACAACATGGTGCACCAGGTACACAAATGATGGCAGACTTACCAAGAAACCGAGTTCTGCCTAATGAACCACCCTTCACCAGAACTGGTGTGGATCTGTTCGGGCCATTTATCGTCAAGCGGGGAAGAGTGTCTGTCAAAAGATACGGGGTGATATTCACCTGCCTTGCATGTCGTGCGGTCCACATCGAAATGGCAACATCATTGGAAACCGACTCCTTTATTCAAGCTTTACGTCGCTTCATCGCAAGAAGGGGCCAGGTGAAGGAAATGAGATCTGACAACGGGACCAACTTTGTCGGAGCTGACCATGAGCTGAAGAAGGCAATAAAGGAGTGGAATGCTGCACAGATAGAGAACAGCATGCTTCAACGCGACATCAAGTGGTTGTTCAATCCACCATCCGGATCCCACCACGGAGGAGTGTGGGAAAGGATGATTCGTTCAATTAGGAAGATCATGAATGCTACCTTGAGAGAACAAAGCTTGAACGAGGAAGGTCTTCAAACGTTCTTCTGCGAATGTGAAGCCATTTTGAATAGTAGGCCTATCACTACGCCATCCAATGACATTCATGATCTAGAAGCTCTTACCCCACAACACTTACTCTTGCTCAAGACTAACCCCAATCTACCACCGGGAGTCTTCGACGAGGACGATGCTTATGCACGCAAGAGATGGAGGCAAGTCCAGTACATGAGCGATCTGTTCTGGAAACGCTGGACCAGAGAATACCTGCCTCAACTCCAGAAAAGACAGAAATGGAACCATCCAACGCGTAACTTCAGCCAAGGAGACGTAGTCTTGATCGTCGACGAATCAGCCCCCCGAGGATCATGGCTGATGGGCAGAATTGTGAAGATCGTTATGGATGAGCAGGGAATCGTCCGCAAGGTCCGAGTCAAGACGAAGACGAACGAACTTGAGCGGCCGATCACCAAACTCTGCCTGCTTCAAGAAGCAGAATGAAAAGGACTGTTAAGCATTATTTTTTTTTTGTTGTTTTGTAATTGTTTCTAGGATAGAAAGCAATAAGGGGCCGGATATGTAGCGGCCAAAGTGGACTTTTAGTTTAAATAAATAGAAATCGTTTAAAAATGCTTAAAAAGACAGATAATAATTTAATTTGAATTTCTAATTTCATGGATAGATATATTTTATGATTAAAATGATAAATATTATAGATACAAGGTTAAAAGAATAAGAATTCATGTTATGAGGTTACTTGGATTTTTGGATTAAAAATGTGTACTGTCGCTTTAAGGACTGTCGAGCCGGCTTCCGTAGCTCGCGCTTTTTGTTGGCAGATCGCAAGGAACTGTGGAAGCAAACAGTCTTCTTACCTGTTGCTCTTCAACTTTATGACGGACTTTAAACCCTTTTTATTTTGATTATAGGATATTTTTGTTAATTCATGCACGTTTTGTAAGCTTTAAGAAGAACACTAAACTTCAGTTTTCATTACAAGAAGTTGTGGAGTGAATTTTATTTCAATTACATGGACACTTCAAGTGGAAACAGTAACGTTGGCTCGGAGAATAACAGCGTAAGAAATAGCACCTTTTTTTTGCGGTCTCACCAGGATTAAACCTCTACACATGTAAATTAACAAAAGATGACATTTTAACGATCTGACCGATCAAGCACAACATTTTTAGCCTCGTGAGACCATCCTGATCTCGCGAGCTTTCAAGGTTTCACTCGCAGATCAGTCTGGCTACTCTCCGTTAAAGAAAATTTGGAGCCGTTCACCAAACGAACGTCCAATCAGCGTTGGCTTTGAGGCGGGTTGAGGTGTGACGCAACGAGAAGCGCGACAGTTCAGTCTAAAGAACATGGCGGCTTCAGCCGATGAAACTAGCGTTAGCGTGGCTATCGAGCAAGTTTTATCGGAATTACAGAGTATTTCTTCCTTGAAAGAAGAGCAAAACACTGCTCTGGAGGCCTTTCTTGTTTTTGCTCTTCTCCCGACTGGTTTCGGTAAGAGCTTGTGGTTGTGTTTTTGTCGTCGCTGTTAGTACGTCATATGCTTCGTCGATCTGATTGGTTTATTTGGCTCATCTAGGCCAATCAGCTAACCAGTATTTTCGCCCCTTCCCAAAATTACTTCAACGGAAGGTTTCCAGATGGATATGCGAAGCAAATCCATCTGGCGGAGTCAGGTTACAACATTATGACCATTTGCCTGATAATGTTTTGATTTCCCCTCTTCCCTGCCAAAAGAGCCCTGAAACCTCGATGCATAGACCCCAGAAGGTGTGGTATGGTATGAGGCACCCGCCTGAAAGCCGGGGTTGTTCTCTGGTCCCCACTGTTACCTCCTGGAGGCACAGATGCTGACCCACACACAAGGAGATGTTCAGACTCAGTCGCCTGGGCGTCACAGTTTTTGCCCTTTTCAAACTTAAAAATCCTTATGATGGCTCATTTGTTTTGGTTTCTAACACATACATCTTGGCACATTAGGTGCCACGATGGAGCGTTACTCAGTGTAATTCAATCCCCGTATTAGTGGCTATGATGGTATTGCTGATCGATGTCAGACTGGTGTGCCCTCTCTTCCAGACCTTCTCCAATTAATTACTCTGATTCCAAAGCTTTTTTTTTTTCTTCTCCAGACCTACAGATGTCTGTTTCTTCAAATTGTCACCAAGGTGCTCGTTTTGCTGCTCAACTTTTGTACATCATAAAAAATAACAAAGGCAACACTGCGCCTGTAAAGGGATTCCTGAACGTTGCCAGGAGGTTGTGCAGCTCGGCTTTTTTTTGTGTCTCTTATGCTATAAATGACTGCGTTAACTTTGCCACATCTGCAGGTATTGTACCCTCAGGATTTATTCCTGCGCTTGTGTGTTCTGCTCGTTTTTAAACGTGCTTTAATATGAGATCCGCTCGTTTCTAATTGCAGCTCAGGTGTGAGTTTGTCGGGTTCCTGCTGAAGGTGAGGTGAAACTAGGAGGGAAGCTGATGCGCCTGCAGCTTCATGTTTGTGTGCGGTACCCGCTGCCAGACTCCAGCTGGGAGCGAGATCCTGATTGCTTGAGGCGCAGGTGTGAAGGTTCAGAGGAAAAGGGAAACAAAAAAACAAACAAGAAGAAAAAAATAAAAAATGCGGCTGAGCCAACAAATTCTGTTTCAAGAAAAATAGTTGACAAACTTTTCACTGTACTGACAGCTGGAGTGTCCATACCTATATACCTATGTATGTATGTATGTATGTATGTATGTATGTATGTATGTATGTATGTATGTATGTATGTATATATATATATATAAAAATTTATTTTTCCTGTAAAGAACAATTCTGTTACAGATGGAAATAGTAACATTCATTCAGCACATAAAAATTTCACTTTTTCACATATGGCTACATTATGTCCACCAAATTTTATTATTTTTGTGTGGATTTTATGTGACAAATCTACACAAATGATTGCTTAATTGTGAAGCAGTAGAAATATATATATATATATATATATATATATATATATATATATATATATATATATATATATATATACACACACACACACACACACACACACACACATACATATATGTATGTATGTATTTTATGTGACAAATCAACACAAATGATTGTTTAATTGTGAAGCAGTAGAAAAATAATCCCGAAATAAAACCAAAAAAAGCAGAAGTGTGCCTTGCATTTGTATTCGGCTTCTGTAAATCAATACTTTGTGGAACCGCCCTTCACTACAATGACAGCTGTAAGTCTTTTTAGGGTGCCTTCACCACATCAGCCCATCTGCATGTTCAGGCTCAGATTGGATCCAGAGCATCCAGCAGCACAACTCTAAGTTTTCCTATGACTTCTCAGATAGATCAGAACAGCAGATTATGCTTCGATCTAACTCATTTCCTTGTATAAGTTGCTGTGTGTTTAGGGTCGCTGTCCTACTGCAGGTTGATCTAAAACTTCTAACAGGTTTGCTTCCAGGATTGTCTGCATCTTTCTGTTGCTCGGTGGTTTCATCCACAGACAGCTGAGTCTCTATGAGCTCTGCTAATAACAGCTGTAAAATATCCCACCACAGGCAGGACCACTTTTGCACAGACAGGAACTGACACCTAATTTTAAATACCATGTCCACTGAAATTAAAAAGATTTCAAAACCTGGATGCCTAAAGTCACAAAATCATCCAAAAGCAAACAAACTCAGTCACCATTATTTTATTTATTTATTTATTTTTAAAATAAGCTCCGATTTTCAGCTTTCTGAGAATGTATTGGTGAGCTTTTGCACACATCATATAGAGATATTATTGAAATTCTGTACATTTTTATTATTTATCTTTAAAAGCCAAGTTAGGGACTACTGTTGCTAAATATACTCTTTAGGCATAACATCTGAAGTATAGCCACCATGCTTAACTGCAGTGTCCCTAAAACATAAAGTCTAATGTTAATAGCTCCATCCATCTTCCTGTTGTCTCTGACCAGCATCCCTGTTCCTGCTGAAGGAAAGGGTTCCTACAGCTCCATTTTTCACCGTATCCGTGTTGCGTTTTGGGAGCTGGGCAGGGTTAGGGTTAAGCTGGGCATACACTGTATGATTTTTTTGCCCTTTTGGGCCCATTCTTCAGTCGTGCGAGAATCGTTTGAGCTGCATCGAGCGTCCTGCATCACTAAAATCAAACATGTTTGAAATTCAGTCGGCCCTCGTGAGGCGATCGTGAGCACATCCTGCTGTTGAAGCAGAGCTACGAGACGATTTTCCTCCAACCTCGCGCACTGCACATGTGCAAACAAGGGAATAATTCTCCTTCTTCTTCTCAGACGAAAACATAGGAGCGAAGAGAAGCACGGCGGCGGTACGTGTGACATGGAGGAGCAACTCTAAGAATTGTGTTCTGTTCTGCTGAGCCTCATATTTGCCAGCGAGCATCGACACTTCCGTGTTTTTCTTTTTCTGCTGTTGACATTTGGCATCTGGGTAGACGAGTCCGACATGCGGCATCTCTCTACGGCGCTGAGTCGGATGTGTGGTTTTTAGACGTACAGTGTGAGCAGTCATGTCGCATCAGAGCGTCGGGCCGTACAGTGTAAGGACAGAGATCGTGAGCAGTGAACTTTTAAACCCTGCGGTTTCGTCCTACAGTGTGAGCTGCATCTGAGACGATAGATAATATCGTCCAGTGTATGACCGCCGTTAACTGTTCACTGCGCAGCGTGTAGATGAAACCTTTTCAGATTTGGTTTCATCTGGTCCGAGTGTCTTCTTCTATAAGTTTGCTGCGCTAACAGGCGCGGCAAACTATGCTAAAGCTGTTCATCTGCTTGTTAACCTCGCAGATGATCAAAATGCACCAATACAAACACAGACACACAGAGATTACGTTTTAGATTTCAGTGCAATCAAGAGCCTTGGCCTTGTCATCTTTGTAAAATCATCAGGAATTAAACAACTTTTTTCTAGCAAAAAGAAGCTGACCAATCACAGTGAGTCTGTGCATCAGTCGCTACATCCTTCCAGCACCATTGAACATATTAGCAGATATTAAACATTGGTTTAATGTCCACATGGACGTCTTTAATGCAGAGGTTTTAGCCTTTTAAAGCTCACCCGTCCTGTAATTTGTGCGCGGGTCCCTGCTGAGCGCTGGAAGTGGAACAGCAGCTGCTTTCTGCCGCTCTCTCAGTCCGTCAGCTCGGTTATTAGACATCACTGGCTCACTGGCACTCTGTTGTAGAGCCACGGGGGAAACGACCGCAAGGACATACACGCCAGCGCACGAGGGACGGCGTCAGCGCCGGGCTGCAACAAACTCTCGGAGACACAAGCTAACAGATCAGAAGGTGTGGTCAGAGACGAGCTGCAGATCCTTTTATCGGTTAAAAATGGCCTTTTCTGTCATCGGCATGCAGACAGCCATTTTATTATCACAGCGGCATCGCACCGCTTCATTTCTATACTAGCGTGGCATTTGTGTGACTTTTGCAGGATTGAGAGTGTGGTGTCTGATTAGCTATTTTAGTTTGACCTGGAGTAACATCAGCGGGGTATAAACAACAGGTTAATCTGTGTGGAGACTAAAATGTAGGCTCTTTTCTGCTACTAGTTACTGACTGCTCCAAGGCAGCCACCAGCCACCATGCGGAGGAAGCTCACGTCAGATTGCTGCGTCCAGAAACTTATTCCCTCGGTTAAGATCCGAAACTCCATGACCCTAGAGGAATGCAACGTAGATTATTAAGCGAATCAAGAGTTCACCTATCAGCTCAGCTCCTCTATCAAGACAACCAGAGCGATGTCTGCGTTACTGCATGTGAAACCCCGATGCCTCTCCCTCTCCATACTGCCATCACTCAGAAACAAAATGGTTGGATTTGTTTATCTTAGACAGAGACTTACCTTGGACCCCCCCTCCGAGAACCATGACCTCTGGGAGCAACACAGATTGACTGACTAGACGCTCAAACGGAAGCCGCTCTGAAGGTCGTGGCATGAAGACGCCAACGGAACAACATCCTCAGCAGAAAACAAAGCCGAGACCCTGAACCCAGTAAATCATTTTAACAGCAGCACCTCCAGCTTGGGAAACTGCATATGCATTCTCCAGAAGTCATCCGGAGTGTTGCCACCTTTTTTAACCCGGAGCGAGCGGCGGTTAAATTGGCTCGTCTCTTCCCTCCAGACTAAAACGAATCGTCTTCTCAGTTTAATGGGCCGCTGACAGCTCTTCATGTTTCCCTTCTCTCTGTTACACATGGCAGACGGCAAGGGCTCCTCTCGAAATTTTTCAAAGAAACATCTCATACGTGATTCCCTGTTGGGATAATGGAGAGGCTCAGCAGGGATGTGAATGCTAATCCAGGGGAAGAAGGAAGTAACCACAGAGACGGAGATGTTTGGGTTTCTTTTTAAAGATAAGATGGCTGGTTTGCATCCGCGCAGCATCTGCTTTTAGCGTGCTGATGCATCCGATTATAGATTTATGCATTTTAAATATAAAAATAGTTCTTAAATGTATGTGTCGTTCACATAAATAGTCATTAACAGATTACAGATTTTAGTTTTTGCTGCATTTAAAGTAACATTCTGTATAGAAGGTTTCTTTTGGTGGGTATAATGTGACTTTTTACCTGCACACTTGGAATTTTAAACCATAACAGGGATGCATTTATAGATGAGGACAGAATAAAACCGTGCAGCCAAAACCAGATGGCAGTGATGCAAACAACAACCGATAAAATGCAATCTTATACGCCGCTGCTTGCGCAGCTGTCAAGTTGAAAGGATCCATGTGATCGGATAGCAAAGCAAACCACACCAAACAATCCGGCAAAATTTGACGAAAATTTCAGGATCCGAGGTGGAGATGATGGCAGCATTTTTATTTTGAATAATGGCAGCTTTAACAGAAAAATCAAAACATGCAATTTTGAGTTTCAACAAAGGTTTGGCTTCAGCTCCCTGCTGAAACCCAGCTCTGCCTTCTGCATCGCTATGCTGAGAGATCGAGACCAAACTGGGAGCGGAGAAGCGATCTGTCAGTCAACACATCTGCTGGGTGTGGAATCGAGGTCGCCGCGGAGTCAGACCTGGAGTTAAATCCGGGATGCACAGCAGGAAAACATGATTTAAATTGGACCTTTTAACAGTGCTGGATAAAACGCTAAAACAATGTGAAGTGTTCCGATTTCATTAAGGTAAAAAACACATCCCTAACCTTGTAATGTATTCATGCCCCTTCCACGTTTTTTTTTTCATGTTGCATCTCCAAACCTTAAATATATCTAATTCGGATTTCATGCAAGCGACCAACACAGAGTAGTGCAAAACTTGCATCGTGGAACGGACATGATGCATGTTTTTCTAAATAAAACCTGTGAAGTGATCTGCTCATTTGTCCTCAGTTCCCTTCACTCCAAAACCTAGTGCAACCTCCTGCCTTTTTCACCATCGTGCATTTTACATATATATTACATTTGAGTTCATGCTTGCATGATGACTGGAGGTGAAAACATTCATTGGATAGGAATAGTTTTTGTATAGAACTGTGATAGCGACTGGGTAAAGAAGCAATATTCATGAGCAAAGAGAATTTTTTTTTGGCTGTTCTCCTGGACCTGCACAGTCTGACTTTCGTGCGCGGCTCCAGGGGGAAAAGCCAGACTAACCGGAGAGGATCCTCACATCCTGTCATGCTCCTGCAGGCCCGTCTCCAGGAAGTTTGCCTTTCTGACTGAGTTAACCCAGTTTCCAAAAGTTCTTATAACAAGTAGCACCTAAGTAAATACTAAGTTATCAAAGTACAACTGTTGTGACTGACTTGTTATGGCAGCAGTAATGAGGGCCGTGAACTTTTTCAGTTTATTTATTTCTGCAGTGAATGTTTTTTTGTACTTACTTAAAGGGTAAAAAGAAACTCAATCAGTAGGGAATTACTCAAATGATGTCAAATTACTATATTTAGACGCGTGCGTTGCGGCCATCTTGTGGTCGTACAAGCAAGTCAAATAGTGAACATATCTGTCCTGAATAATCGCCTCAACAGACATATTGTGGCAACAACAAAACACCGCTGCGTTGGTATCTGCTGGAGTGACTAGGGTTAGGGTGATCGTGATCATATGAAGGGAGTTTTTTTCCATTGATTTTCCAAAACCCTGGAGGATTGCGGAGAAATGTCAGTGTCGGATACGAGCTTGTAACCGAGAGAACTCTGTGGAATCTGACCAAAGACACCCAGATGTGCTCTCTCCATTTCCTCGGCTGTAAGGAGCCAACAATTCAACGTCCAGACCTGAAACCAGCGACTGTAGCATTTGGGCACGTAGGCAACGTTTATTTGGCTTTTTTTCAGCGGCTTTTAAAGGTATACTATGCAACCGGGGTTGATTTTCCAGCGAGGCTCCCCCCAGAGGGCGAAAGTAAAAGTGCACTGTCATAAAGATGCTTATCTGTTCTGGTTTCTCCATCAAGCCAGGCGCGGTTGTTTTGAGCTTAGCAGACAGGCAAACGCAACGAAAAGTAAAAAAAAAAACGGCAGTACAAATAATGACTAACACAGTGAAAGTATGAACATCAAGCTTCCCGCAGCGCTATCTTGACGAGGCGGCCGCCTCGTCAAACTCTCGCTACCGCCTCGCCAACATTCAAAAAATAAATAAATAAATAAATAATAATAATAATAAAACTCGATATGCTTGCATGTTTATTTGATGTTAACACGCGGTTCTTTGTTGCTTTCGCGCGTGCATATAGTCAATGGCAGGGCAAAAACACATGGAGTTCTCGCCGTAAAGCAAGACCGACTCTCGCGGTCTTGCATGAGACTTCTGAGCCTGTGGGTGCGGGCCGAGGGCTCCTGCAATTGCAAGTACGGTATTTCCCCCACAGACCACCAGGGCGGCCTAGAAAACCTATGTTCGACCTGAAATGACTCATTTAATCATCCAAAACGGTATGGAACACATTAATTAACTGAAAAATGTTGCATAGTATGCCTTTAAGCTTCATACAATCCATGAGGGCTGTTCATGTGTCTTCAGTGTTGCATTTAGTTTCTTATTATCAACAACTTTGTGCGTGTTTTTCTCTAAAGTCACTTGTAACTTTTGTGAGTTGCGGTTTCTTGTGGTTGTTTCTCAACATACGGTCGCTTTTTTGGAGATTCACTTTTTTCAGACAGAATGCCCTTTTTATGGTTAATTCGCCGCGCAGCAAGAGAGCGGGGCTCAACCTCCCCTCCCCCCGCGACAACTATTTTACAAGCAGTGAAAGTCCCCGTGTGTATTATTACCAGCTAAATTTGTGCATTTCTGATGATTAGAAGCGGGATGATTGACTGTTTTTAAGTCTATTTTTTGCAATGAGCTCTATAATAAAATAAAACATAGGCCTATAATGATACATATCTTTTTTCATCAGTATTAGCTGTAAATCTAAGTGGATTCAATAGATTTATTCCTTACGTTTGATCCATTGTGAGAGAGGAGTAGAAAACATCTTCTACCATTCTACTAATACTGCTTTCTTTCCGCTCACTTTGAGCCCTCTACATTTCAACCAATGTTTAAGCTGTATAATGCTGGGTTTCTCGATTGAAGCAGGTTGAAATGAAGCTCCCGGGACATCCTCATCTTCCAAAATGATTAGTGTTGCGGTCGTTGCCAATTTGCACTCTTCCTGTCTGATCTGTGCGGACAGTAATAATGTCAGGCGAGCGACAGCAAGCAAAAGTGGCGACATTGTTGCAGAGTTTGCATTTGGTGGGAACGTACCTTTGGACTTCTGTTAATACTTTTCAGTATAAGTCAAGTATACTTCAATATACTATTGATATGTATATAAAATATAATTTATAAAAAGTAAACTACAAGTACACTGAAATTGAAGTATGTAGTAAGTGTACTCGTAGTACACTTATTTTTGTCAAAGGCTGACTAAATGCAGTGCTCTTTATTTCATACTGGGCGTTACCAACATTTTCACCACTTCACGTCTCTTATGAGAAGTTACTGATATAATCTATGATGCAAACCTATAGGATCCAACACTGATAACCGGCCCGGGTCTACCTGAATCAACATTTTCCTGTTGGGAACCTCTCCGTATGATGGATAGAAGTTCTGATCTTAGATCTCCAGCACCTCCTTTTCTGAGCTGCTTGACACTGGATAGCTTTCAGGATTTCTGATTTACTGCCTGTATTGAAGTCGTTCCACCCGCATGCTTCACACCTTTGAAGAACAATCACAGCAAATGCCTGATCAATACGTTTTCTGTGGAGCCTCTCAGGGACAATAAGGAGGTTCTGTTGAGAGGAATGAGCAGAATAACGCTGAAAACTGTAAATTACTGTGAGCATTCAGGTGCTACACTTCACATGCGTAAACTGTTATGTACCATTTGGATCTCTGAGGATGTAACAAGGAGCAAATCAGGTGTTGGGTGTTGGCTCCGGAGATGGCAATTGGAAGGAGAGTGGCTGAAAATGGACAGGAGATAATGAATTACACAATAAAGGAATAATATGGGAGAGTATATAACAATATTTAAACCAGTAAGGGAACATAATGGAGGTGTAACACCTGACGATTCAATGATTTGGAGGAATGAGCCATCACTGTGGGCAATATAGTGTGTTTAGAGAGATACTACAGTATTGTGCTCAGCTCTGGCCTATACTGAAGACAACATCTAAAGCTTGACAAAACAGGAGAAAGAGAATTTTGTTTAGGCTAGATAAGGAAAAAAAAATCTTATACAACACCTTCTCAGGAGCACAACATCCAAAGAGATTTTCAGAGATGAAAAGGATATGAGAGACAGTTTCCAAAGACAGGATTCAAGCATAAAAGGGCACCAGGTAAGGGCTGGAAAAAGATATTTAAAAATAAACGACGGATGGAAAAGAAGAAACTCCACAGAGTGTAAATTAAAATGAGGCCTGGCTGACGTGTAAACACGCTGACTACTCTGTGGCTTGTCTCACACCTGCACTGCAAAAAGGGAACTAAAAATAAGCACAATTTTCTTAAAATCAGTATATTTTTACTTGATTTGAGCCGCTGCATAAGACTATTTGCCAATTGAATGAGAATTTCTACCCCTAATGTAAAATAATTAGACATCCCGTGCTCGAAATAAGATGATAGAGATGAATTGTTCTTAATTTGAGTGCAAAAATCTAATTCAATTGGCAAATAGTCTGATTTACCAGCTCAAATTAATGAAAAAGACACTAATTTCAAGAGGATTTTACCTACTTTTAGTTCCCGTTTTGCAGTGCGTGTGGTTCTTCCTGCACATCATGAAACTGTAAAACAGCCTGAGTCCTTTTTAATTCCTGTCAGAGTTTTTTTTTTTTTTTCTCTCTTACCTGAAGATCACTTCCAGCGTGTAATCATTTCTCTCCTGGGCCAGCACACAGACAGTCAACGCTTTTATCAGCTGCAGACTGGACTGAGGCTCTCATTTCAAAACAGTTTCACAAGCTGCTTCAAAACACAGCTGCTCGAAAGGGAATGCAAAGCAGAAAGTTAGCATTTATCTTCGCTGCACTGGCTGGTTGTTACAATCAGGACGGATTTTATGGTTTATATAAAGCTCTTTAAGGGTCCACCAAGTACCCTCAGTCTGGTTGTACATTTCTGATTACCCCAGGAGTCAGAAGCTAAACATTTTGTTCCTGGCCTCCATTAAGACTCAAGGATAGTTGAGAAATGGAAAAAAAAAGACAATCAAATCTTTTTAAACAGCTTTTTTGATCTCTTAAAAATGTGCTCTAATTTAACTTTAAAATGTGCTCAATGTTTTTTTTGTTTTACCAATTTGTGTGTGTGTGTATATATATACATATATATATATATATATATATATATATATATATATATATATATATATATATATATATATATATATATATATATACTACTAGGTGTTATTGATACTTATTGTTCCTTTAAGGCTTTTAACAGTTGATTTAAACTGGTCCCTCATTTTTTATGAGCAAACATTAGGTGCAGTAAAGATATATTGTTTGAGGGTTTTTTTTTTTTTGGTAAATTACACTAAATCTGTATAATCACAACGATATGGTGTTATTCCCTCTCTTTCTCTAAAACTATTGCTTTGATAAAACTTTTCATTTAGTTTCAACCTGCAGTCCTCTTGTGCTCACGGCTGCCATCACTCATTGGGACTCTGATTAAAATGAAAGGAAGTTATGCTTTCTTGGTAGGATTTATCTGACGTTTGCCTTCGAGAAGAAATTATGAAGAAAATACGGCACGCCCCAAAGCTGATGAAAAGACAAGACAGAAACTGGTTTGGGAAGATGCATACCCCGACTATCTTAAGAGATATTCAACATGTTGGATTGTCTTGACCCGACATTGCGGCGTGTGGGGCAGCCTGTTGAATGTGACGTGTATCCAATCAGAAAGCAAGGTGAAGGAAAACTCGAGGAAAAAAGCACAACTCATCGCCATATCATAGTGTAGCAAACGTAGATTAATATATATTGAATTTTTCCCACACCGCAGTAGGTTTAAGCAAACATTCAAAGTATTAAGCAAAAACTAGACAAAAAGGAAAGGAAATGTACGTTTTAGAGTCCAGAGCCAAATCTCTGAGGCCATCTGAGGACTGTCATCAAAATTGGTCCTTGGCCGCACAAGTGCACAAAACCATTTGTGTTGAATGAAAAGGGATTTACAATTCTAAACCTCTGTGTGTGTGAATGGATGGCCATGTGAGTGCAACACCTGCAGCCTTAGTTTGAACAAAGATCCCATCATCACTGACAGTTTTCAAGGAGATCTGAATTTATAAACGGCTCAACTATTCAGTCAGAATAAAATACAAGGACATGCAGCCGTTGCACATTCCCGACAAGAAAAACCCGCAGCAGAGAGAGAACTTGTTCAGCCTGAGCTCGGTTTATTGGCATCTAGTAGAGCGGCTCACCGCCGAGCTGGAGCTGTGAAACTGTGGCTCGATTCCGGTTAATCAATTCTTCTGCACATGCCTGCAAAGGTTTGGTGCAGCTCATCCAAACTGGTGTGCAAAGCGTATCCGCGAGCGTCTGATCGATGATTTCAGGAAATCAGTAGACTCAGTGTTGCCTGGCTGGAGCTCAGATAGAAAAGCCAGTCATAGACACAAAAAAAGAGATGAAATATTTTGAAATATCAACTTGAATACGGAGTTAAAGGCAGTTTAATCTAGATAAAAAAATACATATTTATGAGAAATGTATTCATGAGCAGCACTTGAACTGTATTGCAGGAGGAGAATAATCTTTAGTCCATAAATGATCCAGTGTTTCCATTGCTGAAGAAGACGGTGCAGAAACTTGTTTACTTTGTTAAACAAAAATCACCTGCACTATTGGCAATCTGTCCAGATCTTTAAAAAATAAAACTTGAACAGAGATGGACCGGACTGCAAAACCTGACATAAAACTGCATAGCTTCAAATCTGCTCTACGTTAATAAAAACTGCGACTAAATAAGAAATAATGGATATCAGAAGAGAAAGCGCAGCCTCCACTCAGGTGTCACATTTGTTTTCTTGCATTTTTACTTATTGATGTCTTTATGAGCACATGTTGACCGCGTATTTAAACATTCAGCAGTTCGGTCGAACCCACTGCAGCCCGGCTGGATAATAAACAGAACTGATGGAGACCTTCTACTCTGGCTCCAGTAAAATAATTATGAGAGAAGCTGGAATCTTTAAAAAAAAAACAAAAAAACGAAAAGCAAAAAAAAACCCCCAAAACAATGAAATATTAAAAAAGTGATTTAATTCACTGAAACATCCACGAGTCTGGTTGTGGAGGCCAACGTTAATACTCATCCCGCAAGTCATGCGAGCGTTTTCTTTTCCTTGTTTCCGTATTTTCAGAGGGATCGAAAGTAATTAGACATGTAAAGTTTGTCTTCTCTCAGCCCAAATGTGATGCGGTGCATGCGTTTATGTGTGTGTGTGTGTGTGTGTGTCTGTGTGTGTGTGTGTGTGTGTGAGCTTGTTGTTGTCTTGCAGAGCCCGGCAGTCTGCTGTCTGCAGTGGCTCCGCGGTGTGTTCAGATGAACAAGGAGTCCTTGGAGATTTGAGTTATCTCTCCACGTCCCTCAGCATGAAGCCTCTGGGGGGGGGGGGAGCAAAGAAGGGAAGAGGCAGGGGATGCTTCATCAATAATTTAAAGTGCGACACGGAAATCTGTCCCCGGTGGAGTTTAGTGTGTTGGGAAAAGTAGGTTCCCGCCTGTCCACGGTTTTAAAAAGCTGGAGCCCGGATCGACAGAGGGACAGACAGACTGTTGAAGGGGGAGGCCGAGGCGAGGGAATTCAAGTTTCTGCAGAAGTCGGAGCAGCTGCTGCTGCTGCAGAGATGAAAACGGGGAAAAGATGGAAGAGAAACAAAGCAGCCGAACATCGAGAGAATTCAGACAAAACAATGCAAATATTTTGGCTCAATGTGAATGAAGGAGGCGTAAAATACACTGCAGCTGCACTGCATGTCTAAATATATTAAAATATTACCAGACTTGTATTCCTTAAAAGAGATTTAACGAGTTTGGTTACATTAATCTCCTCGCATTCGGGAATATTTGCATTCATCCCAAAACTCAGGCTGCAGTCAGACAGTTTATACACAACTGGGAATAAAATACATGGTTTTTCTGCAATGGAAAAAGAAGATACTGCGTGAAAAGATCCCTATCTGAGTACAGAACCCATCCTAGACAAAACTGCTCCTTTTGAATAAACAGGTTGCTGAGTTTTCACCGCTGTTGCACAGACATGCTGTAAAGTTTGAACCACTCAACAAATGGTACCGTTTAAACAGAAAAGTCTTCCTTTTGTTTGCGAAAAAAACACAAAAAGTGACCCCTTTTATGCAGATTTCCAGTAAAGCTTCCATGTTGAATTTTCCCAGAGAACCACGGTCCTTTTCTCCAGCCTACTCAGAATCTAAGGCGTACCCACAACAGCTGACTTGGACTTTAACACCAATGACTCGATACTTGGATTGGACTTGAACCTGTTTGCTTGAACAGACTTGATATTTTACCCACAATCTAAAGCTTAAGACATCTATCATTTAAAGTGTGCACCATTAATTCATCTCACTCAGTCAGTATCTCAGAAAATCTGTCTCTTTCCCAAATCTGTACGTATGTCTGCTTGAGCTGCAGCGCAGCCAATCAAATTATCCAGATTTTTAAACAAGGAAAAGAAAATGTGAATATGAAGTTCTGCTGTTGCATTCTTCACTGAATATTCTGGAAAAATATAGTTCAAAGGAGGACTCTTCTTGATGCTTAGTTTAATTTTACTGTTTTGTAAGGTCAGCTGCACTGGTCTCATCACGTTTTGAGATAAGTACTGATCTAAGAACACATGCTCTATTATTTACATCATTTCAACATTATTAAAGACTTGAAACGACTTGAAATTCGAAGACTTGAGAAATACCCATTTTGACATGAGACCCGACTTACACTTGGCTGGCCGTACTTGGGACGTGACACGGGACTTGAGGATAAAGACTTACTTAGGACTTGCAAAACAGTGACTTGGTCCCACCTCTGCTCAACAGATATATATTAATGAGATCAGGAATTTCTTTCTGATCTTGTCTGTTTAATTCAAAACAAAGAAGAAATAAGGAGAGCCCAAACAGTTTTCAGAAAAGACTAAAAACAGAAGTGCTGTATTGTTGAAACACAAGAGAAAATGGAAACCAGTGGATCAGAAAGTGTCTGCAGTCGTTAGAGATGGCTCCCAAAAACCTCCTTCTCCTGATGGATTCTGACTCAGCAGACGTTTCACTAAACAGAACCATGGTGACATAAGTCTTTGCAACGTCAATATTCCAGGATGTTTCATTTCAGGCTGGACACAATCCTCCGCATGATGTGTACAGCCAAAAATACTCTGTAAGTGAATACCGGAAACCAAAAAAACATGTATTACTGGCAGCAATGCGTATAACTTGTTCCAATAAAAATGTTTGGAAAGGTTGAAAATCAGTTTTATGGACAAACTAGGCCCTATTTTCTACCTGGAAGAGAGTCCAAATGTGTAAAAATGACCAAACTGGCCAGATTTTGTTGCCTCTTGTAGGACACTGTTGTCATAGTTCCAACAAAAATCTTAATTTTTTTAAGCATTAAATGCTTTAGTAGCTACCTTTCGCTAACACTGAAAGGCCTGTTGACAACTTATTCCAGTCAGTCGTTTAGCCGGGTAGATTTTCTTATTGTTTCAGTGGGAAAGAAATCAGATTCTAACAGCCGAACATCAGAACTTAAAGCCAAGTTCAGTGATCAAAGCTCTGAGTCAGAGAAGACATTAGCTGAGGTCTGGTATATTTATTTAGGTCATTACTCCAGATTCAAACTTCAGAACATTTTGCAGAGCCGTTTTCAGAACATTCAGCAAGGCTGTACAGCTAAAGCACAGCTAAAATAAATCTGTTTCTTCATCTGGGAAAGGTACTAGAAAACGATTACCCGGGTCACAAATCAATACAACTTCTGTCAGACTGTCTCGTAATATAATGTTTGAAAACAGACCCTCGGAGTCCTTTTTATGGGAGGAAGGTCTCCGTTCTGCAGAAAAAAAAAAAATTGCACAGATTTGATTTGCTCCCATAAAGATCGTCAATATCAAAGGTCGCTCCCTGCTATACATCACATGCGCTCAAAGCTGCTTCTGAGGCGCATCGCTGGAGAAACGCTCAATCGACACAACCGCAGCTCTCCGCCAAACGCACTGACTGCGCCCATTGTCCAAGAATCTCACCAAGATATGAGCTCAAAGGAGCCTTGAAATCTCTTGATCGTCTCTGCTCCCTCAGCTGGGAGCGGATGAAGGAGATTCCCGACACAGGGAGACAGATCACTTCCCCCACGCGCGGCCGCCTTTTGGTGTCCGAGAGGAGTTCAGATTAGACCCGCCGCTTTTCTGCTTAGATGCATCACAGGGGGAGGTATTAGATCACGGCAATGAGGCATTACAGGCTGCATGGACTAAACACCTCAAGGTAGTCGTAAAAACCCCTGAAAGCCAGCTACAGAAGCCACTGAATCTGCCGGGTCCTTCAAGGGCCTGATAAGCAGAAGAAATACATGAAAACGAAAGGAGATACCCGTTGACTAAAGTGTGTAAAAGCTTGTAAATTTCATCCATCCATCGTCTACGGCCCCCTTATCCTCGAGTGAGGCGGGGGACCGGGACAGGTTGCCAGCACATCAGAAGGCAACACAGAGACACACACAAGACAGAGCATGGTGCTTACACACACACACACTCACTCATACTTAAGGGCAATTTAGAGAAAGCAGTGCACCCAGCAGTCATGTTTTTGGACTGTGGGAGGAAGTACCTGGAACATGTGAACTCCATGCTGTCTTACATGCTGTAAGACTCCAGGTTGGGATTCAAACCCAGGACCCTCATGCTGCAAGGAAGCAGTGCTACAAACTGCTCCACTGTGCTGCCCAGCAGATATTATACAAGTGAAAATAACTAACAGTATGTAAAGTCTAAATACGAAGATGTTGGTGTCTTTGCAGAGAAAAGATTTAATGCTGGTATGATTCCTGTCCACCCACAGAAAGGTAAAAATATTAATATTCCACACAAGCCATTTAAAAAGCCCCCCCCCTCCCCCAACACACACACACACACACTGACTCACAAATTATCATCCTATATTAGAAATAGGATTTTGTATTTCCACTGTGGCCATGAAACCTTTGGCCTTCAACAATTATTCTAAATTAAACTTGTAGTGGAGAAAGTTTTTTTCTAATTTGTTTGAACGAGGAACCTATTTTTCTTTGCTAATTTCGTACATGAATTGACCACATCAAGTAGAATTGGTAACGAGGACTGGCATCTCTGGCATGATAAGTTAAGTGGGGCACAAAAACTCAACACCTAGTAGCAGCAACTGTGTTTTGTGATGCATACAACCTGACTTCAATCAATATTGAATAAAATATAAATTACAATAAACCAACACACTAGAAAAAACGTTGTATACAAGCTAAGTGTAATAAAAATGTTATACATAAAATTACAAATAAAGGCTCACTCATAATGTTCATTTATTGAACAGAAAAGATTCACATCAATCCTTCAATGAGCCAGCAAGGCCAACCAACACTTTCCGGCAGAACGTGAACGTAACGTGTGCATTTCCAGTATTATGATTGGACGATCCGAGCTTGGGGCCGCAGGATTTGTGCCCCACGTCTGTTTACAGAGAGCGTGTTGAGCGTGCGCACTGCAATTTCAGATGTTCGTTGGTGGGCTGGCCCCAATAGCAAGGCACCTCTAAAGGATTTAGCCTGCTGAGCTTGTCAGTTTTCTGGCCGACTTAGATATATAGACACATATGTTTCTAACGATTTAATTGGTAAGGGAATGTTTTTTTTTTTTTTTTACAATATTATTCTATAAAGAAAGATCCTGTCCGATTGATTATTGTGAACATAGAGCTCCACAGTGATATCTGGTGGAGCCAGACAAAAGACATTACAGGCACATGGAAGAACATGGAAACTCCACACAGAAAGGCTGGGATTTGAACCAAGAAACGTTTGCAAGTAAATAGTGCTAACAACCCTAAATCATATCATATTTTAATTTTCATCACCTATTTGATACGTATGAAAGGAGTTCAGCTAATGTTGTGTTAACTTACATTAGATATTCTTATTTTACCTCATTTAGCAAGTTTTATCAAAGTTTCTTATAACTTACCTTAGTTTATTTTAGTTTATGTTATGTCAGCTTACTTTAGCTTAGCTTATGTTACATTAGCTTACTTTAGCTATTTTTTTTTTACTTACATGAGCCTGTCTTGTCTAAGTTTATTATAGCTTAGCCTACAACAACCTAGCTTATTTATACTTTGTGGAAACAGAAAAAAAATAAAATAAATTGTTTTAGCTTATCTTATATCAGTGTATGTTTTGTTATCTCACTTTAGCCTTGCTTATTTTAGCTTATGTTTTGTGCGATTTTATCTTATTTGTAAGATTTATCTCACAGTAGCTAATTTTGACATGGTTTATCTTGTTCCAACCATATCTTATTTTATATTTATTTAGCCCAGTTTATCTGTGCCTATCGTATGATACTAGCCTTTCTTGTATTTTTGTTTTGGCTCATTTTAAATTATCATCCCCTTACTTAGAAAAGTTGCTATAATAATCCATCCATCCATCCATGGGAGAGAGGCGGGGTCCACCCTGGACAGGTCGCCAGTCTATCGCAGGGCAACACAGAGACAAACAGGATGAAGAACCATTCACACACACACTCACACTTAAGGAGAATTTAGAGAGACCAATTAACCTAACAGTCGGATTACCCGGAGAGAAACCACGCATGCACAGGGAGAACATTTAAACTCCATGCAGAAAGGCCTAGGGTGGGATCCGCTGTAATAACATTTCTCTTTTTAAAAACTACAACAACAAAGCATTCCAGGCAGTGATTTCTAATGAAACCAATACACTTACTATTTCAACCATTGTAAAGCACTACATCAACAATTCTAGTGTTTTTATTTTATTCCCTAAAACCTCCACTAATAAAAGTTTTAAAGAAACCCTAATGCTGTTTGGTAAATCTGGGCATGCCTCCATCAAGCACGAAGGAGTGCACAGATTCTCTGTTGTGGACACATTTTCACACCCACACATGTATCTGCATGATCAAAGCCAGAAGTGATTTTTTTTCTGTCTCACATACGTTAGCTGTAATGACGAGGAGACACGATGAAGCCAAGAATACACACACACACACACACACACACACACACACACACACACACACACACACACACACACACACACCTACACACCTACACACCTACACACCTACACACCTACACACACACACACACACACACACACACACACACACACACACACAGTCCTCCTGTGGGATTAGTGTACAGATGAATTAATCATTGAAAGACAAACTTGCTTTAGGCATGGCCTGCTGCCTTGAAATGAATATTTCACCAGATAGTACATCTCTGTCTTCATCTTTCCCCCTCTCTCTCTCTCTCTCTGTCAGAATTTCTCGATAAATACATTTATTCTTTCACTCCTCAGGTATTCACTGCCTGGAGCAACACAGCACCCACAAACACATGCTCTCACCTTCATCTGCCACAAAAAGAGGACTCTTGTCACACAGATGAGAAGATGTTTCTCAGCGTGTTGTTGTGGCACAAGCCGACACTGCAGGGTAGCGGCGTAGAGTCAGGGTTCAAGGCCAGAGACGTAATTGTATCAGCAACAAGGCACATAAGCGCCCGTGAGTGTGTAATGAAAAGGAAAAGAGCCAATGAGGCTGCAGCGGTGTGCTTGGTATTCTGCTTCAGCGTTATCCGCTCTCTGCTATCGACGATCGAGCGGCGTTCTGCTCGGCCGCTCAGGCTGGGATGGAAACTGACTGCAGAACAACAAGCATCTGAACGAACATCTTCTTCCTAATGCTAAGCTCATGTCTGAATTTAACTTCCCGAGCATTTCTCAAACTTCCTCTGGCAGGACTAATTTTGTCTGTCGTCGACGATGACGGCAGAAGGGACAAATAAAGGAGTTCTCCTGTGTGGCTATGATATAAATTTTGAGTTTTCCCTATGGGTGTCTGTGGCTGCTTCACTACCGATGCCTCTTCCCTGTCTGAATATCCCCCAGTTGAAAGCAGCACTACGTCCCGCAGAGACGTTTCTTTATCTCCTTTGGTTCTTTCTAACTGCCCTCCTTGGCTTGGTCTCCAGCAGTGGGCAGCTGTTTACAGATGATAAACCCGGCACGATGCGCTCTGCCTGCTCTGCAACGACCGTATGAGGATGCAGTTAAAACTACTCATAAACAGCTTTAAGACTTTAAATCTGCTCCCCCCCCCCCTCCCACACACACACTTGATACTTAATTCTTTTTAAGCTGAGGGATGATTTTTTTTAGTGGGCATCACATAAAATCCCTGCCTTGGGTTTAGATCATTTCAAGTCGTTAAGAAATTTGCTTTTACGGCCTTTACCTGTAATCGTTTTAATGCAACATTTAATGGAGTTTGTTCAATAATTAATGATTTATCGGATTTTATATCAGAAAATGAAACGTAGCTGACTAATTTAGCCATTTTCCACGGAGGAATTCAATTTATGTGATAAGGATAATTAAAGAATCATATAAAATGTAGTGAGTGGTTTACATACACTGACCACATTTGTGGTGGGCGGCTGCAGATTTCAAACAAGCTTGAAGGTGTTGATCTTAGAGCAGGATCACATCTCGGTCTATGGTGGGCCAAGATTGCGGAGCGTTCCACTGGTGTTCCAGTAATTTCTTATAGATGACAGGCTTGGCCCTTGGTGGTTCCTGGGGCGTTTCCAGACGTCTAATCCAGCTTCCTTTCTGCTGAAGAGAATATTTAGGGTCCTCTTCCAGACCATGGCAGGCCAGCTGACAGCTTTGCTGTGACAGGGCTGTCTTTTTTCTGACTGGTAAGTTTGAATCCAAGCTTGTTATGCTGTTTTACATAGAGCTTTCAGCAGGGTGCAATCACTAGCCTAGCCAGCTAAAGGTAAAGCCAAGGATGTGTGAGTGTTTGTGTGTTTATAGGGGAGATCTGCTTATGAAGTGCATGAAACCAATCAAGACAGCCTTACTATCTCTCGGATGAGGAAACGGGAGCGTGAACTTAGAGTTAACCGTGCTGCTGCTCCTCTTATATCTCCCACATCAGATGTGGACAAAGATGCATGCAGCATCCAGAGGGGTCAGAGCAATGTGGGACATGCATTTTATCTAAATTATTGAGCTATGAATTTCTGTGTTTTTCAGATTTATTATTTCTACAATTTATTTTTAACATTTTATTGCAGACACAGGAAACTCTCACCTGTTACTTGCTTATAAGGCACAATTCAACCTGGAGAGACTCACACAGACAAAAGAGGCAATTAGAGATATTCATTGCGCTCGGACCCCGGCGGAAGGTCCTTATGAAAGTTGCGAAAGTCTATGAGGTTGGATGCTCATTTTAGGATTAGGATTAGTGAAGTCTTCCCCCCAGGGTCCAGACACTGTTGGTGGAGGCTAGAGGAGACGAGGAGGCAGGTGGAGCCTGCAAGTGTGAAGGAGGAGATGGGGTGGAGGAGGGTCGAAGCTCAGGTGAAGAAGAAGAGAATCCGTGGATGGAGAGCCTATTAAATAAAGTCTTGAGGGATGATAGGGTGAGAGCTTGACGCAGATTGGCTGGGGCACAGGCACAAGACGAAGCAATCGGTTGGTTGCAGGAGCGGCCGGGTGAGTCTTCCAGTTTGAATTTACGTCTAAACTTCATAACATCCCGCTTACAATTTATAGGCAGTCAACTCTTCCCGTTAATGCTAGTTAATATTTTAGTTCTTTGGCTATATATGAAACAATATTCAAGCTACTTTAATCAGACCATAATAATTACTGATGCCATGTCTAACCACTTCTTGATTTAAAGTCTTTATCAATGACATTGCAAAAGTCACATTCACAGTGAAAATAAGGTACCAAGGTAAAATACAATGTGCAAACCCAAATACTTAAAAATACATTCAGTTTCAGGAAAACGTTTTAGCCGTGCATAATATTTTGCCAACTTGATGAACATAGGAGTAAAGCCTATGGCATTTGCCTGTGCTAATTTGACCTTCCTCAATCCTTTAGTTCAGTACACCGCCTCATTAGTGCAGGTTTTTGAACCTCTCATCCTCACAGCTATCCCAGTCTTAGAGATTACTGCTGCAGCATGTGAGCAGCATTCTACCACACCAGCCATGCAGGTACAATCGGTGGAATCGACCTTGCCACTGGCATCAAGAATAGCCCAGGTTTTTAGTGGAACCACGCTCAGCTGCTGGGAGTGCAGAACCGGGGCTTCAACAGATTTGCATTTAGAACAGGAAGGAGGACAACAGCCATGTAACAGCAAATTATTTTGCTTACCAAAATAACTAAATAACATAAGAGTAATGTTAATGTTTATATAGTATATCAATGGTTATTGATAGTGTAAAAAAATCATTTCATTATCCATATAGCATCTAAACCCCGCCACCTTGCGAGCCAAAGAGGCTGGGAGAAACATCAGAGACAGGCAACACAGGAAGCCATTTTAAATGATGAAGCTACTGCCACTGCTGCCGGTACCGAGTGTGAAATCACGAACCCGACGCCGGACCTTTGACCAGACTCTAAACAGGTAATAACAGACAGAAGGCCAGACTGATCAGATCCTAAGCAAGTGTTATTGAACCTGCCACCGGACACAGAGCACTACTTGTCAGGATAACAAAGCCTTCCAAGCGGTACGTGTCATTCATTGTTTTTATTATTATTATTATTATTATTATTATTATTATTATTATTATTATTATTATTATTACTTTGTCATCAATTTAAATGTGCTGCGATTCAAACTGAAATGGTTTCATCACTCATTGTTGTTTTGGCTGGATGGAGCTAGTGCTAAAGGACCCAGTATATGTCATTTAACCATAATGCATTGCAGTGTAAACAACATGGCAATATCCGAGTGACAATATCTTATTTAAATTTATAAAAACGAAACATTTTACAGTATGGTTTTTACATTTAAACTAGATATTTCTCAAATAAAGTCTATTTTTACAACTAATCTCGGATCTCTTTAAACACGCAACATTTCTGTATACATCGCCGGTATAAAAATTAACTCCATTCATGAGATACAACGCAAACTCAGCTTCTGAGAATAGAGGTGGGCGGCGGGCGGGAGATCATGTAAATCCTTTGTCCAGTTGTCATGCTGATATGGATCAATCCCACTAATCCTAGAGATTGTTTTGAGTTGGCGAACCTTTGGAACAAGGTCTACCTTGCCTCGGTGCAGTTCATCCCCTTTCTCTTTGGTACAGTCCATTTTTCAAGCACTTTGATTCTCTATCTCTCGCAGCACGGTGTCCGAATCAGCAACTTGAACAACAGCTGTTGCCCTGTAAAATATCGACCGCATCCCACAATGCATTGCGAAATCACATGCCCTTTTCGAGCTCAATTAGTCAATCCTATGAGAGGTGTCATAGGATTGAGAAACTTCCATCCCGACTTAATAATGATCTCCGATAGGAAGTTAATGGTCCTTGGTCTTGTTGAGAGAAAGACCTCCACTCATTAAAAGATTTATTAAAACTATGAATGTATTTGACCTTGTGTTGATTAAAGGAAAACAGACACCAATATTCAGTCAGTTTTTGTCTTTAAGAAGCACTTAAGTTCAGTATTGCGTAATCCTTCCACTCCCCAAAAAAGGAAACATTTAAATTCATAAATACTATTTACAAACTAGTCAATAAACACTGTTGGATGATATTACCAACAGGTGTCAATAAATGACAACAGCTTCTGTATAAACTTTCTATTTGCTGGTAATTTTCGATCAAAGATCAACACTGAGTGTTTGGATTCGAAACATTGCTCTGGATCACCATCTGTTGTTTAAAACAGCTTTTTTATTAAATGAAGCTGGTGATAGCCAGACATATTTTCACTAAAATAACAAGTCAAATCCTGTGATCTATTTATATAACTTATCTCCCTGTGCTTTGAACCATTTCAGACACTTAGAACACAAGACCAGGAGGATCCAGAACGATATTAGGTAAGTCTGAGTCATACCTCTGGGTGGGAATAAACAAACTGCTTCTTAGCTGTGTTTTCATGGAACCAGTTAAGAACCAGCTCTTTCACCAGCCTTTGACGCTGGAAAGGCCTTCTGAATGATGCATGCCTTACCTACCAAGGCAACTGCAGCAAAACTCCCAGGTTGGTCCTGCAACAGGACTCGGCAGCATGGATTAGCGGGCAGAAAAACACGCTCTCGTAGAGTAGCTGATCGACAGTTCATTACAGAGATGCATCTTTAGATTAGCGTCTGGAGGGTCTTTTCATTTGGCTTCTTTGGAAAACCACTAATTTTCCCCATTTGTTGAAATCTGAAAGCAGTCTTTCATCTGTGACTCTACATCCTTTTGTGATTGTCATTTTGTGACACAGAACCACACAATGCTGATCCACAGCAGGAGAGCTTGAAAAGGCTTGATTGTGTTATTTGACATAGTCAAAACTTGTTTTCTGCCCCGTCAGTCTCATTGAGAGACTTTTGACGAATGCCAGCATGTCCCTTCAACAGTATTTGGACTAAGACGTGACAGCACAGTGTGTTTGTCTGTGGACAGATAATAGGAAGGTGCAAATCAAAGTTCTTACGTGATGGACGTATTTCTGCCCTTTGATTCTTTTCTGTTGAAAGGCTTTGCTGCTTCAATTTTTGACTGTAGAACTTTTTTTCTTGTTACAGATGTTTGGGAAACAACTATAACAAAGGTAAAAATTTCAAGTTGAGCACAATAATGAAGACATCTTGAAAATAATTTCTAAAATAACCAAGATGCTTGACCTCCTCTGGTTGAAAGACAGACTTGCAGCTGCCCAGAGGGAACATTCCTATTTTTTCTAGTAAAAAATAGGTAGAATAGACTGCCTGAAGGGGATATCCTTGTGTTTTTTTCAGGAATTGTGTCAGAAAGGAGAAGGAGCTTCTTAGAGGACTCTGGGAAGCAGATGAAGATATGATGAGGGGCTCAATTATCTGTGAGAATCTTGCCGTAGAGCTGCTGTTCTTTTACCATATTACCAGCTACCCAATATCAAAAGTATAAAAAGGAAACTTGTTTTTATGATTTCCTGAATTTGCCCTCCTGGTCTCACCGCGTTATACATATTAGGACCAAGAACAAAGTGCTCAGGAATGGGTTGATAGCAGTGCTGCACCACATAGCTCAAACATATGTATGTATCTTCATTGCAATATTACTATGTGCAATATTGATATTACAAATTACTTTCTGGAATGCAAAAATAATTAGCTAATATATTTCAAGTGTCTAGGAATGTCTTACTGCAGAAGACCCCCCCCCCCAGAAAAAATAAATAAATAAAAATAGATAAATAAAAAGATTACAGCACACAAAATGCTAAGGGGCACAGAGGGACTGCAGTATTTACTGAGACTCTTGGCATTCTGTGATTTTCTTTTCTTGTACAGCCCTAGTCAGCAGTTCCTGCAGGAAGGAAAACTATAAAGCTATAACATTAAAAGAAGTCAGTCAGGAATATTTACTCAGCGGACTTTGTTTTCCCACTTTGAATACATCATCAGATTCTGTTAACATAATTATCTGGGCTATTAGATTATTGAGGTAAAAGAGAAATTAGTTTTATTCATTTGAGGACACATCAGTGTTGGATTATGTATTGGTACCATTTGAAAAAATAAAGAAAACGTATCCACACACCAGGGATGTGTGTTTTAAAATCTATTCTGTCGAGCTGTTACTGTTTGAGTCAAGTGGCAGTGCTGCTAAAATAAGTCAGATCGTGTTCAGTGTTTGCAACATTATTGTGACGTAATGCACACTCTCACACTGCAAAGCATTCTGGTGAGTGAGCGTGCATGCATTAGGACTTTTGGTCTTACTTTGTGCACCTGTGCGTGTTTTTGCCCTGAGGCTACTCCCACCTGTCAGTGTGTGATTGTCACATTAGCTCCTCGCTGCCCACTTTTATCCTTCTCATTGCAGTCAACGTCTCAAACTTTGCTGACCAACACTTAACTTCAGCCCAAGTTACTTCTACAAAACTCTACTCTCTGGGCTCGCTGGTTAATTCCTTCAGTTTAAGAAAGTGCAGTCAGTTGACTTGACTTATTTAAAACGTTTGCTAAGGTGTGTGTGTGTGTGTGTGTGTGTGTGCGTGCTCCTGTTTAGGTATCAAAGTGAGGACCTGTCTTTATGTGTCCTGTCTTGTCAGTGTGGCATTAGGAATTACTGTCTTAATGCCAAACAGAGCCCAACAGATTTACTTTCAGAGGAGAATTACTGCTTTCGCCATAGTGCTCTGCTTAATTTATATATGCAAAACACTTTATTAGTTTTTATTCTGGGACTATTTCATGTTCAATGGACACAAAAATGGGAAGGTAGAAGAGAAACAAAGGAAGCGAAAAAGATGAGACAAAATGTTAAAAGGGGGAAGGTGACAAAAGAGAGGAAAAGGAGAGAACAAAATAACATCCTCAGAATCTGCTTCTACACCTGCGGAGAGATACATAAGGAGAACAGTAAAACCAACTGATCAAGTATTACATGTACAAACAACCAAAGCCTTGATAACATCGTTGAAAAATATGTGGTATTGTTTAATACGAGATGTATAAAGTGACAGGGGCTTTCTGTATAGAAGTGAATCTGTAAGCACATGGATCCAAGCACCTGTAGATGTTTGTGAGACTGCACTTGTGTATGTAATGTTTATCCATAAGAAAAATGCTCAGTAGTGGTTGTAAGGAGCCAAAGACCTGCCCCCGAGAGTGCTGAGGCAGACACCAGGGAAACCAGAACCACAGATGCCTGAAAGGACCCCCAGAGCAAAGGGGTCCAAGAGGGACCAACACAGGGAAAGCTGTGTCCCCAACCCCAGGGAAGAGCAGAGAAGAGCCCAAGGAAACCTCCAACAGCCACAGTGCCAAAGCCCCTGGGAGCTGCAGTGACGAGCCCGCAGGATCTGCCTGCAGCCAGCAACACCGGAGTGGATCCAGTCATGGACCCAGAGACCTGAGGCCCAGGGGCACCCAGTGTGGCCCCAACAGGCCCAGGCCCTGTGGAGCAGCACCCATCTGAGCACCCAGCCACGAAGACCGAGGACCACCAACAGACCAGTGGGTCAAGGTGCCAGCCAACAGAGGGGAGCTGGGTGGAGGGGATGTCCTCCACACTTAGTGGAGACCTGAGATGTCCCAGGAGAGGGGCCACTAGCAGAATGCACTCCCTGACCAGCTTCAGAAGCCTCAAGTCCTGCCAGCGCACCAGAGGCCCTGGGTAGGGTCAGACACCTGGGTATGCATCAACCACAGCGACATACTCAACAGGACCAAGGCCCCAAAGGCCCATCCAGGACTCTTGCCCAAGGGTGGTACACCCCAGGAGTCCTGATACCCACACCCACCAGGGAGCTACACTGCTACCAGGTCAGTAATCCACATCCACCAGCACAGACCCCAACAACCCTCCACCCCAAGAACATCGCAGGTAGCCACCGGAGGCCCCCCGAGGTCCCCAAAGCCCCACCCCAGCAGTGGCCCAAGACCCTAGCGCCAAACCCACCAGACACCCCACTCTGTTGATCAACCAGACACCCAAGATCCAGGCACCCCCCCCACAACGCCCCACAGGGCATATCCAACGGACCTCCACTCCCACTAGGTGATGGAGTCATCAAAGCAGCACAGAGAGATTGATCCAAAGTTGATGCAGATGCTGTCTCAAGACTGAGAACCATTTGTACCAAAGGGAGGACACTTTGCTGGTCTTCCCATTGTATTTTGCTAATGGTAAGGTTTAAGGCTAAGGTGTGAATTGGTTCAGGTTAGGGTTAGCACTGGTTAGGTATGCACTGGTAAAGGTTTGCTTCAGGATTATGGTCAGGGTTAGCACATAGAAAGGATGGAAAATGACTGAAAATCGATGGACACCAATGGGAGTCAACAGATGGTCGTCACAAATAGCAAGGCGAGGATGTGTGTGTGTACTTGGAGTTGGGGCTGAGTAAGAATTTTTTTTATACCCCCTTTACTAATAAAGTGAGGACTTTAATGTAAAGTGAGGACCTGTTTTTGGTCCTCCGTTTTTGTCTGAGCTAGGGACAAGGTTTAATACTAAGGTGTCAATGAAGTTTAGGGTTAGCGTTAGGGTGAGTTTGGGTATATACTGGTAAAGGTTAACTTTAGGGTTAGGAAATAAAAAGGGTTGAAAATGGATAAAAGTCAATGGATGTCGAGGCGCGGTCCTCACTTTGTATTTTAAACAAGGACGTGTGTGTGTGCATGTGCATGCATGGTTTATATTATTGTGTTCATCCATGATAGGCTAGTGATCTGTCCAGGGTGTAGCTCTGCAACTTGCCCACCAGCACCCTGTGGTTCTGACAAGGAATAAGGATGGATGGATGAACTTTGATAAGTAGACGAACAACATTTTTTCTTTCCCTTTTTGAGAAAGAGGTGCATGTAAGCTCTGAGCTAAACTGTTGGGTAGAGGTAAAACTGCAGTAATACATCCACAGATCCCGTGCAGTTTCCCCTGTAATAATAGTACTTGGTCACCTGAATCATGATGAGACTGCTGATGTTGCCTCTTTGGAATCAGGTGACCAAGTACTCCACTCACACCAGGCAATGGCATATAACAACCCAGGACAGTGGCGGGTGGGTCATTGATTTGCATCTGACTGAGAATGCGCCTAGGAGGATGGGGCTCCATGTCCTTTCAAACAGCAGTGCACCAAGAACAGGTTGCTTAATTACGAGACACCAAAATGCGGTACCGCGCGCGAGCTATTTTTAGAAACACAACGTCACGATGACGTCACATCACGTGGTACACAGTGGGGCAAACTCCGGAAAGCAGCCGTTGTTTCGCTGTAAGAGACGTGCGTTAGCCTAGGTTTTACTCGGTAAACGACTGCTTTTTCCAAATCTGAGACCATGGTTTTTAAACATTGTTGCTATGGAACGTGCAACAGCGACTCGAGGTACGCTGATCGGCCGCATATGAAGGATGTTTTCTTCAAGACTGCCAAGGAGAAATGTGTACGCTTGGACCGGGGCGGTCGGCCTACACAACAGTTCAACCCGGAAAAAGTTACCAAATTCAAGTACATATGTAGCAAGCATTTTGTCGGAGGAAAGGGCACAACCGAAGAACATCCTGACCCAATTCCAGCGACATCAAGTCAAGGTAAGAGTATTTTGGTGGCCGACATGTTAATAAAGTAGCGCCTGCTACCATGACAGCATATAGGCTATCATGGTAGCAGGCGCTAACATGATAGCCTGCTACCAGGCTTACTCAAAAACATTTCAAATGAGACAAACATTAAACATATACCCATTCCTGGACGGTGATTGCAAAAAAAAAACAAAAAAAAAAAAAACGGCCGACGCTGCCATGACCGCCGCGCAGGAAAAAAAAACAAAGCTTACCGTTCATCAACTCGGCCAGTTTTCCAGTCTTTTTAAGCTCTCGAACCTCAAGCCATCGTTTGAGCTGAAGGTTGGTGTGTTCTTCCACAGTGCGACCAGTAAACCGTGCGCCTGGGACATCGTCTTGGGAAAGTTTAACGGCTGTAAAGTCGGTCATATCTGTTATCCGTGCGTTCTCTCCTGTATGCGTTCTCTCCTGTATGCCATACCTAAGCGGCAAAAGGGGCGTTGCTCTTGAGACGGTGACGTCACGTGCGCGGTACCGCATTGACAAAGACTCCTGGATAGATGTCGAAACGTTTTCAGAAAGAACTGAATGGAAGGCTAGTTGCCTGGATAACTGAGAATTTGCACAGGGCTAGAAGGAGCTGTTTCACTTTCATTCAGAAAATGGTTTATTGGACTTTGATCATGCAATGCATGTGTGTTTTGTGGGCCTACAGAAGGCTTTATTCCCCAGGACATTTTCTGGGTAGTGTTGGCTTTCTGGTCCCTAAACCCAAATTAAGTACTGTCAGGATTTTAGCCACAAAGAAAAGCTCATATCCGGTTTATCATTTGTCTCTGATCCTGTTTGCTGTGTTCTTGGACAGGTTTTCAATGTGTGGCGATTGTGAGGAGGATTGCTGGTTGGAAACCTTGGTGGTCTGGATGGGAGTCAGCTCTTCCATGGCGGAACTTCCCCTCAGGATTGAGACTCTGCCCCATGCAGAGGAGTTCAAGTATCTTAGTTTGTTGGTCGCACATCTGTAATGTTCTGTACTGGTTTATGTTTATTATTTGGTTAGGTTTTAGTGTTGTTTATTTGTGTTTTTGAGTGGTTGTTGAACTGTTTTAGTTGAACCTGTTTTCACCTGCCACCTGTCCAATTTAGCTCAGTCCCATTTCCAGCTACTTCTTTCCTTGTTCAGCTCCGCCCACTCTAGTAATTAGATTCACTCTGCTCACCTGTTTTCTTGCCTATTTATACCTGGTTCTGCCAAGCCATCTCTGCCAAAAGCTCATCATTGTTTCTTTGGTCCGTGTCTGCGGACCACAGCTATGTAATCTGAGTCAGATTGCTGTATCCCTGCCTATAATTCTGGACTTTGTTTGCTATTATCCAGCCTGTGTTGCCCTGGACTCTGGACTCTGTCAATCTGCCTGCCTCGAACGGGATTCAGCAGTAAGATTTTCTGTTTGCCTGTCCGTTTGTTCAACTATTCACTCCTGCAATAAATCCATAGAACATTTACATTTTGTGTCTGACTGAATACCGGGTTCACCCGATGAAATCATTACAACATCCTGGGAAGATGGAGCATGAGGGATTGATGGATTACTTTCCAAACCACACACATTGTCATGAGATCTAGATGAAGACTAAAAGAATGTGATCCAGGAAACAAGCAGCTGAAATGAGTTTCAGCTGGGACCTGGATTAGAAATAAGGGGAGTAGCTCCATCCTCCAGGAGCTCAGAATAAATTTGCTTCTTCTCTCCAGTGAAACCAATCAACTAACATGGTGTGGGGCTGTAATAAGGATGCATCCTCTCTGAGGTTTTGCAGCACTCATTGGAGTACCATTGATCCCTATTTGGCATAGGAATGTCTCTCCAAGACGAGCCGTAGAGAGGGATGTTTGGATTTCTGTCTGAATTTTTCCTCTGATTGTTTGTACTACAGCAACCCCCCCCCCTCCAAAAAAAAAAGAAAAGAAAGAAACAAGAACAAAACAAAATAAACAAAAAAACACCAACTTATTACTGTTCTAGTTTATGGATTTTTATTTTGAGATACTGAAGACTTTCAGCTGAAATTATTTTTCTCTTTTAAATCAGGCGTTGAAGAGGTGAAAACAAAAACCTAACTTTGAGGCACCCTGAATGGCAGAGCATCAGTAAACCTCAGAGTTTGGGATTATGTCGATATTTCAGAATCAATAATTCATTCTCTGGATTTGTTCTGCTCCGCTCTCTTTTCTCTTCAGCTGTGTCTGAATAGCTGTTTACAAGTTTCCATTAGACTGTGATAATATGTTGGGTCTAAAAACAGAGCCTCAAAAAGTAGAAGCCACTAATAAAAATCACTATAAAAAGAGCAAGCAACTGAGATCATCTGATTTCTGTCTGTAGAACAGACAGAATGGGACCACATCTTTATGCTAATAATCTAAATACATTGCAGAGTTTTAGACAATACACATCAACTACTTGGATTTGGATTTATGTAACTGAGCTACAAGACACTCCACAGAGCAGTCAGTTTGTTTCATGCACTCATGGACATGAATGTCATATTGATTTGGAGCTTGTAAATGCACATCTGAAACATTATCTGTACAAGGTGGAGGACTTATACAACATAAAGCAATGAACTCCGTGCACAAGTTTGAATTAGGAGTGGATCTTCTCCAATCCACAGTGTGAAAATGTTACATATTCAGTTGTATACAGTTCGTACCATATTTTATATACACCGTTTAAAAATACCGATATCCCATTTCTTCCAATCAAATATTGATCTCATAGTTTTGTAAGATTCTGAGGTTTTGAGTTAATTGGAGGCAAACCCAGTGGGATATTTTAAGGCAACCCTTCAAAAACACTGCTTCCTTGTGGGACATTGTGAAATAAAAAAAAAATCTAATGAAAACAGTTGAGATATCAGTATAAAAATGTGGACCTCTTATAAGTCTACAATTTCCAGATTCAATTCAGTTAAAAAAGTACTTTATTGATCCCAAAACGAATATAGTTAGCTTTTTGCAGCTTGTTGGCCTTTTTGGAGTCACAGGCTCTGACGGTGCTACCTTAACAGATGATGGTAAGCAAGATTGCACTCTTCAAAACAGACTTATAGAAGATATGATATTGCTGCAATAACCAAAGGACTGAAGCTTCTTGAAGAAGTACAGTCTGCTCGGTCCCTTCTGGTAGATGGCTTCAATGTTGCATCTCCACCGCAGTCTGTCATCCATCCAGGTGAATGCAGTTGTATTTATATTATCCCCCTACATCAACTTCTTCACACACAATGTAAATTATATTTGACATATTCATGTTTCTCTTGAAGTCTACGACCATCTCCTTTGTTTTGTGTACATTCAAAATAAGATCCTTGATTCCACACCATGTAACAACGGTCCACCAGCTTTCTGTACTCAGCTTCTTGTCCATCTCTGATACATGCTAGGACTGCAGAGTCACCAGACTTATTTTGTCTGATGTTTTGTACTACTCTGAGGTGTACAGAGGAAAAGGAAGGGTGAAAGAACCCTGTGGTGCTCCTATGCTGCTCAACATCTGGTTAGACACATGGCCCTACTGCGGTCTGTCTGTCAGGAAGCTATTGATCCAGGTGATTGTTTAAGCCTCCTAGACCTAGGCCTTTGGGAGTTTCTAACAAAGAAAATCAGGTAAAATGTTAAATGCAGAGTCGTGATAGTTGTATGTTTGCTTAGTCAGATGGGCCAATAGGAGTTATTTTGGCCCTTCATGAAGTGGTAAAGCATGGCAGCAAGCCATTCAGCAAGGAAGAAGCCGTTACTCAAAGCGCAACATACAAAACAAGAATGCAGTTTGTAAATGCATTTGGAAACAAAAACCTCAATATCTGGAGACATGTCCTGTGTTCTCATCAAGCTAATTTTTTTTTTTTTTTTTTACCCATTATGGCCATAGCTGCATTTGGAGAAAAAAGGAAAATTTGCGAGCCTGAGAACATCATCATGACTGTGAGGTATGGTGGTGGCAGCATCATGTTGTGCAGCTCTTTTGATGTATGAGGGCTTCCTCATGTCACAAATAAGATGACGATACGAAGAAAGAACATTATAAGGCAAAAAACAAATAAAAAATGGAAACAATTTCTCTAGGAATGGACCAACATTTCAGCAAACTACTGGGAGAATCTGAGAGAAGGATACCACACAACTTTGACAAAAGTAATACAGTTTAAACTGATGATCATTTCAAATAAAATCTCATTCTAATGCGTTTAGCCAATACTAATAGACTTTGGTAATCATGCAAGTCAATTATACATTTTTACACACTGTTGTATTCTGGATTTTTTGACTGTTGCAATGAAACCACTAAAACCGAGGTTTGTGAGCGAATAAATATTTATTTCTATCACCACAGGAGAGCAAAAACAGGTAACCTTTGATGTCAATTTCTGGTACTACATTGCCTGATTGCTATTATGTTGCAAACACATTCTTACATGTGTCTACAAAAAGGTAAACATTTTTAGTCTTAACGTTATTTTAGATGATCGATAAAACTTTGAAACATAAAGATCTATTTTATGTATTTTATCTCAATAAATGAAGACTGTGGAGGCTGGATATTTGAAGTATTCAGGCAACAGATGCAGCTGCGTTATAGTAAATCATTTACGAAGGGGAGATCATAATTCATAATTTCCTTGAAAGTTGCATCACTTCTTTTCAAACAGGGGTTTATATTTCTTACCCAAAGATCTCTGCGCTGCTCCAGAGATGGTGAAGCTGCAGCGGTTGCTGTTCAAAGCCAACTTCCAGCAGATGTTTTTATTTTCAGAAGCTTTGTTCTTACAATGCAGTCCCATATAAATCTATCTATCTATCTATCTATCTATCTATCTATCTATCTATCTATCTATCTATCTATCTATCTATCTATCTATCTATCTATCTATCTATCTATCTATCTATCTATCTATCTATCTATCTATCTATCTATCTATCTATCTCTCTATCTCTCTATCTATCTATCTATCTATCTATCTATCTATCTATCTATCTATCTATCTATCTATCTATCTATCTATCTATCTCTCTATCTATCTATATTTACATCTTACACAAAAGAAAATGCTTCACCTGAAAAAAAAAACAGCAGTCATTCTTATTGCATGAGCAGTTCACCTCCAAATTCCTTTCATGGTAATGCTACAGCTGCCCCAAACTCAGCCTTGTTCCAAAGAGTCCTTGCTTGTCCCCACCTGTGCCAGAGGTTCACGGTACAGGCTCCAACTCCAGCTAATAAAAAGTGAATGCTGTTGTCAGGCCCGATCAGACGGAGCAGCAGGGTGATGGCCGAGGAGAACGGGGACCGGAGAGTTTGGATCAGATGATCATGACGAGCGTAAAGCAGTTTGGTTCTCATTGATTTACTTCTCATTGAGTTAATACAGGCAGAGTTCATCTAAGCAGAGGATCAGGTTTGACCATCACATTGAACAAGCCCCAGTTTAGGTTCAGCCTGTTAAACTGGTTCTATTGGTCTCTGTAGTTGCTCCCAGAACCTGATCCTCACCACTTTTTTGACTTCCTGTTTACTGTTGCTAAGCAGCCTGAGTTCACCGCTGTCAGCAACGAACTGAGCCAGTAAATCAACCCGGCCGGCGCTCACCTGAAATTACGAGCAGCCCACATGTTTTCTTTCAGGCGATCTCTCAGAGAAAGTCTCGGGCAGCTTTGCGGTTCCCCGGACCTGCTTTCTGGTTAGACTGTTCTAATGCGCTCATCCACCTTAGTGAATTAGATTACTGAATGTTTATTTATTGCAGCACTCGCAGCGCTAAAAAGCAATCGCACAAAAGCGTCGAACAGCAAAAACGTGAAACGAAACAATGAAAACAAATGACGAAAAACAGCAACCTCCAGTAAAAATCCACACACAAGATAAAATACGAGAGGACTTTTTTTTTTACCTAAACAAAATCAGAGTGAAAGATGGGAACCTTAATAATCAAATGTGGCGTATAGGAGACGTATGAGACACAACAAAAGAGTCTGAGTGGGACTGTGACTCTCTTCTCCCTCCTTTAAGTTGCCATGTGGTCTTTTTCCTCCATTTCTTCCTTTCATCTCTTTCATTTTATGTTGTGTTGCTGCTGTCCACTTCAGGGACACTTCAATCACCCACGCTTTAGATATCACCGACGCTTGAAAGGCAGAAACTCACGGGCGATTCACTTTCAAGCAGAGTTCAAGAGGATCTCTCGATGTTTTTTTTTTTTTTTTGTGTGTGTGACTTTTTTATTTGATGTGAGGAATGGAGGATAAGCACGGAGCTGATACAGACGGCGAGCGAAGAGGATTTGGAGATGTAAAGGGAGCAGGAAGATTCTGATATAAAGATCTCAGTGCCCCAGGGAGAATCCTGATTAACTTTTCAAGAATCTGATTTTCAAAGAGATTGACATGATTGACATGTCTATCATTTTAGGATGTGGAGGCTTTGGTGTAAAGACTGTTCATTGGGTCCCCCCCAGTTAAAGATGAGAAACGAGCCATGTGATTTTATTTGGATTTGAGTTTCTAAGGGACCCAAATCTTAACCGCCAGAGGAGGAGATCAGCTCATCATGGACAACACAGAGTTACCCGATTTGACATACTGCCTGGGCCCATCATGGCCCCACATGGTCATATGGCCAATAGCATACCTGCATTTTGTGATGGGGACTACCTTGGACCACATCATGTATTTGAAGCATTAGCAATAATTATAGTATCAAAAAAAAATCCCAATTAAACTTTCCTATTTCCACAAGCGGCTATCGTTATGTTGGAATTTAATACATCAACATAACTTTTCCCCACAGAAATACTATATTTGGAATGACAAGGACATCTGTATTAAACACAAATCTATTTTTATGAAAACGTGGTTTGACAAAGGCATTATCTCTGTACATCAACGTTTCAATAAAGAGGGTAATACTTACTCGTCTAATGAATTTTTGACTAAATATAACTTTTCTGTACTGCCTAAAGAATTTGCAGTTGTGTTTGATGGCATTCCTTCAAGGGTGAAAATGTTGATGTCAACTTCTGTTCAACAACATACTGACTACGCGATAGAGCAATTATTTATTGGCAACTCTGACCCATTCTTAAGTAGGAAACCAATAATAAATACATTAGAGAACTAATAATAAGTGACCTGTTTCTTAATTTTTCTGGGATAATATTTACACTGATAGTTGTTGGAAAAATGTTTCGTTATTGCTAAAAAAAATACTTTATAACTAATAAGATTTGGGAAGTGACTATAAAGATTTTACATAGATGTTATCCGGTTAATATTAAAATTTCCAAATATCGCCCAAATGTAGACCCATTGTGTTCATTGGGCCACTTTGAGGAAACTCATTCCTCTTTTCCGGGACTGCACTTATACCCAAATGTTTTGAAAAGATATATTTGTGTTTATTAAAAGAAAATTGGAAATGGACTTACCCATTAACTTTAGAAGTATATTATGTGTTTTTGTCTCTTTGAACAGCTCAAATAAGAAAGTTTTTGTCATAAACTTAATATTAATTATAGCAAAATTCTACATCCACAACTGTAAATTATGCATATTTCTTGCCTTTATATCTTCATATCTGTCCTTAAAGTACTGTACCGATGCAAAAGCCTTAAATATTTTAGCACTCTATACTGATTTCATAATGTAATCTGCCAAACCTTTTGTTTGCCATCTGCCAGTTTTGTTGTTGTCTATATTCTTTGTGCTCTTACCTGCCTTAATCCTTCACTTACTTTGATATATTCTTCTGTGTAATGTGTTTTATATACTTTGTACACATAATTGTCTGAATAAAATAACTAAATAGATTAAACTTTAGGCCACCGCTTGCCATGGAGAAAGAGTGGGCGGGTGTGCAGGAGTTTTAAACACCCCCACCGAACCCCTAATTAAAACACAGCATAAGGGAAAATAAAAGGACTGAAACATTTGTTTTGTCTTGTTGTATATTTAATCTGAATTAGTTGGGGGTAAACTAATATGGCTTATTTGGAAGAGTGGAATGAGAAAGTCTCTTTTGTCTAAAAATAACAGCAGCATGACTCAGGTTTGCAAAGCTACATCTGAATAAACCATGAGACTTCTGCTAAAATGGAATTAGGACAGATGAGACTGAAGTACAGAGATTTGCCCATTTTTGGTCAAAGAACATAGAGCGTGTCAGTGCAAACACCTCCTTCTGACTGCCTAGCATGCATGTGGTGCACTGGGTGACGTGGCCTTGTTTTGCAGCCACAGGACCTGGGCACCTTGCAGTCAGCGTGTGGAACATGAACTCCTCTGTATCCCAAAGTTCTTCTAGAGTCAAATGTGTTGATCCAAACTGGGCCATCAACAAGGCAAGCGTCCCAAACACAAGAGGGAGCTGGGGTGGGCCCCTTAGTTCCAGTGAAAGGAAATCTAAATGCTTCAGCAGACCAAAGGATTTTGGACAAGTCGTTGCTCCCCACAATAGTTTGGAGTTAGCCCTTCCTCTTCCAACATGACTGCGTCAGTGCACTAAGCAAAGTCCATAAAGACATGGGCTCCATCCAAATACCCTTAATTATAGCTCCTAGCTCCTGTTCCGTAACCTTTCATGTGGTCAACAGTAAGAAGTCTATCGTGGGGAGGAAAGGAGCTGCGGCCTGCCGTATCCTTAACAGCATTAGAGATAATAAGCTGTAACAGGTGAACTGAATGAGCTGGATTGCATGGTGCCACAAAGGAGGAAAGAGAAGGAGAAAAAAAAATTATAGACATGAATGAGACTGAACAAGAAAACCATAATAAAAAATACAACAGGAAAAATCCTGAATATATAAAGAACACTGGAAAACTAAAGAATAACCTGACCCTAATACGATAAACGTCAAACAAACAATGAGCGCTGAAACCTGAACTAAAAAAAAAAGAAAAAAGTCAAGACTTAAAAAGTACAATAAACAAACAGAAAATTAAAAACTTGAAAAAGAAATCGTGGCAAATATCCAAATCCAATTTGTTGTGGTAAAACCACCTAGACATCGAGTAAATGTCATGAGATGACAAAGATCCTTACATTTCATCCAAAATTAAAATCTGTGAAAATCTTCATAAAAGTACAGAATCTTTCCACGTCACGTAATGTTTAAGTAAAGCTCCTAACGTGGCACGATGTGTTTTGTGGTCCATCATAGTGAAAGTTTGTCTTGCTACTTTAATGGATGCTTTCATCCAAAAAGTGAAGAGCAACTCCTGTTTTGCGGTCACACGACTCCCCTTGCCTCTGCTTTGAAGAACAAGGCCACATTTTTTGTCTGCAGCAACAATCAATAACTCGCCGATCAATAGACGTCTTTGTAGTTGACATGCAGAGCTGAACCATGAAACTTGGTGACAACTTTACCTGAAAAAACATTAACAAATTAGGTCAGGTATGTCTAACTTGAAAGCACGTTTCGTTTAAATTAAACGCGGCGTCCGTGCCCACAGTACAGCTTTAAAGGGATTGTGTGATCAGAAAACAGTGGCTGTTTTTCAGTCTTTGAAACCAACCATGAACACAATTGACTTATCAAGGAAGCTGGACGTGAACTGCAGTAATCACTGATTTTATATTCTGGTTCTAATTGCCTCGGGTATTTTGAAGATTGTTCCTTGTAGGACCGTTCTCTTTAAAATGCTCAGCACACCTGCTCGCAGAGGCAGGTGTCCTCGAGTCGCCCTTCATCCGGCAAATGAAAAATTCAGGAAATGAGAGGAAGCGGCTCCTTTCATGGTTCAAGCAGTGAAAATATCCTCATAATGAAGTAAAACCTGAGAAGTTTTACTGCTAATATTGCCGTAAAACTTTTAAAACCCTTCGGAGAAATGGAAAAGATGCTCCTCTGGACAGTTTAATAACCTGTCAGATGAGTGTCTTTCGTCTGTAGAAATTGAGCAAAAATGTATCTTCCTGGGAGGCGGCAGAAGGACGCACGTGATTACTGTGTGGAGCCGAGTGGGACGCATAATTAAGAATCTCTTTCTTGATAAAAGCGCAGGGACCACCAGCATGAACACTGAATATTGTCAGAAATCTCACCCCCTTCTGGTTATTAAAACAAATATTCACCCACGGATGCTTCTGCACATCTACAAAGACCAAGGTTTAAATCACCAACAAATGATGCTATTCACGGTAGTCGTCCCTAGTTGTTTCATTTCTTTTTCCATTATTCAACTCATTTCTCAGTTTCAGGTTACTTTTTATGTGTCTTTACAGCTTTTCCACTTGTCTGCGACTGTGTTATGTAGGTTACAGCTTCAGGAAGGAAACCCAGAAATCGTTCTCCCCGGAGACACTTTGCAAGAGGACCAGCAAAATGTGTTCCCAGTCTGGTAAGGAGATGCAGGGATGTTGGAGGGAGGGGGTTATTAGTCAACAAGTATATTTGCATGATCAAAGTTACAAGCAGGGAAAAATGGGTGGCATAAGGATTTTAGCAGGTTAGACCAAGAATGCCAGGGCAGAGGGCCGGGTTTTTGGGTTGTCCTCGATCTGCAGACGTCAGGATCTGCTAAAAGTGGGATGAACAAAGAGGTGAAGTTTTCCATGTGTGAGGATAGTATACAGAACAGAGCAACTCAGCCTAGACTGAATTTATAGACTTTTGTTGTGGATGTTTAACCGGAGGCTGAGTAACCAGTTCCTCTATCAAAACCTGCTGTTACTTGATAGTCTTATCTTCCATGTTACTTGGACACATGCCCCCCCAGAGGTTGTTGCACACCATGCACGCCCTTTCAGTATTAAAACAGCATTGCCCCGTGGCTGTGGTCTCTTTCTGTAGGATAAGGCTTCCTGCTACACAACAATTATTGGTTCAGAAATGTTCTAATGGGCACAACAATGAGTTTGAGGCGTTGACTTGGTATCCAAAACCCCCCAGACCTCAATCCAGTCTAGCATCTGGGGATGTGCCGGACAAACAAGTGGGATCCATGAAGCCTTTACCTCAAAACGTTGCGGACTCCATCTCCATCTTCATCCATATGCTGCCAGAAAGCTGAAGTCCTTTGCTTGAGGCAGAGACTGACTCCCAGCCCAGAGGGAGCAGTCCACCTTTACCTGTTAGAGAACCATGACCTCGAGAAACTGAAGTTTTCTTTTTCTTCAATGGAATCTGTTTCTCACTTACCTATACATTCTGTGCACCTTTCCATAGTTTTACTACGTTTATACTGAGTTTCACTAAACCATTGTCTACCTACTACTTTAAGATGAACAAAGAGGTTTACTGTCAGCCAGGCGGCATGGATGAGACTCTTCCTTTGCTCAGAGGCTATTTAGTTCCTTTTCTGTAGCTCTGTCTGTTTTACAGCCATGCTTTCTGCCCTCTGTAAGTCAAGCCTCTGTGACTAATGCAGTGGGTCCACGAGGAAGGTGGCTGTTACAGTGCAGGCCCCACCATGTGCCAATACTGCCTCTGTTTGTGAGGAGCCACTGAGGCAGAAAATGGGTAGAATATAGGAAGAGAGGAGGCTAGACAGATCCCTGAGAGCTGGGAGCGAGGCGGAGGGCGATGAGCCCAACATTGATGCACAGAGAAAAGGATTCAGATCCAGATCAGTATCGGCCTTTTCGATAAGTTCCTTATTCTTGACACACTAATTCCTAAATTTATTTTGGGTGTTTTTAAGACTTGAAAGGTGTTTGAAATATGGATGAAGTTCAGAGACCCCCAAACCTGTCCCTGTATGGATTTTGTAATACATTTATATTGGGTTTAATGTTTTTTTTTTTTTTAGATTAAATGATAAGAGGGTTGTGTACATTTTGAAAAAAAAAAAAAAAGGTCATGAAACTTACAGACTATCTTTGGCTTGCTCAGTTGACACGAGCTGGGGGGGAGGGGCAACAATTTTGGGCTCTGGAATAAAAATTATGTTTTGTGTGTTGCATTTTGGTTCTCAGTTTCTCCAGCTGATTGGAAACAGCACAGTAAAAAATATGCAAAAGAGTCTGGATTTAAAAGACGACGTCCAACTTCTAAAGATGAAGAGATGAAAACAGGAACAAAGTTCTTCCCTATCACAGTTTTCATGGCTTATATTTTGCTAACTTTGAGGCTTTTTTTGTGTTGAAATGTCATCTTTCATGTTTATTGCACTGCAGCCTTAAATGTAGATCAACGTATTGCAGAGGAGTCTCTTTTTTGCTCAGCATACGATTTAAAGAAAATGGATATTTTTTAATATTTTCCCCCATAAATGTTCGGCTAGCTTTATTTCAGTACAAATATTTCATCACCAGAGGAGAAGCTGTGAAAGAATCCCCCTGAAGTTATCGCTTTAAAAACCTCCACCGAGATTATTGCGGCTGAAAGAGCTTCAAGAGAGAGACGAAGGCTCGACGACATCCAAGAGCGTTCAGGAAGCTTTAAGACCTTCTGTCTTGAGAACTTTACCTACAGAAGTGCCACCAGTGTAGAGCTTGCTCAGCGTGGCAGCAGGTGGGGAGCAGTGCATCTGCACAGAGCGAGGAGGAGAGTTTTCTCTGTCTTCTATCCAGAAGAACCAGAAGATCTAAATCCCATTCAGGATCTGTGGTCAGAAAAGTTAAGTGACTCCAACTAAGCTGCATGCCATCAACAGCAGGAGATGGTACAACATTTTCTACAGTTCTTTCAGTTTTTACTATTTATCATACTGATGTTTTTTTCCCCCGCACTAATGTTTCAGATAATGGGTTTTTGGTGTGGGAAAAAGTCTATATTTTCATGCTCAACTAAGTCTTTTGTTTCTATATCAAAACAACTCAACAATACAATCTTTATATTGCCTGTTTATTTATGAAAACACAAACTTATTTTTTTATTTTTCTTGGAACAGCAAATATTCTGTATAAAAATACCAAAACATCATACATAACCACAGCGTGCTTTGATAACTGGTCAAATTATTAATTTTGACAATCCAATCTTAATTTTTTTGTTTCAAATAAACAACACAAATAAATGAGAATGAAAAATGAACATGGTTTTCAACCTGAACGTCTTACATTTACTCAACTTTAAACTCTTCCTAAGCTTACGCTTTTCCAGTATGTTTAAATACAGACCTGTATAAATTCAATCTGTGTGGAACACATGTTCAATATGTTCAGCTGGGCTAAATGTTGTCTTCTCTGCTCATGTGGAGCACCTTTGCTTCAGTAAAGCTGATAATGAATTATATCGAGCTGCTGTCTGCTCCTCATCGACTGCAGTCAGACTCACAACTGGCTTTAACCTGAGGCGATGAGCTTGGCTGAACTTTGAAACAAACTCTTTCCAGCACTTTATCTGGAAATATTTTCCTTCTCCTCAGCGGAAGGCCCTTTTTTTAACTTGTGATGAAGATGCAAGCTTTGGTAGAGCTAGGAAGCCACAAACATACATTCATGAACAACTCAGCAGGAGAAGAGTTGTAAAGAAACTGAGGGATCTAAATAACTGAAGATGATGATGTGCTTTTTTTTGTGTCCCAGGGACATACGTTTCTTTTTAGAGGGTTTTCTTGGTGTCTGTTCTCTGACATCACTGATTCGCCTGAAGCAGATTTGACTGGTGTGGCTTTTATGGAAGAGCGGCAAGAAGAAAGTTATTAAAAAGAAAAAAGCCAAAATGAAGTCCTGTTTGCAGTTTACACTTGGACATGGTGAGTTGGAGACATAGCAAACAGAAGGTGCTGTTGTCAGATTAGACCAAATTTAAAGTTGGAGACTACATAAAAAATGTTATGTTGAAAACTATTACCCTGAACACAGCATGTCCACCAATAAACATAGTGGCGGTAGCATCATGTTGTGGGGACGTTTTTTTTTTTTTTTTTTTTCCAGCAGGGATATGTCACGATTTGGGTTTTATTTTGATCTTCTCTTTATTTAAATCAGCAAGCTCTCTTTACATCTTAGTCACCAACCAGTCCTGTTCTGTTCTCAGTCATCAGCCATTAATCAGAAAGCTCAGTTCACATCACAGCCACCAGCCACAACCATATCAGTTTGTTAGTCACTCCTCTGTCACCAGTCACCAACCAATCAGTTCGGTTCACTTTTAGTCACCACTCTGATTTACCCTTCTGTCATTCTACCAGTCATCCCTATTCTGACCCTACATCTGTAGCGAAATAAACCTTCTTAAAACATAACCTGATTTTCTGTCTGCATACTGGATCCACCAGTATGGATAAGGATGTTGGTCAGAGCCAAGGAGAAGTTGGATGGAGCTAAACACATTACAATCCTGTTTGAAGCTGCAAAACACTTGAGAGTGAGACGTGTATTATATTCCTTTCACTTCATTATACATATTTAAAACGATTATATCTCTTAAATTGTTTGCCATATCATTTGTGCATTGTGCATTTAATCCAACTTATAGGCATGTAGTGAGCGAACAAAAGATTCATATCCAAATATGTTCTGCTTGACAATAAGTACAGTGCACTTGGTATAGCATCTTTAGATCATAACGTCTGTAAATAAAGCTGCCTTTTGTCTGACTTTGTTATTTATATAATTTAGCAGTTGTGTCCTGTTTACATCCTTTCAATACAATGACCCGTTGTCATGATGTCGGGCTTGGAGCTGGACCAGAATGTAAACAGGAGAGCGCGAGCCACAAGGTGAGTTTCAAGATTTAATGAAGATAAGGTAACTCAAAAAGCACAAGAGCAAAGTGGTCGGCATTACGGGGAGGAGTACTCAGGATGCTGGTGAGAGGAAGCACAACAGAGGGCAACACGGTGGAAGGTCTGATGCAAAGGAAAGGAACAGGCTGTTTAAATGGAGAAACGGAGACGAAAGCAAGGGGGGGACATGTGAAGGACATGAAGACCTGACAGGGCAGATAAAGGGGGAGAATCAGAAACACAAGGGAGGAGAATCAAAACAGGAGCAAGACCCTCAAACATAACTAAATCCATAAACGATGCAAAAAAGAACCAAAGACAGCACGATCAAAATATGACAAAATCCAAACACAAACACCTAGGGGTCATGACACCTGCTGTTTTTTGTAGAGTCAAAAGGAGTGGACCAAATTTAGTCGCTTGGTCTTTAAAGCAACTGAAAGCAATTATTGATCAAGATGTATTTGAAAACAACAGTTTGCTAAAAATGTGAGTTAAACAGCAGTCATGACTAAAGATGTCTGGTTGATTAATGACTGTTAACGCTCCTCTCAAAGAGTGAAGGTTTTCTTTTATCAGTTTGGCAACCAGTAAATTTGTTTAGCTGTTATAATCTTAAAACGTCCACCCACCTTCTGTACCTGCTTAGTCCTTGTTGCCCTCCATCTCCAGCGATCAGAGAGAGCGTAGTAGGGAACATGCTGGACAGGTTACCAGTCAATCACAGAGCAGCACAGCTGCAAACATACATGCCTTAGGGCCTTTTTAGAGGCTAATGAACGTAACCTGCATGTTTCAGGACTATGAAAAAAAAGCCAACATTTCCTGATGCACATGGAGAACCTGGTAGGACTTGGAGCCAGAACCTTTATAACCTCACAAATATAAAAAACTTTACTTTTGTTTATGCATGGTATCAAAGTAATGTTTTAAAATGTGTTTCTTTTTGGTAAGCAAAAGGCATGTTGAGAATTCAAGCACTTGTGGGGTCTAGGAGGGCAAAAGCTCAACATTGTGTTACCTTTGGGTCACTTTGCAAAAAAACCCAAACAAAAACAAGTTCAAATTAAATTACCAAAACTTGTAGTTGTAATATGACAAAATCTGGAAAAGTTCAAGCTTTGCAAGACACTGGAAATGATCAACATGGTAGGCTTTATTTAGATTTACATAGGTACGACATACAGTCGTTGGCACAGTTGTGGAACTAACTTCATTCACCGCATTAGCATTCTCGTTAAGCTTAGAAGCTGTTTGCGGACCGGTTAGCTTCTACTATATTGGGTTTCCATACCTGTAAGTACTCTAACATCATTCACCTGGTTCTCACAACACATCCACACAGACCTCTCTACAACAGTCACCGCTCTACGAAAGACGATTGTTAACGGCTGTGCTGTTTTCTTCTTACCTTTCTTCTTCTTGTTATGACGTAGTCCTTATAATATCGAGGAGTTTTCTCCCTGCAGCTCCACACCGCGCACATTTCGCTGTCTGTGCAGTGCGGAGCTGCAGGGGAGACACTCCTTGATCAACCGGCATCCGTATTTTGCTTTTGAACAAAGCTTTATTGAACACTTCTAGTAACAGTTAAATTAGCCATTACTTTTGTGAACAGTGTGCTGCTATGTGACGTTTTCTTCTGTTACATGCATGTCGGTCGCCACACAAAGATCACTTTATTGCTTTTTCTATGCAATGTGGTTGATTCTGTTTTGGCAGAATATGTTTTTGGCTGTGTGAGAGAGATAAATGTTAGCTTGATCTACACTGTAAGTTGTGTATATGTGTGTGAGTGAGTGAGAGAGAAGAATGTATATTTTTTAAAAGACGGTCATCTTAGCAGTTAGCTAAGATGGCTAGTGGCTGAGTGGCTAGTGCTAGCTACAGCTAATTTCTCTAACATTTTTAGGGGTTTAGCTTTAGCAAAGCTAATATTTTATTTAGTAAAACAAGGGTTAGTGAAGCTAACGTTTTGGCTAGCTATGCCCACCAGTAGTATTACAAAACAATAAACAAATCCAGGATCTTTGACATAACTCAACCATAGGCAGCTGCAGTAGTGATGGAAAAGTTAGGTTATCATTTTTTTATTTTTTATTTGAAGACTCAAGGAGCAAAGCAGCACCATCACCAGTAGATTTGGGGCCAGTCTGTTTAATTATTACAACACCTTTTGAAGTTCTGCTTCCCTAAAGTATCATGGTGACGTTATAGTCAATATTAAACAAGGCTTCTTCTGTTGTTATGTTTTTTTCAGGAGTGTCATTAATAAATATATTACTGACATCATGGACACTGAGTTGGAAACATCGAAGACATAAACTTTATGTCTTTTTCCTGTCTCATAACAGCAGAGTTTGTAATTAAAATAATGACAATTTTGATGAATGTAAGTAGAAAGGAACTGTGTCTCTGTTATTAAATCCTATTCAGTTGGGGTGATAAACTGAGCTAAAAAAAAAAAAAAAACATGAGCAAGCATGAATCTTTTCAGTGAATAACTTCATTTAATCTCCATCAAAACAAATTAACATCTGAGATGAGAAACTTTCATAAATGGATGTCTGGCACAAAAGCTTCTGTTTAACTAATTTTCCATTTTCATTACCTTTGGGAGGATCTGTGTTAAACGCTGGAACATATTCTATTGCTAAGCTGGATTGATTATATGGATAATGTGGGCTGGGTGATTACAAGAAGAAGACAAACAGCTTAGGTGATTTCTCACAAAGTGATATGCATAGAGGTACATTAAGTTTTCTGCAGCATTTTTTTAGGAATTGCATAAAACAGAACAATGGCAGGTAATTTTCAAAAAAAAAAAAAACTATGAAAAAGGAGACATTCTTCACAAAAACAGCCATATATCTAACATATTTTCCACAGCTTGTTCTGGATGAGGGCACGAAAGAAAAAGAGCAATCACCAGATCTCCGAGGAAGATGAGTCATGATTTTCAATTTTTTATTACAAGAAGCATTTTAAAGAGAATATAATAAGACTTAAGGGAAATATTATAGCTTAGACTAGCTATTTACACATACTATGTACAAACTCAAATGGCCATTTATTTCTTACTGTCAAACATTAAATCAGGTTAATTGTTTCCTGGTTTAGGTCAGCTAGGAATCCCAAAAGGATTTTTCTCTGCGTGACTCCTTTCTCTCTGAGTGGCCTTTAAGCAAATGTCACAACTAATTTCTTGGGGGATAATGACACCCTCTCACCAGGTTCTGCCCGCATCTTCACAAGGTCTTCTGCTTTTGTTCCACGGTTTATGTAGGAACTTCATAGCATAAGGACGCAGAACTCGCCTCGTTCTTGAGCAAACGATGTATGGACATTCCCATGGTGCTCATAATCCTGGATAATTGCTTGAACACATCTCAGACTTGTATTCGCTGTGATTTGTTTTTGCACCAACGTTATTGAACGAAACTGCAGATTTTTCTTTTTTTTTTCTTTAGGAGTGAAGTTTGAACTTTAAAGAGACTGCGTGTTTCATTGTTCACAGATTGTTGAAAGAATGGCATGAGACCAGTAAGAAGAGCTTTTTCTGACTGAACAGAACAACTCTGTTCTTTCTAAAAATAAATATGATCAAAGCCTTTCTGATCTAAGACGAGATGGGATTATTTTAGATCAGATTTAAACCTGCTCAGTAACAGTGCAGAGTATTTATATCCCTGAAACAGGAAAAAAAAACTTTTTGTTTCTTTTTCATCTCAATGCTGATGGATTCCATCTAATGTCAGCCTAATTTGTGCGACACTATTACTTCATTTGGATGGTAGGTAGGTTTTTCTGTAGCCAAAGGGCCCGGTTGGTCGAATTCATACAGTTTTTTCTGTCTTTAGATTGCTAATGTTCAAACTTCCACTCAAGTCAAACCAGGAGCTTAAAACAAAATGTGATGATTGAAAAATAAGGACCAACCAACTTGAAGTCAAATATAACAAGGCAGACATTCACTTGAACACTACAGTAACTAATTCAGTTTAAATAAGCTGTTCTGGTCTCTCCACTGTCTTAGTTTCTGCAGAGTCTGCACCTCCTGTTCAAGATGATGAGAGCTCATGTTTGCTCTTGCCTCTTTCACCCCTTTCTACAGAGACCCCCCCCAACCCGCACTACTACCATCATGCTGCACAGTACTGAGTGCTTTCTCTCTACAGACAAGTGCAAACACCCTGCACTTTGCCCTTGAACTGTTTTTGCAGGTTTACTGCAGTGCTGTACACTTTTTTTTTTAAATTGAATCGTAAAATGCTTGAATTTACTTTATCAATTCATTGCAATATTTGTCCCATGTTTTTAGCCAAATATTGAAAGTATGGAGACTTACAAAGGACCAACTATCAAAGAATGTTTTTTTTTTCACCACAGAAATGTAGTTTGATGGTTTTCTCTTTCTCTGTCCAGTGAAGAGACTTTTTATACTTAAATCTATAACATGCAGAGCTGGATGTGGAGGAAATTCTGCTCTCTGGTTTTCCTGTCATGTACTGTGAGGTTTTCAAAGGACTAAAATGCAGATAGGACATCAGAAGCCGCATGATGTAAACAACGGTTTTAATAAAATCTTAAAAAAACAAACTTAGAAATGACTTAAGGATAAAACATAGTGCATGGAAAAAAATAAAGTAACATGGGACACGGAGTTAAGGATAATACAAGGAGCAAGAGATCAAACGGAAGAAGGCAAACAGAAAAGCTGATCAGGAGAAATGGAGAACAGATCTAGATGGCATCCCACAATCCCCTGCACTGTCCTCACCACCCATGCTATATCCTTCCTTTCCTGCACTGTGCAGCTCCAATGCTCTCAGCACTTGTGCTGAGAAGTAAATGTCTCAGCACAACAGTTTAGTTGAAAGTCCAGTGACTTTCAACTAAAGTGGTTGCCTAGTGGTTAGAGCCGTGCGCTTGCGTTCTGAGAAGGTTGCAAGTACCTGGTACGATCCCCATAGCCTGCACTCTGGGTCCCTGAGCAAGACCCTCAACCCCAGATTGCTCCCCAGGTGCTGCACAGTGGCAGCCCATCTTCTCCCCAAGGGGATGGGTTAAGATGCAGAAGTGAATTTCTCCATTGTGAGATCAATAAAGTTCAATTATTAGTTTAAATTTTCCGAGGAAGAAGAGCTGTTGTTGGGTTTTCCTCACCTGTATTTAAAGTTCTGGTGAATTTCATAATAAATTCACCCACCAACTTACGCTAACTTGACCAGTGCAAACAAAATGGCAACACAGAAACGTAAGGAAACAGAGGCCTTTGGAGGATGAATTAGAATATTTAAGCACACAGGTAATGGGTTTTGCACTAGAAAACGAAAACCATCACTGTTTTTTAGTCATTCATGAAGGATAGCAACAGAAAGGACCACGTGAACTTCTGTTATGAAGACTTTTTCTGCAGCCGGAGCAGCCGCTGGCCACTGTTTCCCTAAGTGTGAGTGTGGGTTTGCAGCTAACCGGAACTGGATCAGGACCGTAACCTGCACCGTAGTCAGTGTGATCCCCGGGTACGATTGCGGACCTCCTCTCTGTAGTGGATCTCACCATCATCATTGGAAATGAGACCCACCACAGTGGTGTCATCCGCAAAACTTCACAACAGCGTTTGTGGGGTGAATAGCAGAGCAGTCATGGGTGAAGAGAGTGAAGAGAACAGGACCGAGGACACAACCCTGCAGCGTTCCAGTGTTTATGATCAATGGTGCAGATGTGTTTCCCAGTCATTGCCACCTGGATTTGCATTTTATAAAGAAAAACAGAGTCCCTGTGAAGGCTTTCTGGACTTTCTCAATAACATAAACTTCTGACCACCTGAAAGCTTTTCCACACGATTCCACACATGTACATTTTGCTAATGACACGTTCAGAAGCACTGGGCTTTGCTTCCTCTTTTATGGCGATACAGACCCTCTAAAATAAAAAAAAACAAAAAAACAAACCCAAACATTTAAAAAATGCAGGGGTCTGAACAATATATATATTTTTTTCAGTTGCAACATAGAGACAAATCCTTGTTTTGTATCTATATGTGATTGGAGCATTACCCTGCCTCTGCTTGAGACATGTGACAGAAGAGTGAAATTTATCTCTGCCCAGACTCGTTCACCTGAAACTGTTTTATCAGTTTGTGAGGTGCTTAAATGTGCCCTTTCACATTTTGTTTATGAATCTATGATGTCGCTGATGTTCAGGCTGCAGTTTGTCCTTCTCTCCATCATCACCCAACACACACACACACACACACACACACACCGTCAGTTAGTGTCAATATGTGAGGAGGCAATGAAAGTTGTGTAACGTTGCTACCTGACAGCCCATTAAACCCGAGAGGGATGAGGATGCAATTACATTGTCATCCACTCTGGAGTTACAGCCGACAAAACAGATGGATCAAGTGGGGGGAAAAAAAAAATCTAAGACAGGGTTTTTGTTTTAGAAGAAAGGTAAGATTTTTCAGGGTGAGCGGCTGATTCGTTGACAGGATATCAAATGACTGAGAGATGGTGATTATCGACTGTGATCAGCCATGTCATAATGTTCAGCTGCTGAGTTTAAAGGACAAGACGCGGGTGAAGTTTTCCTCTGGGAGAAATAAAATCCCTCCTCATGTTCTGTCACTTCTTCTTTTGAAAAGACCAGACTTCGCTTTGAATGGAGCGGCAGATTTACAGCCTTGCCACTATGGTAATTCACTCAGAGTGCAAATAAGTGTTTAAAAGCAGGAGCAGCAGTGGCGACACATCAAATTTCTTGAAAGCCTTGGCAGCCGAGAGAAAAAGAAGGCATAATGAGGAAAAAAATACAACACGAATCAGTTTGAAAACTTATTTTTGATTGGATGCAAAGTCGCAGAAACAGATCAGAAGGTCAAAGTCTTACCCGTGCTGATGGAACCTCTTTGCTCGTTTACAGCAATTAGGGTTCAACAAACTAACAGATTCTTATAAATGTCTTTATTTTTTTCCAAAAATGTCGTTATGTATATAGAAATAATTTCTTACATAAAGAATAAATTCAAATTTTACAGCTGAAACTTCCTCATACAGCCTTTGCTTCTATGTATTTGATGTAAACATCTTATTTGCAACTTCACTAAACTTTATTTCTACCAATGCTGCTACAATATGACAATTGACTGATTTCTTTATAAACATATTTTGCATTAACAAGTTTTCTACTGCTGGAAATAACTCACAGTACCCTCTGGGTCTTTTTGGCATGCTACTCCTTGTAGTGATATGTTACTGCCAGCAGGAGGTGTGATGTTCTTTTGATGAAGCTGACTGATTCCCGTCAGCTTAGCTTTGCAGTGGATCTGAAGGTGTGGGGGGCTTACTAGCTCTGTCTGTGGGGTCTTACTTTACTCATGGACATCTTTCAACTCTAAACTAGAAATACTTAGACGTTTATCAGATGGTTTTTGGGTTAGATCATTCCCATCAAATGTGTTTAAACCAGGTTATTATCTACTTTGGAAAAAAAAAAATCCCACTTTACATCAGGACTAATATACAAAAAAGTATCATTCCAGTAAACAAGACGTTTCTGTTAAATCAAAGCTAAACTTAAATACAAGGAGAGACTTTTCATTTTGATGGCCAAAAATAAAAAATTAACATATCCCCAGATTATCATGCCATTCCTACATGAAGTTAGAAATAAAGTGGAGAAAAATACATACGAGTAGTGCACTGAATATGGTAACTGAATTAATGCTTAAGATCAGGGTGGCTGTAGATTCTATAGTATAGAGAGGTTGTCCTCAGTGAGAAAGATTACTGGTTGTTATCTCTTTGTGTTTAATGACAGTAGAGAGATAAGATCATTTATTTTAGTAAGGATGACAAAGTTTGAATGCGTTGATCAAATTGACCGCAATTCGAACTCTTGCAGGCTCCTTGTGCAGTGATGTAAATTCAAAGTGAAGAGCAGATGTTCGGAAACATCTGGCCACCATAGGTGCAACTCCCCACCATCACTGTCACCTAAACAGACAGACAGCGCTAAGAACAGATATCACCTAAAAAAACAAGATTGTATGCAAACCTTGAAACTTGTGGAGCAAATTATTTTCAAATCACAAGATATTTGTATTTATTCAAGAAAGGAGAATTACGATTTTAACTGATGTGAATGTGGAAGTCCACTATTTATTTATTTATTTATTTATTTATTTATTTATTTATTTTAATCGTCATCTCGGCTGTAAAATGAACATTAGGAGGGAAAAAGACAGTCTGAAGATCCAGGGGAGCTGTCCGGACCCCGTTGGTGCTGAAAATCTGGACGCAGTTGTAGAGCTTTTTCTCAGCATTTCTAACCACACGTAGTCAAACAATTAAAAGACATTTCTGAGTCTTATTCAGTCGCAAGAAATATCCTTTAATTGTAAGGCCAGGTGTAGCACTCTCTGATTCGCCTCTCCTCTCCTCTCCTCTCCTCTCCCCGGTGCGTGGTAACAGTCCCGCAGCGACCGTCAAACCAGGTGAATGGATGTTGCTCAGCACCTGGAATGACATTACAGGACATGTCAGTGACGTCACAAACACATAACCAGCCAGAGGCTTGACTCCGCAGAGGATGTCACCCATCAGTGTTTGACCACAGCGAATCCCTGCTGTTGCTGGTGACTTGTTGGAAACTCCTCCACTCCGCTCTGCGCTCACCTAAAACCTCAACCACGGTTCTCAACCGCTGCTTCTTCGTTCTGAGAGTTTTTTTTTTTTTTACGCAAAAAAGCCGACGCATAACATGCAACAAAGTGCTATACCTCGTCGCGTTTAGATTGAAGAGGTGAAAAAAATATGTCACATGTGCTGAATGAGGACCCACGCTTAAAAAACAACGAAGCCTGGTACAGTGTCCAGATTCGGTCCGTTCGCAGCGCGTAACCGAAAACCTCACCAAGGTGCTTCGCGCAGATTTTAGAGAAGAAAAGCTGTCATTCGTACTGTAACTCCACACACGGAGGCAAGGGAGAAGCTGACAGTTTTCCACCATTACTGTTACCGCCATGTAACGGGATAAATAATCCCAAGAGAGATTAGATCGCGAACATTTACGCACAAATATGAGAGTCACAAGCAGACGCAGCGCGTCTCTGAGTAAATCCAGCACATGCAATACCTTTGTTTCAGCGCAAAAAAATAATAAAAAAAATCGCTTATTTACTCCCTAGAACGACAAATAGTTAGTGGCATTGCCGGTTCTGGACGTTAAAAAGCCTCAGCCCCGGTTCTTGAGTCCCCGAAAGATCACCTGAAACCTTACCGACAGAGCGAGTATCACCCCGGGGCGAGAGAACCTCTGCGCCTCCTCCGCGCTGCGCTGCGCTCCGGCACCCATCCTTCCATCCATCCCTCCATCCCGCCATCCCTCTCCATCTCCGTCCCGCGCCTTTCTTTCCTCTGCTCCGGCTTCCAGCACCGGAGATAGATGTTCTGCAGTCACGTGGGTTGAAGGAGAGGAAAGAGAAGGATGGAGAGAAAGGAGGGAGGGAGGGAGAGAGTGAACGTCCCTCCTCCTGCTCCTCCGCAGTTTGCAGTGTGTGATGTCTCAGACTCGGAGGTAGAGAGTCAGAGCTGCTCGTCCGGCGGATCTTCACCTCTGAAACAAACCCCCGGTGTCTCCTGTCATCCTCCCCCTCTTCCCCTCTCACCTCCCCGGCTTCGCTCCTCTCTGGAGCCCTGGAAGATTCGCTCTCTTTTTCCTCTATCCTTCTTCTTCTACTTGACTCTGACCAACAGTTTCTTCAGTGGGATTTAGTTTTCTGCTCATCACTCCCCCTCCAACACTTCGCTGCCGCCGCTTATTTTCGGATTTGCTCATAAGTGAGAAGGAACCCAAGAATCGGCGAGGTGGATCCGTGGATGCGCCTCTGGGGCTCGAACTGGAGATGGAAATGCTGATATTGTTATTTCATTCCCTGTGGATATTGCAATGCAACACCGTGAGTGCCGACTCCATCATCCACATCGGTAAGACACCATCGGGGCTTTATTTCTGTTCAGCCGTGCGGGTTTTGGCTGCAGGGAGAATCGGGCTGCGCTGAATAGGAGCAGAGAGCAGGGGACGCTTACGGGTCGGAGAAATGTGAATAGATTTCTGCTGTTATAGGGCTGAGGTGCATGCGCTAAATTCCAAACACCTCCGCATTGTAAAGATAGAAAAAGGGGGACTTACTTTCATGGCTGATTATCATTCCAAGCCGTGCCAGAATACCGCGAAGAAGAAGAAGAAGGAAGAAATGAGACTGTTGCATTCAGGCTCAGACGCACGCAGAGTGGAGGCTGAGAGAGCGCCCCGCAGAGTGTTGCGCCATCCATCCATCCATCCATCCATCCATCCATCCATCCATCCATCCATCCATCCATCCATCCATCCATCCATCCATCCATCCATCCATCCATCCATCCATCCATCCATCCATCCATCCATCCATCCATCCATCCACGGACTCCTCTATGCATATATCCATCTTCGCTTTCCTGGAACAGGGAGCTCTAGTTTCCACATTTCCACGCAGAAACCCTTCAGATCGGCCCTCCGTGGGTGATTAGAGGGTTTCACTTTATCCATCCATCCTCCTCCCCTCTCCCTCTCTCACCCACTCCTCCCCTCATCTATAAGCGTGAACTTTCAGTTGGACGTGAGTGAAATGTTAATCAACTCCAGCAGAGGAAGCGATGACAGAGGGGACAAACGGCGACTGTTCGGGCTCTGAGGCGGCCAGCGCCGGCCTCTCTGCCCTCTTTTTATCACATTATTTCCTGCTGTTTCAGTCCAATCACTGTTTCACTGAAAAGGTGAGAGCTTAGTGAGGAAGCGGTGGAGCTCGGATGAAACAGGGGGGCACTTCTCAGATGAGCTGGAATAATTCCCCTCAGAGATGATCCAGATCCCTGATGTGCTGCAGCCAGAGCTCGATGCCGGTGGCGGCACTGCAGTGAGCCGGGGTGCTGAAGCCAGCAGAGGAGAGGAGGAAAGCTGCGGAGTTATTCTGCAGAAGGATACACATCCCTCTTTAACTGATGAATCGAAACACGCTATGAGAGAAAATAATCTGATCTGAAACATCACTGTATGGTTTATAAGGCCCTCAAACCACACATGCATTCCTGGCGTCTCATGTGTTGGATGGTAATGAAGTGGACACAGAGCCGGCCTGAGGGAAAAGCAGAGCTTGTGGCTGCTAAGGGCCTGTTCCTGGTAGGGACAGACTGGGAAAGCCACCAGTTGCTCACATGTATGAAAAAACACTGTTGACAGACTGACAATATAAATACCAACTACACTATGCTTTAACTTAGAAACAAGAAGGAATATCTTTATAGATTATAATGTAAACATGACACACACTCATCCATCCATCCATCCATCCATCCATCCATCCATCCATCCATCCATCCATCCATCCATCCATCCATCCATCCATCCATCCATCCATCCATCCATCCATCCATCCATCCATCCATCCATGCATGTGAGGAAGCAGAATGTATTGTATGCATGCATGCACACATGCATACAACGGTGGTGCAAAAGTTAGGGAGGTCGTCCTGTAACTGGCGGGTTGCTGGTTCGATCTCCTGCTCTGGACGTCGTCGTTGGGCAAGACATTTCAACCGGTGCTCAGAGGGCCCGGTGGCGCCAATGTATGGCAGCCTCACTTCAGTCTGTCTGCCCCAGGGCAGCTGTGGCTGCTAGCACACTGTAGCTCACCACTGTCAGGGTGTGAATGTGTGAATGAATGAGCGCTTTGGGGTCGTCAGACTTGATAAAGTGCTATACAAGTAAAAGCCATTTACCACATACATACATACATACATACATACATACATACATACATACATACATACATACATACATACATACATGCATAATTGGGCTATGGGGGTAAGAGTCCAGGAGGGAACCCCAGAGATCTCTTGAACCGGTCAAGCGTCTCCGACCCCTCAACTGACTCACCGAGGCCTTGATAACAGAGCTCCTCGCCCTATAAGGACTGAGAAGACACTGTGGAGGATGCTGGTTTTACCGGGCAGCATTTCATTTTTTTGGTCACAAATTAAACCTTTCTCCTCAGCTTAAACGCAGAAGTTAAGACAAACAGCTGGGCGTAAAAATGACCAGACTTCCAATTTACTTGAACTGATCAGAACAAGGAGGAAATGAACGGCTGTCTCATCTGTCCCAACATTTCCTAAGCTAAGCTCTGGAACTATAGTAGCATTAAGCAGCAGTGAAGTGAATAGGTGGGCCTTTGCTCCCAAAGAACTTTCTGCTCAGGGCCGTACAGTACCTTAGGGCGGCTAGGTGGGGAAGCATGCTTCTTTCTTTCATGTTGACTGGATCCAACCTTGTATCTGGACAAAGTAAAAGTCCCGGGGACAGGCTGGGATGTGTGCATGGGACAGATGGGAGGATATCAGCATCCCTCTGGGAGAAATCAGCATTCAGTGGGAACAGTGATGTGGGATTATTACAAACACAGAACAGCTAATTCAACAGATCAACAGGCTGACACCAACATGCCGCTCCGGGATGATTTATGAGCGCAAGAGAGGGAATTAAGACCTGTTACTGATGCATTTGGGTTCTTTAGATAGAAAACTCAGGCTGCACACGTCGTTTCATAAAGCACAGATGTTTTAGGGCCAGGACCTGTTATGGTAAAAGAAAGAGTAACTTGGTGACGAAGATAAAGAAACTGAATCACATATGCGAGTTTCAATATAACCTGTAGAACGTGTCTGTTGTTACCTGTTCAAACTGGGCAGGTGGATTGTTGAAGCTCCTCGTCATAAAAAAAAAAAAAAAAGCATTTTGAGACGTTGGTGAGCTCGCTTCCCCATAACAGGAGAGAACATGCAGCACCCAGAGCTCCAGCTGCACGAATCTGTCATTCCCAAAGGTTTGAGCTGGTAAAAGATGTTTCTGTCCACCTGTGAGGGAGGCTAATTCAGAGGCAATCTCCTCGACCCAAACTCAGCCATCTACATCGTTTCATATCGTGTGTAGGAAAGTAATCACGTATTCTTTTAAAATGCGAAATGTAACCCAACTTTGAAACTTAGCCTCTAAGGAAACCTAAAGATACGTCTTCTTTTTAACCCGAACACTTGATTCTGTCGTTCAACCAATACTGCTGCTGGATCTGGGCCAAAGATTCACACAAGAGTCTTTTTGTTTTCTAACATTTTCGAATATTTGCCCTTTAGGGTTTGTCAGAGTCATGTTCTGTCACTCTGCTTTACTGCAGGAGCAGACGGCTAAATCAAATCCATATTCTCATACAAGTATGTCCTTATCCGTCTATCAATCAGTTTAACGCCGATGTCTTCCTAACCATTCAGCAACAGCTGCGATATTTCTCATCAGCTCTTAACTAATGTTGTTTTTTTTCTTCCCCCCGACATTCTCATATGGATCATTTAGCAAAATCTGTTGGTTTAAGAGGGAACTGAATTTATTTTCCACATTAAGGGTGCTACAACGTGTTCATGTCGTCGAGAATCTGTTGGAGCTCTCTTCGGAGCTGCGGTTGCTCGGCTGCATTCAGGGACTCTGTTGTTTCCTTCACCCTCTCCTGACAGCCGGATCAACTTGGCAACGCAGCGCAGCAGAACCCAGATCAGTTGTGACAGTTTTTCAGCCTCGGCTCTGAGACCCACCCCAGCATCTGTCTCGTCCAGCCACGCTGCTGATCGCCTGCGACGTTTCCCGGTTTGTTTGTCGCCTCGTCTCCTCTGTCCGCCACTGAAGATCAGTGGCAGGAGGGGAGGTCGGCAGTGAGGTGCTGACGGAGGAGGAGCTGATTGGTAAAAGAGCTGATACTCAATAAAGCGTGGGCGCTGGGCCTTTGGTCATCCGTTGACCCCATTTGCTGCCGCATTCAAGTCCAGCACCGGTGGCAGGATCCAGCTAAGTCAAGGTCCAAGAATCTGCTAAATTAAATCTGTTCAGATCCCAGCGGCAGCAGATGCTTTCTCTAATTAGTTACACTCCCTGTTCTTTGGTTCAATGTGCATAAAATCAGTAAAAAAACGAAAAAAAAAAACCAGCTGCTGTAGTTTTTATTTGTGCCGTGAAAGAAAAGGAGCGGCCGAGGACAATCAGAAAGCTGCAGACCGTAAAATAAAACAAATAAATCAGTTTTGAGTTACTTTCTGCCCTTAATTAAAACTCAGAGATCAAGTTGTCAGTTAGGAACACTCAGGATATCAGAGACCCCTTGGGAGGTTCAGAAGAACATCTCCTTCCAGAGAGGCAGCAGTGGAAGTGATTATGGGAAGCAGACACACAGCTGGATGTCAGACCTGAACAGACGAACCCGCCAGCACTCACAGATGGGCGAAACAAGCTGCATGCCGTGTGTCCAAGACAAAAAGAGATCTTTGTTTCGGAACACCATGCCAGCAGCTCACCAGCTCTTCAGGTTCGAAAGTCCGTTCTTTACCATTGTGCCTGTGATCTCACAGAAAACATTCATAGAGAGGTTTGATGAAGCACTTCACAGATAAAAAGTCTGCAGAACTAATTGAATCCCAACAGACCGTGGACTTAATAAGATAATGCTTTTGTCTCTGTATCTCTGTTTTTTTTTTAACGTCTAATTTAAAGTTCTAATAGATTCTGATCTGGCTGCAACCACTTCCAATATGCAAAGAAGAAAGTCCAACAAAATGCTAAAACTTTGAAAACATTGGGGAAAGTGAAAACTAAAAGTAAGAACACCCCAAAAATTATAAATGCTTTTAAACTGTACTAAAGTTAGGTTTGCTGACAGATGTTCAGTATATTAAACTTTATAAAAGCAAGGCAGGAAGGGCTGGAGGCTGGCTGCCTCTGACTTTTACTCAACTTTTAAAATGTGTTTAAATAAATTAAATATTTGCATCCCTGACCTTTCTCACTCCATATTTGGTGGGTTGGAGTCAGATTTCGGCCAAAAGGGAATATGCACAATAAACACTCATACAATAATTTCTTTTAATGTAATTCACAGGCACATAGACTATTCTCCACATACATTTTGAACAGTTTATTCCATGCATGGCGTGGGAGTTTTTTTTTTTGTTTTAATTAGAAAAGATCTGAAACAATGTACAAAACAAGTCAAGGAAGTATATTTGATAAATCTATAGTTGTTCTCACATCAGAGATCATTGACAAAGCATTTTTGTACATAAAGAGGAGACAAAAGGACAACAAAAACAATAGTGGCATAGGCTAGGTAACAGAACAGCAAGGATTTAGCAATTTTCTCACACATCTTGGCAATTTTCTTATTTGTCTTAGAGATGTACTCAAGTGACTTAAAATATTCAGCAAAAAATGGATTGTTATTTGCATGCATGCTTGATTTAAGTATCTATTAAAAAATGATCACAAGCTTAATGACCTCAGAAATATCTAGATTGTCCATGAAATAAAGTACATTCTTATATGTGAGAGAAGTTATATTAGGGATTTTGAGTGAGATCCAACTATGAATATCAGACCAGAAAACACATTGACACTGTATGATAGATAAACAGTTGTTTCTATTTCAGAGGAACAAAAGACACACGGATCAGAACCAAACTTTTCTGTGAAGTAAAGTTACCACAGAGTATATAGCATATATATTTTTGAAGTGGGTTTCCTTTATTTTCAGTGAAATTGGATATTTCACATTCAAAGAAAATGACCTTTTTTGAAGGCATTTTCTAGGTCTTGTTTAGACAAGACCTAGAAAATGCCTTCAAAAAAGGTCATTTTCTTTGCTAATAATGTTAGCATTATTAGCATTAAAAAAAACTTTCTATTTAAAGGCTAGAATGATCAATTTCTTATTAGATTTTCTGTCTTATAGTGAGACCGTATCAGTTGTCAATGAGAGCATACATGTGTTGATAGATGAAAACAACATAGTGTTTTTTATAAGTTTAAGTAAAGGTATGGGAATCACTTTACAGACCTTAATATAGCCATTACAAGAAACCTTTACTTTGTACTTATTTACAAAGTCGAGAAAACAGCATACTGTCTGTCTGTAACAAATCCTGATTAAAACATATGCCGTTTTCATACCAATCAGGTTTAAGATTTCTTGTCAACTGTTACAACCCTAATATTCCACAGGACTGAATTGGGAGGAGAAAATTTGTGAAAAAGAAACATCCCAAAATCTAATGCTTGCTTATAAAAACTTTTTTAAAGGTATCTTGGAAATTTCAAAATCACATTTGAGCAAAAACTCTAACCCTCCAAGCTTTAAAAAAAATTGTATTTGGAATGTGGTACCATATAGACTGAGGCTGGGAAATACACTCTTTTAGCCATCTGACTCTGAAAGCTGCAATAAAAGACTCAAAATCTAAAGCATTTAACTCTCCATTTTCATAATCTTTTACTAGTGCTGATTTGCGTATGTAGTGAGTTTTATTTCTCCCGGTACAGTTAAATATTATAGAGTTGGACAACTTCATCACCTTTTTGGAAAGTGAAAATAGAATGACAAGCACTTCGATCCATCGGGCATATATGAAGAAAACCTTAGTCTCAAAATACAATCAAATACAAATGCTCGTATGAGTATTCATTATACGTGTTCCCTTCTGGCAGAAATATGACTCCATATTAGCGAGACTGTATTATATTTAAGGGTAAATCCGAGTAAAGCACATTTAATACAAAAGCACACCACAACATTCAGATGTTTAATTGTAAAAGACAGCCATTTCTCTGTTTCTCACTCTCTACAATTATCTACTTCCTTTGCGTTGCTTCATACGAAATCCCAATAAAACACCTGCGATCTGTCACATGGTGGTCCTGATGTGACAACGCGGGAAAAGTTCACGGCGTGGCGTAAATACTTTTGCGAAGCACCGCGCGCGTCAGTTTAACCTGTGAATGGGGCTGTGCTTAGCTGTTTGCTTCTCACCGACAAAGACCGACCTGGGAATGGGAGTAATTAGAGAGTTAAGAGTGATTTTTATTGTAACTGCGTCGTAAAACTGAAACAATGAGCAGCAGGAAGTCGAAGAATCAATGACGCCCGGCCTGCGAGGCAGCATTCTTACACCCCGTGCAGCCATTTCCATTTGTGTTTTTCATTGTTTGTTCCAGAGAAAGGCACCCCAGATGATCCAGATGGATCTTTTAAAAAAAACAAACAAAAGGAGATATATTTCTGTAACAGATCAGAGTCAGATGTACTCAGTGCGAAGAGCTATCAGGTCATGCAAGTGTTGCTATCAGGCTCTAAGACGCTGATGCCATCTGCGCTCAGGTTGTAGCTCTTTGTTTCCCACCTGGGCAGTTTTCTAGCTCAGAAGGTCCCTTAAATGCCCCTCAGGCCGAGCGGATAACAAGTCACTTTTTATAAAGAGCCAGAGGAGGAAAGATTAGCCCGTCCCATGAGCCAGGCAGCTGACGAGGGATGATTTACGGCGCTGCTGTAGTGGCTAGCAGAAGGAGAGCCTGCTTATCCGATGGCTGGTTTTGGAAAGGCAAGCTCGAACTGCAGGAATCCAATCTGTTAAAGCTGGCAAAGCAAATGAGCAGCTGCGGCCTTTTTTTTTTCGCCCCCGCCGCTAAATAAGATAAACTGACCCGGTTAGGGAAGAACGCAGCGGCCTTCCCGCGCTGTCTCGGTCAGGGTCCGGCCACAGCGTTTACCTCCCCTACCTGCACAGACGCACATACGCCAGGATGGACACAGCAGCCGGCTCCGAAGGCTTAGCGTTTGACCCTGGAAGAGGCATTAAAATACTCCGCGAAGCAGCGTTAGCGCTCCTTCTAATTCGCCGTGACAAACCTGCAGATGCAGACCGTGTGGGCAGAGCGAGAGGAACAGGCTGAGAAGGGAAACTGCTTTGACTAATTACAGGTTCCACAAAGCTGTTCTTACATGTTTTCTTTTTTTTTTCTTCTATCCCTGAAGCTGAGATGAAGCCTCTGTAGTTTGCGGCGAGCATAAGTGGAAATAAAAAAAAATGAGTCTCTCAGAACGCGACACCGCCATTAGACTGTAAAATCAGATTCCGCAGATCATATTAAAACCATTTATCAGTGGGTTTAAACTTATTTGGGCCTTTTCTGGTCAGACAAATGGCTTGCTGATGAATAGATCTGAGTATTAACTGAGTAGTTCAATACATCAGTAACCGTGCTCCTTATAGAGGAGCGGGTTATTAAAGCGTCATCCTGCTTTACTCGGATCCAGCTTCACACTCTCTTCACGACTCACAAAAGATGATTCTTCTACACTTTCATACACAAAGGTAGATAAATAGCCAAAGCTGGAGACTCTGCGATGTCCTTCGCTAAGCCATTAAAAGTTTAGTCCAGCACTTGGTCTTGACTGATGTTATGTGTTTTGACATAAAATTGTGCTCTAACGTGCCATGAGATTATGTTTATCATGAACCGTTGTTATGTTTCTGAGCTGAATTGAGGTGCAAGCTGGGTGGCAAGGCAAGGCAAATTTATTTGTACGTCAGTACAAGGACAACGCAAAGTGCCTTACACGATTACAACATTGGAAAATTCAAACAGAGTAAAAAATGAGTAAAACAACAAGCAGTTGGAGTAAAATGGAATGGAAACTAAAAGCAAATATTAATGATTTTAAAAACAGTTGGGCTGCAAACTTAAACTAATGATGTTTCAATTAACAGTTTAACTTGAACAGTCAAACATAGTCCTCAACAATTTAGTTTTTAATCTTGATTTAAAGGAACTCAGGCTTTCAGCACTTTCACAGTTTTCTGGAAGTTTGTTCCAGATAAGTGGAGCATAGGAACTAAATGCTGCTTCTCCATGTTTGGTTCTGGTTCTGGGTATGCAGGCTAGACTGAAAGTTGAGAGCCTTCACTTGCTAACTGTCAGCAGGATAACCTGAACGTGACTGTGCTGGCCGGTGAGGAACCAGAGCTGGTGTGCTGTCACGTTTCCATCGACGTTCTCATGCGCATTTTGAGGTATCGCGTTTGAAAAAGATTGATGGAAACAGCGAAATTCGAAATGTTTTACACTCGCCTTAGGTGTTTTTTTGGGATTTTCTGAAGATGGAAGCACACTGGCCGGATTGGTTCTGACGCAGCGAACATTTACCTCACAGGACTGATCAGCTGTTTCCGCTGTCAGCGTCGTCCCGAATGTTCCCATAACGAGCGCGTAAAACGCATTTCTTTCTCTACGTCTCCAGACAGCATGTAACATCGGCAACTTTAGCTGACTTGTCAGAACGATTAAAACTTGCTCAGAAGCAGCACGTTCCTGAAAGCCTCTCCATTTTTTTTCCTCAGATGTACGGTCCATGCTAGTGTGCAATCTCTACTTCCTGCTTATCATTGTCAACTTCTGATGAAGTTACAATTTGCGTAGCCTGGTTAATCCGCTCCAAGCCAGTGGATGGGCACACACCTAAATCACATGTTCTGTTTTTTTTTTTGTTTTTTTTTGCAAAAGTAAGCGCAAAATTTGCACGACAATTGGATGAAAACATAGCCTGTGAGGTTGAGCGGTACCAGCTAGAAATAGTTGGAATCCTCATCAAACCTTCAGCATTATGTTTTGGACTCCTGATAGGGGCAGAACAATGCCAGAGCGGTCAACAGATCCCCCCCGATGGTCTGCTACATCAATCTGGCCGAGGAACCTGATCAAGTGGTCTTTAACTCACACCTCAGGGAGAATTTCTCTCGTGTCTCCTGGGAGGTTGGGGACGTGGAGCCTAAATGGGCCGTGTTCATAACCTCTACTGCGGATGCAGTTTGCAGCAGCCATAGCGTGAAGAAAAACAATGATGCTCATTAAGAAACAAAAAAAGAAAAAAAAACAAATAAAAACTAAAGAGAGGAGAAATTGGTTGTTTTCTGGCTGTGGATAATTTGTCTCTCAGGGACAAGAGAGATACAAAAACGGCATTAATATTTTGGTGAGAAATTAGCTTTTCTGTTGTTTCCTTCTCCTCCTCAGAGGAGGCGTTGTGTAAACCAGCACATTATGGTCCCTTTGGAGCTGGTATTAAAAACTAGTCTGTTGTTCAGCGGCTTTCGCTTGTCTCGGACTCAGAAAGGTATTTTTTAAGGCCTTGTGAGTGCCCCCAAGTGGTCAGATAATTAACACTAAATTATTCGGTAAGTAGGTCATGTCATCAGCTTCACTTTTAGTTTCAAGCATCCAGCAGGTTGAGGTTAATAAAAAATGCCCCATGCATTGTTATGTACTTTTTGGGCCACTGCTGCAACAGTTGAGTGACATTTACATCAACGCCGTAGCAGAGGCTCACGTATGGTACACATCGGGTGTTAGGAGGTGAGATTTGCAGTGTAGAGCTGAAAAGTCAGGGTTTTCAATGCCAGGATGTACGAGGCTGGCTGCATTATATAACCTGGTAATGCCAGGAGGTTGTGAGTTCAGAGTCTGAGTAAACTGCCAGGAAGAAGCGTCACCGGTTCAAAATATGATCTTTTCTCAATCATTTCTCAAACAGAAAAATCCGACTGAAGCCATTGTAAATCATGAAAGCTTTCAACCATCCTATATCAGATGACATTTAATCACCTAATTCATCCACAAAAAAGCCCATTGGATTACAGTCATAACAATTCCCCCTTCTTGTCTGTCTTCTTTTCTCATCAGCTAAATAGCTGCCACTTTATTTCAGCCACGGCGGCACCCTCCTCCCCCCCCATCATAATCATCAGATAATAATACAAAGACATGCAAAGAACTGACTGCTGATGTTAGACTGAACGAGTAGTAAAACATGCCCAGGTCTGTTCGTGTTTTGGTCAGTGGGCGTCAGGATTGATGTTGGGACCGCATCAGAGCTAAACTTATTTTCAGGTTTCGGAGTTTTACATTTAAGCGCCTCCAAGTGCAGTTGGGTAACTTACTTATTTTCAACCGTTTTCTGCAACATTCCTCCTTTAATAACAGTTTCTTTTTATGAGCTTTTCTCCTTGATCGTCTCCATGAATGCAGCCTCTATGTTTGCAAATAGCGTTAGGTGGGGGGTTGTGTAATCAGTGTTTTTTTTTTTTTTTCGGAACCCTGACACCCTGGGAGTGAAAATGTGTCAAATAAAGAGGAAAATAGAATCGCTTCTATGTTAAGATGCGCTTATCTGGAAACAGAGCGCCTGAGTTAACAAACTACCTTCACATTCAGCGCTGCGGTTTCCGTTATGAGGTTTCGTTTAGGCCAGGATGCAAAAAGAAAGGTACTGTATGTGGAACCTGTGCAGCAGGACTTTTCCCAGTGGACTGCAGGTTCTTTTAAGGTTCTGATGCTTTTATTTGATTCTTGCAAATGACAAAAGGCAACTTGTTGCTACGGATAATCATCACAGCTTTGCACCACTTCAAAAAAAAAAAAAAATTAACTCATCATATTTTCAGTACGGTTAAAAACCAAAAACAAAAGGCAGTTTACCACTAGATCACATCCTAGATATGGATATGTTTGAAGCCTAGTCTTCTGCCTGTTTTGCGTTTCTCTACAGTTCGCAGTTACTTTGCCTGCATTCGGATTTATCTGTAATTGGATTGTTGTCGTTCCTTAACAGCGGGCTCTGAGTACCGGGATCTAACATGCTGAGGAAGCACAATGACTAAAGGAGTACAGGCGTGACTATTTGTGACGCCTGCAGGTGTATTAGGGAGTAACGCAACAAAACCTAAAACCTAGATGTACTCGTCATTTACTGGAGACGGCAGCGACAAGCAGTACAAAGTTGGTCCTGTCTGCTGCTTCACGGTAATCTGAGGCGTAGAACTCCCGGAGTTACGAGACGAATGTTGACAAAATGACGACTCTTACATTTTCTCAACATCATCCGCGCCCATTTCAAATTTCTGAACAACAACACTCCACACAAGCAAGAATCCTGTGCAGACCCGGAGTGTCCAGCTTGCTCCCTCTAACAAGTCGATACCAACGGCGAAAGCACCTCCTCCGCATGTCCTCAAGCTCTACAGGAGCCCGCCGAATCATTCGCGTGTGGTGTGTTGAAGCAAAGAAGCCTCCAAAACAAGAAAGACACGGTGCTTAAAGACCACATTTGGGCAGCGCTGGGCTAGATGATGGATTGAAAAAGGAACTGAGAGAGCTGCCAATCTAGGGACGCAGGAGGAGAGGGATGTCACACGTTGCCTACCAGCTTGGCCTGTGCAGGACGTTCCTGATGGAAAGAAGCAGGCAGAAGAAGAGGAGGAGCTGAAAATGTGGAGCTTACCGAGGGAAAATGATGTTAAACGGCCACACTGAGCATAAATCTTTACTATGGGCTGGATTGCTCTCCCTGACGCATCACCTCCACTCGCACACGCTCATGCATTATAAATAATGCTCGGGAGCTTAGTGCATGCATTTGGTGTAAGTTGTACAAGTTGAAGGATCTTGTAAGCAGCTCGGTGTAGAACCTGCAGACTTTAAGTGATTATTTTTTGGAACAATCTTTTAAGCTAATAAAACTTTCGCCTACGAGAAATCGTGAAGATTTCCTTTCATTTATACAATCTTGACTGCTTGTATCATGGATCCGTTAATCCAGGTCAAGGTGTTTGATTTACCAAAGATAGAACCAACAGAAAGTATTTACATCCCTTTCATCTTTTCACACGTTAGAGTTATTCTAGATAGGAGCTTTTTTTTTAGGAGTTTAGGAGTTTTTTTTATTTCTCCTAGGTCTCCTCACAGCCCCCATAACGGGAGGGCACGGCAGCTCTTTAAAAAGACTTGGAGATTCTTCGTCGTTGCCAAACCTTAATCCGGGCCTTCATTAGCATTCCCTTCCATGGCTTAATGTTTTGCTGAAGCACATTGGGCAGCAATCACAGCCTCAAATCTTCTTAAGTATGTTTTCACAAGTTTAGTGCTCCTCTTTGGGGAGCATTACATTCTTCTCCTCTGCAGACCCTCTCGCGCTGAGCCACGTTTGATGGGTTGCGTCAGGAGAGAACCATTTTTAGATGCTCAATTTAACTTTATTCAGTGCTTGACTTGGCAGCTCAAAGACATTTACAGATGGCTCCTAAAGCCCCTCCGTAGTCGTCTTGGCCATGCACGTTATGTTATTGTGTTGACAGAGGAGTTGTTGACTTCAGTCTCAGGTCCGAAGCACTCCGGAGCAGCTTTTTCTTGAAAAAATCGCTCTTGTTTGAGGTGATGAGGAGGGGCTAGTTTTTGGCTTTTTGGTCAAATCCAAGTGGGCTACCATGCTTGTTCGGCTGCTACACCGTAAAGGCCTGATTGGTGGAATGTGTTAGCGGTGGTTGACCTTCTGGACGGCTTTCTGTCTCCACAAGGGAACACTGGAGCGTTTTAGTCAGCTCTCTGACCAAGGCCCTTCTTTCCTGATTCCACACTTTCTGGTCAGATCCAGAGGTGGTCCTGATGGGTCAAAATGTCTCCATCCATCCATCCATCCATCCATCCATCCATCCATCCATCCATCCATCCATCCATCCATCCATCCATCCATCCATCCATCCATCCATCCATCCATCCATCCATCCATCCATCCATCCATCCATCCATCCATCCATCCAATTTCCATCACGCTTATCCCTGTTGGGGTCGCGAGGGTGCCAATGGGCGAGAGGCGGGGTACACCCTGGACAGGTTGGCAGTCTATCGCCGGTCCAAAAAGTCTTCAACTTTCAAAAAAGAAAGTTGAAGACTTTTTTTTTTCAGCAGAAAAAAGCTGAGAACACATTGCTATCAGGATGTTCAGTGCTTCTGATGTTTTTTTTTTTTGTACTTGTCCATATACGTATAACCCGATACGTTCTCGCCTTTGGTCTTCACTGCTTAGTTTTTGCTCTGATACACACAGTCAACAGTCAGACCTCAGTTACACGAGCGTGTTTGAATCCAAAGCTCGTTAGATCTGCCGAATGAAATCAGCTGAGCAGGCTGACTCCGATCAGGCTGACAGAAAGATCTCAAGGATATCAGTGGGAATCAGATGTTTCATGGAATGGGTGTGAATACTTATGTATACCTGTAAATCTTTAATTTTTTAAATAAATGTGTTTAAGAAAAACATGCCTTCCCTTCCTAATCACGGTATCATGATATTTTGAGTAAAAGACTATAAGTTTAAGCTACTGTGAGTACTTATTGGTGGCGCTGTACAAGGACATCTACTTTAACAGAGCACACCCAGTGCTCTCACCAGCGTTACAGCAAAGTCACACAGGCGTTTCCTGTCGGACGAAGTAGCAGGAAGAAATGTTAAGTTTCGTTTTCTAAACAGGCTTGAACTGAAGGTGAGTTTTAGCCTCATGTTTCCCACCCCAAAGGTCTTTAGTTTGAGCACTTCGTAAGCTTTCGGTTGTCTTTTTGGGCGTCGCGTAGAGGAGTTCCCTGCTTTCTGGCTTCGACACGTTCAAGGTTACCGTGATGTCATTCATCACCCGGAGCCTGATGAACAAACAATGCAGACCTGTTTTTTTATTATAAGACGCAGTTTGTTAGTTTTACAGCACCTCCCAGCTGCAGAGGGACAATAGATCTTAATATCTGTCATTTTATCCCCTGACTGGAATGAATCCTGTTTGTTTCAGCCGGTCTGGCTGATCACGTCTCTAATTTCAGCAGCTGCACATCGCATTTGCATAACCTCACTGAAGGTGATGAGTTGGCAGTCAGTCAGGAGAAAGAGGAGCTCAGCAGCTTGTGTTGGGGTGGAGGAAGAAGGAGTTCAGCTCTCGTGTTCGGTTTTTTTTTACGGCTCTCTTCCTGCTGGCAATGTCCGACGACGGGGAGACATATTGCATCCTGGAGTAAACTAGGAAACAAACTCTAGTTCTGGTGTGCGGTCTCCTGGCAGGATCTTCTTCAATGTTTTTGCAACAGGACACAGAGCCGAGGCGTCTGTTATTTGGATCTTTAATTATGAAAATAGCCTTTCATAAATCCGCAAAACCCCGACTGCTATAAATCTGCTCGCCGTTGTCGCGCTCGGTCTTTGCCGGCGTTTTAAACCCCTCGCAGTATTTCACATTAAACGCATCCTGGCGCAGGATCGGACTAATTCTGTTTAGACACCGCGAAACCCGAAAGGCCAATCCGTCACAACAACACACCTCGACCGGCCGACAGCGGCTCGTATCGCATCTGAGGGCAGAACGGCTGAATTGGAGCCTTTGCCTCTTCAGGAGACCTCTGTCTGAGTGGGAGGATTTCATGATAAGTGCCTCTAAATTACAGATATGTGTTTAGGTCACATTACGCCGATGCTCTGCCTCGCATTTAACTCAATTAGAGCTGACATGGCTGATGAGCTCAGGGATGCCTCTGCTGTTGCGGTCCCATCTATTACCAGCGGGTCACCAGCGCGTCTTACACGGTTGTCTTGGGGATATTTCACAGTCAGCTGACAGAAGCTGTGAAACTGTTGCTTTAAGGTGGCAAACAGGCTGAATTTATTTAGTGCTATTGTATTCGTACTGACCAATCAGCTTTACACCAGAGCCACACTCACCCTGTCACACACCAACACAAAGATCGGCGGGCAACTAGGGGTTAACCGCCTTGCCCAGGGGAACATCAACATGAGGTAGGAGGAATCCGGAAGCGAACCCACAACTTTTCCGCTTGCAAGACAACTACCAAACCCCACAGAGTCACAGTCGCCCACCTCCACTTTACTCTGAAGATGACCGAACCCCACAGCAAAGACCAGCTCGTCCCATCTCATCATATTTCCAGTCAGCCAGAGTTTCTTTCAATGCATTTGTGTGAAAAAGTAACTTAATTTTTCTATTCTTGCTTTTTTTGATGTACTGAAATTAAATTTCAAATCATCTCTATATTTTAACATTCAATAACTTGGGTATATACAAAAAAATCCAATCATTTCATTGGGAAAAAAAAGCTATCCAAAGAAAGCCGGCTTAACAACTGTAACCAAGCATTTGAGATAACAAGCAATGAGTATTTTACATCTATGCGGAGGAATTTCTCTTCTTTGCCACTCTGAACCTGCATTTGGTGCTTTTTTTTAACTATTCACAGGTAGACTTGCTATTGTCTTTGGGATTATTGTCTGTTAATAATCAAATGCCCATGAATGTGACATATTATTCAAAATCCACTTTTTTAGCCCTTAAATACATTTTGTTGCTTACTTAGACTCAGAACATTTTATGTAGTCTGTTCAGGTGCTGCATGGATATCTTTATATTCTACTTTTTTGGGTCACATTTTTTAAGCCTTTCAGTTTTCTTTTTTTGAACAATTACATCACAGTCTTTCCTGTGGAACGACTAAACAAGGTGATGGACTTTATTATCCGTGTCCTGGAGAAGCACAGAAGCCCCAAACCATCTCACCGCTGTAAACCGAGTTTATGCTCTTTCAGAAATGCGAACCTTTGAAGAATCCCCGTTTTGCCTCGTCAGTCCACAGAGGATTTTCCTGAAGTCTTGGGGGTAATACTGATGCTTTTTTTGTGCCTGTGAGATGGGTCATTGTGTCGTTTTTGGTCAGCAGTGTTTTAAGCCCGGGAAGGCTCTTTCTCATTGTTCAGTCATGAACACTGACATTAGAGGAGGCAAGGGAGGTCTGCAGTGTTTGGATTTTGAGCGGGTCAAAAATCCTCAACAGTGATGTGAAGGAGTCATTTTCAGGTATTATTGGTTGTTATTGTTAGTGTGGCACAACTAGTTATTAGGTTTAGTAGAAAATTAGATATTCACAGAAGACCTGATTGCTTTGGATAGCTTTTTAGTGTTAATGAAATCATCGTTAGAAAATTGCTTTTTTGTATTTACTCAGGTTCTTACTCATTACTGTTTTTCTGAAATTAGTGTGTTGATGTGAAACATTTAAGTGTTTAAAAAAACACAAGAGGTTTAAACGTTTAAATTTGTCTAAATAATCAGTTCTGTGGGGCATTTTTAAGAGTTTGAAATCATTTTTCTTTTTACCTTTGGTCGGTTTTAAAATTTCTGCCACAAGGACACTTTTTGTGGTCTCTAATTTATCCCTCTTTAGTTTGTATTTAATGAAAATGATGGGGAAAAGCTCTGCTGAGTCTATAAGTTTTTATCTTTATTCTGGAAATATTTCAGCTTATCCCTGTGCTTTGTCTGAACAGTTGCCGTGCTTTGTTTCACTCACATCTAGAAGACCAGAGCTGTCGGCAGCGTAAGGCCCCACACTCATATAAATGAAGTTAATATGTTATCTTGAGTTCAGGAGTCGGGTCATAACCGAAGCATCACCTCTAATTACCCCGCAGCACTACTTGCTCGCCCATAAAGCACAGTTTGTCCCAGGCTACACAGCCACCCTACAGCCATTCATCTGTTCTTCATTTCTACCATTTTTTTGTTCTTATGCTCCTCTGATCATCTTTTTTATCCTTTATATCCCCGCCATCTTCTCTACAGTCCTGTTTTGGATACCATCCATCATCTTCATTCCTCCCAGTCCCTTCTTTGTGGTCCCTCAGAACCACCGTCATGAAGATATTACTTTTTGTAATGCCTTCATTCTTCTTTACATCCCACTTATCCTACCTAGCTGTCTTTATTTTTTTTCTTTTTGCTAATCAAATTTTTAATAATAATAATAATACATTTTATTTATAAGCACATTATTCAAGTCAAGACACGTTTATTTGTATAGCACATTTCAGCAGCAATGCGGTTCACAGTGCTTTACATCAAGAGTCTTTTATTGTCACCACGTGTTACAGTGGCAACATTTTTCTTTGGCCGCTCCGATTCACATTACACACAATGAAGGAAAATCGACAAACAAACAGGCAATGAACAAGGGTTACAGAGTTTAGTTTCATTTTATTTTTTTGTAGCATTCAGGAGAGTCACATCATGAAAACATAAAAACATCATAAACCAATCGAAGCATCGAACCATACTTTTTACATTGTCAAGTAAAAACATCAATACGCATCAAACATGTTGGTCAATGTTCCTGTCATTATGAGTTGAAAGCAACTCTAAACAGGTGGGGTTTCAGGCTCCATTTAAAGGAACTCAGTTTTTTGTCTGATTTGCAGTTTTCTGGAAGTTGGTTCCAGATCTGTGGAGCATAGAAGCTGAATGCTGCTTCTCCATGTTTGGTTCTGGTTCTGGGTATACAGAGTAGACCAGAACCAGAAGATCTGAATCTTCTGGAGGGCTGATACAGCAACAGGTCTTTAATGTATTTTAGTGCCAAGCTGTTCAATGATTTATAGACTAACAGAAGTATTTTAAAATCTATTCTCTGAGACCTGCAAACAGTCGGCTTCATCTCTGAATTGTTTTTTTCCCCCTTGGAAACCATGAGGGAGATCTCAGGTATTCCAGGTCATGTGTCTATCCTCACTCTGAGTCTCCTCCTTCTTGGCCTCCGCTCATTAGACTCTGCAGATGAAGCTCAGCATTCTGATCCATCTCCGTCCTCAGCCTCTCCATCTTAACGTCAATCAAACTAAACTCAGATTCTGTGTTGTGACGTTTTTTTTCTGTGCGACCCCTGTATGTATTACGACTCAAAGGCAGACCCTGATTTCATCCCCACAATCCACGTAAATTGAATCTGACAGGAGTAATTGAGGGCAAAGGTTGAGAGATTCCTTTCAGACTCGACCACTGTCTTTTTTTATCCTGACAATAAATCCATAGTTATAATTTGCATATTCAATGTTTGGTGCTCCTCCTTGCCAAATCAGAAAATGGTTTTATATGAAAATTACCACTAAAAACAACAAAAATAAACAGGCAGGGTTTCATCTTTACACCACCGAGGACCTCAGAGCTCCAGACTTAATTACCCTGATTTCAGGCATTGCAATTGTTGTTTGGGGAACAAAACATGCCGCTCACTGAGTCTCTCTGGGAGGGAGGCTTAAGGAAATCTGTACAATGCAAAGAACAATCTGTTTTCCTCCATGTAATAATACTCCAGAGGTCTGCTACATAGGTTTTAATTCTCTCTGGGTTTTACTGGCCACCTATTTGCCACATGGGCAGCTTTGAAGATAAATTACACCTCTTGTATTAGCAATGATTAAGCACCTAATAGGAATGGATTTTCCTGCATGAGGGCGATGAAAAGACCAAGGCCAGTAAACATAATTGCATTGACTGTGTGCGCAGAAATGGTCCGTTTTTGTCGATTAACGGGCGCACAGTAATCAGACGAGTGATAGAAGGTGGAACAAAGCCGAGCCCGTCCTCCAGATTTCCTCTTTAATTCTTAAAGGTGAAGTCCCACTGTGGCAACCCGCTGGATAACAAATGGCAGTGCTAATTTTTCTTTAATGCGTTTTGTACTCTGGAGTGAAATAAGTGGTGTCTTAATTTGCATTAAATCAACACAGAGCCCAATTTGATTCTGTCTCCTTAGAATCATTTCGGCGAGGAAGAATGAAAGTATTTTATGAAGAAACGTGGAAGTTCATGTGTAACAGATCTGTTGCTGTTCTTTGTGGTCAGAGTTGAGGCAGCAGTTGCATGACAACCTGAGAAGCTTGTCGTTTTTACGCCTTCGGAGCAAACGGCTCCACGTCATGAGAGCCAGTTCGTCACTCACAGTTGAAACCACAGATTTGCATTAAATAAAAAAAAAAAACATTACAACTCTAGAAAATACAACTCACTGTCTGAGGATAAAGTTGACAATATATTTGACGGAACCTTTCCGTTTTAGATCAATTACGATAACTAAAATATTTTTTTTTTGCTAGAACAAGAGAACTGTTACTTTTTAAAACTTCTTTGTCCGTAGTCAGAAGTTTATGTATATTTTGGCAGCATTTTAAACATTAAGACTTCAGTCAAACCTTTTGTGATTCCTTCCACGTGGTTCTCACACGTGATCGGCTCTTGGCTAGTTCCTACTGAAAGAACTTTTGTAACCAAGTAGAGGTTGTTGGATGACAAATTGCTAATAGATATCTGTTGTGCTCATCTCGCTGGTTTTCATTCTAACTGAGATCAGAGCCTTGTGATGGCCACCCCAAAATGTTGACAAAACGTCCCTAAGTCACTCTGTAGTTATTTTGGGTGTATCCTTAAGGTCACTGTCAGGGACGTGCAGAGACCGTTGGAGGGGCAGGTGCTCAAAGTTAAAAGAGGGCACATGGGGCACGGATTTAAAACGCGATACAGAAACATACCTTGCTATACATCCGGCTGAAATGTACCAACCAATACTATAAAGAATGTAACATGGAATCAAGGGCGTAGGTTTGATTTGAACTTTGATTTGAACTTTAACCCTAGGGACACTTCATTGCTCTGACATCATTGGTCCTACGCAGTATGCATGCTCCTATTTCTTTATGCTTGACTTGAGCGTCAGGGCGCGTTTCTTCTGTCTAAAGAGAAAAGCAGTATTTCTTACTACATTTATACAAATTTTATAAGCACGACACACACTAGATGCTTTTTGTTAATCTGGTGGCCTAGTGGTTAGAGCATTGATCTTGGGTCCCAGAGATTCTGAGTTCAACTCCCACAGACTACCATTCTGGGTCCCTGAGCAAGACACTTAACCCCGATTGCTCCCCTGGCGCCGCACAGTGGCAGCCCACTGCTCACCAAGGGGATGGGTAAAGATGCAGAAGTGAATTTCTCCATTGTGAGATCAATAAAGTTCTATTATTATTATAAATTATAAAGCAGCGCCCGATCTGATGAACGTTGAATTGAGACTTTTTTCCCACTTTGAAAAAGTTTGCATTTGAACTTACCAGCAACAGAGACCTATCAATTTTTACCATCTGCAACATTCCAAACAAATTTCTTACATCATATATCTGAAGAGTAGATAACAGCTTCTCCTTACCTACATCTTCTCAGACAATTAAATTATTTCCCTAACAATAGTGAGTTGTCGATGTTTAAATGTGCAATAAATCTTAATAAATAAGGAGCATGGAGGACCCAATACTGTACTTTGAGTAAGATTGGTGACACCAAAACTGAATTGTTTCATGAGTGGTTGTCCATTTCATCACTCAATATACTATTGGTATATACTAGTAAGACTAATACAGAACAGCAGATAAAACTTTAAGATATGTTAAGGCCTATATTAAATTAATTTTACGACCATATCAACAGATTAAATACTTTTTACTTTTTTGGTGTACCAAATTACCCTCGTAATGAAGTAATATTTTATGGATTAAGTCCCTGATGATAAGAATGTCTAGCTCCGCCCCTGGTTTGCAGTAGTTTACTAATAGACAGTGTGGAAATCTTTGTACAATAAAAGCAATGTAAATAGTGTTCCTCGGTTGTATTTGTCGTAATTCTAATTCTAGAAGTAGAAATAGTGAAATAAATAGCACTATCATTTTGTGAAATCCTAATTACGCTATTATAAATAAGTAAAAGTCTAAACAAAATATAGCAGTTGTTTAGGCAGCATATAGTGTTGTTGTGTTGTATATCATATAAAAGAAATATCACCTGCTATTTATACCTGAACTGCATCAGAGGGTCAACAAAAAAATTAAACAATAATAGCAACGAAATATTGGTAAAAGGGAAACCCTCACCTTTTCTTTTTCAGGCAGCTGTGGCTAAGAATCAGAATTTTTAATAGTCTACAGTCTTTGCTTTTCCATCTTTCCAGCCGGCTTCAGAACTCCAGCCTGGCACAAAATATTTAGTTTTATAAAACAGATTAGGTTTCTGTTGATAAATGCATTATACTTCAGAATGGGGTACCGCGCGCGAGGTATTTTTAGAAACACAACGTCACGATGACGTCACATCACGTGGTACGCAGTGGGGCAAACTCCGGAAAGCCACCGTTGTTTTGCTGTAAAAGAGACGTGCGTTAGCCTAGGTTTTACTCGGTAAACGACTGCTTTTTCCAAATCTAAGACCATGGTTTTTAAACATTGTTGCTATGGAACGTGCAACAGCGACTCGAGTTACGCTGATCGGCCGCATATGAAGGATGTTTTCTTCAAGACTGCCAAGGAGAAATGTGTGTGCTTGGAACACCGGGGCGGTCGGCCTACACAACAGTTCAACCCGGAAAAAGTTACCAAATTCAAGTACATATGTAGCAAGCATTTTGTCGGAGGAAAGGGCCCAACCGAAGAACATCCTGACCCAATTCCAGCGACATCAAGTCAAGGTAAGAGTATTTTGGTGGCCGACATGTTAATAAAGTAGCGCCTGCTACCATGACAGCATATAGGCTATCATGGTAGCAGGCGCTAACATGATAGCCTGCTACCAGGATAGCTTACTCAAAAACATTTCAAATGAGACAAACATTAAACATATACCCATTCCTGGACGGTGATTGCAAACAACAACAAAAAAAAAAAAACGGCCGACACTGCCATGATCGCCGGCGCAGGAAAAAAAAAACAAAGCTTACCGTTCGATCAACTGGCCAGTTTTCCAGTCTTTTTAAGCCCTCGAACCTCAAGCCATCGTTTGAGCTGAAGGTTGGTGTGTTCTTCGACAGTGCGGCCAGTAATCCGTGCGCCTGGGACATCGTCTTGGGAAAGTTTAACGGCTGTAAAGTCGGTCATATCGCTGTTTCTGTTGCGCTTGTAATAGCTGGGTTATCCGTGCTTTCTCTCCTGTATGCCCTACCTAAGCGGCAAAAGGGGCGTTGCTCTTGAGACGGTGACGTCACGTGCGCGGTACCGTATTAGATGCTATTTTGAGATGCTAACGTTGGTTACTTACATTTCTCAAGTTCCATAAATCAAAACTCTCTCGCCTGCTTCTTTACAGAACTGCACTCAGCAGCTTTCACCTATTTTACTGCAGATAATTAGTTTCTTAACTGGGACTAGTTCCGTAGCCTAGTATTAATTGTGGTAACCACAGTATTCCTGTATGATAACTGTAAAACTGAAATCTCCGCTCCAAGCAAGCACGCAGACGGACAGACTAGAAAACAGCCAATCAGAAAGAGGGAAGGCGGGATTTAAAGCAGTATAACCAATGACAGTGGAGTTAAACAGCACAGAGCACAGTCAAGTGTGCTGCAGATTTAAAGGGACAGGTCCACTGAGGGCAGGACAGACTGGCCAGCGTGAGGCAGCGGAGCTGGGAGCTGCGAGAGAAAAAGTAGGGCAGAGTGAGGGTACGTTATGTGGATCATGTATTTTTATTATTATTATTATTCTTTTGGACATGCACCATGCACACACACACACCAACAAACACGCACACAAAAAAAAAAAAAAAAAAAAAAAAAAAAAAAAAAAAAAAAAAAAAAAAAAAAAAAACTGACAAAAGGGCACTTTGGGCACCAAGGAGCAAAGGGGCAGGTGCTCAAGCCCCCCCCCCCCCCCCCCTCTGCACGTCCCTGGTCACTGTCCATTTGGAAGACTCATTTGTGCCTAAGTTTCAACTTCCTAGCAGATGTCTTGAGATGGTGTTTAAATATGTCCACATATTTTTTCTTTCCTCATTATTCTATCCATTTTGGGAAGTGCCTAAGTCTCTCCAGTAGTAAACCACCACCAGCACCACAATGCTGAGCAGATTTTTCCATTCTTGTAAACAGCCTCTTGTTGTTGTTTAATGCATAAATCCACATGGACATTTTGCACATGTTTTAAATCCCCTTATTTAGTTGCACGCTTCCTCAATATGGGTTTGGTAGTTTTAATAACTGTAAAGTTTTGTTGTTGCTGTTGTAAATTTGCCCTTAATGTTCTGTTCAGTCTCTTGTTTTTATGTTTATCTATCTATCTATCTATCTATCTATCTATCTATCTATCTATCTATCTATCTATCTATCTATCTATCTATCTATCTATCTATCTATCTATCTAAATATATATATATATATATATATATATATATATATATATATATATATATATATATATATATATATATATAGAGAGAGAGAGAGAGAGAGAGAGAGAGAGAGAGAGAGAGAGATGGCTAAACATAAGAACAAGATACAGAACAGAACATTAAGGGCAAATTTACACCTGAATTTCTCACTGATGGACAGTAAAGGTTATTTCTATTTCTAATGGTGTTATCCCAGTGCTGGAGAATTGAGATGCTGCTCTCAGATTTTCTAACTTTCCATTTTTCCTCCAAAAGTAGCAATGGTTATTATGGTCACATAAATCTCGTCTCTTTAGACCACAGGACGTAGTATTTATACGCACATTTTGCACCAAAATGCATTAGAGTGATCTCATGGCTGACGCCATGTTAACCTCCGTGGGATAAAAGGGACACCTTAAAGGCATATCAAATATGTACCCAAGGATGAACCAGACGGGACAAATCTCTTCCTGAAATCTTGGCTTCTTTCTTTAATTTTCTCAAGAACTTACACAAGGAAACAGTCTTTGAGCTGCTACCAGAAACTTCATCCAGAGGTGTGTCTCCATTTAACTTACGTGTTGTAAAACAATCCATCACAATCTTACAAACCCATGAAATTAAAAGTTTTTCTTTCATAAATTGCTTAGTAAGAGCAGACTTCTGTCTTTCTGTGATTTAAAAAACCCAAACAATAAAGTTTTTGGTAACTCAAACTCACCTTAAAAGAGGAAATACTTAATTTTAGTTTAATCCCAGACATTGAGAAACAAAGTCATGTGTCTCTTAAAACAGGGCATGTAAGCATCTGGTTTAGCATGTGTTAAGAAATATTTTAAAATATTTATTATTTCAATATGGAGTTCTGAACAAAAAAAAAATCTGAGCACTGCAAATAGAATTAGTGGCACAATGCACCAAACCTTGAAATTCACAATGTGGTGCCTGGAGAACATTTGAAAAGATGCTGGCTGAGAACTCACAAGGCAAGTTGTGAGGCAATTCTCACTAGATTCACAAAGCAGATTGCAATAAATACATCCAGAAGCAAACCAACCCATCAAGCCCAGCAGAATAGATCAATTTGAGCCCATTTTTTTTGGAGCTGACAGCAGTTCTTTCTATAGACAAACACAATGGACACAGAAGTGATCAAAGAAACAGAACATGTTTTTGCTTTTTCAATGATTATTGGAGTCGAGAATGCTGGGCCTTGAAAAGGCTTCTAGCTGTGTCAAGAAATCCCATTTTGAGCTTTTTAAAGTGCAATGTTTCTTCACTGATTAATTCAGAGAAAAAGGATTAATAGTAATAAAAACAATAAATCAGACAATTATTGCAAGCATAATATGTGCCATACTTCATCAGACAAATTATTTACTAACCTATCACCATCTATGCTCTATCTTTTTGCAAAGCAAGCGGGGCAGCATATCACTTTCATCCCTTTTTCCTCTCAAAATGTCTTTTCCAGATGGTATTTTCTCCCGTTGTCTGCATGGCACAGAAAGCTGTTTGCCTTTCATCAAAGGCAATTATATTTGTTCTTGCTGTAAATTATTTACATACAATAAAGACGGGTGGAATTTCTCCCAAAAATATGCAGAATATCTCATTTTATTGGGAGCAGACTGCCGCTGTTTGCTCTGCGGAGCTGATTTAGGAACAGATCTCTCTCTGCATGTAGAATTAGCCACACATTTAACATCCAGAAGCAATGTATGTCAGTCTTGTTGTCTTTTTTCTATTGCTGTTCTTTTTGTTACAAACTGTTTTTTTTTTTTTATGACAGGCAAATTATACTTTGTTAAAACACACACATAAGCCATTAAAGTTGGAATGTGAAACAATCACTACAAGTCAAGCATTTGGCTTTTCCTTATTTTATGACTCTCTATATTGCAGATACATGGTAAAGACTTTAAAACTATGACTCAAAAGTATAGAGAATTATCCAGCAAACACAAATTTGACAAATAACTCAATACATCTTGTATATTTTATCTTTTTCTAAATACCTCCCCCCATTTGTTTTTATTACTGCTTTGGTCACTCTTGGCCTTCCCTCAATTAGCTTAACGAGGTTAGCCACCGGAAATGGTTTTCCAACTGTCTTGAAGGAGTTCCCAGAGGTAGTAATTAAAAACAAAAACAAACCACTGAATGAGAAGGTGTGTCCAAACGTTTGACTTGCAGGGAATGTCCGACATTTTGCAGTTTCAGAAAATGTTTCAATGATTTAAATTTAAACATGTCAAATGTATGGTGCCTGCATCCTGTGTAAATTTGAAAAAAGCTGTCGGAATGTCTATAAAAAACAAACAGAAGATTGAGGAGGTCTTTGTTATTGTGATTATCGGGATTTTTGGACGATTGCTGGTACTGTTGACCAACACACTTTGCATGAAGCCATCCAATAACAATAATCATTATGAAGCATCAAGGGCAAATCCAAAATCCAATTTACTGTGTACCTTCTAGCAAAAACACATACTGAACTTTGAGAAATAAAACCTTCTGTGTTGGTGTCTCCAGCTGGCAGCCGGTACCTGTAATAAAATCTAGGAATATTGTCACCGAGCGAGAGTCCCAGCTGCCATAAAGCCTCTCAGAGATGAATAGGTGGGGAGTTTATGGTCCCGCGTCTCAGAAGCTGCTAAATCTCCAAGTAAACCTGCTGCTCTCTCCCGGTTTTGCAGCCAGCTGGAGCTCCGGGACACAAAGCCGGGTGCTGTTGGTTGATTACCTGCCAGAGAGAGGAGGCGGCTTGATAAACACAACAGCTCCAATGCATTGTGTTTTCGCAACAGTAGCGGATAAATTGCATTTGGCTGCCGGCTAGTGTGAAGTTCCCACCTTAGACGTAATGTAGGAATGTTTGCGGAAAAGGTCAGACTCACAAATCACGCGCCGGTTGGCAACTTGAAAAAGAATTTCCGCGTTTCTACAGCCTTGATTAACTATTCGGCTCATTCAGAAACAAATAATCTGACCTTAGAGATTTGAGCGTTTGCGTGTGGGAAATGCCAAGCAATATTTCTTGACACCATTTCTTCTGAGCGCTGTATGTTTATGCAAACCAGCCGCGTGTACTGCAGGAGTAATTTCAAGGTATTCAAACCATCAAATAGAATAAAATCATATTCCTCCAGGGCAGGGGTCTCCAACTCGAGTCCTCGAAGGCTGGGTTTGTGCCACCGTCGCTGCTTTATCTGCCCTCACCGCTTCAACACGCCTGACTCAAATATCAGCTCATTAGCGGAGCTCTGTAACTTCACTGCATCCTTAAAGGATTACAGGGAAGGATTACTAAAAGGAAACATTAAGGCATTGGAGTTTGACGCCACCATTTTACTGATCCATAACCCGAAGCCAGCTGAAGTTGCACTCACACACAGGAGACATTTTTTTATGTTATTTCAAAATGCGGTTGCTTTATCAAAAAGATACTTAAGGTTTTTCCTCGCTTTCTGCTTACAGAGCACTTCAGAAGGAGAGTAGGAGGCGGATACTGCGGATTAAATGCTTTGATTAACTGATCGTCAGTGATTGCACCTATAAAAAAAATAGTTTTCTCCGTTTTCTGCTCTGGAGCGTATAGGTTGACCCAGTGATAAGATAGAAAGATATCAGTAATAACCTTAGAGGGGTTACTGTTGCTGTCCCCGAACTGGGAATTGTTATAAAGCCGTTTCCATCCGCCTACAGTAAAAAAACAGATTATTTGCAAGTGAAAACCCATTTAAGACAGCTGCTAATCTTTCTAGAAGTGGACATCCCAGCCAATTCCCCCCAAGGTCAGTGTGTGCAGTCATCAGAGAAATGACAAAACTGAGACTGTACAGGCCTCAGTTAGCATCTTAAATGTTTGAATTCATGACAGGATATTTAAATGAAGACTAAACCTCATGAAAAAGTTGAAGAAGAAAGTCTCATCTCTTTATGAAGGACATAGCCACACGCCTTATTTTTTGCAAAGCCGCATCTGAGCAAGCTACAATATCTCTGGAACAATGTTGTTTGGACACCAAAGAAGAGATGTCTACCAAACCCAGCACACACAGCACACACTGACTGCCAAACATGGAAATGGAGGGCTGATGATCTGGGCTTGTTTTGAAGCAACGGGACCTTAGCACCTTGCAGTAATCAAGCAGACCTCAACCCCCTCTGTAAAGCCAAGTGTTCTCCATGTGCTCTGCTGAAGTTTGATCCAAAAGGCTTCAACAACAGAAGGGTTTAAAAAAGGACAAATAAACCAAGGCGGTGCCCAATCAACCCTGTTTATAGTGTGGCGTGACCTTTGGAGAGGTGTGCAGAAACAAATGTCTGCGAGCTGCAACGAGCTGAAGGAGCGTTGGAAACGCAGACTGGGGCGAAATTCCTCCGTAACAATCCGAGAGACCGATGAGGTCAGACAGAAAATGACTACTGCTGCGTTTCGCTTCCAAAGTGTGGCGCAACAAAGTGTTGGATCGTGGGCTGAAGCTCATTTGCACGTTCTTGCTACGCACGCTCGGTCAAAAACACGACTGTTAGGTTAATTGGGCTCTCCAAATTGCCCCGGAGGGTGAGAGTGTGTGTTCATGGTTGATTGTTTCTGTGTTGCCTCGTGACGGACCGGCGACCTGTCTAGGGTGTAACCCCTTCTTCCCCCATGCAAAATGACCACCACCAGCCCCCCTGGACCACAGCCCATTATTGTGACGATTACCCTGCTGTTTTACTTTTTAGTATCTCTGAAATAACAGAACCTTTTCTGCTCCGAATTATAGTTCTGACGTTCTTAGACAGGTGGAGAAGTCTGTTCAGTAATCTGAGAGAACCGACAGCTCCTAAACGTCAGCCCACGTTGTGTCAGCGACTTCCAAGGCGTTCGGTGGTGAATTTTTCCTGGACAGCTCGATAAGAAGCCAAATGCAAGCAGAGTAGGATGGTTCAAATTGTGCTGGAGTTTGTTGTAGTCAGAAAATGTGTTTTGGCACCGGAACGGCGCGTTTTGCCAACATGATGCCACTTAGCTGGTTAGTGATGAAAGTAAAGTGGTGTTTCAGTTATCACACTTCAGTGTAATGTGCTGCTCTTACCTCAGACCATGCTGCGACAAATCATAACCCACGGGTATCTAAGTGAAACCGGATCGTAACGTCTTTAAACGAAAACAGAAACATTTTTTTCTAAACTGGGTAACAGACACCTGTTAGCAATAAAATGCTTCAGCCTTAAAAAAATTTTTTTTTTTGCCACTAAACCGAAACATCACATAAACAGAAACACTTTACTTGTTTCATTTATCCCTGCACCTTATTAGAAAGGCGGCCTAAAGTAGTCTGAGTGCTGAGTAACCAAACCATGCTGACCTGGACCTTATTTTGCCCTGGTATCAATAATTGTGCCATTTTCTGGTTTTCTTTTTACTTTTATTCTGGCCTTTCTGATAAAGTCATGCTCTGTTGCTTTAGAACTTAATTTAGATTAGATTAGCTGTTTTTTTCCATTAGTTATTTAGCTAATGCATTTGCAGTTCTCACCACCAGAGGGCAAATGTATTATACTTGCTATAATTTGCAACTTGAAGTAAAAATCCACAAAAGTTTATTCATTCATTTTAAAGTTGTTTTTTACAGTTGCCTTTCCAATTCACTGATTTCTTTTAACTCAAACTAAATAAGAAAATTAATTGAGCACAAACTGTCAGCAGCTTAAGCTGCATCTGCAACATATGTTACAGATTGCTTGGAATAAATCATTAATTGAGGGGTACTTTCTCAAAACAGACACGAGGAGCATAACATCATTCTTGGAGGTTGGACCTTGAGCTTCCGGAGCCCACGAGACGCCCCAGCCTTCCTCCCATTCCCCCCAAGATGCACTCATTATTAATTAAACCGGCTGAAGTTCAAGACTCTCCAAGCTGCAGCTATGAGGAGGAATATAAGCCTCACATCAATTCCCTCGGCATGCCCCTGACAGCTGGAACAAGAATTTAGTAAATTGAAGGCACCTGAGTGACTGCAGTTTCCAAACTTAATGATTGATCCATCCAGCCCGGAAGCTGGACAGCGCTCCCTCGCTGCAATACCAGGAAGGCCCTGAAGTCCACAGCCAGTTTTCTGCAGCGGCGATTAGTTTGTTTGGAAACGCTGCAAGATGAATGAGCTAGCAACGGCTGATGGGAATCCATACATATAGGCAGGCGTTTATTAATTATACTTAACAAATTTTCCACAACCTCAACCTGAGGGGTTTAAGGATCTTAGTGCCTGGTTTATTAATGGTGGTAGGAGATAGTAATCCAGGAGACTGTTTTCCGCTGCAGGGACAGCATTGCTCTGGTCTTATGTGCTAAGGAGGCAGGAAAGAGTAAATTCAGTGGTTGTCGTCTTTTAATTCATCGGGAGGGACTTTAAATCTCCTTTTTGCCTGGGAACAGCTTAGATGATGCCATGATCCACTACGTAAGAGTTTGTGTTTAATGCCTGTACCTGTTACCTCTGCAGTCCAATCCTGGATACTTGGTTCTGTGATCGTTGGTTAGGTTAAACCCGTATTCTTTAGTTACTGTTTCTCCTGGTTTTATTTTGGTAGTCTGGTTCATTTTCCTCCGTCTGAGTACCCCGTGTCGCCTTTTTGTTTGGTTTGAGTCCTTCTTGTGGTGTGTTTTGTTCTGCATTGGGATAGTTTTCTGGTTTCCGTGTGTAGGTTTGTGTTCAGCTCTTCCTCCTTTAGGATTCCTTGAGTTATCTCGGGTTCTGATCACCGATCTTTGGGTTTCACGGAACCAGCCTCCAGTTTTTACCCATGAGACAGACAGCCTGGCGACTTTTAAGACAAACCTTGAAGAAAGCTTAAAGTGGTCCATGTTATCCTGAGCTATGTCACATGTAAAGTTGCTATATTGTCCTACCGCTCTTCAATCATGCATTATCTGCAGTTATTGCTGACATTAACCTTATGTTCTCTCTATGTTTAACCGTGTCAACTCTCTGGAGGGGTCCATCGGCTGAGCTATTGCTGCCAACACCCTCATGTTCTCTCTCTATAGATAAAACACTTGACTCTGATTTCACCTTGTCTCCATCTCAGACAAGACAACTGAAGGTGCTACGACTGACCGTATGGACTCTATTTTCCATCCCATAGATTTTCCTACTCACTCAGACCTTACATGTTTAGCTGTGTTTTCGTTCTTGATGCAGCCTCTAAAGCAGGGGTCACCAAGATGGTGCCTGCGGGCACAAGGTAGCCACTAAGGACCAAATGTGGTGCCAAATGTGGTGCCCTCAGGCCTGTTTAAAAAAAATAGTACAACTATCCAGTGAGCTGTATTTAAAATGCTATTTTATTCACTTGCTCCTCCTTTTTAATCATACTGGTATTTACATAGATTTAAAAAGGACAAAAGCATTAAAAGCATATTTATATTACATAAAGTTAAGGTGAGCTTGGACTCTTGTAGTTCAAAGGTCGGTACAGGTTTAAAAAAAAGGTTGGTTGTCCCTGAACTACTGCTGCCATTAAATATTTCCTCTTTTTACACAGTATGTACTGCTGCAACAGTGCTTCTGTTTGGTTTGGGGGGTATTTGATCTTTCTCTCTCCTCCCCAACCCTCAAATGGTTGCAGTAGACATCCTAAGCCAGGATCCTGGCTTCTTCACGATGACTACATGATTTAAAGGAGTTTTCATTTCTGCTGCCACCACGTGCATGCTCAGTGTGAGGGATTGCTGCACAGCAAACCTTTTCTTTCACCGTTTGGCATAATAAACTGAACTTGACCGCATCGTTTTATAACTAGGGTTTAGTTTCTCTGCTATTATAACCAGCGTTTCAGTTTCTATGCGCCTCAGCGCTGGACCTAACTCCCTGAAAACCTCAGGCATGTAAAAACTGCAGGCTCTCATAAATCAGGACTTTTATAGCGTTACTGTTTATTGCGGTTTTCACATGAAGTCCAAAAATGGAACTTATCAGGTCATTTTTCTCATGCCTTGGCTATTGACTTTTTTTTTGTGAGTTATGTATTTTATAGTTTACTTTTTACGTCATACTTGCATGTTACTATTGTTGTTTTGCTTTTGTCTAATGTGCTTTGTGTTTTTAAATCCTTTCATGTTTAAACCTCTTTTCCTTTACTTTGCTGTAAAGCGTGTTAAATGAGCCAGTGTCTGAAGAGTGCTGAACAAATAAACTTCCTTGTCCCACCTGCCATCCTCCTGGTCATTTGACTCTGCCGCTGGCTTGAATTATTGTGCCTGCTTTTGAACATTGTTTTCATCCCTTCTTCCTCATACCTGCCTACCTGACTCTATATGGGTCCTGCATTCAAAAGACGCCACTAGCGTTATTGTATGTGTCAGGATGAAGCCTTAAAAGACAAATAAATTTGTTATTAATATGCCACTTTAGTGCAGCCTTTCAGTAAATAGTGTTTAGGCTTAACGAACCAAAGTAACTATATTTTCGTAAATTATTGTATTCACTTTGAAAAGAGTTCTGGATACTATAAGTATTTATTGTGTTTTTATAAATAATATGATCAGCGCATCAGCCCAGTAGCAATGAGAACCCCTTGCGACCCCATGAGGGATAAAGCGAGTCAGAAAATGGATGGATGGACAGCCAACAACTGTTTGATGTTCAGGGGAAAAGAACCTTTCAGCACAGAATACAAGCGCTGCCCAAACATTTCCATTTGAATGTACTCACATTTAAATCTTCAGAAGATTCCCAGGCACAGAAAATAATCAATTGGTGCATCAAATTTCCCATAACATTACCTTCATGATGCAGTTTATTAGTTCTAGTATGTTGTCATGCTATAATGTGTTTGAATTGAAAATGCTAAATCTAAACTTAAAAACTGAAACATTTTAATTGCCTTTAGTCTCCAAATGGTCATGCTTTCTCTCTAGAACTACATCTTTCTGCTTTACTACAACTTATTACTAATATGTTGCTCATAATCGTTGCCGTTAGTGATGTATGATTGTCATGAAAACCAAAACTTTATTCCTGAAAGTTTTAATGCTGAGAGCAATATCAAAATGCACCGCTGCAGTCTTTGTCGGTAGGTTGAAACTCTTCAGAAGAACAAATTTGTACAGCAAAACGGGGATATTATATTGAAAAGAGGGGAGGTTTAGAAGTAGTATCTATGGCAGATTTTGGGTGCCCTAAAAGGAAGTCAGTGTAAAGTATTAATGCATTTTTAAGATGTGTGTGTGTTTCCTTCTTGGCTTCCTAAATATTTTCTGATGCTGAGGTATTTGGTTTAACATCAAACTAAACAAACAATCTTGGCAGATAGAGCATCATGCTGTTATGTTGCTAATAAAAACTAATGCTACGATGAAAGATCGCAGGTCATCTAGCTGCACATCATCTCGGTTATTACCATGTAATGGATATACTTCATGTTTTGTCTTTTGTTTATTTTTTATCGTCCACAGGAACGGCTGATGGCCCCGTTTTAATACAGCAAAAAGACTCTATCCTTCGTAGGATATATTCATTTGGAGCCAGATTGTGTGACATCCTGTAATTTACGACCCGTTTAGTTTTCCTAACTTGTTCCTGGATCCTTCATGGTTTCTACTGTTATATTTCTGCTTTATTTGGAGGGAGGGGGAGGGGGGGAGTAATTTAAAACCTTCATGTTTTTTTCCCGCCCTCAATCATTTTCCTCCTCTTCCTTCTCCTGACCAGGTGCCATATTTGAGGAGAACGCGATGCGGGACGATGAGGTGTTTCAGCTCGCCGTGTCCGACCTTAGTCTGAGCGATGACATCCTGCACAGCGAGAAGATCACACACTCCATAAAGCTCATCGAGCCCAACAACCCTTTCCAGGCGGTGCAGGAAGGTAAGGACCGCGGCGCTGTTTGAGGAGCATGGCTGATTCTGGCTGGATTCTCGTTGCGTTTTGGATGTCTTCGCCTTTGGTCGTTCGCCTGTTGATTTTGCTGCTGGTGTGGCTTGGTGAAGCGTGCTCGTGGTGAACGACCCACATATGAACCCTCTAAGCGAAATGGGGCTGCAGTTTGCTCTGAGAGGATGCTGCTGATCTCTGATGTCTCTTCTACACATTCTTCTTCACTATCCTTACTTTTGTCCGCCGGACTCAGGTTTCAGCCTGAGTCTGGGGAAGTTTTCAGGCAAGCGCTGAGCCTTATCACCACCACAGGCACTCCTAGGTGTTTCCACTTGGAGCAGATTTCTGCTCATACCCCAGAAAAGCAAAATATGTTGGTGATAAACAGATAGCAGTGCTGCTCCGGGTTGCTGACGCCGTTGAATATGCTGATTACGATGCGCGTGTTGAAGTGATTACAACCTTGTGGAAGAAAACTGAAGTGTTTTTCACGCGTGCCGAGAGAGGAAGGTGATGCCGTTGTTATCGCAATTTAGCTAAACTTTATTTGCTACGGTTGTTTCTTTTAAGAAAGATTTAAAAAAAAGCACATTATCTTGAAAACAAATGGATGTGCCGGTGAATAAATGTTTATTTTTTACAGTAACTGACAAAAGCATCAGCTTGCATTTAGTTATCAGACGTTTTAAGCCTTGAAACCCCTCCAGCTCTGATCCTCGGTGGCAAACACGAGCTTTCCAGAAAGAAGACTTAGAGGTGTTCATGTACTGACTTGGCACGTTACAGCCAGGTTCTCTAAATGTTCTCGCTAAAGCGTAAAGGCAGATGCCTCAGGCGCTGCCACAGTTATGCATCCTACCTTTTCAGACATAAAAAAAAACAGGAAACCTGTCTGTGTTCCCACGTGATGTTTCAACTAAAGTAGCGGAAACCTTAAAGTCAAAGACATAAAAAGGATTGGATGCAGATTCTGGACAGGAGCTGAAAGAGGTATCATTGGCTCGTCTGAAACGCGTCCTTAAAGATCAGGGTATTCTCTGAATGGTCAGCTGGGAGAAGGGGGGGGGGGAGGCCGTGTGGTAGAGATTAAGATGATTAATTGCTTTAATATCGCATTTACTCAGCAATCTTTAAATGTGCCCACATTTTACAATAAAAAAAAAAAACAAGAATAATTGTAAAATTGTTGGGAGAAGAAGTCCTGTTAGTAAAAGCATCTTTTGACACATTTCTTATGGTATCTAAAATAATATTGAGTGTTTATTTATTTATTATTTTTTTTTGATATTGTTGCTTTTGAAATTTTAGTATCATGACCATCCTAAGTAAACATTTAGTTAAATAGCAACTGGTAAACACACTTCAGTGGCCGTCAGTGAGCTCCTGAGAGGATTCTGGCTCCATAGTTTATCGCTCTTTTCCTAAGGGTTTATTTAAAGGGATTAGACGAGTGGCTTTAGTTCACTCACTTGACTTATTTAACGGTGGCTCTTTGGAAGAGACATTTCAGAAGCTGGAGATTAGCTGGTTTCATCCATTCCTAAACCAGTCTGCGTGCGTGTTTGGGATCATTCTCCTGTTGGAGCAACCAGTTGTGTCCAAGAGTACACTCTAGATTTTGATTTGATGTGAAGTTAAAGAACTTGGAGGTAGGAATTTCATCCACTTTGTGCTTTGCTTAAATACCATTTCCAGCTAAACAACCCCTCAGCATGATGCTGCCACTGCTACGCAGCGTTCTTAGGTTTGAGAGCCTCCACTTGACTCCTTCAAAGATGCTCCTTGTCATTGCATCCAAACAGCTCAACCGTCAGCCCATCAAGCCTTTCTCCAGAAGGCAGCTGGCGTGTCCCCGTCCGCGCCTGGAGACTTCAGTCCGGCCTTAAGGTGTCGATTTTGGAGCCATGTTGACGTAAACCTGGATTCAACGCAGACGGCGACGCCAGCGTCTCAGTTCATGGCAGGCCTGGGCCTCGGTGGTTCCCGAGCGTCCCGGCACATTTCCGCTTGGCCGTAGATCTTCACTGGCATTGTATAGAAGACCATTCCTGTTAGCATCATTTGTAATTACGGCTGGAAGTGAGAATATACCGAGCTGTGAAACATTGGCGTGTTTGAGAAGTTTTTAAAATACTTCTGGAAAAAAATAAAACAGTGCACTCACAGCATGAATATTTAACTGGGGTTGATTCAAGGTTTGACGGGAGGTATAAAATATTTATAACTCTGTAAGGCAAAGTTTACTGTGAAAAAGATTTTTTTTTTTTATGTTTCCATGTTGAATAGTCGTCCTTTTTGAATACCACAGACTTATTTATGTTTGTCTGATAAGTGGAGGAGGAAATGCTTCTTTCATTCATATGAAAATTTGGTTTGGATGAAATGAACGGAAAACAACAGGATTTGCCACTCGTGGACGGGGTTGTGCATTGATTAACGCGCACAGAATTGACGAGCATTAACATTAATGGATGGGCTTTTGTTCCTCTGCATTGTTATAGCAGTGATGTGCAGCCCTGTGTGGTTGCGAACTGTTTTTACAGGTCCATGGGGTTAATTTATCCGTTGCCCTATTGTCGTCATTAAAGTCTTTGTTGGAGGGAATTTGATTAGCATCCCTGTGGGTGGCTGTCGACTCGGAGGTATTTGTAAGGATTTAAAAAAGAAGTTACACATTTAGAAAAAATTATTTTGTCAGAACACCAAGTTTAACGTTCCCTGTCTGTTATGACAGGGGTTCAAACTGACTTGATCAACTTTGAAATGTAACGTACAACGCTCACAGATACAGGAACTTTTACCAATACTAGGAGAAGTTTTTACCTCCTTAAGTGGAAATATATATGAACAAATACTACTGCTTATTTATATATAGTGCTATATATATATATATATATATATATATATATATATATATATATATATATATATATATATATATATATACATTTATAGCACTATATATATATGTATGTATATATATATATATATATATATATATATACATTTATAGCACTATATATATATGTATGTATATATATATATGTATATATATATATATATATAATTTATTTTTAAAACCAACAGGATATATTGACAGATACCACATAACTCCTGCCGCAAAGCCCCCTAATCCACTTCCTCCCTGTTTAGCAGTTAAATTTGATGGCTAAACAGCCACCACCATTAAACAGAGTAATGAACTTGATGCGCTGCTTCATGCAGGTTAAACACCTGAACAGAGGGAGCATGAAAGATGAAACGGAGGACGGCAGGAGTTATTCCAGCAGTAAATGTCAGAGGGATGGGACGCAGAGGAGGCTGACTGAGGAGAAAAAAAAAAACAAAACAGGAGGGAGTAATGAGAAAAATAAAGATTCAGACGAGGATGGAGAGAAAAAGATGGAAAGTAAAACACTAAAGTCATTGTGTTATCAATTCATGTAGCCATGGGACGGTGGGGAGATGTTTTTTTTTCTTCTCTTTCTGCGTGCTGATGATAATGACCCAGCTGCTTTCTTGGTTGGTTTGACCTTTCTCGAAGCTCCAGTGATCCGCGGCCCTCTGAGACTCCCACAGCCCAGGCTGTAGTGGATTATGAGTAATAAGAGAAGGATTCACACTTTGCCATGTGTATTTTCTTGGCTTTTTATGTGTTCACGTGTAACCCCACTGAACTCAGAGGGTTTTCTTCATGCAGCAACAGTTTTTGTTGCTTAGCAAAGGTCTGTTTGCTCCCATGAAACTCTGCTTGGTATTTTAGAAATATGTAATATTTCAGATAAATTTACTACCACCTTCCCTATTCTAATTGTAAAGTTAGTTATTGAGGTATTCTCTCCAAGGACTCAGATTCATATTGTTTGAAATACGTTTTATTTATTTTAGAGCAAGCTGAATATTAGACTTTAAAGTTCTGATTTTTGGTAACCTCTGATTTTATGATTTTAGGTTTGGCAAGTGTATTAGTATCGCACTATTCATACGTAGGATATCTAAAAGAAAAACAAACAAACAATTCCTATTAAGTACAAAAAATACCACAAAACAATACTTATAAAATAAAACAAATTTTTTTTTTACAGACAACACAAATTGGATAAGAGGCAAATTTTAAGTAAAAAAAAATCGATGATGGGAAGATGAAGAAGAAATCTTTGACATTTGGTAAAGCTGCGGTAAACAATGTCGTTTTTATTGTTTTGGAGGACCTAACACTTCATGCATACTTTGGGTTTTTAGTGAGTTGATTTTAGAGCTGAGAAGCACAGAAACCAAATGCAGCTGTCCATGTTTGAGTTCTGGTCCTGGGCACATTAATGAACATTTTAAACAGCAGAAATGTAAATGTACCCAGTGACAGCACACAAAAGCTTAAAAAATAAATATCAACAACAGCCCTCTTCAGTTTCTGGTCATTTTGCGTCATTTTCCCCCTTTGGCAATGAACTACAGTCAGCAGGGTGGTTGCCACAGTTCTAACTAGTGCCATATCAGTCTGGCAGTTGTCAAACGTTAGCTTTATTGATACTTTTTTTTTTTTTTACAACACTGTAGCAATGAAAGTGGACAGGGGAGTGTTGGTCAATTTCAATTCAGTTTTATTTATATAGCACCAAATCACAACACAAATCATCTCAAGGCACTTTCCAAAGTCAAATTCAATTAAATTGTACAGATTGGTCAAAAAATTTCCTCTCTAAGGAAACCCATCAGTTTGCATTTAGTCTTGATAAGCAGCATTCACTCCTCCTGGAGGAGCGTAGAGCCACAGGGAGAGTCGTCTGCATTGTCCATGGCTTTGCAGCAATCCCTCATACTGAGCATGCGTGAAGCAACCTTTTTCTGGACATTTTGCTTCATTAATCATACCCGCAGTACAAAAGTTTATTGCAGAATGGGGACTCCGCACCGGGGAAACGGATCTCAGTGTGGGAACTCCGACTAGACACCGTTAACCTATACCGTCCGGCATATTGACCACGTCACACTGACCCTATAAAATTCTTAAACATCAAAGTAATAGGGTTGAAGTTACTTCATCAGGGTTGTAGCACTTACAAAGGTAATCAAATGGGTTATCAACATCCTCAGGCGTGTCCTGTTCCTCTGTCTCATTGGCACAAATTCCTCCCAAACAAAGATGGTGGCTAAAGATGGCCCCAGAAACTCTACTCTAGCACTCACGCTTTTGTTTCCCATGATGGTTCAGGTAAGCCTCTGCAAGGTTGGGCAGGGACTGCGTGACTGTGTGTCTGCAGCACAGCTGTGCTAACCAAGTTGTGTCAGTTTGTATCCATTTAGATGGAAATGAGCATTTCTAAAGGGGACATATCAGGCAAAATCCACTTTTCTGGCCTATTTTAGTCCATATATACATTTTATTGGGTACTTTGAGTCTCGAGGAGTGCAGAAAAGTTGAATGTATTACGTATAGGAGCTGCACAGACATTTTTACATTCTGTTTGGGTCATATTTTTCAAGCTGTACAGTTTTCACTATTCTCTGTTTTTTTTTTTAAAACAATAATGTCAGAGTATATGGTGTGGAGCTGTTAAACAAGGCCATTGACTTCCTCCTAACCAATTGCACAAATCCGCTATCTTTATTTTTCACTGCCACTGAGATTTTGTAGTCCAGGCTGAAGAATGCTGAAGCTACAAGTTGGTAGGTAATACCTGTTTGGTTGTTTGGTGTGTTAATCAATACAATTCATTACACAGCCCCCCCCAGCATAATACAAAAATGGCTGAATGGGGTGGAGTGGAATGTTTTGTGACCTGTAAAAGGGGGGCGGGGCAGGGTGTCAAGTGCCTTCTTTAGATTTATGTCTACATTTAAATTTAAAGAGATTGGTCAAAAATGAGTTGCAACTTTTTACATTTATTAACAAGAATTGTCAGTTAGTTATTTTTTTTTATTTTTTTTTTTTACATTTTAAAATAAGGAGGCAATACCAAGCCTTTTTCAGTTTTTCAATTTTTCTGTTGCCGAACCACCACTTGAAAACCAAGGAGCAGGTAACCAGGGACTTATGTGTATGGAGTATGGAGAAAAGGTAAATTGAGTTCAGACAATCATTTAGTGTTCCCAACAATGTTTTTGTATTGCACCTGGAGCCAAAAAAATAATTTTCTAAAAATGTTTCAAACATTTTGACATGAATAGTAACTAATTTTGATGTGAAAAGGGGGGGACAAAATAAACTGGAACTTCATATTTTATTCAGGAAAGGTAAGAACATTTTCTAGGGAAAAGCTGTAATTTGGTCATCTGGTATGTAATTAATAACATAATTAAAAAAAAAACCTTCATATTAGGACAGAGGTGACACATCTTTGCATATACAGTAAGATATAAGATTCACCCTTTAAAACCCATTTCTTTTTATATAAACACAACATCAATTAAGTGCTTTTTTAATTGTTTTGTGTAAGTGTTTAGCATGGTTAGCGCAGTTAGAATGACCAACTTTTTTTCATAAACACTTAGACCATGTGCACACCCATTGTCCCCCCCTCCTGTTCGATTATTTCCTCTAAGTGGTTCACCAAAATAAAACACCCTCCAAGTATGCCTCAACTTTTAGCTTAACCACTTATCCTAAATACGGCAGATAAATGATTACAAGTTTCAGCGCTGATGCTCTTACCCCGAATCATGGCCTCCTTGTCTTTTTTCTAAACTTTGGCACACCTCTAAAAAGGGGGTTCTCCACACATGATATCTGAAGAATGACTGTGCCGTCATGTAGATTTGATCTGTTTCAGGACATGTGAATCCTCGTGTGTGTCTTAAGTGTCTAACTAAATCTAATCCACACCGTACAAATATTCCAACAATCAATCCCGCTTTATCAGTTGAATTAATTCTTACTTTTAACAGCCAAAATAATGCAGGCATTTAAAGAAATAAATTATTAACAGTTTCCTGAAATACAAATTTAGCCTGCCTTGTTTAAAGCTAAGAGGGGGGAAAAAGAGCAACTTTCCTGTAATCAGCTAAGCCTCTCAAATTTGAACTCTGATCTGTTGAAGTGGCAGCCTGAATGAAAAACCTGCATAGCTTGATAGAAAATGCAGCCTTACACAACTTTTTTTCAAATTCCTTTTGATGTTTTTTTTTCTCTAAATTGGTATAAAACAAACAAAAAAATCCCTAATAAGACAAAACATAAAAAAAAACTAAACCCTGGCTTCTTAGGATACAGAACGAATCTATAACCTTAACACCACAGCAATAGTTTAGCGCCTTAGACATCACATGTCTAAACTTACGAGAGAGCACTGAATGCTCATTAGAAGACTTAATAAGGTTAAAAAAAAAGAAAAAGAAGTGGATGAAAGTGAAATGTTAAATATTTAAAACAGACTTCAACCATATTCCACAGAGTTAAGTTAATTCACACCAGCAAGTTATCAGAGGTGTTGCATCACTTGGTCCACAGTCTTGAACTCAGACAAGCCTCTTCTTCTAAAGTCAAAATCTTCAAATTTGTATTAAACTGACTGGGAAACGTTAACCAGGAAGTGTCATTTGATGTGAATTAAGTCTTAAAAAGTAAGATCTTTTCTAATTTCAGTCTAGAAAATTGCCACTAATATCTCCAGAAACAATCTGAGGGGTCTTGGTTTCCCCTGAGCGTCTAACCAGTGAAGGTGTGTTGGATCAGCACTAAAGCTGTCTGCCAGTCATCTCCGATGTATTCAGCACTCAAAGCTTGTCTCGTTTATGGCCCATACCGATGAGGCCAGTCATGAATAAACTTCAGACATGGAATGTTTTCTGTTTTGATATTCCGATTTTATTTTTAAATGACATGTTTAAAACATCTGAAGATGTGCTGTTGCCGCCGCAGTTCGGCCGCTCTGCCTGAATATGTTTATTGACTTGATCATTTTTTTATATTGCCGCGCCGGCGGGCCTAGAGCTGATTGATCGGTGCTCCCCGGATGAATCGCATAACCTGACGCCGGGAAGCGACAGCCCTATCAGAGAAGTGACAAACCCTCGTTTTTACAGCGCACAGTTCGTCACATATGCCAAAATATTTGAGTTCATGCGATCTGAGGCACGGCCATTTATTTCCCGCGTAAACAGCTCGTCTCATTAGCACAGCCAGTATAGCTGATGATCAGTACGGGATTTCTTTCGCAATACTGATTCTTTGTCATTATAGTAGCTGTTTGTTCAGATAGGAATAGCTCCTGATCCACACACTCGCATATGGAAGAGTTTGAATGCAGTAAACAAACCTTCTGTTGAAAATCTCAGCAAAACCATCTGTCAGCGCGATCCGCCTGGATTACATGCCTTGAGTTCCCAACAAAGAGAGTCTGAGACTGTGCAGCTCTAATCCTTTTAACACATATCAGCCGAATATTCAATAAAGACGCCTGGCTGTACGCTGTGTTTTTTTGTTTTTTTTCCCCACAGATGGTTCATGTTTTTTTTTTTTTTTTTTTTTTAAGTCAAGCAGCCTTGGCTTCCTGACTTGCTGCTTTGTAATTCGGATATAATGTGATGAACTTTTTAACACTGCTCACTAATTCTTTAATTGGCTTTTCAATTCAAACAAATTAGCCTAATTGTCTCATTATGATCCTGTCCGGCTTAGCTCAATAACTGTATAATTAGAAGAGAAATGACTTGACCTGAGAAATCTGCAAGGAAACGTGATGCTTCCTTTTTTACCCACCGCCCCACTTTTTATTCCTCATTTTATTTCTGTTTTTTAATTCTTCATTAGCTTTTGTTTATTATGTTTGCTTCTGCATTGGTGGGGAAAAAAAATCTGAGGCTTTAATTTCTTGTTTTATTTACCATTAATATGTAGAAGAATTTGTGTAATTTGTTTCATTCTCTCCTTTCTGACATTTTTGTTTTAAAATTTAACGGTACTGTGATGTGGGTGTTCAAAAATTATGCTCATTCCCTTTTGTGTGTTGCTGTGTTTTTCTTGATTTTTTTTATTCTTGAAATAATGCATCTGATCTAAAATATCTAGTTACAGACTTGTTGCGTAGGTAATTTTAACTGTTTATGGAACAGAACCTGAACTCTGCATGTACATAAATGACTGGATTAAGCAGAGTATGTTGGCGTATGCTTTCAAGTTCAGCCACCTTTCAGTCTGTGAGCTTGTTCTGCTCCGGTTTTGCAGAGGTACACATGAGGGAAAAAAAAATAATTAAGTTAAATGAAAAAAAAAAAAAAACCTGAATTAGCACGACTGCTGAATGTGAAACAACCGGGATTGTTATGTGCATGTAGGCTGCCTTTCTGTTTTTGCTTGAGTGACAGCTCCAGATGTTGGATCTTTGCAGACAAATCGGCCACATCTGTCTCCCAGCGGCAGATTGTCCCTCAGCCAGGGCTGATCAGGATCAGAGGAGAGAGGCAGGTGTGAACCGGACATTTCACCTAAATTAGATGAAGAAATGCTGATTAGATTCTGTTCCCCAGGATTCTTGCTTGGATCAATTGAAAAGTTTGAATTCTTTAGTTTGATGCGCACATTGTTCTTATTATTTTTTTTTAAATTGTACTTAAACGTATGCCTGCTGATATTTCTCTTATGAATCTGAACTAATAAAAAGTGCTGCTTTTGGTGTGAGTGAGCCCTTTTTGTAAACTTGTTTTCTACATGTAAACTGGTAAAAACTTTTAGGCTAAATATTTCAAGCTACAGAGAAGATGCAATTTTCTTTGGCAATGAACAGCAAAGCAGGTTGTCTTCTTGGTGCAAAGGCCTTTATCTATAAACACACTTCTGGACGACGGACAACGTTTTAATTATTCAAAGAATGTCAATTATGTTGCACGTTTCTTGTTTTTGATTACAAACCCCAAAATAGCTGGATAAAACCCACTTAGTGTCCTAAATACCAGCCACTTCTGGGAATAACAAAGGGTTACAAACATCAGTGACTTTGATGGGTCCCTTTGTGAATGTGTTTATTTCTTTCTTTTTTTTTCCACTGAAGAATTTAGAGGACCACAAAGTCAAAGATGCTCGTCTTCAGATCAGATATGTCTCGAATTTGGAATGTCTATAAAACTGCGCTGCAGTAATATAGTTTATTTAGTTTCTTTTATTTGGGTTGACACAATTCAAGTGATCCTTGAGGCGGTCTCTGGCTCATGGGTTAGATTATGTAGCAGTTCACGTCTCACAGCAACTGAGGTGAGCCTCTCAAGAATAATTCAAGAATTTCAAAGGAGTATCAGTTTTAAAAAAAAAAAACATGTTTTTATGTACATGCTATGAACACTTTGGATTCATGTTTGTACTGTTGGTAACAATCAGTGAATTATTTTTTTATCATTAAAATAATCAAAGATAAATGCTGACCGTTCTTATGCTGGTTTATTGTGGCCTCCATGCCATACCCTTCATCAATGGCTTTGTCTGGAGATTCTTCACCAGATTCAAGGTGTCACTGAGCTGGGCCGCTCCAAAACATTATTGCCTTCGGTCAGAAGAACCATGTTGGCAAAATTAAGATGACCGTAAACCTAAACCTGTCAGGTATGAATCATTTTTGGGATTAAAATTATACATATGGAGTTCAGACGTCTTTTTTTTTTTTTTTTTTGCAGTTGCATAACATCCTTATTTTTTTAATTAATTGATATGGAGAACAGAAACCTTCATATCTTGGACTGTTTTTAATGAATTTCACATCCTGACTGCAAAGATGAATATTTTCTGCAATTTAAAACTAAACCACTCTCAGCAGCGGACCCAACCGTTGAGGATGTCTGTGTTCATGTCGGAGCTGCAGCCGTAACCCTGTGCTGCTTGGCTCTTGTTCCCGATGAATCAGATGCTCCGGAGAAGAAGAGCGATCGCTCCAACTTTGTTCTTGCTGTTATGCTGCTAATTGGAGCTGTCAGTTCGCTCTGTGATCTTTGTTAATCCACACTAACAGCTCTGATGTCGGCTGATTTCTTCTCCATACTGGGATCACTGCTGTCCTGTCTGCTGCTGTTGCTGGATGCTTGTGAGAAGTTAATGATGATCCTATGGTCAGTTTCAGGGAAAAAAAAACAAAAAAAAAACTTTTCCTCTAATTCAAGGCAACAGTAATCACATTAATACCAGTTCAATAAAGATTAATTAAATCAAAATGTGCACAATGAAAAACCTTAAACTGAATAAACCTTATTCATAGTTTGAGGTATATCTCCCATGGCTGACTTTGCATGAAACCATTGATGGTCTAAAAATAATAACAGCTCTGCAACAACAACCTCACTTTAACAGTCACTAAGATCACTTGATTAGCTCCAGCATTTCTAATTTCAAGAGAAACCCTGAGTAAATTTGAAGTTCTAAGTGTCCAAAACGTGTTTATTAATTAAAACTCAAAGAACACACAGATGCGTACCTCCACATGTAAAAACGTTCACTGGTCTCTTTACCGTGCACGTCCACCCAGGGACTGTTTCTGTGAAGGTTTGATGAAGGGTTTTACTTTTGAGGCCAGTCATGAAGGGGTTGTTTTGTGCAACTGTGGTTCAGTCAGTAGAGAAGTCATCTCCTAATGGGAAGGTTGTGGGTTCCACCTGTCACATGTCGATGTGGCCCTGGGCAAGGCTCTTAACCTTAAATCGCCTACCGATCTGTATCGGTGTATCAATGTGAGTGTGACTGGGTGAATGGGTTTCTAGTGTAAAGCGCTTTAAGTGGTTGCTGTGACTGGGAAAGCGCTAGAACTTCAGTCCATTTACCGCTGTTTCTGTGTTTAGTTCTAAAAGTTCATTTTTTGCACATGTCAAAGGAAACTGCTCAGCGGGTCGCTGCTCTGACCCTCCCTGGTTACACTTGGTGTGCTAGACTTAAGTGATTAATCTGGTGGGTAGGTCATCCGATGGGCTATGTTAAGGAGATGTGCAGATTTCTGTTCACTCGGGAATAATGATGTCGAGCATGCCAAGGAATATACAATTTATGTAATGTCATAAAGTAGATTATGTAGACATTTCTATCTCATTTATGGTGATGCCTTCGTGGACCATATGAATCGTTACAACCCTGTTTCACTCTTGTATCCAATGTAGGCCTATATCTCGAATTACGTCTTTATTTGCCTGCCTCAAGACCTTTATAAATGAAAAATAAAATTTCTAAATGTAACTAATTCATCTTTACTAATTGATATTTACTGTTTTTTTATGATGAGTTCTTGAAGTTAGGACCTATTTATGTTTTGAGATTTTATTGCAATTACAGAAATGCATCTTTCAGTTTTACAAACATAAGCTTTAACACAGAGGGTTGGCTAGATAGATTCAGGAGTCAAACATAACAATAAACAAGAGGAAACAAGTTAATATGCAGGCAAATCCTTCAAGAAATTCTGACACTGCTGCTTTAAGTTGAAATATAGTTGCGAAAATAAAAGGCTGAGATGAATACATATAAAAGACTCTGGAGAGAGAAACTCCGGCTGAGATGCAGCAGCTGTTTCATCGCTGACTAAGCCTGAAACGAACACTTACATTTTGTTTTTCACTCCATCCAACTTTATACTCTTTTTGTTTGTTTGTTTCAGTGTTTTAACGCGTGAAGGCTTTGGAGCAGTCACGGTGTTGGTGCGGCTTGTTTTAGGGCTTTACAGTTTACTGATATTACACTCCAATTTAAACTCCAAGTAATCAGAGAAATGGTTTAATCAATAAGCAGCGATTATCATTATTAATGAATGGTTTGGCCACATGTCTCCTTGGGAAATATACTATGCTCATACTTTTTTTTTTATCTTAGGTTTTGGGCTTTAGCTCATTCAAACTGCAATTACCTGGTATTAGATCCCCCCCCCCCCCCCCCCCCCCCACACACACACACACACTCCTACCTGCACCTCTGAATAATCAGGAAAACGCTGTTCAACAGGATCTACCCTTTCAGTTGTGTTTAATTTAAGCTTAGCACAAACTTCACATACTCAGAAAAAGTATTTAAAATCTTGATTTGTGCTCTTGTCTCTGCATTTAAAATATCCCCCCTTTACTCAATGAGCACAGTTAAATGTGTTAGAAAAGCTTCTCTGGATTGAATGGCGGTTTTACATGCGGGTTGTTTCAGCTGGCTGACAGCTCGTATCATTGTTGACAATCTGCGTATGTCCTTTCAGCTTGTGTGGTTGTCGTTATGATGCTATTGAGCATTGTCTTATTGTACCCTGCTCAGTTTGAGCAATTCTCCTATTGTATTTATAATAATGCATATGTTTGTTCAAACACCTGACATTTAAATCAAATTGTTTTAATGGCAGAGCTTTTTCTTTCCTCAGCCTCACTGATGGGGATGGGTGATGTAAGATGGGGATAACAACTGAGGGTCTATTGATTTATCTTTTTCATTTATCTTCAGATTGTTCCCTCCTGTATGCTTTTCTTTAACAGCATAAATCCTTCAAACCTCGTATGAATGGTCACAGGGATGAGCTGCAGTGCAGCGCTGATTCGAACATGATCAGCTTATTCATTTCCAAAAGCTTTATGTGGCGTTTTCTCGGCGGACGTCAACTTTAAATGCGCAAGTCGATATTTCATGAACGTAAAAAAAAAAAAAACGCCGCTCAATTGAAGTGTAACAGGTTTGTAAGCCAAGGCCTTAAAATCAATCGTAAATCCTCCTGTTGGGTAATGGGCTCCACTTTGATTCAAGCAATCTTTTTGTAAGAGAAGGTGACACATTTACAGCACCTAAACTTGCATTAATGTAATGAAAGTCTTCAAAGGAAACCTGGTCGTTTAAGGCTATACGTTCTTGTCATAAACCCCCCGAAAATCCGCAACACAGCGCTTTCCTTGTTAGTATTTTGTTGTTTTACATTGCAGGAATTTCACTACTGCCTGCTTTTTTCTAACTGAATTTAGCCAGAGCTTAAAGTCCTCTGTTTGTTGTCGCTGAAGCTTTTATTCCTTCAGTGTGTTGATTTGAAGTGTGCTGTGGCAAAAACGATATAATCCAATCACCGTTGTGATGAAGATGACTCTCTGGTCTTATAAAGTAATCTTGTACAAAAAAGAGTTCTCTGTTGTTCTTTCAGATAGGTGCTCTAACGTTTCACAGTTGGTAGAATGCTTTTATACCAAGGAAGGGAGAAATCCAACACATTTACAAAACCTACGGCGAGAACTAGCTTCTTATGAAAACTTGTTATGAAAGCTGGCTTTTGTATGTCTATACTACTGTAGGCGCTGTCTAGTAGGCAACCATTCAAGTGGGAGCAGAGAAATCTATTTCAATGTGCATAAGCATAATAAAGACATAATCTGAGCTATAACTTCAAGACCGTCATAAGAATTCATAAAGCGAAGTTCAAACAGTCATGAGACATTAGCAAGCTGTATCATTTTCTATTGCAAGTGTTTGGTCTTCAGCTAAAGGAGAATTGGGATTTTTTTTTTTAAACACTACCATTGCAAATTTGAAATGCAGTCTGAAATATCTGTAAACTTTTGACTTTAGAAATGCACTAGATTTTAAAAATTATTCCCTCACCTGCCTTGACTCGTATATGACCTTCAGTGACGTCCCATTCCTAATCCATTGGGTTGAATATGACATTGGTCCAACCTTTGCAGCTCTAACAGCTTCAACCCTTCTTAGCAGGCTGTCCACAAGGTTCTGGACAGTCTATGGGAACTTTTGACCATCCTCCTAGAAGGACATTTGTGACGTCATACGCTGAATTTGGATGATAATGCCTAGTTCGTTGTCTCTGCTGTTCTATGGGTTGAGGTCAGGACTCTGTGCAGGCAGTCAATGTCATCCACATCAAACTCTCTCATCAATGTCTTTGAGGACCTTGCTTTGAGCTCTGGTGCACAACCATGTTGGAAGATGAGGGTGGACATCTCCAAACTGTTCCCACAAAGTCGGGAGCAAGGAGTTGACCTAAATCTCTTGGTATATTTAATCGTTAAGAGATCCTTTCATTGGGACCAAGTTGTTCCTGAATATCACCACCCCACCAGCGCCTGGTGATGTGGAAACCCATTCCCTGAAGCTCTGTGCACACTGATCCTGAGCTAATCTAAAGGAAGTTGGCGACCTCACGACCGGGCCTGTTCCACAGAGGACACCCCATCACAGAACCACACTGGAATTCACTGAGCTCCAGAGAGCAACCCATTCTTTCTCAAATGTTTGTAGAGACAGTGTGCATGTCTAGGCCCTTTATGTTTTATACACGTGTGTCTATGGAAGTGACTGACACCTGATTTTAATTATTTGAATAGGTGAATGAACACTTTTGGATACATGATGTATATGACAACAATCTTGGTGATCCTGACCTAAAAACCAGAAGAGTTCATCATAATTAAATGACGGGAATCTAAAGGGAAAACAAATTATTTATTTATTTACTCATTTAAATCTTCTGTTGAATTAAATGTAAATAGTTGATCACAATTTTTTTCTAATTCCAAGTGGAAAAAACTTTTCAGGCTGTGCAATCGAACCATTATTTATTGCTCTTGTACATCCTATTAACATGGTTGTCCAGAGTGTGTATTAACTAAATTATTAGCTTGGTTTAAAGCTAAAACACGATGAATGTACGCAATGCCTTAATTCAACAGAGTCTAAATTATTTAGTTTGCTGTATATACTGGGCCTGGAGCGATGAGTTGTCCGGTCCATCAGGTGTTGACAGCCCTACTTGCTCTTTCTTCTACTTTAGCGTTTGACTACAGTTTCTGCCAAAGCCCCATTGCTCCATAAATCCCGTCTTGTCAATACCAGCAGCCATAAAGGCCTAAACTGCCCAAGTCCTTCATACACAGGGGGAATTTACATCCTTCTGCTCTAAGATCAGTTATGGGCCCATATTTCCTCTTCATCACAGCTAACTAGAGATGGGCTGACAGCACTAAGGGGTTCCTTGGTACCATAGATCAGTACCGGTCCATCTGCTTGTCATGTCTGATTGGGGCATAAATGTAACCGGCTTTCCTTTAAAGTCACCAGTGACAGAACATTTAGATAGTGATGAGGGGAGGACTTTTTTTCTTTTTTTCCTAGAGGTAAGGAAGGTTTGATGCAAACAGGAGATGAACTCTGTGAAACACAGCTGATGGTTTCAACTCTACCCAAACAC